>NC_058518.1:315924580-316549580 GCF_904849725.1 Hordeum vulgare subsp. vulgare
CGCCTAGGCGGCATGCATCTAAGATGCGCCCCAGCTCGGCCCGTTAGAGATTTAGGTTTTTTTTTCTTTTTCGGTTTAGTTAATTTCAGGTTTTAGCTATTTATTTAAACCCCCTGTAACTTTTAAACCGTAAGCCGGTTCGGGACGTGTTATATATCGTTTTGGGGTAGCTTCGCGAGTAGAACACGATTATACAACATGCATATTTGTTTAACGCCGTTTAGGGTGCCTAATGCTTTGTTTTGCATGCTGTTACAATAGGTTCCGATCCGTAGTTATTTTTCGCGCGTGTCCGGGTTGTTCGTATGACGTAGAATAAATGTCCATGCTCTAGGGAGCTATTTTCCATGTATTTTAGAGCGGTCTAGTGTATTTTTGCGTGTAGGGTTTGCCCGTTAGATTATTTTTCGTGTCTAGGTTCATTTCTCCCGCATTATTGTGTGGCGTTATTTTGTGTTGCAAACCCCACATATTTTATATGTTTACGGGGTAGAAAAATCCCATGGATTTTTCTGTGCAATTAGTTTTAGCTTTCGGGTAAGTTGGTTCGTGCGATATTTTGCTGTGATGCCCTTTTGTTTAATTCGTAGGATTTATTCCGTGCCTCGTTTGAATTAGTTGTCAACTAGAGAGTTGATCTTGGATGTTTTGTTTAGCCCCTGGTATTTTTGGTTGCAATAGAAATGCATGTTTAGGTGTTGTTTGACTGCCCTCAAGTTGCTTGAATAGTGCTGTTTCAGAGGAGCTGAAATATTTCTAAGTCTGGAACCTGTTATATTTTGTTGCTGTCTTGTATTGCTTGCATGTTGTGATCTGTAGCTCTTTTGGGGTTGGTCCAATGGAGTTAGTTGTACCCCTTGTGTTTCTCTAGCATGCTGTGAAGTTTCATGCCATTTGGAGACCTGTAGCTTAGGATTTTGCTGCTGTCAATATGCCTTCAGGCTGAAAACTGCACTTTCTCGAGGTGTAATTTTCACTAAGTCTGAAATAGTGTGTGAGATGCCTTTTTGAGACTTCTTTCCCTAGTGATCCATGATGCCATGCTAGTTGTTGTTAGTTGTTTGTAGTAGTACTTCTTGCCCTCTTCCATGCCATGCCTTGCTTGAGCTTATCGGAGTTGTGTAGCCGAAGTTGTGAGGCGTAGAAATTGCTATGTGGCTGATTTTAGCAGATTGTAGTGATTTCTTGTTTTGCTCGTAGTTTTCGAACCGTAGCTCCGTTTTGATCGTGTCCTACATGAGACTTGCTTAGAATCTTGTGTAGTTTCATTTTCTCTTGCTGGTTGTTTGTTTTGAAGTGCTCGTAGCCGTTGTTGCACACATATTGCATTCATGCCATCATATCTTGCGGTGCTTGTATCTTTTGTTCCGTAGCTCTGTTGGAGATGTTCTTCACATGTAGATTGCTTGCCTTGACGCGTAGAATCACATGAACCTATTTTTTTTGCTGTTTAACAACCAACTAAAGGTATTAATTCAGATCTGGACAGAATTGTAAATTAACATGTGAGGTCGTTTCGGAGGTGCTATATGTCATTTCCGACCTCACTTAAAATGCCTAGATAGGTAGTTTAACTTACGCTTCACCTCTTGCATGTTTGACAACATTAATATTGCCGTGTAGATAACCGGGAGTGAAGTAAATAATTAACGTGGAGTTTCGTCAATATGCAACTCGTACATATTGAACTTCACTTAATGTGTAGTGTTTGATTGTGTGATTTGTCATGCCGTGACTTGCATGTATTCAGTAGCTCATGCATCATACGTGTTGTGCATCGTGTGGTGAATATCGTGTGTTGATGCTTGTTTCCGGTTTCCCCGTCTCGATAGATTTCCGCAAGCGTGTCGGATTGTGAGGACCCGTTCGACTACGTCGGTTCGTTTGCTTCACGGAGGCATTCTTCTTCCAAGCGGGATATCAGGCAAGATGATCATTTCCCCAGATACCATTACTATCATTGCCATGCTAGTTTTATCGCTTCTATCGATTATGTCTCGTTGCCTACCACCTGTTCAATATCAGCCTCTCAACAATACCATGTTAACCTTCAACCTGTTCGACCTAGCAAACCACTGATTGGCTATGTTATTGCTTGCTTAACCCTGGTTAGCATTGCTAGTTGCAGGTGTAGTTGCTTCCATGTGAAAACATGGGTTCCTTGTTATATCACCCTATTAATGCTATTTAATTTAATGGACCTATATACTTGGTAAAAGGTGGAAGGCTCGGCCTTTCTAGCCTGGTGTTTCGTTCCACCTTTGCCCCTTTAGTTACCGGCTACCGGTGTTATGTTCCATATTTGAGCGCTCCTAACACGATCGGGGTTGTTATGGGGACCCCCTTGATAATTCGTTTTAGATTAAAGCTGGTCTGGCAAGGCCCAACTTTGGTACTACTTTTGCCTAATCACCTAATAAAATTGCATAGGGACCCGCCGGCACCCGCGGACTATTTTAATCAACCCCCGGGCCAGTGCTCCTCATGAGTGTTGGTCCACCCACCTAGCAGTCGGCGGTGCCACCTCGGAGCAACTCGAGGTTTGGCTACCGTCCACTTTGCATAGACGGTGTGTCCTGAGAACGAGATACGCGGCTCCTATCGGGTTCGTCGACACACCGGGTGGCCTTGCTGGATTAGTTTTACCTTTGACGAGATATCTTGTGCATCGGGATTCCGGTGATGCTTTGGGTAATCTCAGAGTTGAGGTTTTCCACTAGGGAATCCGACGAGATCGCGAGCTTCGTGATTGAGGATTTCTATGCGGCTTGTGGTAATTTGTGATGGACTAGTTGGAGCACCCCTGCAGGGTTAAATCTTTCGGAAAGCCGTGCCCGCGGTTATGTGGCAACATGGAAACTTTGTTTAACACTGGTTCTAGATAACTTGAAGTTAATTAATTAAAATATGCCAACCGTGTGCGTAACCGTGACTGTCTCTTTCGTGAGTTCCTTCTCCGATCGAGGACATGGTGGGGTTATGTCTGACGTAGGTAGGTGTTCAGGATCATTCATTTGATCACCAGTAGTTCACGTCCGTTATGCGTAGATCTTTCCCCCTCTTATTTCTGGTACTCGTAAGTTAGCCACCAAATATATGCTTAGTCGCTGCCGCAACCTCACCACTTAACCTTGCCTCACCCATTTAGCTTTGCTAGTCTTGATACCTTTGGAAATGAGATTGCTGAGTCCCCTGTGGCTCACAGATTACTACAACACCAGTTGCAGGTACAGGTAAAGGTTACTTGACGCGAGCGCGTTGATTGTTCATTTGGAGTTGCTTCTTCTTCTTCTTCTTCTTCATCGATCTAGGATGGGTTCCAGGCCGGCAGCCTGGGATAGCAAGGATGGACGTCGTTCTTCTTTTGTCGTTTGTTTTCGTCCGTAGTCGGACCCTGCTCTTACTCTTGATGATATTGTAATGTACTGATGTGACTCAGATGTAGCTTGTGGCGAGTGTAAGCCAACTCTGTATATAACTCTTCTTTTCAGTACATGTACTTGTAACGATATCCATTCTTGCGACAACACGAGATGCGCTTCTATCCCTGACGAGGCCTTCGTGCCAAATTGAGGATAGGGTCGCATCTTGGGCGTGACAGAAGAACACCGCAGGAACTGGCACGGAAGTGCGTAGCCCCGCGACTGGGAAGCGCCTCGACGTCGAGGGGCGCATCCCGAAGCCATGCCGAATCGTCAGCGATGAAGGAGAGGGCGCCGAAAAGGATCTCATGACCCATGCACAGATCTCGCCGGATGACATGACGAAAAGATGAAATCGCAAACTCGCCGGAAGACGAGTGCCCCATGGTGGGCGCCAACTGTCGTGGGTATATGTCTGACAGTAGAAGTATGGGGTACGAAAGTATATGGGCAGAGCCTTAGCTACGGCAAGGATGTATGAGTTCAGGCCCCTCTACGGTCGAGGTAAAAGCCCTACGTCTCAGTGCTCTTGGGAGCTTTGTGTTGAGTGGATTATAGGATTACAGCAAGTGCCAACCCCCGTACCAGTGGTGAAGGGCGGCTTATATAGAGTGCGCTGCCCTTCATAATGGCCCGGTGGACAGGGGTGGAATAGTGGCGAGTAAATGCTTACATTACAGGTAACGTAAGCTTTAAATGCTAATAATGGTGTATGAAAATGTATGACCGTTGCCCTCCTAAGAGGTTACGATGTACAGAGTGGATTCCAGTCGGTACGTTAGATATGCTCCGAGTGGATCATCGCTGACGGGATGATGGGGGCGTCCTTAGTTCAGTCGGAACTGTCTAAGGGCCTTGTCTTCTATGAAGGGTATTCCTTGGGTAGGACCTATAGGGCATACCTATGACTGAAAGTGCGTTATATCGACTAGAGGGGGGTGAATAGGAGATTTTTAGAATTTCATCACTGAGGAAATTCCTTTTGAGGAAATTCCTCACTGATGACTAACTTACAGCGGAAACAGTTAAGGATCAGTTGTGCAATCGTTCACAACAACAGTATTACAGAGTGAAGATTATGAAAACAGATTGCATGGCAAGCAGGCACGCATAATACAGATGATGATTTACTCAAGTGAAGAATTTGGGGTTGAGGAAATTCAGAGAAAGTATTCAGCAAATTCTTCAAACAGTCACAGTGAAAGTCATCAACACATAATACAGAGAATGTAAAGAGTTGAGGAATTAGAACCCGATTCTTGGTGAAGACTGTTGTTGATGACCCAGTTCCAACTGCTGTGACAGTTGTACATCTGGTTTGGAGCGGCTTGGTATTTAAACCAAAGGACACCCAGTCCCGGGACGCACAGTCCCTACCGTATTCTCCTTGAGCTAAGGACACACAGTCCTCGCCCAACACTCGTGGTAAGTCTTCAGGGCAGACTTCCAAACCCTCACAAACTCGGTCACCCGGCGATCCACAATTGACTGCTGGATTGCTCTAGACCATGACGCCTAACCGTTTGGAGGATGCACAGTCCTCAAAGGTAAAAGGCTTCAGTCCCACACAGGAACAACTTCTTCAGTGATGCTCAATCACTAGGTTTGGTTTGTGGTTTCGGTAGGTGGTGTATTTCCTCACTGATGATTGACTCTCGAAGGCTCTGAGGAATTTGGGTTGCTCTTATGACAAGTGTCAGTTTCTAACAGAGCAGCCAACCAGCTAGTGGTTGTGGGGGGTGGCTATTTATAGCCTGGGAGCATCCCGACATGATTTGAGACTAATGCCCTTAAATAATATGACCGTTGGAGTGGATAAGACCAGTGACTTGGCGTGGTTATCGAAACGGTCGGGACCCTCAACTGTGAGAGTCCTCATGTCACTCATATTCCTCACTTGAGGCTTTTGGTAGGATTAGGTTTGGGTTGAGCATCATGAGGAAATCCATTCCATAGTGTTACTTTGACCCCCTTTAACAGTACGGTGTTCCTACTCATTAAGTGCGAAGAAAGTAAAATAGAAAACGTAAATCTTCATGCTTCAATTTCTTCAGAACGATTTTCTTCAGGAACCACCGATCTTCTCAATATCAATATCTTCATGAGGAATATCAATTTCATCGCAATTTCTTCGCGATTCATTTCTTCAGCTTCAGACCAATTTCTTCAACTGAAGACATACATTTTTAGGGGTCGATATTCTTCAAATATCTCAAACTCCTCAATGACTTATAGATCATGTGTACACTTATAAACACATTAGATACTTAACCTATAAGTCTTCAAACCACCAAAATCACTAAGGGGCACTAGATGCACTTACAATCTCCCCCTTTTTGGTGGTTGATGACAATTAGGTTAAGTCTTCAACAGGGATCAAAAATATGAAGTGTAAATACTCTTTTGAGGAATTTGAAAACAAGATTCACAGAGACTCCCCCTGAAGATGTGCATACCTTGAGGATTTTGCTTTTATAGCATATGCACATTGATGATTTATATCATGGAGATCTCCCCCTGAATCTTGTAAATCATGCATACATATAACATATCATATGAAGAAAATGAGGATGCATGATGGCAAATGGTATCTAACGAATTTCAGCATGCGTGCATTAAAACTTGAGGAATAAGCATGCGAAGAAAAACGTTCAAAAGCGTCAGAGTACCATCGGGCTTAAGTTACAACTCATTACATAAAAACTTCAGAAGAGCCAAGAGTTTGGAACTTAAATATAGTTCATAAGCCC
This sequence comes from Hordeum vulgare subsp. vulgare, assembly GCF_904849725.1. Lineage (NCBI taxonomy): Eukaryota > Viridiplantae > Streptophyta > Magnoliopsida > Poales > Poaceae > Hordeum > Hordeum vulgare. The sequence goes on from NC_058518.1 coordinate 315,930,753, forward strand.
CAAAAATAAATCCCGTTTGAAGACTAACTCTCAAGTTTCTCCCCCTTTGTCATCAAGTGACAAAAAGGACAAACTGAGGACTAACGCCCGTGAAGACTTCATTTCTTGGCAGTTGATGAAGATCCTTGGTGCTTCTTGGGTGTAGTCTTCTTCCTTGGGCCTGTCGCGGTGTCAAGTTGTTCCTCATCAGATTCGGCACTGGAATGGGCCTGAACTTTATCTTGGGAGGCCACGACCAGTCAAAGTCCTGCTCAAAGTTCAATTCTTCAAGCTCAGTCTGGGTCTTCAGATGTGCAAGGGTAGCCCAGGTGCGATCAAAAACCTCATGCAGATAGTGATGATTTAGCTTCACACTGTTCTGTGTCTCAGTGAGGGTTTTCACAATGGCACCAAACTGGCGTTTGACCCATTTGTGGTTATGATCCACCTTCTGATGAAGACTGAGAAGAAGCTCTCTGGTGTTTAGTACGCGAGGAGGAACTAGGCTTGGCGGACGAGTCTCAGTATCGTCCTATGAGGAATATGCATCTGGCTCTTTAAATTGACCATCAAGAGGCCTGCTTCCTTCATCAATTACGGACTTTCCTTTTCCCTCAATGGGCTCGAAAGTCTTCTTGTTGACCCGGATAGGAGGCATATAACCAACATGGTTCTGGAAATCTGCGTGGAAGTTGATGCCTGTCCTTGTCCTGAGGAATCTCATGATCCATGGTGCATAAATTTTGTGATCATATGGGCACATTGCATTGTGAGCCAAAGTCCTCAAGAAGAAATCATGGATATTCATGGGGATACCGTGAATGATGTTGAAGAGGATATTCTTCATGAGGCCGACGACATCTTCGTCATCATCATGGCCTTTGATTGGCGCTAGCACACTGCAGAGAATGCGGTAGACAGACCGGGGTGTGTACTTTAGCTCATGGACGAGGAATGTGGTTCTTGAGGGTTTTCCTGCAGCCAAAGGCTTCATGAGGACTTCCATCATTCCATTTGGCAGCTCACGCTCACCATAAAGCTTCACTGCCCCTTCTGAAGGAATTGGTACGGGCAGTTCTCTGAGGAGTTCAGACGCTGGAGCCTTGTAGTGAGTATTTTGAGTCATCCAGTCGAACACCCAAGTGTTGATGTCATCAGCGTTGCCCGAGATGTGCAGAGTTGAATAGAACTGAAGAATTAGCTCACTATTCCAATCTGATATGTCGGAGCACATAGGGAGCAAACCTGCATCATGTAGTACACTGAGAACTGGTTCCATGCAGAGAATCTCTTCAAGTTCAGCATGAGGAATGTGCCTGTGCTGGAATATCTTGTTGCGGCCACAGAGCACAGAAGCATAGTAGTTCATCTGAGTCCTTGTCCAAAACTTCAAATGCCTCATTTGAGGCTTGTCATAAGGATTCTCTCCGATGAAATACATGCGTTCCTCAAAGAAATTCTCTTTCTGAAACTTTGGCCTCTTCGAGAATGGCAGGCGCTGAACTGGATTGAGATTGTGCTGAGGAATGGGAGGGGAAACAACCATGGCAGATTCTGGGTTGAGCACAATGAACTCATTGTCAGGGGCGGGAACATTTTCTTCAGCAGTTTCCTCAGGGTGAGGAATTTCTTGCTCTGGCCGAGCATCAGGCTGAGGAATTTCTTCTTCTTCTTCAGCTTGAGGAGTTTGGTCAGCATGTTCAGTGGGAGGAGCCTGCTCAGACTGGACATTTTCTTCAGCATGATTTTCATCAGCTGACTTTGTGGCAGAAGCAGATTCATCAGTTGCTGCAGCTGAAGCTTCAGTAGTCTCTTTCTGAGGAATATGAGGTTGAGGACTGTCATCAATTTGTATTTCCTTATCAGTATGCTCCTCAGAGGCAGCATCCTTCATTTCCTCATTTGCCCTCGTAGTGTGGTCACCAACGACGACCATTTCAAATGAGGGTGCAACATTAAGAGGCACCGGGTCCAGTGGGGCAGATTCTTCAGTTTCCTTGAGGCGTTTTGCCTCAATCTTTTCTTCTGCTGAGGAAGCTTTTCTCTTCTTCGCTTCCTTCTCAGCAGCCCTTGTCTTTTTCGCGTCTGATGCAGACGGGATTAACTTCTTCACCTTTGAAGTTTTTGGTGAAGGTGTTTTCTCAACAGATTCTTCAGCTGGCAGTGAGGAACCAGCTGGAACATAGTCATCAGCCTGCTTTGGTGAAGCAGCTGGATCAGTAGCAGTTTCATCAGGGTTAGCAGTTTCATCAGGAGCGGTCTCAGTGATGATTTCTTCAATGGCCGGCTCATCAGCACGACGTTCTTGGTGTTGTTCCTCCGCTTGAGGAATTTCCTCCTCATCAGGAGATGCATCTTCTGGCTGTTCAACCAGGGGCTGAGGAGTTGGTGCTGGTGGGGGGTGACGTCTGTTGTAGTCATCAACAGCACTAGTGGCTAGCTTGATGAAATTGCTTTTGATGCTTGTGCGATCTGACAGTTTCTCACACTTGTCAGTCAAGACATGCAGCTCTGCCTGGGTGGACACCAATGCTTCAGGCGTCAGCTTGAGAACATTTTGCCTGAGGAATTTCTCCTTTCTGGCCTTTGCAATCTTTGCCTGCTTGGCCTTCTGTTCCTTCCACTTGGCTTCGTTTATGAAAGTAGCCACCATGTGGCTGACACCAGGAGGAAGTTTCAAATCATCAATGGGTGTGTTTGGGTCTTCATACCACACATTGATGAAATCGAGGAGGACCTTGGGGTCCATCGCCAGAGGAATAGCACTGCCTGATGCTTGTGCTACCCTTTCTTGCTTGTTCCTGATGATGGCTTCCAGAGTTTCATCATCATATTCTTCACTTCCCTCTGATGCAGACGGGACTGTGATGATTTTGCTTGGGCTGGGCAGAGGTGCAGGTTCAGTAGTTGCCAAAGTCTTCACATGGGGTGTTGAAGATTTTGTCTCCGAGCTAGTTGCAGCTGGGAGTGAGGAGCTAGAGCTGGCAGTCGTAGTCTTCACGACTTTCTTCTGTACTGGCTTTGGAGGTGGAGCTGAGGACTTTGGTGTAGATGAGATGGGTGCTGAGGGTTTTGGCGCTGATGGTTTTGGTGTTGACGGTTTTGTAACCGAGGGTTTTGGAGCTGAGGGTTTGGTGACAGAAGTCTGTGCAAGCTTCTCTTGGGGCTTTGAAGCTTTTGGCTTTGTTGGCACAGACTTTGGTTGAGGAATCTCGGAGCCTGAGGTTTCTGCTGCTGAGGAATGAGCAGCACCGGAGGCAGCAGCTGAAGATTCATGAAATTTCTTCACTGCTGTTTCTGCTTGCTTCTTGAGCTTGGCGAGATGCCTTTCTTTTTCATGTGGGTAGTCATCAAGTGTCATAAGACTAGAGGGATGAGCAACTTGATGATCCTCAAGTGGAGCCCTTCTGCCAGGAGGCTTCAAAGCGAATTTCTTCGCATATTTTGGAGTCACAAACCTGTACTCCTTCCACTCCTTTGCCCATCTGCGTTCAATTTTCTGCAGCCTAATCTTTCTTTTAGGCATAGTCTCAGGTTCATCATCAGGCGTGCAGTAGTCCAGGTATATGTCATCAGGAATATCAACAGCTGTGTTCTGCTCCAGTTTCTTTCCTCCCCTCTGTTTCCTTTCTTCCTCCATTTTCTTCAGATGAGGAACTTTCTGAGGATTTTGAACTCTTGAGGATTCTGATGAGCCTTGAAGGGTTTCTTCCAGAAACGCTGCAAATGAGTTAATGTGATGAGAACCGAGAGATTCATCAGCTGACATGTGTGTACCTGTGAACAGAGTATAGTTGCGAGGAATTTGGAGAGGTCATATGCGTTCTCAGATTTGAAGAAAATGGAAAAGTTTGACAGTTTGAGGAATATAACCAGTGGTTGAGGAATTTGCTTAAGCATTCTGTTCTTGGGTTCCAGAGTTGTACAGATCCGAAAATTCGCACAATTGAGGAATCTCGTGAAAATCTTAGATGCTTAGCTAGTTCATCAATGATTGTGGTGACGGATAGTGTTTGAGGAATCATGTGCGCATCGTATCTTGAGGAAAAAACAAATTTCACATGGGAGAGGTAAAATTTTAGATCTAATCTGTTGTAAAAATGGGATATAATTACCCTGGAAGGTGCGAACGAAGAACACAAAAAGGTGGTGATGGAGAGGCTCTTCGGTCAAGTGTCCAATGCACCCTAACTTGGCAGCAGAGGACGTCTACGGCGGCGGCGGACGTAGATGTTCCGTCTCCGGCGTGATCCTGGCGGCGAGAAGGTTGAGGCAGTGAAGCTCTTCCTTGCCGGCGACAAGACTACCAGCGGTGGCGCTAGGGTTCGGTGTGCTGTGGCAGGAAAGCGATGAGGCGAAGAAGATGATACCGAGGGGGTTAAGGACATATTTATAGCCCGAAAGTTACTGTTTGGCGCGAAAGTTTCGGACCGAATAGCCCTTGCCTCTACGTCTCCGCAGGACACGTGTAGCTCCCGTACGATGCGGTGGAGATAGTGGAGATCGTGGCTATCCAATCGTGGGAAGTGGGGGTTCAGTTACTGTTCCTTTGAAGAAAACAATTTTTCGAAGATTTGAGGATTTTCGTTACAAAATCATCAGCTGGCAAGGATGCAGTGAGGATTTTGAACAAAGTTTCAAGTAGAGCGCATATGAAGAATTGAATAGACTGGATAAGTATAGCATAGAGGGAAAATAGGGTCCGATCACATTCACTTAGCAGAAACATCAACTTGAAGAAATAGCAATAAGTGAATGCTGTTGAGGACTAGAAATCACAGTCTACCTAGGCAAATGAAAGTCATCAAGTGTTTTTGAAGATTTTGCAATAGATCATCACAATGAAGAACAGTTGTTTTGAAGAAAAATGCATTGTGAGGAAATTGATCATTTGAAGAAAATCAACTTGAGGAATTTCACATTGGGCGGTGGCGTTGCCCACCATATAAGAATGCTGATTACAGACGCCGCGTACAATTGTCGTAGGGCCCTGAGAATCAATTTCTTCGTTAATTTCTTCACATTCGGAGTGACTTTCTTCATCGTTTGAAGAAAATCGTTTCATCATGTGTTGCACATCTAAGTCATCAACTTTGCATAAGTGTTAGGATGTGTGCATGTTTTTACAAAACATTTGAAGACTCTAAGATATTTAGCTCACACCGCAACTTGCAAAACCTTTTCTCATCCAAGGGCTTAGTGAAGATATCAGCCAGTTGATCATCAGTCTTCACATGGTCGATGAGGATATTGCCCTTGAGGACATGGTCCCGAAGAAAATGATGACGAATCTGGATGTGCTTGGTCTTCGAGTGCTGTACTGGGTTGTAGGCAATCTTGATAGCACTCTCATTGTCACAGTAGAGAGGCACATTCTTCATGTTGATGCCGTAGTCCTTGAGGGTTTGCTTCATCCATAGTAATTGAGCACAGCAAGAACCAGCAGCAATGTACTCAGCTTCGGCAGTGGAGAGTGATACGCAGTTCTGCTTCTTTGAGGACCAGCAAACCAGTGATCTTCCAAGGAAATGGCATGTGCCAGATGTTGACTTGCGATCCACACGGTCACCAGCATAGTCTGAATCAGAATACCCTACCAGATGAAGATTGGAGCCCTTGGGATACCATAATCCTAGTGTTGGTGTGTGAGCTAAGTATCGAAGAATATGTTTCACAGCCTTATGGTGTGATTCCTTCAGTTTTGCTTGAAGACGTGCACACATGCAAACACTAAGCATTATGTCTGGCCTAGATGCACATAGATACAATAAAGAACCAATCATAGAACGGTATACCTGCTGATCGAAATCTTTACCATTTTCATCAGTGCCGAGGTGACCGTTGGTAGGCATTGGAGTCTTGGCACCTTTGCATTCATGCATGTCGAATTTCCTCAGAACATCCTTGAGGTATTTCTCCTGTGATATGAAGATTCCATTGCTTTGTTGACGAATTTGAAGACCTAAGAAGAATTTCAGCTCCCCCATCATAGACATCTGATATTCTTCACTCATCATATAAGCAAATTCATCACTGTATCTTTTGTTAGTATAGCGAAATATGATATCATCAACATATATTTGACATACAAACAGTTCATTATCATAAGATTTTGTGAAAAGAGTTGGATCGAGTGAACTAGGTTTGAAGCCTTTCTTCATGAGGAATTCCTTCAATGTATCATACCATGCCCGAGGGGCTTGCTTGAGACCATACAGAGCCTTTTTGAGTCTGAAGACTTTGTCTGGATTCTTTGGATCCTCAAAATCCGGGGGGCTGAGCAACATATACTTCTTCCTCAAGCTTACCATTGAGGAATGCACTTTTCACATCCATTTGATATAAGATGATGTTATGATGATTAGCATAAGCAAGTAAAATTCGAATAGCTTCAAGTCTAGCAACAGGTGCAAAAGTTTCATCGAAATCTATTCGTTCAACCTGGGTGTAGCCTTGGGCTACAAGTCGTGCCTTGTTCCTCACCACTTGACCGTCCTCATCTTGCTTGTTTCGGAAAATCTACTTGGTGCCGATTATGTTATGCTTGCGAGGATCTAGTCGTTTGACGAGCTCCCATACGTCATTCAGCTTGAATTGAAGAAGTTCGTCTTGCATGGCTTGGATCCACTCCGGTTCCAGAAAAGCCTCAGCTACTTTTGAGGGTTCTGTGATAGATACAAAAGAAAAATGCCCATAGAAGTTAACTAAGTGTGAAGCTTTTGAGCGAGTAAGAGGACCAGGCGCGTTCATGTCGTTGAGGATTTTGTCAAGTTCTACTTCATTTGCAATCCTCGGATGTGCTGGTTGAGGATTTTGTCTGGGCTGAGGAAGTGGTGTTGTTGCAATTTCCTCAGGAGCATCTTCTTGTCTTTCATCAGCGATGGGGATTGTTTCTTCACCAATTTCCTCAATGGGAACAATGTCTTCAGTAGGCTTAAGCTTTATTGCTTCCTCAGGAGACAACTTATCTGGATCAGAAGGCAATTGCTCTCTTTGCGAGCCATTAGTTTCATCGAACCGCACATCTACAGTCTCAACAACTTTGTTGTGATAGTTGTTGAAGACTCTGTAGGTGTGCGAGTCCTTTCCATAACCGAGCATAAAACCTTCATGTGCCTTAGGTGCAAATTTCGAGCTATGATGAGGATCTCTAATCCAGCATTGTGCACCGAAGACTTTGAAATAACTTACATTGGGTTTCTTGTCTGTGAGGAGTTCATATGAGGTTTTCTTGAGGAATTTGTGAAGATATACCCTATTGATGATATGACATGCAGTGTTGATTGCTTCAGGCCAGAAGCGTCGAGGAGTCTGATATTCTTCAAGCATAGTTCTTGCCATTTCAACCAGAGTCCTGTTCTTTCTTTCGACGACACCATTCTGCTGAGGAGTATAAGGAGCAGACAATTCGTGAGTAATACCAAGTTCATCAAGATAATCATCAAGACCAGTGTTTTTGAACTCGGTTCCATTATCACTCCTGATATGTTTGATCTTGATGCTGAAGTTCGTTGATGCCCTTGAAGAAAATCGTTTGAAGATTTCCTGCACTTCAGTTTTATACACGATAATGTGCACCCAAGTGTATCTGGAATAATCATCAACTATGACAAAGCCATATAGAGATGCTGCATTGGTTAGTGTTGCATAGTGTGTAGGTCCAAATAAATCCATATGAAGCAATTCAAATGGACGTGTAGTGGTCATGATGGTTTTGGAGGGATGTTTGGATCTGGTCATTTTCCCAGATTCACAAGCACCGCAGAGATGATCCTTGAGGAATTTGACTGATTCGATGCCAATGACATGCTTCTTCTTAGCAAGTGTGTGCAAATTCCTCATGCCTGCATGACCTAGTCTTCTGTGCCACAGCCATCCTTCTGAGGTTTTTGCTAGTAAGCAAGTGGCTGGTTGAGGACCTGTAGAGAAGTCAACAATGTACAAATCCCCTCTTCTTACACCTTCGAAGACTTTGGATCTGTCAGATTCCATGATGACTACACATCTATATCTACCAAAGATAACAATCATATCAAGATCACAAAGCATCGAGACTGACATGAGGTTAAAACCAAGGGATTCAACAAGCATCACTTTGTCCATATGCCTATCCTTGAAAATAGCTACTTTGCCAAGTCCCAATACCTTGCTTTTACCTTTATCAGCATATGTGATTTGCTTCAGAGGTGATGGAGTTAGTGGCATATTCATCAGTAGGCTTTTATCACCAGTCATGTGATGTGTGCAGCCACTATCGAGAACCCACTCAGTATTTTTGGGTTTGTCATCCTGCAGATGAATTGGTACAGCTTACCATCTCATATGCTTCAAGTTTGAAGAATATGATACTAATTTCATCAGTTCAGTGATTTCATCATAACAGAAATGTAAGGACGTGTGAAATATTTATATTTCATCAATCATTAGTTTGCATCCTATCAAGATTTCCTTAGGTCTCCAGCAAATTCTTCAGATGATGATTTTCATCTGGAGACCTGACCTGCAGAAGTGATTAGTTTGATTTCTTCACCTCCCACATTTGAAGGGGTGGGAAAGAGTTCATCATCCTGCGAGCACCAAATGAGAAAGGTGGCATTGAAGCTAATGCACTTCTCTTAACAATAGGGGGGTTAAAGTACTCATATGAGTATGCAGAGAACTGGTTTGAGGATTTATGAACATAATGATTTGAAGAATAGCGCTCATAATCATATTCCTTGTAGTTTCCCTGCATGTTAGATGCATAAGCACGGGTATGAGCATAGTTTTGACTAGTTGAGGATTTTGATCCTCTTGAAGACTTTGGTCCTCCTGAGGAATTTGATCTGGGGTTCAGATTCTTCAGAGGTGATGTCATGAGAACATTCACTTGAAGATTTTCAAGACAACTTTTGGAAACCCAGATTTTCTTCACAGGAGGGCCATTCCTGCAGTTAGTTCCAACATATCGAGCAAATACTTCACCAGATTGATTTTTGAACAGTTTATAGTTGGAATCAAATGACTCATCCGAGGAATAGGATAATTCACATGAGAAGCCAGTTAGATTAGATGGATCAAAAGGAGGCCCAGTAGCAGCAACCGATGAGGTTTTGGGATACTGCTCAGGTTTCCAATAAGATCCATCAGCATTCAATTTCCTCTCAAAGGCAATTCCTTGTTTCCTCGGGTTCCTGTTCAAGATCTGCTTTTTGAGCACATCACAAAGGATTTGATGTCCTTTGAGGCTTTTGTACATGCCTGTTACGTACAATTCCTTCAACCCTGCATTTTCATCAGTGACATTTGTGTTTTCCTCAAGTGAGTAAATAGACACAGGTGCAGTTGAAGTATTTGTAGCAGTGGTAGCATTTGAAGATTCTGGTGAAGAATTAGCAGTTTCACGATCAATGCATTTAAGACATGGAGGAATAAATTCAACTTGACTAGCGCTGATCTGTTGAGCTAGTAATGAATCATTTTCCATATGAAGATCATCATAAGACATCCTCAGCTTCTCAAGATCAAGCTTCCTTTGAAGAAATTCGTAGGAAAGCTTCTCATGATCACTGAGGAGTGTATCATAAAGATCCTGAAGAAATTCGTAGGAAAGCTTCTCATGATCACTCATGATCAAATCTAGACTGAAAATTTTTCATGTCATCAGCGAGGATTTGATTAAGATTCATTTCATCATTCAACAGATCATCACTTTTGTCAAGCAGTTTTTGAAGCTTTTCCACAGCAGTCTGTTGTTTAGTGGCAATGATGGCAAGTTTACTGTAACTGGGTTTTTTGTAATCATCATGTTCACAGTCACTTGAATCAGATGAGGAGGCATTATGTGATACCTTTGAACCTTTTGCCATGAAGCAATAGGTTGGAGCGAAGTCATCAGCATAGTCATCAGTATGGATGGTGCACTCATTTTCTTCATGATTGAAGATTGACTTGCTGACGAAATTGGTTGCTAGTGCAACACTAGCCTGTCCAGATTCTGAATCTTCTCCACAGCCTTCTTCATCATCACATTCTTCTGATTCTGCCTCGGAATCCATTTCCTTGCCAATAAGTGCCCGAGCCTTTCTGAAGCTAGTCTTCTTGTGTGAGGAGGACTTTGAGGATGAGGATTTTGAAGATTTCTTCTTCTTCTTTGAGTCATCAGAACTGTCATCCTTGTATTTCTTCTTCTTTGATTCCTTTCCCCAGCGAGGACAATCAGCAATGTAATGGCCTGATTTCTTGCACTTGTGACAGGTCCGTTTCTTGTAGTCCTCAGATGCAGATTCTGATTTCCTCATGTCTCTTCTTGATGATTTACCGAACTGGCCTCGTCGTGTAAATCTCTGGAATTCCCTCACAAGCATTGCAAGTTCCTGACCAAATTCTTCAGGGTCACAACTGCTGTCATCTGTGTCTTCTTCTTCAGATGAGGAAATTGCTCTTGCCTTCAGTGCACGTGGTCTGGAATAGCTTTGTCCATATAGATCTCTTTTTTCTTCTAGCTGGAATTCATGAGTATTTAGCCTTTCGAGGATATCAGCAGGATCTAACATCTTGTAGTCTGGTCTTTCTTGAATCATCAGAACTAAAGTGTCAAATGAAGAATCCAAAGATCTCAGCAGTTTCTTCACAACTTCGTGATCAGTGATGTCTCGAGCTCCCAGTGCTTGCAGTTCATTTGATATGTCAGTGAGGCGATCAAAGGTGTCTCGGCAGCTTTCATTGTCATGTCTCTTGAAGCGATTGAAGAGATTGCGAAGAATATCAACACGAGAGTCACGTTGGGTTGATACTCCTTCATTTACCTTGCACAGTCTCTCCCAGATCAGTGTTGCAGAGCCTAAGGCACTTACTCTTCCAAACTGGCCAGGGCTCAGATGACCACAGATGATGTTCTTCGCTTGAGAATCAAGTTGCTTGAATTTCTTCACATCAGCTGCAGTGACACTAGCAGAAATGATGGGGACACCATTTTCCACAATATACCAGAGATCATTGTCTATAGTTTTCGAACCGTAGCTCCGTTTTGATCGTGTCCTACATGAGACTTGCTTAGAATCTTGTGTAGTTTCATTTTCTCTTGCTGGTTGTTTGTTTTGAAGTGCTCGTAGCCGTCGTTGCACACATATTGCATTCATGCCATCATATCTTGCGGTGCTTGTATCTTTTGTTCCGTAGCTCCGTTGGAGATGTTCTTCACATGTAGATTGCTTGCCTTGACGCGTAGAATCACATGAACCTATTTGCTTTGCTGTTGAACAACCAATTAAAGGTATTAATTCAGATCTGGACAGAATTGTAAATTAACATGTGAGGTCGTTTCGGAGGTGCTATATGTCATTTCCGACCTCACTTAAAATGCCTAGATAGGTAGTTTAACTTCCGCTTCACCTCTTGCATGTTTGACAACATTAATATTGTTGTGTAGATAACCGGGAGTGAACTAAATAATTAACGTGGAGTTTCGTCAATATGCAACTCGTACATATTGAACTTCACTTAATGTGTAGTGTTTGATTGTGTGATTTGTCATGCCGTGACTTGCATGTATTCAGTAGCTCATGCATCATACGTGTTGTGCATCGTGTGGTGAATATCGTGTGTTGATGCTTGTTTCCGGTTTCCCCGTCTCGATAGAGTTCCGCAAGCGTGTCGCATTGTGAGGACCCGTTCGTCTACGTCGGTTCGTCTGCTTCACGGAGGCATTCTTCTTCCAAGCGGGATATCAGGCAAGATGATCATTTCCCCAGATACCATTACTATCATTGCCATGCTAGTTTTATCGCTTCTATCGATTATGTCTCGTTGCCTACCACCTGTTCAATATCAGCCTCTCAACAATACCATGTTAACCTTCAACCTGTTCGACCTAGCAAACCACTGATTGGCTATGTTATCGCTTGCTTAACCCTGGTTAGCATTGCTAGTTGCAGGTGTAGTTGCTTCCATGTGAAAACATGGGTTCCTTGTTATATCACCCTATTAATGCTATTTAATTTAATGGACCTATATACTTGGTAAAAGGTGGAAGGCTCGGCCTTTCTAGCCTGGTGTTTCGTTCCACCTTTGCCCCTTTAGTTACCGGCTACCGGTGTTATGTTCCATATTTGAGCGCTCCTAACACGATCGGGGTTGTTATGGGGACCCCCTTGATAATTCGTTTTAGATTAAAGCTGGTCTGGCAAGGCCCAACTTTGGTACTACTTTTGCCTAATCACCTAATAAAATTGCATAGGGACCCGCCGGCACCCGCGGACTATTTTAATCAACCCCCGGGCCAGTGCTCCTCATGAGTGTTGGTCCACCCACCTAGCAGTTGGCGGTGCCACCTCGGAGCAACTCGAGGTTTGGCTACCGTCCACTTTGCATAGACGGTATGTCCTGAGAACGAGATACGCGGCTCCTATCGGGTTCGTCGACACACCGGGTGGCCTTGCTGGATTAGTTTCACCTTTGACGAGATATCTTGTGCATCGGGATTCCGGTGATGCTTTGGGTAATCTCAAAGTTGAGGTTTTCCACTAGGGAATTCGACGAGATCGCGAGCTTCGTGATTGAGGATTTCTATGCGGCTTGTGGTAATTTGTGATGGACTAGTTGGAGCACCCCTGCAGGGTTAAATCTTTTGGAAAGCCGTGCCCGCGGTTATGTGGCAACGTGGAAACTTTGTTTAACACTGGTTCTAGATAACTTGAAGTTAATTAATTAAAATATGCCAACCGTGTGCGTAACCGTGACTGTCTCTTTCGTGAGTTCCTTCTCCGATCGAGGACACGGTGGGGTTATGTCTGACGTAGGTAGGTGTCCAGGATCATTCATTTGATCACCAGTAGTTCACGTCCGTTATGCGTAGATCTTTCCCCCTCTTATTTCTGGTACTCGTAAGTTAGCCACCAAATATATGCTTAGCCGCTGCCGCAACCTCACCACTTAACCTTGCCTCACCCATTTAGCTTTGCTAGTCTTGATACCTTTGGAAATGAGATTGCTGAGTCCCCTGTGGCTCACAGATTACTACAACACCAGTTGCAGGTACAGGTAAAGGTTACTTGACTCGAGCGCATTGATTGTTCATTTGGAGTTGCTTCTTCTTCTTCTTCTTCTTCTTCTTCATCGATCTAGGATGGGTTCCAGGCCGGCAGCCTGGGATAGCAAGGATGGACGTCGTTCTTCTTTTGTCGTTTGTTTTCGTCCGTAGTCGGACCCTGCTCTTACTCTTGATGATAATGTAATGTACTGATGTGACTCTGATGTAGCTTGTGGCGAGTGTAAGCCAACTCTGTATATAACTCTTCTTTTCAGTACATGTACTTGTAACGATATCCATTCTTGCGACACGACGAGATGCGCTTCTATCCCTGACGAGGCCTTCGTGCCAAATTCAGGATAGGGTCACAACTTGGGCGTGACAGAAGAACACCGCAGGAACTGGCACGGAAGTGCGTAGCCCCGCGACTGGGAAGCGCCTCGACGTCGAGGGGCGCATCCCGAAGCCATGCCGAATCGTCAGCGATGAAGGAGAGGGTGCCGAAGAGGATCTCATGACCCATGCACAGATCTCCGCCGGACGACATGACGAAAAGATGAAATCGCAAACTCGCCGGAAGTCGCTTAGACGCGTGCCCCATGGTGGGCGCCAACTGTCGTGGGTATAAGTCTGACAGTAGAAGTATGGGGTACGAAAGTATATGGGCAGAGCCTTAGCTACGGCAAGGATGTATGAGTTCAGGCCCCTCTACGGTCGAGGTAAAATCCCTACGTCTCAGTGCTCTTGGGAGCTTTGTGTTGAGTGGATTATAGGATTACAGCAAGTGCCAACCCCCGTACCAGTGGTGAAGGGCGGCTTATATAGAGTGCGCTGCCCTTCATAATGGCCCGGTGGACAGGGGTGGAATAGTGGCGAGTAAATGCTTACATTACAGGTAACGTAAGCTTTAAATGCTAATAATGGTGTATGAAAATGTATGACCGTTGCCCTCCTAACAGGTTACAATGTACAGAGTGGATTCCAGTCGGTACGTTAGATATGCTCCGAGTGGATCATCGCTGACTGGATGATGGGGGCGTCCTTAGTACAGTCGGAACTGTCTAAGGGCCTTGTATTCTATGAAGGGTATTCCTTGGGTAGGACCTATAGGGCAGACCTATGACTGAAAGTGCGTTATATCGACTAGAGGGGGGGTGAATAGGAGATTTTTAGAATTTCATCACTGAGGAAATTCCTTTTGAGGAAATTCCTCACTGATGACTAACTTACAGCGGAAACAGTTAAGGATCAGTTGTGCAATCGTTCACAACAACAGTATTACAGAGTGAAGATTATGAAAACAGATTGCATGGCAAGCAGGCACGCATAATACAGATGATGATTTACTCAAGTGAAGAATTTGGGGTTGAGGAAATTCAGAGAAAGTCTTCAGCAAATTCTTCAAACAGTCACAGTGAAAGTCATCAACACATAATACAGAGAATGTAAAGAGTTGAGGAATTAGAACCCGATTCTTGGTGAAGACTGTTGTTGATGACCCAGTTCCAACTGCTGTGACAGTTGTACATCTGGTTTGGAGCGGCTTGGTATTTAAACCAAAGGACACCCAGTCCCGGGACACACAGTCCCTACCGTATTCTCCTTGAGCTAAGGACACACAGTCCTCGCCCAACACTCGTGGTAAGTCTTCAGGGCAGACTTCCAAACCCTCACAAACTCGGTCACCCGGCGATCCACAATTGACTGCTGGATTGCTCTAGACCATGACGCCTAACCGTCTGGAGGATGCACAGTCCTCAAAGGTAAAAGCCTTCAGTCCCACACAGGAACAACTTCTTCAGTGATGCTCAATCACTAGGTTTGGTTTGTGGTTTCGGTAGGTGGTGTATTTCCTCACTGATGATTTACTCTCGAAAGCTCTGAGGAATTGGGTTGCTCATATGACAAGTGTTAGTTTCTAGCGGAGCAGCCAACCAGCTAGTGGTTGTGGGGGCGGCTATTTATAGCCTGGGAGCATCCCGACATGATTTGACATTAATGCCCTTAAATAATATGACCGTTGGAGTGGATAAGATCAGTGACTTGGCGTGGCTTATCGAAACGGTCGGGACTCTCAACTGTGAGAGTCCTCATGTCACTCATATTCCTCACTTGAGGCTTTTGGTAGGATTTGGCTTGGGTTGAGCATCATGAGGAAATCCATTCCATAGTGTTACTTTGACCCCCTTTAACAGTACGGTGTTCCTACTCATTAAGTGCGAAGAAAGTAAAACAGAAACGTCTTCATGCTTCAATTTCTTCAGAACGATTTTCTTCAGGAACCACCGATCTTCTCAATATCAATATCTTCATGAGGAATATCAATTTCATCGCAATTTCTTCGCGATTCATTTCTTCAGCTTCAGACCAATTTCTTCAACTGAAGACATACATTTTTAGGAGTCGATATTCTTCAAATATCTCAAACTCCTCAATGACTTATAGATCCTGTGTACACTTATAAACACATTAGATACTTAACCTATAAGTCTTCAAACCACCAAAATCACTAAGGGGCACTAGATGCACTTACAATGACCCTACCCTGGGACTATAACCCCATCAAGGGTCTATGGATCATACCACGTAATAGGTGCATACAACTTGCAAGATAGGATAAAAAAACTCTTATATCCATAGAAACATAATAGCTTCAGATCTGAAATCATGACACTCACGCCCTAGTGATAAGCATTAAGCACACCAAAGTCATAGCAACATCTATCTCAAAACATAGTGGATACTAGGTATCAAGCCCTAAAATATTGACTCGGTTACATGATAAATCTCATCCAACTCCATCACAGTCCAACAAACATATGAAGGAATTATGGGATTTATAGGCTTGGAATTAGTCAGACAGTTGTCCCCTAGGCCTCACAAGACATTAGGGCGCACCCTCGGGGATAGGCATGCCCTGTTGTGTTATGGGAAACAGGTTCCCCCTTTGGTGGATATCTGTTCTAGTATTTTTTATTTATTCAATAAAAAATCTCCACAAATATTCTTCCAATTTCGGGAACTTTTATTTCTGCACAAAATAACATCGTGGTAGTTCTGTAGAAATCAATGCTAGTCCGGGTTAGCTTCATTTAAATCATGCAAATTAGAGTCCAAAACAAGAGCAAAAGTGTTTATAAAAGCAGATACGATGGAGATGCATAACCCCCACCCCCCTCTAGTGAACCATATCAATTCTTTCACCTGGTCCATGCTTCATGAAAACGAAGGGAGGCTTTCTTCCCCTCACGCTGAAGCACATCCCTTTAGGGGTCCCCGTAGTCCGATGATCGGGCTGTCACACAAGGAGAAGACATCTCGTGCGAATGGACATCCACGTATTTGGCATTAGACTAGGTTTAGCCTAGTTCGACATAGTTTAGTTAAAACATGTCCGAAATGTAAATGTTTTCGTCCGGTTTGAAGGAAAATCATTCGGTTTGCATGTAATTCGTCTGGTAATCAATCCCCATTTCTTCGTTCTAAAAAGCTTTGATCTATTTCATGCTGGCCTCCTCGATCTGGACACCGAAGGGTTCCGATCTTCCTCTCGGAGATCTTAGTTTTTGGCGCATGGCATCACTGGATTTCTACATCGGAATTGGTCTGGTCGAGCGAGCCCTCTTGTCCGGCCACAGAGGCTTCAAGAGGGCATACCACAAAGCTTCACTGTCTTGCTGGTGCCATGGTACATGTCTAGGTATAGATTTCCACGGTGTTGACAGCGGTGAAGAAATTCATGGTGACTGCGATTGGGGACTTCTAATGGCAGAGAGAGTTTTGGTTGCGTTTAAGCATGGTGACACGGGTTTTTTCCTTTGTGTCACGTGTTGACAACTTGCAATGACGGCCCTTGCAGGATGGCGAGGCAACACAGGTGGACAACATTTTGGCGGTGCTTCTCATGTACCGACACGTGATCTCTAGGGTGAAATCCCAAGGTCTCGGCTTCATTGGTTGTACCTCCAAATCGTCTTGTGAAGGCATTGGTTTTGGATCTCGGTCTCTCTCAAGGGTGAAAACTCAAGATCTTTTGATGCGGAGCATCCCATGGTCATCTCCATGGATCCATCACCAACACCTCAAGCTCCAAGTGGTCATATGACAAGAGCCCGTGCACGTGCCATTGAAACCGAGGTGACACCTGTCCTTAATGATTATCCATTTGATAGTCTTGGGACTTGGATGCTACCTCAGTCAGAAACCCTATGCATGCTTAGGTACCATGAGGACGACCTTGAAGATGCTCTGAGTGAAGACCAAGCCATCATGAAGATGGGCACGAAGAGGGATGAAGAAGAGCACTGAAGGAAGGCTACGAGACCTCCCAGCGACCAGACATCTCGCCCAGGGCGCGGACATCTTGGCCAGGGCCCGGACATCCGATGCTTGAAGCCCTAGCCAGCGCCAAGGCAGGGTCGGACTAACTACAATGTTGTACATCCATCCTGGCCTTGGACATCCGGCCACAGCCTGGAAATCCGGCCTCCCCCCGGAAATATGTCGAGGAGACACCGCCGGTGGAAGTGCTCTGACCATGCCAAGCCCGGACATTCGGCCGAAGCCCGGACATCCGGCAACTACCGAAACCCCGAATATACGGCCCCCAACCAGGATATCCGGTTGGCGTGAAACCTCGGACGTCCAGCCTCCTGCCCGGACATTCGGCCCATGTGTGGGGAAATACACGTCCAAGGCCCATGTATCCCCTCTCTTCTCACCTAACTCATCTTGGACTATAAATAGACATCTCCCTCCTCCGTCTAGGGTTAGAAAATGTTTGTCTCTAAGTTAGTTGAGCATTGCTCCTTGCACTACCTCTCCCATGGAGATAACCTTGGTGCAAGAACATCCCCTAGTGGAAGGTCCCTCTCGTAGGGGAGATCCCCGGAATTTCAAGGCCCCGTCTCTCTGGGGTGGGAAGAATACCTCGTTACTTGTGTCCCGTGTTGAACATGATTCGATGTATCCTTGTGTGTTTCTATGGATCTAGCGGATGTGTGATCGAAGATTGTTCTTGAGAGTTTGATGATTTCTCTTTGGTTTTCTCCATTTTCCCCTCCTTGTGTTAAAACATTAGCCTCCCCGGGTTTGCCCCATATCATATTGGTATCATGAGCCACATTGATTCACACTTTGGAGTGTCATCCCCTCATTTACTAGCCAATTTTCGTTTGAGTTGACCCAAATTCGAAAATTCTCACAAAAATAGCCATTCCAAAATTTCTTGAATTCATTGGAATTTAGGAGAATCTTGTTGGATTTGATCTGTGGATTTTGTGTTTGACAAGTGGATCTAACTTTTCCTCTTTAGCCTCATCAATTTCCTCCGCAAAATGGCCACAGTTTTCCAAAAAAAATCATGTTCAGATATCCCAAGTTCGTGAGATTTGAGACTAGATTTGGATTCGGGAAGCCCAGATATTAGGCCGGACCCCCAGACATCTGACCCGCCGGACATCTGGCCTGGCGCAACAAGCTAGGAAACTTTACCTTGTTTGGTTCACTTTTCAACGTTTTCCACCATTTTCTTCCGCAACGACCGCCATTTCTTATGCAACCATTTGAGCTTGAGATTTTGAGCCACGAATTTGCAGTTTCCTAAATTGTTTCGGCTACTAAGGAGTGGTTCTTCATCGACATCGCCCCTCATCATTTCCCCGATTCATCGCCATCATATCATCATTAATACTTCACCGTAAGAAAAAACGGTAACTGAGATGACATTCTTGTTTATACCCTTGCCATAACATTGTTACCCCGAGCCTATTTGCGTAACTTACCTATCGAGAATAACCTTTGAGTATTGTCGGGCTATGCTACTTGTGCACTTTAGTGATACATATTCTCCATAGCTTCAACTGGGTTCTTATATCTTCATATCATCTCTTGTGTTACAATAGTACCCGCATATACATAATTGCTATCTTGGTGTTCACATCCCGCATTGTTGAAAAGACCTCGATGACACCTAGAGGGGGGTGAATAGGCTATTTAAAAACTTCTTCGGATTTGGCTTGAAACTAATGCAGAAAATAAACTAAGGGGGTACTTGTCAAGCACAAATCCTAAATGCACTAGGCACTGCAACGTGTATCAACAACACGATCTACCAAGATGGACACAATATAGTTACTAACAAGCACAAGTAAGTTATACAAACTTACTTGAGCTATATCACACGACAAGTAGGTGAACGACACAAGATACTAGATCACACTAGCACACGATATATCAAAAGCTGCAAGTGTGAACGTGTGGATATAGAAGGTATGCTTGAATGATTAATCTTGTACAAGAAATAGCCAACACAATATAATGAGCACAAACAATATGCAATGTATGTATGCTCAAGTAACACAAATAAACCACAAGTAAGGAGTTAGGGTTAAGGATAACCAAGGTCACTGAGACGAAGATGTATCCCGATGTTCACTTCCTTGGAGGGAAGCTAGTCACCGTTAGAGAGGTGGACGTTACCACGAAGGCACACCAACGCCACGAAGGCTCACCCTATTCTCCCTTTGAGACAACACCACGAAGGCGTTTCTCAACCACTAGTGGTAAGCCTTTGAGGTGGCTTCCAAATCCTCACAAACTTTTCCGGGGGGTAATCACACGGATTGATTCCTCTCCGAAGAACTCCTACCGCCTAGGAGTCTCCAACCTCCAAGAGTAAAAAGATCATGGGGAATGCTCAAAACTTCCTCAAATCTCAAATAGCTTGGGTTGAGAGGACGAGAGGGAGACGATCTATCTTTTGATTGGAACAACTCTCAAAGGGGCTCACAAATGCTCTTGGGATCTAAGATTTGGTGTGAGCAAATGTGTGTGAGGTAGAAGTGTGTTCTTATGAGGATAAGGCTATGTTGGGCACACTCTCACCAAGTGGGAGAGGGGTATTTATAGTGGGGAGAGAAAAACAGCCGTTGGGGACACTTTAAGTCACACACGGTCCGGACGTCCGGCAGTTCTCGGAAGTCCGGGCGTTCGCAAGGGGTCGGACGTCTGACAGGGGTCGGTCGTCCGAGGGTTGTAGCTATGACTGGAAACACTATGAATTGAACAGCGATCGGACGTCCGGAGAAGGCCGGAAATCCGAGTTATAGAGCTCATGTTCTTCTGGTGCAGGGCTCCGGATTTCCGGAGCTGGTCGGTCGACCGGCCCTCGGATGTCCGGTGGGAGCCGGAAATCCGAGTTATAGGGCTCAATTTCTTCTGGTGCAAGGCTTCGGATTTCCGAAGCCTGTCGGTCGTCCGACCCTTGATCGGCCCTCGGACGTCCGGAGGGAGCCGGAAGTCCGAGTTATATGGCTCAAGTTTCTCTCGTGCATAGTTCCGGAATTCCGAAGCTGGTCGGATATCCGGGCCTCGGAGGTCCGGAGGGAGCCGAAAGTCCGAGTTATATGGCTCTGATTTCTCTGGTATAGGATTCTGGATTTCCGAAGCAGTCGGTCGTCCGGCCCTCGGATGTCCGGAGGAAGCCGGATGTCCGAGGCACTGGTTCTGTTTTCAGATAATAGCAGAGCAGTGGAGATGTGGTCTGAGCAGAACAGTGGAGATGTAGTTTGAGTAAGTTCATCGCAAAACCTGTGATCCCCTCTTAATAGTGCGGGATCCCTAAAGACTCAAGAATCATAAAAGGTGTACTGATGATCCATACTTGAGTGTATACTTTTATTCGCTGATCATCACTCCGCACAACTAACGTCAAAGGAACTGATACCTTTGAGTTAGCCCTTTCACTTGAGCTTGATGTTGTTGTTCCTTCTTGGCTCAAATTGAAAGCAAGACATGATGAAGTCTTCAAGTAGCTCTCCCATACACAATGTGGAAAGCCTCCTTGTTAGCACATGAGCTTGTCCTTATCAACACATGATCATTAGCAATAGTTTCAATGATATATTCGTGCTGATCCACTTGAACTTGCACACCACAATCTTGATGACGATCGCCACTTGACGTCATCCTTCATGGGTTGTATGAGATCTTACTTTTGACGCAAGCCCATGGAAGCACACCTAACCCCCACATAGGACTCTCACAAAGACCATGGGTTAGTACACAAACACGTAATGGACAATGCTTACCATACCATGGGATCACTTGATCCCTCTCGGTACATCTTATACGCTTTGTGTGTTGATCATCTTGATTTACTCTTTGTCTAAGATCTTGATCAACCTAGTGTCTCTATGACCATTCTTTGGATAATACCTTGAATACCATCTTGGTCATCATATAAACTCCTTGAACCCAACAGATGGACTTCAAGAAGTGCCTATGGACAAATCCTATAAATATAACTTAAGGCAACCATTAGTCCATAGGAATTGTCATCAATTACCAAAACCACATATGGAGATATATGCTCTAACAATATCCCCCATTTTGGTAATTGAAGACAACCACTTCAAGAGAATTTATATAAGGAAATAAGCATAACCAAGCGCACACATACAAGGTAATAATGCATGCGTGAAGACGTAAATGCTTACGCAATAAAAGCAAAACCCTCTAAACATATCCAAAGTAAACTCTCTAAACTTCTCCCCCATTGGCATCGATTGCCAAAATGGACAAAAAGTTTAGAAAGTCAATATAGTAGGTGGTCCTCCAAAAGGTGTGTACTTCTCAGCAAATGAGTGCAAAGAGATACACAAATACAATGATAAGTAGTTGGAGGGAAACAAACTATATTGAGGACCCAAAGATTGCAAATAAAAGGATCATATGCCACAAAGACATACAAAAATAGAGGCAAGCAATCAAAAGATTCCTGATGGAACAAACAATCATATGGTCCTTCGAACCACATGAATAGAAGATATTATGATAAAGGCAACAGAGTGTTTTATCAAAAACTAGAGAAGCTCCCCATGATTTGTGCACCAACACAAGATTTTTGTATTTGATACAGGTGCACAAAATAGGATCGTTGCTCCCGAAAATTAATAAAAACACACAACGAGTGCAAGAAGATAGATGAGACGATAAGCATATCGATTGCACAAAACAAATGGTTGAGCAACATGTAAAAGAAGCAACTTAAGAATAGGCTCAACCAAAGTAATGTGCGTGAGTCATGGCAAAGCACTTGAGAAGACTAAGATAAGGATGAGCATTACTCATCAACATAGTCGTGATGAAATGAGATACAAAGTGCAAGACATATCATTCCCACACACACATACTAGAAAATGGGTTCACAAGCTTACTAATAAACAAAATAGGAACAAACGCTTGTGACAACCCATTCTGAAGATAGAAAGTAAGAACCTTGTCAAGAGGAGAGATACTAATTGAAATGGCAAAACCCTCATCAAGACAAGCATGAGGAAAAATAATCTTCACGGCCAAAGAGTGCATCAAGATGTAGGAAAATAAGATACGCACTCAAAATAAAACTTTTCACGAAGCCACCAAAAGCTGAAAAAAGGAAATGCAATGATCGTGAAAGAAAAGAGGATATTAATTAGAGATGTAACTTCTCTCATGTATAAAAGATTCTAAGTAGAAGACAATAATGATGATATATATCCACAAAAAAGGATGTACACACAAAATGGTTACAAGAAGGAACAAACTAGATATCCAGAAGGAAGTCATAAATATATCAATGAGATCTTTTGCTTGGAAGCATAGCACATGGCCTAATATTTTCTTATTGTACAATATGAACTTCCAACATACGAACATCAAAGACATCCCAACTAGTAGTAAGACATCATCGTTCGGATGCTTTGAGAAAGCAAACAAGTACTACGAGAACAAATCAAGAGATTCATGCCATGATGCAACCTGGAAAAGAAAAGACAGGTTGGGTCCTTTGCAAGAAAAGAATGCATGAAGTGGATACTTGTTACCGAGACAACATTGGATTGATGTTGTAGATAGTTGTTCTTTGATCATCCTAACTTGGCTCCAATAATCACATGGTCTCAACATCTTCCTTATAGGTGAGCCGAGCATCCAATGCATCTCTAGTTGTTACTGGAACAACAAAACAAACAAAATGGTGCCCAAACTCATTGGGAGCAAAGAGTTAGAAAACCAGCAATACATAGGACAAACTCCACATACATATGTGCATATAGGTATGAATTTGAATTTCATGCACACTTTAGCCAATTTATGACAAGGTGGAGTTTCCCCTATATATTGGGTCAAAGAAGGAAAGCAAGCAAAAGAAGTTGTATATGGTAGCTAGATACGCATGCTCAAGACTCTCAAGAATCAACTCAACACAAGGTTGATAAGTCACCAAAAGACAAGGTATCAAGTGATAATAAGATCCTAAAACAAAAAGAACTATCACTTGAAGGATATCAATTAAAAGATACCTCAAGGAATGAGATATCCATTGACATAAGCCAAATAGAAGGCAACAAGAAACCAATTGAAGGAAAACAAACACGAGGTATCTAGTTTCCAAAAGAGAGCTAGGTTCCAACAAACCAAGCCCTCGACAAATTTTCATGATGGCACAAAGCATCATAAAGAGCAAGATTTGCCTCCCATCAACACACACTTGATGGGGATCAAAAGATTTTATGATGGGTGAATAAAAAGAGTGTTTTAAAGAAAATAGGATAGCTCCCCCAAGGGACGTGCATTATATAGAATTTGCATTTAAATACAAAACGCACACGATGGGATCATCACTTTCTCTTATATCTATACAAACACTAGACAAGTTAAAATAGATTCATAAGAGGCAAGGAAGACAAACGAAACACAAAATCCAATGTAAAGATGATTAGCAATTCCTATCACATGATGGGAATACCAATTGTCAAGGACAAGAAGTATTTTCGAAGTGATACTCATTGGTAGATCACAAATATATCCAAGATCATCTTTACCCATAAAACGCAAGCAAATGACACTTGTAGAGCTAACAAGCCACCTAGGAACAAGATAATTTACAATATCAACACTAAGTGGCAACACATCAAATGTACACATTTTCTAGGTTTGTAATATGCACATAGCATATTACTCCCCCATAATGTGATAAACCAACAACATTAACAAGTGGCAAATTAAAACAAACAAGAGATACTTAATGGACCATATAGAATTTGAATTTCTCATGAGTAAGACATACCACATAGAAACTAGATAATCTTGAAGTATCAAAACTAAGTGGTATTCCCCATGTATACACATTTATAGGATTGTGAGGTGTGAAAAGCACATCACTCCCCCACAATGGGATAATCCATTAATCTCTCACAAGAGCCAACAACAACAAAAATATAAACAAGATGCAAAAAGGCTCAATACAAGACTCACATCTACATGATATGCAAACCAACATACCCATACTCGATTACTCAAGATAAGCAAGTTGGAAGCACAACATATACAAACACATGCAAGGTACAAAACCACAACATGCAAAGGGGCAAGCACCTAACAATGTAAACAGTTTAAGTATAAGTTACCGTAAGGAGGCACATTGGATATAAGATAGAAACTCAATAATTCAAATGACTTGGTTTGAGATAATATGAATGATGAAGACCCCTTAATTCTTCATTATGTATCCAAGTCTCTAATGTCCTCCATAGTCACCTATTGAATAAGTTTGAACTTGTTGGTCCCCAACTACGTTGGGTCCTAAGAGGTTAATCACAATAGGCTTGGCAACCCAAATGGTTCTTTTCTTGACACCATTTTGAGTACCAACAAACTTGGCAAACACATTGCCAACCTTATCCTTAACAAGGGAATAGATATCATCAATAGTGATTGGGTTGGATAAGTTACGTCTTGTGCAAGACGAAGCGACGTGACCCTTCTCACGACATAAGTAGCAACATCTACCCTTTGCTTTCTTCCCAGTTGATTTCTCACCTCGGGGAGTGTTGGCTTGGGTCTTATTGGGAAGAGGCCTTCCTTCAACTTGTAGTTGAATATGTGATTGAGTTTGTGGCTGCTTCCCTTGTTGCTTGTGACTTTGACACTTCGTCTTCACAGGGCAAGATCTAACATGGTGCCCTTTAACTTTGCACTTGAAGCAAATGATTTTGGCCGAATTCTTGACTTGTTCTAGGACCCTCTTGTTCTTGTTTGAGTTTACTCCAACATCATTTTTGTCATTCAGGGATGTTTTCTCATACAGGACGTTGTTGAGTGTGGACATCCCTTCGTGACACTGTTCCAAGTCTTTCTTCAAAGAAGTGACTTGGGCCTTGAGCTCTTCAATTTCCTCTGCACGGTTAGTATCAATGCAAGTACTAGAGGAAGTGCAAGCTTAAATGTTAGATCAACAAGGCAAGGAAAGTAATTCATCACACGAGGTAGCAATATTATGAGTAGACGAATTACGAGGACTAGCACATGGAAATATAGTACTTTGACTAGAAGTAGTGCCATTGTCCACATGAGGCTCACTTGATGTTACCTTGGTGATGATAGCCGCATGAGCTAACCTTTGCACATTATAGGATGTTAGAAGATCGGCATGAGAGCTTGTGAGGATTACATGGTTTTCTTCCAACTTCCCATAATTGCTAGTTAGTAAATCAAGTTGAGCACATAGCTCAATATTCTCCTTCAATGTTGATACTTCAAATGAGGTATAGTTAGATGTACAAGTATCATCAACAATATGAGAGGAGTAAGTAGCAAATAGATACTTCTCATGAGTAGATTGAAGCTCCTCATAGATCTTAGGGGTTTTGATGAGCTCTCCCTTGACATTGTTGTATTCAAGGAGTAGGACCTCAAAATCCTTTTTAAGTTTATCATGAGTAACTTCAATCTCTCCTTTTGAAGATCTTAAGTCTCTACATGCTTGATGACTCTTCTCAAGTTCATGTTCAAGTTGTTCACTTTTAGCTTGTTCATGATTAAGTGAATCATTACAATTTTCAAAGTAAGCAAGAACATCTTGGAATCTTTGAAGAGCGTTATTTTTAGCTTTATGAAGAATTTTAATGATCACATAGATATTTTCAGTCAAGTCATCATCATCATCCTCATCGCAAAAATCATCGTTATTGCACAGGGAAGATGATACCTCATTATTACCTCTTGCCATGAGGCACATGTGAACTGGAGGAGTTGATGATGATTCTTTTGGTGAATCAGATTCTTCATTAGTCAAAAGTACTTCATATTTCTTGATTTCCCCTAAATGATTAGTCATAGAGCAACTAGGGAGAAACAAGATATTTTGATCAAGAGGAGACGAGGAAGCAGGCATATCACCACAGACATTTGTCGAGGGATCTTTAGGTGAAATGCATGACCTATCAGCACAATAATTTACACTATGTGTGGTGCTAGATATGCTCGTGTCCATAGAGGCTATGAAATTTTCATCAACATATATTTCTTCACTCACCATGTCATTACCTTGTGAGATTGAAGATGCTGAGGTGTGCAAGCAATCGGATATGGAAGTAGTGGTGGACTCTTTAAGATCGAAAAGAGTGAAGAGCTCATGCACCAACTCCTTCATCATAATACCGTCTTCATCAAGATTTGACCCACCATATATATCTTCAAGTTTAGTCCAAACTTCATGAGCTGACTTGCAAGTCGAGGTAGACTTAAACACTTCAGGACTTGTGGTTCGATGAATGGCAAGAAAAGCCTCACAATCAAGATACATTTCATTAGTAGATGAAGATGCATTTCATGAGCTGACTTGCAAGTCGAGGTAGAAGTGTGTTCTTATGAGGATAAGGCTGTGTTGGGCACACTCTCACGAAGTGGGAGAGGGGTATTTATAGTGGGGAGAGAAAAACAGCCATTGGGGACACTTTAAGTCACACACGGTCCGGACGTCCGGCAGTTCTCGGAAGTCCGGGCGTTCACAAGGGGTCGGACGTCCGACAGGGGTTGGTCGTCCGAGGGCTGTAGCTATGACTGGAAACACTATGAATTGAACAGCGACCGGGCGTCCGGAGAAGGCCGGAAATCCAAGTTATAGAGCTCATGTTCTTCTGGTGCAGGGCTCCAGATTTCCGAAGCTGGTCGGTCGACCGGCCCTCGGATGTCCGGAGGGAGCCGGAAATCCGATTTATAGGGCTCAATTTCTTCTGGTGCAAGGCTCCGGATTTCCGAAGCCTGTCGGTCGTCCGACCCTTGACCGGCCCTCGGACATCCGGAGGGAGCCGGAAGTCCGAGTTATATGGCTCAAGTTTCTCTGGTGCATAGTTCTGGAATTCCGAAGCTGGTCGGATATCTGGGCCTCGGACGTCCGGAGGGAGCCGGACGTCCGAGTTATATGGCTCTGATTTCTCTGGTATAGGATTCCGGATTTCCGAAGCAGTCGGTCGTCCGGCCCTCGGACGTCCGGAGGAAGCCGGATGTTCGAGGCACTGGTTCTGTTTTCAGATAACAGCTGAGCAGTGGGGATGTGGTCTGAGCAGAACAGTGGAGATGTAGTTTGAGCAAGTTCATCGCAAAACCTGTGATCCCCTCTTAATAGTGCGGGATCCCTAAAGACTCAAGAATCATAAAAGGGGTACTGATGATCCATACTTGAGTGTATACTTTTATTCGCTGATCATCACTCCGCACAACTAACGTCAAAGGAACTGATACCTTTGAGTTAGCCCTTTCACTTGAGCTTGATGTTGTTGTTCCTTCTTGGATCAAGTTGAAAGCAAGACATGATGAAGTCTTCAAGTAGCTCTCCCATACACAATGTGGAAAGCCTCCTTGTTAGCACATGAGCTTGTCCTTATCAACACATGATCATTAACAATAGTTTCAATGATATATTCGTGTTGATCCACTTGAACTTGCACACCACAATCTTGATGACGATCGCCACTTGACGTCATCCTTCATGGGTTGTATGAGATCTTCCTTTTGACACAAGCCCATGGAAGCACACCTAACCCCCACATAGGACTCTCACAAAGACCATGGGTTAGTACACAAACACGTAATGGACAATGCTTACCATACCATGGGATCACTTGATCCCTCTCGGTACATCTTATACGCTTTGTGTGTTGATCATCTTGATTTACTCTTTGTCTAAGATCTTGATCAACCTAGTGTCTCTATGACCATTCTTTGGATAATACCTTGAATACCATCTTGGTCATCATATAAACTCCTTGAACCCAACAGGTGGACTTCAAGAAGTGCCTATGGACAAATCCTATAAATATAACTTAAGGCAACCATTAGTCCATAGGAATTGTCATCAATAACCAAAACCACATATGGAGATATATGCTCTAACAATTGTGACCATAGAAAATACTCATAGTGAAAAAGAAAAGGATAAACAAGCTTTTAAGCAAAGGGCAAAAGCAATAGGAGTGTGCCTCATACATACATTGCAAAAGTCAGGATAGAAAGGCTACATGTTTTCTTTCTTATGGGTTGTGTACAAGTTCGTATCATGCCCATTTGAGAAATTGTGCTAGCATTTCTCTAGCACGAGCTTTCCGTGGATTCTTCATTTTTGTGCTCATTCCTTGCTTGCACGACCTCACTTATCTATATGTGTGTGTGTTTCCTTGTATACTCATTGTTATTGATCTGTTTGTCTTACTTGCGAATTTGCGACTCTTTTTCAACATCATTGAATCTTGCCTAACGAATTACTTGAATTTTGTGCCACTATCCTAACCGACATACTCCATAAGCCTTATTTGTGTCGGTGTGAGAAGGACGCTCTCCAGTGCCAATTCTACTATTTCCATATTTGCACGTTGAGTGATATTTGATCCATTTTCAACACACGGAATGGTAACTTTGTATTGTTCTTCTCATTCTTCCACTTACATCTACTTGACTGATATGGATAGGTAAAGCATACCCAACCCGTCATTCAAAGAGAAAGACGACAACGCGAACTACTATGTCTCGAAGTTGCACTTCTTCAGTGCACAAAAAGCTATGCCCCAATTACAATATGTCTTGAACGATCACATCGAGCAACTCACCATCGAGTTGCACGAATCTGAAGAGCGTACGAGGGAACCTTGACACCAAGCTATCAAGCAAAATGGATGAGTTTCGTGCCTTGATGGTTGATCGCGCATCCTCAACATCCACATCGATAAGGTGAGGCCACTCAAGTATCCACTCATCCGAGTACTCTTTCAGCACAAGTCTACCACACGCTCCACATCATCAACGTGACGACCGTCATGGCCATCATGAGTTGGACAATCCTTTCCATGCAAATGGATTGCAAGATCGATTTCGCAAGCGTACATGATGTCACCAATAAGAACAAGAAGCTTTCGAACAAGAACAACAAAGCTGTGAAGACGAACATCGTCGTGAGGAACAAGTGCGTGAAGCACAACCATCAAGAATGCAACCGTCAAGAATAGAAGAAAAAGAAGAACTCTGGCATGAGAGACAAGAAGAAGTCGATCTCCAAGAGGAGCACTAAGAACGGAGGAGCCTGGTGCGTCCACCTCATCAACGCCCTCAAGTAAATCACGATGAACCCCATGATGAAGAACTACCAAGGCAAGAGCATCAACATCAACACGACAACAACAAAGTGGCGCCTCCTCCATGACAAGGGTATCCTCAACAAAATCACAATGAAGAACATTGCGTTGGCAAGCTCAAGTTAACCATGCCTAAGTTTTCCGGAAGCAATGATCCTGAAGACTATCTCTCATGGGCACTTAAGGTTGACAAGATCTTCCTTCTACACAACTATGAAGAGGAAAATCATATCACCATTGTTGGTGTCAAAACCGGCGGATCTCGGGTAGGAGGTCCTGAGTTGTAGACCTTGGATTGATGGGTAACACGGGACGAAGGAGACAGTGTTTACCCAGGTTTGGGCCCTCTTGAGGAGGTAAAACCCTACATCCTGTTTGATTATATTGATGTGTATGAGGATTACAGAGTTGATCTACCTAAAGATCGTATCAGTTAAAACCCTAGATGAGTTAACTTAGCTATGCGTATGAAACCCTCTGGTTTATATAGACACCAGGTGTGCCTAGGGTTACATACCACCGACCTCCAGCCGGGGATAGATGCATCGATCTATCCTACTTAACTTGGATGTCATGCTAGTCTTCGGAGCTTTCCTTCTTGAACACGAGCTCATCACACAGTCTTGTCTTCAACAATACAACCTGCCTCCAAGAGATGGGTCGTCCGTCCGAGGACCCCTTAATCCTAGATTCCCTCAGTAGCCCCCGAACTAGCATCCAACGCTGATGTGTATGGTCTTTGACATCTCCTTGTATCCAGAGTAATCAGCTTGTGATGCGAGTTCCCTTCATGCTCTGCTGGTTTAACCTTGGTCGTTTTGGTGACATCGTTCCTATAAAATAGGTGCTGCTTAATCTGAATGCTTAAAAGCCTGGGTGTGAACAGTTCCTCATCAGATAGCCATCCTGACGAAAGGTCGTGATAATCAGTTAGGAAAACCTCGATCCACGGATCAAGGCCACTTTCCCACGGGCACGTCTTATCAGTGAGGAGATTGTGCCCTGCATTTAAGGGGATACGAATAATGGCCTGGGCTATCCCACGCGCGTTCAACGGTGCGGTCATTTCGGTCAGCGGCAGGGCCTGCGATGTAGTAAACGGGAACCCTTGGTTTTGCTGCCTCCCATAAATGGGAAAAAGATCCTCAAAGCCACCACAGGCATTCCAAACTCGAGCCCCTTTCCTTCAAGCTCCAAGCAACCAGATCCCTTTTGTCTTCCATCCTCTCCCAGCCGCCCTTCCCCAAGCTCAGCCATCGCTAGCTCGGGCTCCCAAGGCAAGTGGGAGGTCTCAAGAGTCTATGACAAGGATATCTGAGAGCTGAAGCTCACCGGCTATCTCTCACCCAACATTGCCCATCGTGCACCGGAGGAACGCCAGGTGGTGCCTACACCAAAGCCCAACGAAAGGGTGGTGTTCGTTCCCCACTTGAACTGAGGACTGGGCTTCCCGCTCCATCCTTTCGTCGGGGGCCTGATGTTCTACTACGGGTTAGACTTTTGTGATCTTCCCCCGAACTCATTCATGCACATCTCCGCCTTCATCACTGTTTGTGAAGCCTTCCTGCGGGTTCCGCCGCACTTCAGCCTATGGCTCAAGACCTTGAACGTAAAGCAGAATACGGTCAATGGTCAACACGCTCATTGCGGAGGAGCTGTGATCAGCAAACTCCCCGTGTCGAATGGGCGGAGGGTACCTTTATTGATACCATCAAGGCCTGGCAAAAAGAGTGGTTCTTCATCACCGAACAGCGGGAAGCAAATTGGTCGGCGCCCGCCGAGTTTAGTTTCGGACCCCCCCCCCCCCAAGAGGCTAACCTCGTCGGTTAGAAAAGGTCTTGACTGAGGGTCAGCCTCGGAGGTGAAGTCGCTGCAGAAGCGCATTACGCGGATGGTGGAGGCAAACATCAAACTGGCCAATGTGATTCAGGTTACGCTCTGCCATTGTGTCCTTCCCTGCTAGCGTCGGGACACTCCAGTGTGGTCCTACAAGCTTGGCGACCCCGGCACCATGAGCCAGTTATATCAAACCACCCACAAGAAATTGTTGAAGGTGTTGTTCAAATATCAATAGGAATGGTCAGATGAGTAAGAAGACGTTGGCTTAGATGTCAAACACCCACCCTTGGAGGTATGACCGAGCACTTATTCTTACTTAAAGCTTTAGTCCTTAACAAGGATCTTATCCTTTCCCCCATCGTTCCCGCAGGGCTGGCTAGAAAAGGCCAAGAAAATAAACAACCCAGCCCCCTGCCTGAGGATCCCAGGTTGACATTGCTGACCGCGATGCTGATGGTGGCGCCATACATGGTGCCAGAGAAAAAAGAGAAGAAGAAGAAGGAGACCCGCTGGGGTCTCCGCTCAAGGGGTCATCCTGATGCCAAGTCTGGAGACACCCGCACTTCCTCCACCCATGAGGAAGAGGATGTGGAGGACGAGGAGGAGAAAGACTCCTCCAAGACAAGAAACAGGGTGGCATCGGTTGAGGCTGACAAGGTCTTGCCTCCTCAGGCCCCGAAGAGACCCTGCAGGAGTAAGGTTCTCCTTCCCGATGATAGCCCAAATTTTGATGAGGAGTCTTTGGCTTTTGAGAGGGTTCCTCGACGAACCCCTACGGTCAAGCCCCAGGCCCAAAGGTATGGAATTCAAACTTTTTTTAATGGAATTACACTGGTTTTTGTCAATAAATAGCCATGCGTCTCAGATTGGGGTTCGCCGCCCTGCCCGAGTCCTCCTAATGGACCAGGTCTCAGATTGGGGTTCGCTACCAGCCAGGCTCGTGGAGAGCGGGAATGCGTCCCGTACTACCCTTCCCTAGGCCTCGGACGAGGCCGTGGAGGTGATATCCCACCAGGCCCCTATGAATACAGGGGACGAGGTGGTGATGTCTGAGGTTGATACATCGGCTGCCGAAGACCTAGATGTCCCGGTCGAGGTTCATGCGTCGGTCATCGGAACCTAGGAGGTTGGTCCCCTCCCTATGAGTGGAGAGGGGGGCCAAAATTCGTCTGAGCTTCCTCCAGAGCCAACTCTAGGGAACTCCGGTCCTCCGGTGTGTTTGACGCTGCCTCCGATGCTGCCCATGGTAGAACGGGCTACGACCGAGTGGAGGACAATGATGGAGGAGGATTTATCCGGATCATCCATCGCCGATAAACATCACACCCTTATTGGTGCGATTCAACAAAGCATCCAGTCCATTGATATCAGACTGAAGGAAGCCTTGAATGGCTAGTTGACGGGCTTCAAGGTGAGCCATGTAATGTTAATTTTTTTTATAAGGTTTTACATGCCTTATGGGTATAACAAAACCCCGAGCCAGGGTGAGTTGAATAACTCATTCGTGTATCAAGATAATTTATAGACATGAAGAAAACAGTCTGGGGACCCTTGAATTATAACAATTCGCACGGAGTAATTTGGTCGAGTGTCCCTAGTCCCGATAACTCGGAATCTTATTAATCCATAACTTGCCTCGCAGGCCTCATCCTCGGCTCTGGCTACCAACGCCCTTGAACTTGCCGAGCTGAACTAGAAACTCAAGGTTTTCGATGAGGAGCTCAACCATTTGAATAGTCGGCTCGACGAGAAGCAGGGTAAGATTTTATGCGTGCCGCTAATACTCTTGTTTGTCCTTAATAGGTTAGGACGGTCTCACTTTGGTATATGACACCTTGACTCCGATTTTGTGAGCAGCCATGGACAAAGAATTTGAGAAGCTCAGGGCCGAATAGGAGAGGCCAAGCGGGAGGTCGCTGCTCATAAGGTGGTGGCCGAACAGGCCACCGACGAGCTGAGCATGCTGAAGGTTGAGAGCGGCAAGCACGAGGCTAGGGTGGCCAAACTTTAGCAGGAGCCTCAAGAAGCGAGGCTAAGTGTGAGCCCTTGGAACAAAAATCCAAAGAACAAACGACCGAGCTGTCCAAGCTGTCATGCAAGCTTAAATAGGAGTAGGTAGAAATGAGGTTTTTCCAAGAAGAAGTTCGCCAAGCCAAGTTGATGGAGAATGGTAAGCTGTACTTACTGCAATCTGCCTTTGGTGAAAATAGGTTTGCCTTTCCTACATGGCTATGGCATTCATCAGGCGCCTTCACGGACCTCCCGCGGACTGCAGAGGCGTGGCACAACACTTCGCGGCCCAAGACGGGGATGTCGAGAAGAGGCTTTTCTGGGCACAGTTTCAAACTCCTCAGCCCAACCCCTTCTGAGCTATCAGATGAAACAGCTCATGGAGCTGCATAGGATGGCACAGCCAGCCATGAAGGACATGTGCATCCAACTGTGGCCTGCCGAGCCTCTACCGAGCAGTTACTTCAGCTTAGTGCGAAAGTTGTACGATGTTGTGCCTCGGATCAAAGTCCTGAAGCGCTCTGTTTGCATAGAGGGTGCTCGGATGGCTTTTGCGAGGACTATGATGCACTGGCCGGGGGTGAAGCCCCTTACGATGGAAACCGCACCTCCGACTCCAGGAAAGAAGCACAAGCATCCCGAGCTTTATTTCCCTGTCGTAACGGAGGGTGCTCGGGCCGTAGAATCTCAATGCTCCAAAGATGTAAGTAATGAGTGAGGGTATTGTCATATGTCGTCGAACAATTTCTATTTATGAAGCTTGTCCGAGTGTAATGCACTTTGTATTATTTTCTACTCCTATTCCGGCCATTTAATCTGAAAGTTTCCAGTCGTCGGCTTCAGCACCCATGTAGAGACCACAAAGGGTGTTTCGACATCCGCACTGTGACCCTTAGCCTATATATCGGTGCTCGGAGGCAGTAGTGTGTGAAGGAAATGAGGCAATCAGACTATGTGGCTTTAGTGCTTTCACTTAGCCTTAGGAGCTTGAATTCGGAGGCTGGTTACGAGCCCCCAGTTTTTTTGGTAGTTGGATAAACCGGATTTTTAAATAGTTACCGCAAGGTTTGCAAAGGTACAAACCCCTCTATATGACATGAGATAAAACCTCCATCGGTCTTTAGTATTTAAGCTCGGAATGCAGGCCCGTTCTTGCATATTATGACAGTCAGTTTTCGGCTTTCTCCACTAAGGTATTTTTAGCCAGGTCAGATGAGAATATAATCGTAGTGGTTTTCCCTTTCCTCCTTTAGCCGAACTAGTGGAATGTAAGGGGGTAAGCACAGGAGCGGGGCAACCCAACTTTTGAACCAAGACATAATTCAGAACCGATGCATATAAAGCAATATCCAAGAAACCAAACACTTAAAGAAAAGGTAGTGACAGATTAGTGCTTGGGGCGGTATTTTCATCCAAGTCCATGGTCTATTAGCCGATCACACTTGATATTTTATTGAACAAATTTACCTTTGGCGCCAATGAGCGGGAAACATATATATGTAAAGATACTATAAAAGAGTATATGAGTAATATTTTGCCAGGAATTTTTATAATTCATGGTGCCAAGGCAGCTGCTAGAGGTAAATTATTGTTTTGAACAACATATTTCAAAACAACTTTTTTTCCACGGCCTTCCATGGGTGACTTGACGTCCGCCCTGATTCCAGCTGCACAATTTATCCTATGCTTCTTAGAAGGGAGGGGTTGTATCCTTTAAAGGTGGTTGTTGTTGGCAGACAGGTCTTGAATAGAGGGTCTTGAGAAGTTGTTGTGCTATGGGTGAGCTTGACGCTTGGGAAATCCTTAATGGTATCTCGTTTTTGTCTGTTAAGATGTTTGGACTGTAGTTTGGTTGAACCAAACATATGGTTGTTGGTGGTGGACCCCCCCATAGTCGCCCTTGGTATTTGGAGAATGAAATTGTGTCTACGAGGGACATACCTTACAGGTGACCGGGCCATGCCATGGGGACCTCACCCCGTTTGTTTTGAGCCGGATATGTCTCCGGGGGATCCGGTTGAGTGCAGGCTCGCTTGCCCACCAGCCATGCCTCGATGGCTAGCTTGTAGACTGATGTTTCGTTGTCGTATTGGCATTCGGCTGCCAAGGTTGTTGTGTGCTCCTCAGTCCAGAGGGAGCGCTCTGTGTTGCCGTTGACGATGATAACTCCCCTTAGTCCAGGCATCTCGAGCTTTAGGTAGGTGTAATGGGGCACAACGTTGAAGCGAGTGAATGTCGTGTGGCCGTGTAGTGTGTGGTAGCCGCTGTGGAAGGGGACGATGTCGAAGATCAAGTCTTCGCTATGGAAGTTCTTGGGGGAGACGAACACGACCTCCAGTTATACCGTGCTGAAGTAGCGGGCTTTGACACCTGGGATCACTCCTTTGAAGGTAGTGTTGCTGGGTTTAATCCTTGATGGGTCTATGCCCATCTTTTTCATCGTATCTAAGTAGATCAGATTAATGCTACTTCCTCCGTCCATAAGGACTCTAGTGAGGTGATACCCATCTATGATGGGGTCTTTAACAAGGGCGGACGACCCTGCGTGGCGGATACTGGTCGGGTGATCCCTTCGATCGAAGGTGATCGGGCAATCCGACCATGGGTTGCACTTCGGGGCTATGGGCTCAACAGTGTATACCTCCCGAAGGGCTCACTTCCTCTCCTTGTTTGGTATGTGAGTAATGTTTGTCATATTCATGGTTTTTACCTCTGCGGGGAACTATTTTTGGCCCCTAGTATTCGGATTCCGGGGCTCTTCGTTGTCCTTGCTTCGTGGGCCCTTGCCTTGTTCCTTGGCTGCTAGCTTCCCGGCCTGTTTAAACACCCAACAGTTACGGTTTGTGTGGGTGGCGGGCTTGTCTTGGGTGTCATGGATCTGGCACGGCCTTTCCATAATTTTATCTAATGGAGTTGGTCCATCCCTATCCCTTTTGAAAGGTTTCTTCCGTTGTCCGGATTTTGAGCTGCGGAAGCCACCATTTACGACTGTGTCATTAGCGTCACCATTACGGTGGCGACATTTGGTTTTGTTCCGCCTTGGCTTGCCATCTGCATCTCGAACTTTAGAGGTGTCGGGGTCGTTCGTATTATGGTTGCGTCGGGATAGCCAATTGTCCTCGGCCGCGCAAAAGCGGGTCATGAGGGAAGTGAGAGCGGACATTGTTCTTGGCCTCCTATCCGAGCTGGCGAGCCATCCATTCGTCCCGGATGTTGTGCTTGAAGGAGGATATCACCTCGGCATCTGGATAGTCCATGATCTGGTTCTTCTTTGTTAGGAACCTATCCGTGAATTCTCTGGCCGAGTTGCCCGCATTTTGGACGACGTTGCTCAGGTCGGAGGAGTCTGGTGGTCGGATGTAGGTTCCCTGAAAATTAGACAGGAAGTCTTCTTCAAGCTCTTCCCAACTTCCGATGGAATTTTCAGGTAAGCTGTTTAGCCACTGCCGAGATGGCCCCTTCAGCTTTAGGGGTAGGTACTTGATGGCATGGAGGTCATATCCTCTTTCTATATGGATGCGGAGAAGGAAATCTTCTATTGACATGGCGTGATCCGTAGTCCCGTTGTATTGTTCTATGTTCATGGGTTTAAACCCTTCCGGGAATCAGTGTTGCATGACCTCACCTGTAAAGCATAGTGGGTGAGAGGCACCTCTCACTTGGGATATTTTGTGCTGGAGATCGGCTATTGATTGTGCCTGGTATGATTCCCGATCTCTGTTGTTGTGGGTAAATCGATGTTGGTCTCCATCCCATAGAGTGGGAGAGTACCTTCTAGATCCATAAATCGATCTATTGCGACTTGTTCTGTTGTCCAAGTCGTGACGTAGGTCGTATCTACCCTTGTATTACGCATGTTCCTTTCCTTTCCTGCGGGGAGGCTCGGGTCTATACTCGGCTTCCCCAGCCGCTCTATCGTGCCCACGAAGTTGGCGGTCGGTTTGATTGTACTGTGTGCGCCTGGGCGACACGGGCTCTAGGGCCTCGTCATCAAGCTGAGGCAGCAGGCGCTGGTGTGGGTAGCTTTTGTTTTGATCCGGTCAATCGGTGCCATATCCTTCTTCGGCTGCCAGTACTTTAGTCCATCTATTGTTGATGGTATCTTCTTTGGCTTGAAGCTGCTGCTACTTCGCCTTGAGGCTACGGGCAGTAGCAATGAGCTACTGCGTGAACCGTTCCTGACCCTCAGGGTCCTTCGGAACCGTGAAGTCTTCAGCCTCTAGACTATCTTTCACATCGTCAGGAGGGAGGTAGTTGTCGTTGTCTAAATCATCGGGGTCATCGGGATTGGATTGGCCTTCGGGCTTATTCAGGTCCTCTAGCGGCAGCTCGGAAGATCCGAGGTTACCGGGGTCCTCCGGGGTTGTGTTCTCCCCGGTGCCCTATATGATCCACCTTCCCTCGTTTGCCTTGGCTTGTTTATGCTGCCTTCGACGCTTTGATGGCTTCTCCCCGGACTTATCGCCATTTGGTATGGGGGTGTGATCGCCATTGCTGTCGGGTGTGTCTACTATGTAGACGTCGTAGGTGGAGGTGGCGGTCCACCACCCGGTATTTACACGGGCAGGGTCATCGGCCTCATAGTCCATGTCCTCAACCTCCTCAAAGGCGTAATCCAATATGTTGGTTAAGTCTTCAACTCTCGCTACCAAGAGGGTGGTGGGTGGGTCGTAAAAGTTCTCATAATTCGCGCCCGAACCGGTCCGAGCATAGGTCGGGTTCAGGTTGTTTGCGATTCTCAGCGACTGGATCTGGTCGAGCATCTCGTTTAACATCGAGAGGTTGTCCGGATCGGTCTCCTATTGGTTTTCACATTTGACCTTCGTAGCCTCCACGAGGGACGCGTGTTCGGTGATGGCCGTTTGCTGTTGCCCGGGCACCGAGATCGGATACCGGCTCAAAGCCAACTCTCCGAAAAAGAGGGGACCGAGGTCATGGCCGAGCAAGAGACTTGAAGTCAAGGCTTCGGGATTCTGGAGTTCCTAGGACGAAACCGTGATCTTAGCGGGGAAAAGATCGCCCCAGGAGTTGATGGAGAACTCGAGATTCCCGGACCTTATCTC
Organism: Hordeum vulgare subsp. vulgare; assembly: GCF_904849725.1. Taxonomy (NCBI): domain Eukaryota; kingdom Viridiplantae; phylum Streptophyta; class Magnoliopsida; order Poales; family Poaceae; genus Hordeum; species Hordeum vulgare. The sequence goes on from NC_058518.1 coordinate 315,969,101, forward strand.
CTGATCGGGGACGAAGCCTCCGATCTGGCCAAGGCGACCAGTCGGGTTGGCGCGCAGTGTGAATCTGCCGAACGTGAGAACCTGCCCGGGAACAAAGATGCCCCCATTGCAGATTCAATTGCTTACGATTAAGCGGGCCATTGATCCTCCGGAGATCTCACAGTATAACTCTCAATGAAAGCACCAATGTCGATGTCAAACCGATGGATCTCTGGTAGCGGGTCGCGAGGTGTAGACCTTGGAATGATGGGTAAATGGGACGAAGGAGACAATGTTTACCCAGGTTCGGGCCCTCTTGAAGAGGTAAAACCCTTTGTCCTGCTTGATTATATTGATGTGTATGAGGATTACAGAGTTTATCTACCTCGAGATCGTATGAGCTAAAACCCTAGATGAGTTGACTTGGCTATGCGGATGAAACCCTCTCATTTATATAGACACAAGGGGTCCCTAGGGTTACATACCACCAACCTCCAGCCGGGGACAGATGCGCCGATCTAGCCTACTTAACTTGGATGACATGCTAGTCTTCGGAGCTTTCCTTCTTGAACACTAGGTCGTCATGTAGTTCGGTGTTCAACAATACGGCCCATTAGGTAGGCCTCCAAGAGATGGGTCGACCGTCCGAGGACCCCTTAATCCCGGACTCCCTCAGCCATGGCTTCACTTGAGTTCAAGGTTATGTCCCCATTTGGTGGGAGCAAGTGATTGAATGGAGAAGAGAAAAGGGTGAACCTACTATCACTACTTGGACTCAATTGAAGGACCTCATGAGAGCTCGCTTCGTGTCGACCCACTACAATATAGATCTCTTCAAGAGGCTACAACTCCTCAAGTAAGGAACCAAGTGGGTAGAAGAATACTACCAAGAAATGGAAAGAGCCATGATCTGAGCCAATGTCAAGCAAGATAATGAGAAAACAATGGCGTGTCACTTGAACGGACTAAACTATCAAATCAAGAAAATCGCAGACTTACAACACCGCCCCAATCTACTCGAGCTAGTGCATCAAACATCAATGGCAGAACTCCAAGTGCAAGATGACTACAAGTACTCCAAGTTCTCTTCCAAGACATACGGCTCAAGTACACAAGTTTCTCCAACTATGATGCCTTCACTACAAGAACTCCAATGACTACCGATGACAAGTCAAGTTTAAAAAAAAAAACAATATCATCGACTCTCCCTCCTTCTACAAGCAACTACAACCTAAGAGCTTCATACAAGACACCACCTTCGGATGCTCAAGTTAAATCAAGATCCATCAAATGCTTCATGTTCCAAGGACGAGGCTGCAAGACTTTCGAGTGCACAACAACACGCAAGTGATCCTCCAAGACGACTCCACCTATGACTGCATGAGTGATGAAGAGATGGAAGATTTGGAGCACATGGCCATGCACCAACAAATCAATGAAGATGAAGATGTGCAAATCTTTTGCGACAATGATCCGGGCTTCACTCTTGTTGTTTCCAGGGTTTTGACACTTGAACAACAACAAGATGAAGACCAAGGTTGCCACATCTTCCACACTAAATTGTGCATCCAAGGAAAATCAATCAAGATCATCACCGATGGCGGAAGTTGCCGCAGTTTGGCAAGTGAAGACCTTTGTTCCAAGCTACAACTCGTCAAGAAGAAGCATCCACGCCCCTACAAGGTCCAATGGCTAAGTAACTCCGGCACCCTCCAAGTCGAACACACCGTGCAAGTCTCCATCAAGATTGGTGCATATGAATACACTTTGGAGTGTGATGTTGTCCCAATGTCCATGTGACATCTCCTTCTTGGTCGACCTTGGCAATTCGACCGCGGTGTCATCCACAGCGGTCAAACCAATCACTATAGCTTCAATATGAAGGGCAAGGAATACATTCTTCGACCAATGTCTCCAAGTCAAGTGATCGTTGATAAGTAAGCTGCATCCCATCATGGAGATAAAAGTGAGAGAGTGATCCATCTAAAAGAGAGTGAGCACCACAAGCCATACTTGAGTGACTCCACGATGAGTGACAAGAAATACCTAGTTCTATTAGATACCAAAAGAGACTTAAGGGATGTGAGTGAGAGACCATCAAGCATGCTTCACTTTGTACTTGTGTGCAAAGGTGAGGTCATGCGGACTAATGCCACATTTGTTGGACGAATTTGAAGACGTTTTTCCCGATGAGCTACCTCTAAGACTACCACCTAAATGCGGGATCGAGCACGGCATCAACCTCATACCCGACGCACCACTTCCAAGCAAAGCACCCTACCACGTCAACCCCAAAAAGATTAAGTAGATACAAGGCAAGTGCAAAAATCCTAGATAAAGGGCATGTATGCGAGAGTTTAAGTCCTTGTGCGGTTCCGATGATACTAGTGCCTAAGAAAGATGGTAGCATGTGCATGTGTTCAGATTGCCGCCCTATCAGTGCAATAACCATTAGGTATCGCCATCCAATTCCTCGCCTTGATGACATGTTTGATGAGCTTAGCGGTGCCACTATATTTTCCAAAATTGACTTGAAAAGTGGTTACTATCAAATACACATGCAAGAGGGCGATGGGTGGAAAACAGATTTCAAAACTAAATTTGGACTATATGAATGGTTGGTTATTCCAATGGGCCTATCACAAGCACGTGGTAGATTTATGTGTGTCATGCACCACGTCTTATGTCATCTAATTGGATATTGTGTTGTGGTATACTTCAATGACAGTCTTGTTTGTAGCGAAACTCTAGAGGAGCATGCTAAACATGTTAGGGAAGTATTAAAACTTCTTAGAAAAGAAAAAAAAATGCAAACATGGAAAAATGCACTTTTGGTGTTGACAAACTTGTTTTCCTAGGATTTGTGGTATCTTCTAAGGGTGTTCAAGTTGATGAAACTAAAACTGATGCTATTAAAACTTGGGCCACACCTATAAATTTGCAACAATGCATAGTTTCCTTGGACTAGCCAACTTTTACCGTCGCTTTGTTAAGGACTTTAACACGATTACATCTCCTCTACATGCTTTAAGTAAGAAGAATGCACCTTTCATTTGGGGACCGTCACAAGACATCGCATTCAATGAGCTTAAAAACTGCCTTACTCATGCACCATTGCTCACATTAACCCATTTTGACAAAACTTCTGAAGTATATTGTGATGCTAGTGGTAACGTTATAGGTGGCGTGTTAATGCAAGAGAAACACCCAATCGTGTACTTTAGTGAGTAACTTTTCGGAGCTCAACTCAATTACCCCATATATGACAAAGAATTGTATGCTTTGGTGAGAGTCTTACATGTTTGGGAACATTATCTATGTCCACAAGAAGTTGTTATTCATGCCTATCATAAACTCTCAAGTATCTTAAGGGTCAAACCAAGTTGAACAAACGACATGCTAAATGGAGTAAATTCATTGAATCTTTTCTCTATGTCATTAAATGCATTAAGGGTAAAGAAGATGTTGTGGCGGATGCTCTTTCCCCCCAAATTGATGCTATTTACTCAATTTGAATGAATGTCATTGGTTTTGAGCATATCAGAGATTTGTATGAGCATGAGTTTCCTTTGATACTCCTTATGCCAAGTCCCAAGATGAACCTTGTTGGGAACACTATTACATGAAAGATGGATATCTTATGTGTGCTAACAAATTTTGTATACCCGAGTCTTCTCTTCATTTGTTACTTTTGCAAGATTCTCATGCTGGAGGACTCATGGGTCACTTTGGACGCAACAAGTCATATGTCAAACTCTCCAACAAGTTCTTTTGGCCAAAGATGTTTGGTTATGTAGCACGCTTCACCAACTGATGCTCTACATGTCTCAAAGCTAAGTCAAAAGCTCAATCCCATGGTTTATACATGCCACTTCCAATACTTTTAAACCTTGAGAAGATATAAGCATGGACTTCGTACTTGGTTTACCAATAACTAGAAATGGAGATAATTCCATGTATGTTGTTGTGCATTGTTTTTTCCAAAATGGTTCATTTCATTCCATGTCACAAGATCAACGATGCTTCACATGTGGCAAATATATTTTGTAGGGACATATTGAGACTACATGGAGTCCCCAAGACCATTGTGTTGGACCGCGATGTCAAGTTCCTTGGATACTTTTGGAACACACTATGTGCCAAGCTCGGAATCAAGTTCCTATTCTCTTCGGCCCACCAACCACAAATCGATGGCCAAACGAAGGTCACCAACCGGATGCTATTAACGCCTCTCCGTGTGTTGATCAACAAGAATCTCAAGGAATGGGAAGAATGTATTCCCATCACCGAGTATGCCTACAACCGCGTGCGTCACTTCACCACCAAGAAGTCTCCATGCGAGGTGGTCTACGTCTTCAACCTATTATCCCCATTGGACATACTTCTGCTACCACTACAAGACCGTGTCAACATGGACGTAAGTGCAAGGGTAAGCTATGCCAAGAAGATGCATGAATATACAAGGCGCACAATCGAATTTCAAGTGGAACGAGTCACCACCAAGCGCAATACCAATAAGCACCCCATGGTGTTCAAGACCGGTGATATTGTCTAGCTACACCTTTCCAAGGATCAATTTACCGCCGAGCGCAAACCCAAGCTACTTCCTCGCGCCGATGGACCTTTCAAGGTGCTGGAATGCTACAACGACAATGACTACAAGATCAATATTCCATGCAACAAGTATAATGTGAGCAACACCTTCAACGTTAAAGACCTATCCCTTTTCGTGGTGATGATTTCGATCCGAGGACGGATCTTTCCCAAGGGGGGGGAGATGACGTGAAGCATCCCATGGTCATCCCCATAGATCCATCACCAACACCTCAAGCTCAAAGTGGTTCTTTGACAAGAGACCGTGCACGTGCCATTGAAACCAAGCTGACATCTCTCCTTAGTGATTCTCTATTTAATACTTTGGGGACTTTGATGCTACCTCAAGCAGAAACCCTATGCTTGCTTACGTACCATGAGGACGACCTCAAAGATGCTCGGAATGAATACCAAGCCACCATGAAGATGGGCACGAAGACGGATGAAAAAGAGCACCGAAGGAAGGCTGCGAGACCTCCCAGATGTCGGACATCTCACGCCTGAAGCCCGAATCAGCGCCAAGGTAGGGCCGGCCCAACTGCAACGGCTGAACATCCGACTATGGCCCGAAAATCTGACCTCACCTCGGAAATCCAGCCAAGAGACACCAGAATGGAAGCGCTCTGACCAGGCCAAGCCCCGACATCCGAAAACTTCCGAAGCCCAGACATCCAGCCCGTTGTGAAGCCTCGAACGTCCGTCCTCCGGCCCGGACATCCGACCCATGTGTGGGTATATGCGGGCCCAAGTCCAATGTGTCCCCTCTCTTCTCACCCCGCTCGTCTTGGACTATAAATAGACATCTGGCTCCTGTGTGGTTAGCAAATGTTTGGCTCTTAGTTTGTTGATCATTCCTCCTTCCACTATCTCTCCCATGGAGATGACCTCCATGTGAGAAGATCGCCTTGTGGATGTCAAGGCCCCTCTCGTAGGGAAGATCCCCCGGGATTTGAAGGCCCCGTCTCTCTGGAGTGGGAAGACTACCTCGTTACTTGTGTCCCTGTTGAACTCGGTTCGATGTATCCTTGTGTGTTTATATGGATCTAGCGGACGTGTGATCGGAGATTGTTCTTGAGAGTTTGTTGATTTCTCTTTGGTTTTCTCCGTTTTCTCCTCCTCGTTTGAAAATATTGACCTCCCCTGGTTTGCCCTGTATCATCTTTGATCGAGCGACGCCAACGCTTCTGCATTGTTTCCTTTTTGGAGGCGTCATTTTTGAAGAACCTCTTATGTAGTCCGGTTGTTATCTTTGGTGGTGGTTAAAGCATTACTGTTGCGAGTGTTTCATCACTGCGACGGGGTCTTAGTTTTCATATTCCACTTTTTTTGTTCTTGGTTGTGTGCATCCTTGATGTGTTTCGATTTTTTGTTGATGCAAAGGCTCAGTGTAATTGATATCTTCACGATATTAATATTTTTTTTAAAGTAGAAAAGAATTAGGCAACTAGTTATTGATCGACCATAAATTCATTCAATTAGTACAAAGGAACGGGCATCTATTTGTAAGTGGATAAGTTTCTTTATGTAAGTCGATCTTTTTAGCCATTGGATCTTCAGCGGACAATAGTCAACAATATTTTTTGGGTTAAATTATGAAAGCCAAGAATTAAACTTAAGATGTTAGGATCTGATGTCATATCATGCTTCATTCATTAGTCAACATAATCAAACCTAGTCAATGCAACGAACATTTTTATGAATAAATTATGAAAGTTAGGACTTGAACTCACGTCATTAAACTTTGATATCATGTTAAGCTTTATGTATTAGTCAACGTAGCTATACATCTGAACTGATGAAGTGGGCTAGGCAATCCATATATGCACTTCCTCAAACCTCCTTTCTCTTACTCTCTCATGACAATCGGACGACCGCCTGCTCCCACGACTCACAACCGGTGTTGCTCGTGGCTGACGTCCCTCGCCGTCCTTCCGTCACCACGGGTCACCATTGTGTTGCCGCCTCTCTCGACCATCACCCTAAACCTTTATGACCATCCCATTTCTTTGACGAGCTAGCACACCCTCACGCGTACCAATCAACCCGCTTCCTTGCCTCCACCGAGGATGTCGGAGCTTGCTATTGCTCACAACGTTGTTCACATCTCAAACGAGGTCTTAACTCGGTTTCATCAAGGTTACGCTCCTCGTCAAGTCCCCGTATTGGCCCTGATCTGCATTGTATTCTCTCTGAAATGAACTTAGAGGAGTTTGAAATTCACACAACTCACAAATAGTTCGTGCTAAAAAAATGTAGAAACATAACTCCGTTCTAATCACATGAAAATATGTGCTACACTGCACGACCATCACGAAAATCATACAAAAATACGCAAGATGTACTATACTTATACCTGGCCATACCTCGGGCCTCGCCGGGCTTCGGTCCGGGGCTGACAAAGCCCGTGACAAAAAACGCAGGACCGAGCCCAGCCTGGCACGCCCGTTGGGCCAGAATTTGAGGCCCAAGCCCATCCCGTGAGAGGAAAATCCCGTCGGGCCAGAATTTGAGGCCCAAGCCCGGTCCATGAGAGGAAAATTCCGTCGGGCCTCGGGCCGGGCCCTTCGCTAAATTACCAAAATGTCATGTCCAAGCCTGGCCTGGCCTGGTTGTCGGGTCTAGTTCTCAGGCCCATGCCCAGCCCATGGGTAAGATCAGATCGGGTCGGGTCAACTTTTCCCGGTCAGGTTGGGTGGGGCCGGCCGGGCTGGATATCCCATGGGCCATGGCCAGGTATGTCTACGCTACACAATCGCAAAGCTGAAGAAGTGTGGAAGAAGTACATCTATCTCTCTCCCATCTCTGTCTCACGATGTGAGCCATCCAATTTCCAAACAAACGGACCTGCTGTAGCCTGGAGTCTCGCTACCACACACATGGATCACGAATTCACGGCTCCTCACCTGAGCTCAAACCCTCGCACCATCCGACCCATCGTGTTGGCCCTGGTCAAGTCAGTCCCCGTTGCCCGTCCACACAGAATTATTATTGGCAACAAAAAGAATAGAGCGTCAGTAAACTGCTCCCTAATTTCGACCCAGTTGCTCACACATAGTAGGAGTATATCTCAAGGTCGCTGTCACTCTCACTGTGTAGCCGCGCGTGCATATATACCCGTGCTAATGCCACTCTTTCTCCACAAACCTAGCAGCAGCAGCAGCAAACACACCAGCTCGCCGCACGCACCATTGATCACCTTCTCTCGTCCTCCTTCTCCAGAACTAGTTGAGAATCATCGTGAGGCAGTGTTAATGGCGAGCACAGCGGCGTCGTTGAGGTTCACGGTGAGGAGGAAGGCGGCGGAGCTGGTGACGCCGGCGGGGCCGACGCCACGGGAGCTGAAGCGTCTCTCGGACATAGACGACCAGGACGGCCTGCGGTTCCACATCCCGGTAATCCAGTTCTACCGGCGCGACGCGTCCATGGGCGGCAAGGACCCCGCGGCGGTGGTCCGGGACGCCGTGGCCAGGGCGCTCGTGCACTACTACCCGTTCGCCGGCCGGCTGAGGGAGCTTGAGGGTCGCAAGCTCGCCGTCGACTGCACCGGCGAGGGCGTGCTGTTCATCGAGGCCGACGCCAACGTGCGTCTGGAGCACTTCGGCGACGCTCTGCAGCCGCCCTTCCCGGGACTCGAGGAGCTCGTCTTCGACGTCCCCGGCTCGTCCGAAGTCCTCGGCACCCCGCTCCTCCTCTTCCAGGTAACTTTGCCTTCCTTTCGTGGAACTGAAACACGAAGGCATGTTTCTGTGCACGTGCGAGCGTGATCGATGCATGGGCATGGCTGACCGTTGTTCGTACGTTCAGGTGACACGGCTGGCGTGTGGAGGCTTCATCCTGGCGGTGCGGCTTATGCACACGATGTCGGACGCGCAGGGGCTGGTGCAGTTCCTGGCCGGCGTGGCGGAGCTGGCGCGAGGCGCGGCGGCGCCGTCGGTGCGGCCTGTGTGGGATCGGGAGCTGCTGGAGGCGCGGAACCCGCCGTGCCCTGGGTTCGCGCACCGGGAGTACGACGAGGTGCCGGACACCAAGGGCACCATCGTGCCGCTCGACGACATGGCGCACCGCTCCTTCTTCTTCGGGGCCAAGGAGGTGGCCGCCATCCGGTCCCACCTGGCGCCGGGCCTCCGGAAGCGGGCCACCACGTTCGAGGTCCTCACTGGTAGTCTGTGGAAGTGCCGCACCGTGGCGCTGGCCCCCGACGCCGACGAGGTGATGCGGATGATCTGCATCGTCAACGCCCGCGGCGGCAAGCAGGGCGGCGCGAGCGCCATCCCGACCGGCTACTACGGGAACGCGTTCGCTTTCCCGGTGGCCGTGTCGGCCTCCGGCGACCTGTGCGCGAACCCGCTGAGCTACGCCGTGAAGCTGGTGAAGGAGGCCAAGTCGGAGGTGAACGTGGAGTACATGCGGTCGGTGGCGGACCTGATGGTGCAGCGCGAGCGGCCGCACTTCACGGTGGTGCGCGCGTACCTGGCCTCCGACGTGACCAAGGCCGGGTTCGGCGACCTGGACTTCGGGTGGGGCAGGCCGGTGTACGGCGGGCCGGCCAAGGGCGGCGTGGGCGCCATCCCCGGGGTGGCCAGTTTCCTGATCCCGTTCAAAAACGCCAAGGGCGAGGACGGCATCGTGATCCCCATGTGCCTTCCTGGTTCCGCCATGGACAGGTTCGTGGAGGAGATGGGCAAGCTGCTGCGCCCGGCCGTCGACGTCCCCGACATGTTCCCCGTAATGATCAAATCTGCGCTCTGAATCAGCTCGGCGAGCGCGCGTGCGCTGTCCCGTCGTCCGTTTCGCTGTCCGTAATTACGTCCCCGGTTATTTGTTGGTGAATAGTGGTAAGTTGTTAGTAAGTACAGTACAGTAGAAATTTAATCCAAAGTGGGTGTGTGGTGCTGATTTGTGCAGCACTTGTGATGGAACGGGGTGAACAAGGCTCGTCGGATTGCAGTGCGGCCGACGGGCGCGCATGGGTTGTAACTACAGTACCATTTTGTATGTGTCTGTTTGAATAATTCCAATGTATTGCCATACCATTTTGAACAGAAGTACTGTGCCGTACCATTCGCTGCTGCTTGTTGTTGTATGTATATGCCTGTCTCCACGAAACAACTCTGCATTTTTTTGGGTGTTGGCTGCCTTTCTTTTTGCTAATGGGCCTTCCACTCGCCAGAGATGGCGATAGCCCAGATTACTGAATGCTGGACACACCCCAGAGTCAATGCCTGCTGTAGTACATGCTCCTGAACCTGAGATCATTGGGTGCTGCTGGTCCAGTGTTTCTGCTACTGAACGTCATACTCGGCTCCTCGAGCCTATGGATATTATGAATTAGTAACAACGATGGTTATTCCCTAAAAAAACTAGTGTTTTTCTATCGGGTAAATAGGGCCAGAGAAAGCGGACGAAAACTTTTGAAACCTGAATGTATATACATCCTATATGCAAAAATAATTTAGCAATTTTAAAAAATATCTACAAATTCTAAAAATAATCTTAAAATAAACCTGACTTCCATTGTATTTGTGAGTAAAATCCATAAAATGAAAATTACACTTTGACTTCTTTTCAAAAAGATAATTTTTTGGGTCAAAATAGTGTGAATATTGAATAGTGACCTATAATAGCAAATGAATTTTGTCTTTTTTGCCTAGATGTCAGTGTTGGCTTTTTTCATGAAAATTTATATACTAGTAGAAAACAAAGTCAAGTTTAATCTAGAAATAGTTCAAAACTATTTTGATTTTTAGTTAATTATTAAAAAGTCTCATATAAGGTGCATAAACAACCAGGAACCAAAGTGTACTTTTCGAGAGAAAGCCGTGTTGAATCTCTCGGGAGGATATGACACAAAGCATTGGGTGAGGGTAGGATTTTGTGATTTAAGACTTTTCAACCTAGTCTTACTAGCTCGTCAAGCCTTACTAGCTTAAGTGCATGGATTCTCAACACTAGGTACTACCTTAAGGTAGTTTCTTGGAGGCTTTCTGGGATCATAGCCATCACAAGCATGTTGGACGATCCTTGAAGGCAGAGGCGCTTTGAAGTTAAGTTTGACATGAAGAATAGGAACATGTGTGCCTACAAATGTCTGGAGTGACAAATGGTTGCGAAAGGTCGAAATCTATCACGCCTACTAACTGCCTCATTGACCAGCCGTCAATGTGTGGAGTGACTTCATCTCATAGATTAGGATGGACTAAAACTCAAAGAATGGTTTGTGCCAATGAAAACTAATGTTATAGAAAAAAATCCCTTTGAGTTTGTGGCATCAATAAGAATTCTAAACTTGGCATCCCGACAACACATGCGTGTTTTTGGTATGATATGTGTACCATCTTCCTGACAAGACTAAAAGAACAAGGGATGATTGGCTAGACGGGCGATCCACAACGTCAGACTACTTGTGGGAGGACAAGTGGTGGGCATGTTTGTGGCATACACATGTTCCCGCCAAAATTCATGTTTTCTTATGGCGACCCGCGAAGCAATCTCTCCCATTGGAAGACATTATCCATCGCAGGAACATGCTAATGACCTGCAAGGGCACAAGTCTACTGCATTTCGTGATAAGTCAGTGTTGAATTCCACTGTGAGGAATAGGAAGACACTTCCAATCCTGCAACTAGGTTGTCGGCGCAACTACGTTTGCACCCAAACTATAGCTTGTAAATAATCCATTCTCTCGGTTGTTAGGAGAGCAAGAATAAAAAGGGTTTTAACTAAACTGCAAGTTAGAATGCAAAAATAAAATAAAATAGAACACAAAGCAAAAGGGACTTCTAATTATAGGATTGATAGAGCGAAAGGCAGTGTTTAGGCTTCGGTCTCATAATAGTACTATAGTCGAATTCCATTCTGTATACCTATAGGTGATCGTAATATCACAATAAAGGACGCCTCCCAAGATTACATGCAACACGAGTAAATACTAGATCATGCCACAAAGAGTAATTTTGCATACGAGATCATAACTCAACCTAGAACAGGATTAATCACTTGACCATAGATGAATAAACACCCAAAGAGGAATTATTCACTAATGTCGTCAACATATTCAATCTTACAAATTATAGGTGTACGGATGGAGAAAGATAGGGAGATGTATCCGACGCCTCAGTTAGTTCCGGTTAAGGGGTCCTCGGGCAGTCGGGTTATTCCTTATGGGCCGACCACATGGGCTGCATCATTGAAGATCGGATTATCTCACAACTATGTAATCAAGATGGAAAGCTCCGAAGACTAGGTGTGCACTCCAAGTTAGGAGGACCAGTTCGGCCCGTCTATCCCCGACTAAGGTCGGTAACATGTAACCCTAGGAGACCTGGTGTCTACATAAACCAGAGGTTCTTATGCGTAGAGGCAGATAACTCATCTAGGGTTTAGCTCGTACAATCTCGAGGTAGATCAACTCTGTAACCATCGTTCTCCATCAATATAATCAAGCAGGACATAGGGTTTCACCTTCTCAAGAGGGCCCGAACCAGGGTAAACACTGTCTCCCCTTCTCTCCTACAACCCCTCAATTACACGTCTACTGTTTGGGACCCCTACCCGAGATCTGCCGGTTCTGACGCCGATAGCGCCCATGACCTAGCCAAGGCCGTCACCCGGTGATGGTGGTAATGGAGATGGCGCCTCCTTCTCCCGCTCTTGCGCGGCATGGTGGAGTTGTGGACGAAGAGGCCTCCCCCAAATTAGAGAGTCTCCAACGGCTGCCCGGTATTGTGGTGGATGATGATGGTTGATTCTTGAGGTTTGGGTTGGAGGTGTTTATGTAGGAGGCCTCCTCGGGTATCCTCCATTGATGTAGATCCTCCTCCTCCATCCAAGGGCTCTAGATGAGCCTTATCCTCTCCCAAAACCTTCCTTATTTTCCAAGGATCTCATGAGAACAAATGAAGAAGAAATTGATGAAGAATCCTATCTGAAAGGGCAACTTCCATAGGAGTTTTCATGCCATATGATCATGCATATGACCTTGCACGATCGTACGGTTGGTGATAGAGGCGAGGGTGTCATGATCATTTAGTGAGATGATAACTATTGATTTGGTGGAGTTAACTTTGATGATCCGACTACAAATTTGCATGGTACCTGTGATGGCATTGGGATTTCCCAGAAGAAGGGTGATGTAGTAAAGTAGGGAAAAGTATTTCCCCTAGTTAATAACCAAGGTTTATCGAACTATTAGGGGAACCAAACAAGTAAACTTCAGCAACACCTACACACAAAAGAGCAAATATTTGCAACCAACGCGGGCAAGAGGTTTGTCAATACCCTTGTACTCGTTAACAACAAGGATTAAATCTAATAGTGATAGATTTGTAAAGTGCAAAGTAAAATATAAGTAAATAAATTGCGGCAATGTAATTTTGATTTTTGTAATATGATTAGACCCGACGGACATAGTTTTCACTAGAGGCTTCTCTCTTAATAGCATGGCATACTATGGGTAAACAAATTACTGTTGGGTAACTGATAGAAAAGTGCATAGTAGATACATGGGAGAGGATTCATAGTGGTGTATTGATGTGGTGAATATGTGGACTCGTGTGCGCTCTCTCACCTCAAAGGAAGTACTCGTAGTCGTAGTACAAATTAGCCAAGAGTCAAAGATGACCATAGTTCTGATGTAAGTCTTGTTGAGTACTTTTGTACTCATGGATGCTTAATTTATGGTTTTCACACGAAACATTATTCTCACTAATGCTTCCTGCGTGAAGCTCGATGTTGACCGATTAGCATGGAATCCCAAACAAGGGTCTAGCTCCTATGGAGGGTCTTGCAAATAGACATGCCTCCTTAGCCTTTTTCATTTTTAGATGTGTGTATTCAGACATGTTATGCTTACGCTTATTGCTTGTATGATCTGAGTGTTGGGCCATGTGACCCCTGGTTGTAACATCATACTATGTTGACTCTTATGAGTTCTCAATAAATACTTTGAGTTGTAGAGTTATATTGTGATGCCATGTTGTATCTACACACATTGTGCACAATGTGTGTATGTTTTGAAATGCATTGGTATGTGTGGGGTTCGACACCTAGTTGTATGTCTATGGTAGCCTTCCTTACACGGAAATGCCTCTTGGTGCTTCCGCTGAGCCTTGGTAGTTCGTTACTGCTTCGGACACATAATATTGACTGGCATGTATACTTCTTTGATCTTGTCTCTGTCCCTACAGGTAAATGTCACGCGGTGTTTACTAGAGTCCTTGTAGCTTGTTATGACTTAGTTAGATATGCGGATGAATACCACGTGAATTGTTGGGTTATGTATGCATGTCCCTGTATTGTTTGTGCCACTTGGATCTATAACTAGTTACATCGACCCGGGTTCTCTGACATATGGATGTTAGTGACATAATCATATACGTCAGCCAAAATACACAAATGATCCCGGCCAAGGTAAGGTGCCAGTCGTTGTGTATCGTGCATGAGGACGCAAAGCTATATGATGTGTTACTTGCTAGATCTTTGTGCCTTAGGAGTAGGGTCCCAACAAATAACACGAAATATTTATTTATGTTTTCGATGTATAAAGTTTAAAGATGGACCCACATGTCATCGCTTTCACTAGAGGCATCAATCTCATGAGCATAGTAGCGGCGAGTGCACAAATTATTGTTGTGCAATTGATAGAAAGCAAATAATTATGTCTATATTAATGGTATGATCAATATATAGTCATTACATCCATGACAAGTAGACCGACTCATGCATGCATCTACTACTATTACTCCACCAATCGACCGACTCCTGCCAGCATCTATGGTAATTAAGTTCATATGAACAGAGTAACGTCTTAAGCAAGATGACATAATGTAGACAAAGTAAGACCAAATAATATGTTGAGACCTTGTAGTTTTATCCTTAGTAGCAACAATACAAATATGTACCTCGCTACTCCTCCTGTCACACAGTGGGGACACCGCAAGATTGAACCTACTACTGTGTACCATTCCCTCCGATGATCTACTCATCTACTTGGCCAAAGCAAACTTACAGGATCGGAAAACATAATAGCTATATGAAATCACACATAATAACCCTTAGATTGGATAAATTACTTCCAATGAAAAATCCAAACATAATCTCGTAATTTATGAGATCCCAACAAACACACCACAAAGATTACATCTAATAGGTCCCTGAAAAGATCATTGTATTAAAGATCAAATGAGGGAGGGAGGGAGGGAGGGAGGGATAGAGAGATAGAGAGAGGGAGAGAGAGGGAGAGAGGGTGCGAGGGAGGGAGAGAGAGAGGAGAGATAGGGAGAGATATAGGGTGGGAGACAGGGAGAGAGAGGGAGGGATGGAGGGAGGGGGTGGAGGGAGGAAGGGAGAGTGAGAGGCAGAGAGAGAGTGAGAGAGAGACGGAGAGAGGGTAGAGGGAGGAGGGGAGAGAGGGATTAAGGGAGGGAGGGAGGGAGAGAGAAAGAGAAAGAGGGAGGGAGGAAGAGAAGGAGGGATGGAGAGAGGGAGAGAGAGAGGGAGAGAGATAGAGACACACAGAGAGAGAGAGAGGAGAGGGAGAGGGGGAGAGAGATGGATAGGGGAGAGAGAGAGGGAGAGGGGGAGAGAGGGGGAGAGGGGGATAGAGAGGGGGGGAGGGGGAGAGATACAGAGGGAGGGAGCGAGAGAGAATGAGGGCAGGAGGGACGAAGAGAGGGAGGGAAGGAGGGAGGGGGAGAGAGAGGGAGAGTGGGGAGAGAGAGGTAGAGGGGGAGAGGCAGAGGGAGAGGGAGAGGGGGAGGAGAGAGACATATATATATATATATAGAGAGAGAGAGAGAGGGAGAGGGAGATGGGGGAGAGAGAGGGAGAGGGGGAGAGAGAGGGAGAGGGGAGAGAGAGAGAGGGAGAGGGGGAGAGAGAGGGAGAGGGGGGGAGAGAGAGGGAGAGGGGGATATAGTGTGTGTGTGAGAGAGAGAGAGAGGGAGGGGAGGGGAGAGAGAGGGAGTAAGGGAGGGAGGGAGAGAGATAGAGAAAGAGGGAGGGAGGGAGAGAGATAGAAAGAGGGAGGGAGGGAGAGAAGGAGGGAGAGAGAGAGATAGATAGATAGATAGAGAGGGAGGGAGGAAGAGAGAGATAGAGAGAGGAGAGGGAGAGGGAGAGGGGGAGGGGGAGAGAGAGGGAGAGGGGGAGAGAGAGAGAGGGAGAGGGGGAGAGAGAAAGAGGGAGAAGGGGATGGAGAGGGGGATAGGGGGAGAGAGAGATAGGGAGGGAGCGAGCGAGAGAGAAAGAGGGCGGGAGGGACGGAGAGAGGGAGGGAGGGAGGGAGGGAGGGTGGGAGAGAGAGAGAGGAGAGGGGGGAGAGAGGGAGAGGGGGAGAGAGATATAGAGGGGGATAGAGAGGGGGAGGAGAGAGAGATAGATAGATAGATAGATAGATAGATAGATAGATAGATAGATAGATAGATAGATAGATAGAGAGAGAGAGAGAGATAGAGATAGAGAGAGATAGAGATAGAGAGAGATAAAGAGAGAGATAGATAGAAAGAGAGAGAGAGAGGTAGCGAGAGAGAAAGAGGAAGGGAGAGGGAGAGAGAGAGAGGGAGAGAGAGAGGGGGGGAGAGAGAGGGAGAGGGAGAGGGAGAGGGAGAGAGAGAGTGGAGAGGGAGACGGAGAGGGGTGGAGAGAGGGAGTGGGGGGAGAGAGAGGGAGAGGGGGAGATAGAGAGAGGGAGAGTGAGAGAGAGAGAGAGGGGAGAGAGGGAGAGGGAGAGGGGGAGAGAGAGGGAGAGGGGGAGATAGAGCTAGAGAGAGAGATAGATAGAGAGATAGAGAGAGAGGGGGGAGGGGATAGGGAGGGAGGAGAGAGGGGAGGGATAGAGAGGGAGGGAGAGAGAGACATATAGCTATTGCTATGGACTTGTAGGTCCTACATGAACTAATCACACATCATGTGGGAGGCAACAGGGTTGATGAAGATGACCTGCGTGATGGTTACCCTTTCGTCGAGTGCGAGCGGACGCCTCGAGTTGGGATTGCGGAAGAATAGAGTCTTGTAGCACTGGAAAATTTGTTTCGGGGCTCTCCTTAGGTTTCTTTGGATATTTGGGAATTTATAGGACGAAAAGGTAGTGGAGGGGACCCACAAAGGTGCCGCACGGGCATAGGGCATGCCAGTGGCCTTGTTGTCACCTCGTGCAGCGTGTGGTATCCCTCCAAATCTCCTAGGTCTTCTTTTGGTCCTAAAAAATCGTTAAGAAGTTTCGTCTCGTTTGAACTCCATTTGGTAATGATTTTCTGTAAAACGAAAAACATGCAGAAAACAACAACTCGCATTGCGCAGTGAGTTAATAGATTAGTTCCCAAAAATAATATAAAATGGCATATAATGCTAACGAGATTGATAAAATAATAGCATAAAATGATAAAAAATATATAGATATATTGGAGACATATCTGAGGCTTGGCGCTCATCATCATCTACCATGACCCTTTCCATGATATATTTGTGCGTGTTGCCCTTGTAGTCTTTCATGTAGTGGTATGTGACAACATCACCACTCTTGTTGACAAGTCTCAATGTGTTTTGAGTGTCTTGAGATACTCCGGTAACACCTACAACATAATCGGGGTCATATTCTTCTTGTGCAACCGTTGCCTTCCCATCTCTTTTTTTAAACTTCGAGTTCAATGGGTTGCACAACTTCTTCTTCACAGAAGTATTCATAAACTTGGTTTGTCTTCTCTCTTATGTTGGGGAGCGTTGCATGGAAAACAAAAAAATTCCTAGCACACGCAAGATCTATCAATGGAGATGCATAGCTACGAGTTGGTGATGTATCTACATAGCCTTGTAGATCGCTAAGCAGAAGTGTATATAACGCGGTTGATATAGTCGTACATCTTCACGATCCAATCGTGATGTGTACCGATCTACTGACGTCACCTTCGCGTTCAGCCGGCGGGATCTAGATTGGCCCCACATATCAATACTAGTCTTTTCTGCGCACTTTGTCCTCACTCATGCGCACCCGGGATCAACTTCCCGGTCGGTCACCCATCCTAGAACTACTCCAAGCTGAGCACGCTTAACCTAAGAGTTTTGTTCGCCTCAATACTAGTCTTTTCTGCGCACTTTGTCCTCACTCATGCGCACCCGGGGTCAACTACCCCGTCGTTCACCCATCCTAGTACTACTCCAAGCCGAGCACGATTAACTTAAGAGTTCTGTTCGAATGGGATCCCGGAAAAGAAGAAATTCCTTATTGATATGAGTATTCTATCATCCCTAATATGCTAGGCTATCACACCTGCGGACCCTACGGGTTCAAGAATCATGTGGACATGACCGAGACACCTCTCCGATCAATAACCAATAGCGGGACCTGGATGCCCATATTGGTTCCCACATATTCCGTGAAGATCTTTATCGGTCGAACCATGATGCTAAGGATTCAATCCATTCCGTATCCAGTTCCCTTTGTCCAGCGGTATGTCACTTGCCCTAGATTCAATTGTCGGTATCTCCATACCTTGTTCAATATCTTTATCGACAAGTCTCTTTACTTGTCCCGTAATACAAGATCGCATGACTAATTCCTTAATCACATTGCTTCCAAGGTTTTGCGATGTTGTATTACCGAGAGGGCCCAGAGATACCTCTGCATCAAACATAGTGACAAATCGAGTCTCGATCCATGCCAACCCAACAGAAAACCTCAGAGATACTTGTAGAGTAACTTTATGATCACCCAGTTACCAACTGACGTTTGATACACACAAGGCATTCCTTCGGTGCCAGGGAGTTTCATGATCTCATGGTCTTAGAAATAGATATTTTACATGTAGAAAGCAGTAGCAATAAACTTAGCGATACGATCGAATGCTACTCTTATGGTTGGGCCTTGTATATAAAATCATTCTCTTGATGATGCGATCCCGTTATCAAATGACAAGTCATGTATATGGTTAGGAAACCTTAACCATCTTTGGTCAACGAGCTAGTCTAGTAGAGGATCACTAGGGACAGAGTGTTGCTTATATATCCACACATGTATTTAAGTTTCCGGCCAATAGAATTTTAGCATGGATAAAAAACGATTATCATGAACAAAGAAATATGATAATAACCAATTTATTATTGCCTCTAGGGCATATTTCCAACATATTCCTATAGGGGTACTCATTTGAGAAGTGGTTGGTTTCTTCACAATTGTAGCAATTCCTTACATTCTTCTTTGGAAATCTTCCCGTGAATTTTTTCGCACTAAACTTCTTCACAAAGAGAGGCATGTCTTCATATGAGGTTCCCTCATCCGAGTCAATCTCATCACATTCTTCATCTTCATCTTCTTCTCCTTCTTCACTAACCTCTTCATCATGTACAAGCTTGGCCTTCAAGGCAAGGTTTGTCTTGGGTGATGAGGAACCATGCATGGCAAGGTGTCTTGTAGCATTGATCTTGGATTCTTTAAATAACTGGAAAGTTGAAATGACATCATGGGGAGGCATGTCCTTGAAACCATGCTCTTTTATTATGTCCCATACCATTTGATGATGATAGGGAGAAAGTGCATTTAGCAACTTATCCAGAACAAACCTCTTGGTCAAGTTGAATCCATCTTGGCTCTTATCACATTCATATTACTCAATGTCGGTGGCAAGTGATGGCTCGAGAATTTACGCTATCTTTCATAGGGATTTCCATTTGGTTTCACTAGATTTTTATTATGCTTTGGATATTTCTAATGCTAATCTAACAAAGGAGAGAAAAATCTACTTTGTCCTTTGGATGGCGAGAGATATCATATTTGGAAGGAAACCAAAGGATATTACTGCAAATCAAGCCAATTAGAGCATCTTTTATAAAGAGGGCATTTTCGATAGGCACAACAGAGTGAAAGACGGCCTTCCATATGACCACACGCACTTGTCTGAGCAGTCGTTTGGAGTCCCATAGCCCCTCCTCGTGTTGGAAATATGCCCTAGAGGCAATAATAAATTAGTTATTATTATATTTCTTAGTTCATGATAATCGTTTATTATCCATGCTATAATTGTATTGATTGGAAACACAATACTTGTGTGGATACATAGACAAAACACTGTCCCTAGTAAGCCTCTAGTTGACTAGCTCGTTGATCAAAGATGGTCAAGGTTTCCTGGCCATAGGCAAGTGTTGTCACTTGATAACGGGATCACATCATTAGGAGAATCATGTGATGGACTAGACCCAAACTAATAGACGTAGCATGTTGATCGTGTCATTTTGTTGCTACTGTTTTCTGCGTGTCAAGTATTTGTTCCTATGACCATGAGATCATATAACTCACGGACACCGGAGGAATGCTTTGTGTGTATCAAACGTCGCAACGTAACTGGGTGACTATAAAGATGCTCTACAGGTATCTCCGAAGGTGTTCGTTGAGTTAGTATAGATCGAGACTGGGATTTGTCACTCCGTGTGACGGAGAGGTATCTCGGGGCCCACTCGGTAATACAACATCACACACAAGCCTTGCAAGCAATGTAACTTAATGTAAGTTGCGGGATCTTGTATTACGGAACGAGTAAAGAGACTTGCCGGTAAACGAGATTGAAATAGGTATGCGGATACTAACGATCGAATCTCGGGCAAGTAACATACCGAAGGACAAAGGGAATGACATACGGGATTATATGAATCCTTGGCACTGAGGTTCAAACGATAAGATCTTCGTAGAATATGTAGGATCTAATATGGGCATCCAGGTCCCGCTATTGGATATTGACCGAGGAGTCTCTCGGGTCATGTCTACATAGTTCTCGAACCCGCAGGGTCTGCACACTTAAGGTTCGACGTTGTTTTATGCGTATTTGAGTTATATGGTTGGTTACCGAATGTTGTTCGGAGTCCCGGATGAGATCACAGACGTCACGAGGGTTTCCGGAATGGTCCGGAAACGAAGATTGATATATAGGATGACCTCATTTGGTTACCGGAAGGTTTTCGTGCATTACCGGAAAAGTTTCGGGCTCATCGGTAGTGTACCGGGAGTGCCGGGAGGGGTGCCGGGGACCATCGGGAGGGGTGTCACGCCCCAAGGGGTCTCATGGGCTGTGGGAGGAGATAAACCAGCCCCTAGTGGGCTGGAATAAGTTCCCACTAAGGCCCATAAGGTTTGAGAAGGAAAAACACAAGGTGGAAAGAGTTTCCAAGTGGGAAGGTGGAATCCTACTCCAAGTAGGATTGGAGTAGGACTCCACCTCCAATTTCGGCCAAACCTTTAGGTTTTGAGGCTGCCTCCTCCCCTCCCTCCCACCTATATATACGGAGGTTTTAGGGCTGATTTGAGACGACTTTTCCACGGCAGCCCGACCACATACCTCCACGGTTTTTCCTCTAGATCGCGTTTCTGCGGAGCTCGGGCGGAGCCCTGCTGAGACAAGGTCATCACCAACCTCCGGAGCGCCGTCACGCTGCCGGAGAACTCTTCTACCTCTCCGTCTCTCTTGCTAGATCAAGAAGGCCGAGATCATCGTCGAGCTGTACGTGTGCTGAACGCGGAGGTGCCGTCCGTTCGGTACTAGATCGTGGGACTGATCGCGGGATTGTTCGCGGGGCGGATCGAGGGACGTGAGGACGTTCCACTACATCAACCGCGTTCACTAACGCTTCTGCTGTACGATCTACAAGGGTACGTAGATCACTCATCCCCTCTCGTAGATGGACATCACCATGATAGGTCTTCGTGCGCGTAGGAAATTTTTTGTTTCCCATGCGACGTTCCCCAACAGTGGCATCATGAGCTAGGTTCCCGCGTAGATGTCTTCTCGAGTAGAACACAAAAGTTTTTGTGGGCGGTGATGTGCGTTTTGCTGCCCTCCTTAGTCTTTTCTTGATTCCGCGGTATTGTTGGATTGAAGCGGCTTGGACCGACATTACTCGTACGCTTACGAGAGACTGGTTTCATCGCTACGAGTAACCCCGTTGCTCAAAGATGACTGGCAAGTGTCGGTTTCTCCAACTTTAGTTGAATCGGATTTGACCGAGGAGGTCCTTGGATGAGGTTAAATAGCAACTCATATATCTCCGTTGTGGTGTTTGCGTAAGTAAGATGCGATCCTACTAGATACCGATGGTCACCACGTAAAACATGCAACAACAAAATTAGAGGACGTCTAACTTGTTTTTGCAGGGTATGCTTGTGATGTGATATGGCCAACGATGTGATGTGATATATTGGATGTATGAGATGATCATGTTGTAATAGATAATATCGACTTGCACGTCGATGGTACGGCAACCGGCAGGAGCCATAGGGTTGTCTTTATAACTAACGTTTGTGCTTGCAGATGCGTTTACTATTTTGCTAGGACGTAGCTTTAGTAGTAATAGCATGAGTAGCACGACAACCCCGATGGCGACACGTTGATGGAGATCATGGTGTGACGCCGGTGACAAGAAGATCGTGCCGGTGCTTTGGTGATGGAGATCAAGAAGCACGTGATGATGGCCATATCATGTCACTTATAAATTGCATGTGATGTTAATCCTTTTATGCACCTTATTTTGCTTAGAACGACGGTAGAATTATGAGGTGATCTCTCACTAAAATTTCAAGACGAAATTGTGTTCTCCCCGACTGTGCACCATTGCTACAGTTCGTCGTTTCGAGACACCACGTGATGATCGGGTATGATAGACTCAACGTTCACATACAACGGGTGCAAAACAGTTGCGCACGCGGAACACTCGGGTTAAGCTTGACGAGCCTAGCATGTGCAGACATGGCCTCGGAACACATGAGACCGAAAGGTCGAGCATGAATCGTATAGTTGATATGATTAGCATAGAGATGCTTACCACTGAAACTATTCTCGACTCACGTGATGATCGGACTTGAGATAGTGGATTTGGATCATGTACCACTCAAATGACTAGAGAGATGTACTTTTTGAGTGGGAGTTCTTAAGTAATATGATTAATTGAACTAATTGTCATGAACATAGTCTAATGGTCTTTGCGAATTACGATGTAGCTTGCGCTATAGCTCTACTGTTTTTACATGTTCCTAGAGAAAATTTAGTTGAAAATTGATAGTAGCAAAACTTTGCAGACTGGGTCTGTAAAACCGAGGATTGTCCTCGTTGCTGCGCAGAAGGATTATGTCCTTAATGCACCACTCGGTGTGCTGCACCTCGAGCGTCGTCTGTGGATGCTATGAACATCTGACATACACGTTTCTGATGACTACACGATAGTTCAGTGCAAAATACTTAATGGCTTAGAAGCAATGCGCCGAAAACGTTGTAAAACGTCACAGAACATAAGTGATGTTCTAAAGAGATGAAATTGTGATTTCATGCTTGTGCCCTTGTTAAGAGGTACGAGACCTCCAACAAGATTCTTTGTCCATGAAGTAAAGGAGAAAAGCTCAATCGTTGAGCGTGTGCTTAGATTGTCTGAGTACGACAATCACTTGAATCAAGTGGGAGTTAATCTTCCAGATGAGATAGTGATGGTTCTCCAAAGTCACTGCCACCAAGCTGTGAGAGCTTCGTGATGAACTATAACATATCAAGGATACATACAATGATCCTTGAGCGATTCGCGATGTTTGACACTGCGAAAGTAGAAATCAAGAAGGAGCATCAATAGTTGATGGTTTGTAAAACCACTAAGTTTCAAGAAAGGCAAGGGCTAGAAGGGATACTTCGTGAAACGGCAAAACAGTTGCTGCACTAATGAAGAGACCCAATATTAAACCCAAACCCGAGACTAAGTGCTTCTGTAATGAGGGGAACAATCACTGAGGCGGAGCAACTCAAGATACTTGGTAGATAAGAAGGCTGGCAAAAGTCGAAAGAAGTGTATTTGATATACATGATGTTGATGTGTACTTTACTAGTACTCCTAGTAGCACGAGGGTATTGGATACCGGTTCGGTTGCTAAGTGATTAGTGACGCGAAATGAAAGCTACGGCATAAACGGAGACTAGCTAAAGGCGAGGTGACGATACGTGTTGGAAGTGTTTCCAAGATTGATATGATCAAACGTCGCACGCTCCCTCTACCATCGGGATTGGTGTTAAACCTAAATAATTGTTATTTGGTGCTCGCGTTAAGCATGAACATGATTGGATCGTGTTTATTGCAATACGATTATTCATTTAAAAGAGAATAATGGTTACTCTATTTTCTTGAATAATCACCTTCAATGGTTTATTGAATCTCGATCGTAGTGTTACACATGTTCATGATATTGGTGCCAAAAGATACGAGTTGATGATGATAGTACCACTTACTTGTGGCACTGCCGCTTGAGTCATGTTAGTATAAATTGCATGAAGAGGCTCCATGCTGATGGATCTTTGTACTCACCTGATTTCGAATCACTAGTGACATGCGAATCATACCACATGAGCAAGGCCTTGTTTTCATTGAGATGAAATAAGATAGTAACTTGTTGGAAGTGATACATTTTGATGTATGCAGTCCAATGGGTGCTGAGGCACGCAGTGGATATCATTATGTTCTTACTTCACTGACGATTTGAGTAGATACAGGAGTATTTACTTAATGAATCACAAGTCTAAAATGTTGAAAAGTTCAATTCTGTTTCAGAGTGAAGTTCGTCGTAACAAGAGGATAAACTGTCTACGATATGATCATGGAAATGAATATCTGAGTTACGAGTTTTGGTACACAGTTAAGACAATGTGGAAATTGTTTCGCAGTTCATGCCACCTGGAACATCATAGTGTGATGATGTGTCTGAACGTCATAGCCACGCACTATTTGGTATGGTGCATACTATGATGTCTCTTATCGAATTACCACTATCGTTTATGGGTTATGCATTAGAGACAACTGCACTCACTTTAAATAGGGCACCGCGTATTTCCGTTGAGATGACACAGTATAGACTGAGGTTTAGAGAAATCTAAACTGTCGTTTCTTGAAAGTTTGGGGTTTCGACACTTATGTGAAAAAGTTTCAGTCTGATAAGCTCGAACCCAAAGCGGATAAATGCATCTTCATAGGATATCCAAAACAGTTGGGTACATCTCCTATCTCAGATCCGAAAGCAAAGTGTTTGTTTCTAGAAATGGATCCTTTCTCGAGGAAAGGTTTCTCTTGAAAGAATTGAGTGGGAGAGTGGTAGAACTTGATGAGGTTATTGAACCATCACTTCAACCAGTGTGTAGCAGGGCGCAGGAAGTTGTTCCTGTGGCACCTACACCAATTGAAGTGGAAGCTGATGATGGTGATCATCAAGCATCGGATCAAGTTACTACAAGCCTCGTAGGTTGACAAGGTCGCGTACTACTACAGAGTGGTACGGTAACCATGTCTTGGAGGTCATGTTGTTGAGCAACAATGAACCTACGAGTTATGGAGAAAGCGATGGTAGGCCCAGATTCCGACAAATGGCTGGAAGCCATGAAATCCGAGAGAGGATCCATGTATGAAAACAAAGTGTAGACTTTGGAAAAACTACTTGTTGGTCAGAGGACTATTGAGTAAAGATGGGTCTTTAAAAGAAAGACAGACGATGATGGTGATAAATCACTATTAAGAAAAGCTCGACTTGTCGCAAAGATGTTTCCGACAAGATCAAACTGTTGACTATGATGAGTCTTTCTCACTCGTAGCGATGCTAAAGGTCTGTTAGAATTATGTTAGTTGTTGATGCATTATTTATGAAATATTGCACATAGGATGTCAAAACATTGTTTTCTCAACGGTTTCTTTGAGCAAACATTGTATGTGATACAACCAGAAGGTTTTGTTGATCCTAAAGATACTAGCAAGTATGCAAGCTCCAGTGATCCTTCAATGGACTGGTGCAAGCATCTCGGAGTTGGAATATACACTTTGATGAGATGATCAAAGATTTTGGGTTTGTACAAGGTTTATGAGAAACTTGTATTTCCAAAGAAGTGAGTGGGAGCACTATAGAATTTCTGATAAGTATATGTGGTTGACATATTGTGGATCAGAAGTAATGTAGAATTTCTGTAAAGCATACAAGGTTGTTTGAAAGGAGTTTTCAAAGGAATACCTAGATTGAGCTACTTGAACGTTGAGCATCAAAGATCTATAGAGATAGATCAAAAGCGCTTAATAGAAGTTTCAACAAGATGCATGCCTTGACAAGTTTTTGAAAGAGTTCAAAAATAGATCAGCAAAGAAGGAGTTCTTGGTTGCGTTGTGAGGTGTGAATTTGAGTAAGACTCAAAACCCGACCCCGGCAGAATAAAGAGAATAGACAAAGGTCGTCTTCTATGCCTTAGCCGTAGAATCTGAAGTATGCCATGCTGTGTACCGCACCTGATGTGTGCCTTGACTCAAAGTCTGTTGAGAGGTACAGAGAGTGATCCATGATTGAATCACTAGCAGCGGTCAAAATTTATCCTTGATAACTAATGGACTAAGGAATTTTTCTCGATTATGGAGGTGGTTAAAGAGTTTGTCGTAAAGGGTTACGTCAATGCAAGCTTTGACACTAATCCGGATAACTATGAGTAGTGAAACGGATTCGTATAGTAGAGTAGATATTTGGAGCATTTCCGAATAACACGTAGTAGCAGCATCTATAAGATGACATAAAGATTTGTAAAGAACGCACAAATCTGAAAGTTTCAGAACCGTTGACTAAAACCTCTCTCACGAGCAAGACGTGATCAGACCCCATAACTATATGGGTGTTGGATTCGTTGGAATCACATGGTGATGTGAACTAGATTATTGACTCTAGTGCAAGTGGGAGACTGTTGGAAATATGCCCTAGAGGCAATAATAAATTAGTTATTATTATATTTCTTAGTTCATGATAATCGTTTATTATCCATGCTATAATTGTATTGATTGGAAACACAATACTTGTGTGGATACATAGACAAAACACTGTCCCTAGTAAGCCTCTAGTTGACTAGCTCGTTGATCAAAGATGGTCAAGGTTTCCTGGCCATAGGCAAGTGTTGTCACTTGATAACGGGATCACATCATTAGGAGAATCATGTGATGGACTAGACCCAAACTAATAGACGTAGCATGTTGATCGTGTCATTTTGTTGCTACTGTTTTCTGCGTGTCAAGTATTTGTTCCTATGACCATGAGATCATATAACTCACGGACACCGGAGGAATGCTTTGTGTGTATCAAACGTCGCAACGTAACTGGGTGACTATAAAGATGCTCTACAGGTATCTCCGAAGGTGTTCGTTGAGTTAGTATAGATCGAGACTGGGATTTGTCACTCCGTGTGACGGAGAGGTATCTCGGGGCCCACTCGGTAATACAACATCACACACAAGCCTTGCAAGCAATGTAACTTAATGTAAGTTGCGGGATCTTGTATTACAGAACGAGTAAAGAGACTTGCCGGTAAACGAGATTGAAATAGGTATGCGGATACTAACGATCGAATCTCGGGCAAGTAACATACCGAAGGACAAAGGGAATGACATACGGGATTATATGAATCCTTGGCACTAAGGTTCAAACGATAAGATCTTTGTAGAATATGTAGGATCTAATATGGGCATCCAGGTCCCGCTATTGGATATTGACCGAGGAGTCTCTCGGGTCATGTCTACATAGTTCTCGAACCCGCAGGGTCTGCACACTTAAGGTTCGACGTTGTTTTATGCGTATTTGAGTTATATGGTTGGTTACCGAATGTTGTTCGGAGTCCCGGATGAGATCACGGACGTCACGAGGGTTTCCGGAATGGTCCGGAAACGAAGATTGATATATAGGATGACCTCATTTGGTTACCGGAAGGTTTTCGTGCATTACCGGAAAAGTTTCGGGCTCATCGGTAGTGTACCGGGAGTGCCGGGAGGGGTGCCGGGGACCATCGGGAGGGGTGTCATGCCCCAAGGGGTCTCATGGGCTGTGGGAGGAGATAAACCAGCCCCTAGTGGGCTGGAATAAGTTCCCACTAAGGCCCATAAGGTTTGAGAAGGAAAAAACACAAGGTGGAAAGAGTTTCCAAGTGGGAAGGTGGAATCCTACTCCAAGTAGGATTGGAGTAGGACTCCACCTCCAATTTCGGCCAAACCTTTAGGTTTTGAGGCTGCCTCCTCCCCTCCCTCCCACCTATATATACGGAGGTTTTAGGGCTGATTTGAGACGACTTTTCCACGGCAGCCCGACCACATACCTCCACGGTTTTTCCTCTAGATCGCGTTTCTGCGGAGCTCGGGCGGAGCCCTGCTGAGACAAGGTCATCACCAACCTCCGGAGCGCCGTCACGCTGCCGGAGAACTCTTCTACCTCTCCGTCTCTCTTGCTGGATCAAGAAGGCCGAGATCATCGTCGAGCTGTACGTGTGCTGAACGCGGAGGTGCCGTCCGTTCGGTACTAGATCGTGGGACTGATCGCGGGATTGTTCGCGGGGCGGATCGAGGGACGTGAGGACGTTCCACTACATCAACCGCGTTCACTAACGCTTCTGCTGTACGATCTACAAGGGTACGTAGATCACTCATCCCCTCTCGTAGATGGACATCACCATGATAGGTCTTCGTGCGCGTAGGAAAATTTTTGTTTCCCATGCGACGTTCCCCAACACCTCGTCTATAGAAGCAACTTTCATGAAGGGACCACACGGAGAAGAGAACCCTGGGCACCGCCATACCATCCAGAACAGGAGAAGAGAGGATCTGAAGAACTTGCGAGGATCATCGTAGTTTTTGGTTATTTCATCTCCATCATCATCACCACCACCTTCACTATTTTAATAGGGATTGGAACTTGTAATCCCAACTCCATCTCATTTGAGATCAAAACTATTTGAGTTCCCTTTCATCTCATTTTGGATTTCCCCAATATTATTGGCATGGTTTTGATGGTTTTATCTCTCATGTGATTGATTGCCCTCTTATGATGTGTGAGTAATTCCCCTAAATGTGGGAGATGTAGGTAAGTGGTATGATTGATGTGTGCCTATCCTATATGTCATCATTTGAATACGTAGTAGTATGATCTATTTAGTATGTTATTATACTGTGGTGAACTCTATACGTGTTGCCTAATTTAAGGGCCCACACAACATGATCTCAAGGCCTAAAGAGGTGACACATGTTGTTTAGGAACTCTATGACCTCTGACATGGCAGGTGGAGATATCTACGAGAACTGAAGACAATATGAGATAAAAGTGATCCATTGAACTTAATGCTTGAAGCATGACCATAGAATGAAACGTAACCCCACATGGAGGAGTTTTATAACCCTAGGGAGAACCACCTACAGAAATCTTATATCAATTATTATGAGTACAACACAAGGTAATTGGTATTATCGTCACAGTGGCACAATTCATATATTCTTACCATGATCTGAAATCTTTGTGCAACTAATCTCTTCATTGCAGGAAACATGATTTATAGTTTGTGTTCCTGCTATTTACTTTATTAGTTATTTAGTAGAATTATTTAAACATCACTTCACTTTCATTCCTAGTGTATCGTTTACCCAGGACAATAACAACATTTGCAAAAGCTCAAGCAGTACTTCATACAAGAGCCGTGACACCTTGCATGTGATAGAAACGCCTCCATAAATACTCTCCTCGCTCTTTGTTGGGACGATTACTCATTGGGATACTTATGCGGAATTTCTACACTACCCTCTTTGGTCTACGGGTACCAAGGCATTTTGTGGCACCATTACCGGGGAGCTAAGCATAGAGTATTTATTTCTTAACTATCTTTACACGTATTGTTTCCATAGATGCTTCCTGTAACACACAAGTGGACTACTCATTCACGGAGAACTTATTTGCCAGACTACATTAGTCATTTTCCTGAGGAGTAGCAAGCTTTATTATTAGAAAACTACAAAAAATAGTGAGTCAATTGAGGTTAACACTTTGTTTGCAGAAATGACGATTACTTACGAGCCCAAGAAGACTGTTAAGGATTGATGTGCTCTGGTACTTGTTTCTATATCTCCTATAGTTTATCCTGCTAATTTTTTTTGAAGACTATTCAATTGACTGTTATCTTATTGTAAAGGTAAGACACCACTCTCCTACAGGAATGGAAGAGGAAGATCCTCAAGCACACTTAATTTGTGATATTGTGACTCTTCAGGTCTTACCTAAAGGATGATGCTGAGAAGTGGTATAATATATTGCCTTGAGACAATATAACCAGCTGGAATATGTGTGCTGAAAGGTTTATGGCTAAATTCCTTCCACCCCCGCATATTACTAAATTGAGAAGAAATCTCACTTCATTTGTCCAATAGGACGGTGAAACACTATGTAAAGCTTGGGAGAGATGCTCCAAACTTTTAACACTTTGTCCTAACCATGGTCATGATAAATATGTTATACTACACATGTTTTATCATGGAATTAGTGATGAATGAAAAGCCATTCTTGATCTAAGTGTAGGTGGACAATTTATTTCATTGACCCTTGAAAAGGGGAGAAAACAAGTTGAGAAGATTGTATCGTGATACGTCTCCAACATATCAATAATTTATGAAGTATTCATGTGCTATTTACCCAAGTTTTGTATAGTTTTGATGCACTTTTATATGATTTAAATGGAACTACCCCAGACTAGCATTGTTTTCAGCAGAATTATCATGGTTTTGTTTTTGTGCAGAAAATAAAAACTCTCGGAATCGCTCGAAATTTTTGAAGTTTTTTTCCAGAAAGAAGGGACTGAGGAAGCTTCAAGGGAGTACCAAAAGCCCCACAGGGGCCCCACACGGCATCAGAGCGTGCCCAGGGGGTGGTAGTGCCCAGATACCTTGTGGGCCCCTCGTGACACCTATTGGCTTGATTCCAATGCTAAAAAAATCATATATATTCATAAACCCCCGAAAGTTAACCTAGAACTTCCGCTCCACCTCCACAAGCCTCACTTCTAAGCTGTCTCATTTGGAGCCCTATTTCGATAGGCTTTCGGAGGGGGAAATCATCACGAGAGGCCATCTTCATCGTCCTCGAGGCTCAGGATATGTACCAGTAGCTATGTATTTTATCTCTCTTTCTCACTCCCGTGTTCTTGGGATGGCATAATATTGATCTGTCATGGTCATTGTTAATATAGTTGGATCATATAGTGTTCTGTTATGTGATGAATTAACTCTTTACCTTAAAGGTTTTGTTATGTTGGATTGGATCTAAGAACACTTGATATATGTCTTGTATGTGGATACCTATCGGGGAAACCGACACCTATGGGAAACTTGAGGAGTCCCTTGATCGTTTGGCGGGGAGAGAGAGGTACAACGTCGAGAGTGGAGCTAGGGACCAACACCGGCAAGGTCCATTTTTACCCAGGTTCAGGCCGCTTGGTGCGTAAAACCCCACTCCTGCTTAATTTGTATTGTGTGCTTATTGTAGGGTGGTTTTCTACAGTGACTTAGTAGGTGATTAGGGTGTCTCTGATCCCCCAAAAGTCCAACCCCTAAGAATGACCTTTGGGCCTCCTTTTATAGGCAAAGGGGTCACCAAGAGTGTGCTCACGGGATGTACAGTGAACAGTGTTCACCGCTCTACTTCTTCGGTGGTGTCAGGGGTAGTAAATGCCTTGTGTGACCCCTGACCTACCGCAAGATGGTTGCGACACGTACCCACGTGAATTGACACCTGGGCCTTGTGCTGGCACACGAGGGATGTGCTGGGGCGGTCGGATTGTGGTAGAAACTGGGGGGGGGGGGCACCTGGCGAGCGAACAGGGGCTTGCTGGCCTGGAGTCCCTGTCGGATGACTTGGTCACCTTCCTAGCAAGGAAGGCTTGCCGGGGGGCTTGATTACTTTCCCGGCAAGGAGGGCTTGCTGGGGGCCTCGTCAGTCTGTGCGAGCTTTCCCGGCAAGGGAAACTTGTCGGGGTCTTGCTTTTCTTTGGGTAGTCTTCCTGACGAAGTTGGCTTGCCGGGGCCTTGGGAATCTTCCCGGCAAGGAGGGCGTGCCAGGGCCTCCCGTATGGAGCCTTTGTACTCCACGCCCCTAGAGAAGGGGAAGGGCGTGGTCTTGGTGGGTCTTGGACTGCCTTTCTGCTGCTCTTCCCGGTACACTGCTGTTGAGGGCGTTGTTGATGCCCGTGCACAAGTCTGGGGCACAAGGGACCCCAGTCTTTAGTGCACGGACAGGAGCCCCCGGGCCTAGTCCACGCACGCGGGCGAGGCGTTACTGGGCCAGGCCCAAAGTTGTGCACGGGCTTCCTTAGCAGGGGACTCTGTAGCTTTGGAGCCGTTGCAGGCAGCCCTTCCCCACGTCGCGCATCTAGCGCACGGGGTGGAGAAGTGCGCGCATAGTAGCCTCCCCACCTCCCGACGCGTTACTGCCACGCGTGGAGCATGCGTAGTAATAGTCAGGCGAGTGGCGTTCGTGGCCATAAAGGCCGCAGTCATGGCAGGACCCGCCGCCGCATGCATTGGTGCAGCAGGACGGTTCCCTGTTCGCCCGTGATCATGGGCGATTGGGCGAGAGGGGTGGCGGTTTCTAGAGTCAGGGGAGCTAGCCCCCCGCGCCTCGCCCTATAAATTAGGAAGTCTGCGAGGGGTTTTTGATCATCCATCAGCTCCCGGAACATCCACCACCCCTAGCTTGCATCTGTAGAATCTTTTCTAGCTCCAGGTGGCGCTCGCCCCTAACCATGGCTAGGGGACGAGGGAGGCCACGATCGGCCGCCAGGGCGGCAAGGGGATCCCACTCGGATCATGCCACAACTTCAGGGGGTGTAGCTGCAGAGGGCGGCACAAGCGTCCGTGGTGGAGGAGGGGCGAGTAGCCGCGACTGTCGCGGAGGCCGTGGCCGGGGGAGGCGGGGTGCTATTCCAGCACCTCCATCTTCTCCTCCGCTTGACGGGAAATCGGATGGGACGAAGCTGGAGTTCGTCGTGGAGTTGCACGGCGTCCCTCGGGACCATTTGCATCTCCCTCGCCATTTTTCTAGGGCGATGGAGGCCGCCAAGCCTCATGTCTTGTGGTTGCGGGCGTACGGTTGCTCCCACGGCACTATGCAAGTGCACGTGGAGTACCCGAAATGCCGCTCCATGTTGCTCGGGCGGGGCTGGAAGTCCTTCGCCCGCGCCCATAGCCTCGAGGATGGACATATCCTCTGCTTCAAGCTAGCAGCGGATAATATGCTATCCGTCAAGTTTCACGGGTGCGCAGGTGTGTGTCTCAGCTGCTACAACGAGAGCTTGAGCGGCGCCGAATGTCCCTCCTCGAGTGATAGCGACGAGGAGGACAGCGGTGGTAGTGGCGCTCTTGGCAGGTCAGGATCTCGGTGGTCAGGTCGGATTACGACTCCCTGAGCTCCGACTGACTACCGGCCTGATACGTCTCAAATGTATCGACTTTTCCAAACAGTTTTGCTATTATTTTGGCCTCATTCTTGCATGATTTGAATCAAACTAACCCGGACTGACACTGTTTTTAGCAGAGCTCCATGTTTGATTTTCTTGTGTGCAGGAAAATGGATATTTAGACGTCCCGGAAAATTCCTATAAAAAATAGAGAAAACCCATGCACCGAGAGGAACCATGGGCCAGAAGATCGGCCAGAGGGGAGCCATAGGGCCCCCAGGCGACCTGCTAGCGCGACCTACACCCTGGCCGTGCCAGGAGGCCGCCTGGGTGGGGACGACCCCCTCTCGTGCCCTATTTTGGTTCCTATTTTTACCCATGAAGAGTAAATTCCACAACAAAAGTCGTTTTGCAAGTTCTAGACGCGGATCCGCCGCCACCGTCGGTTCTTCTTCGGGAGAGCTAATCTGGAGGCTGTTTTGGCCTCCGGAGAGGGGAAATCGTCGCCATCGTCATCACCATCACCATGCCATCATCCTCCCATGGCTTCTCCCATCACGTGTGAGTTATTCCCCGCTGTAGGTGAAGGGGATGGGAGAGATTTGATGAGTTAGATCATGTCATAGTTCATCGGATTGTTGGGGGCATGTTGCCTATCATCTACTATGGTGTTTATCATCTTTGCAACTACTTGTTACTCTTAATGCTTGTCACATTGGGCCCGAGTGCCATGATTTAAGATCTGAATACTTTATATTTTCATGAATATATTTTCGTTCTAGATCCTATCTATGAGTAGTATGCACCTATTATAGTCCGGAACCGGTGATCCCAATGGTGACAGCTTGGGACACCAAAGGGGATAGACTATAGTTTGAGGATTCCATGTATCCATTGATTGTTAATGCTTTGTTCCGACACTCTTTGACAGGAGCACCTTAATCTCCATAAGTTCCTTTTGGCCCCGTTGGTAGTGGGATGGTAGGACAAAAGATGTTGTGCAAGTTATTATTGCAAGCATGCACGACAACCTCGGGATACATGCCTAATGTTTGATATATGCCTAGATGATCATTACTTTTCTATGTGCCTTGCCCCAAGTTAAATACATGATATCTCTCATCCATGACCAACCATCCATCTCCTTAGCTTACAGTGTTTTAATCCTGCTGGTCACAAGTAGCTTTACTTCCGTTGTTTTACTTTCGTTGCTTTGCCACTTTTATTTCCGTTGCCACCATCACCTCCATATCACCGTTGCTACTAATATTTCATTGCCAAGCAAGTATCCACCATCACCTCCATATCACCGTTGCTACTAATATTTCATTGCCAAGCAAGTATCTTTCAGGTGTGGTTGAATTGACAACTCAACTGTGAAAGACTATAAATATTCTTTGGCTCCCCTTGTGTCAAATCAATAAATTGGGTCATCTTACCCGCGAAGACTGTTGCGATCCCCTACACTTGTGGGTTATCAAGACCATTTTCTGGCGCCGTTGCCGGGGAGCATAGTTTTATTTACAAGTCTACTTGGAGTTATTTTTCTTTCTGTGATTTATTCACTATGGGTAAGAAAGGAGACCCCAAGGTTCCAATTTTACCATCCACTACGAGAAAAGGTACTATTCTCAGCACTAGCGCTACGCTTGATTCACCTTCCGTTATAAGCAAGTTTGCTTCACGACCACCACATGCTGCTTCTACCGAGACTGTTACTATGCCTGATACTTTTGATGATGCTTCCACTACTATTGATGAGCCTGGTTTACTTGGTCATTTTATTGAGTCTCAGATTGCTAAGGCTGCTAACTAGTCTAGAATTGAACTTCTTGTTACACTCTACCCCATTGGTAGATCTTTTGTTACCCAGACTTGAGTGGTCTAAAGGAAAAGATTCTTGATGATGATTATATTGAACTTGATGATGATTTATGCAGGGAACTTACAGAGTGTGCTGACTCTGACCCTGCTTCTATTAAGAAGTTGCTTGAAAAGCATTCTATGAAGAACAAATTTACTCCTGATCCTAAATTTGCTTCATGTCCTATTTACATTGAGGATGCTGATTTTGATTTCTCTGTTGATCTTTCACTTATATCCACAGTTGAAGCTGACCCCTTTTATGGCAGAGAAGAGGACGATGCTATTGCACAACTTACCAAACTCACTGAGTTGGGTGGCTTATTCACTACAGAGGACAAGAAGAGAAATTATTATGTTACTAAGCTACTTCCTTTCTCTTTGAAGGAAGATGCTAAAGCATGGTATGATGCACTACCATGTGTTTCTATTAAGAGTCCTCAAGATTTAGCTCAATCTTTTGTTGCTAAATATTTTCCTGCTCATAAGCAACATGCTTCTTTACAAAGAATTTATAACTTTAAACAGTTGCAGGATGAGCACCTCCCTAAAGCTTGGGGGAGGTATTGCACTTTGCTTAAGGCTGGACCGATACATGGAATCCCTAAGAATGAATTGCTTGATATATTTTATGTTGGTCTAACCGATGAATCTAGAACCTATCTGGATAGTTGTGGTGGTTGTGTTTTCAAGGAAAGAACATCAGACGATGTGGAAGAATTAATGTGCAAGATAGCTAAGAATCATGATGATTGATCCGTTCCTGAACCACCTCCACCCCCCAAGAAGAGAGGCATGGTTTTCTTGAGCCCAGAAGTTATGCAAGAAGCCAAGAAGTCTATGAAAGAGAGAGGTATTAAAAATGAAGATGTGAAGAATCTACCTCCTATTGAAAATTATGTGAGCTTACCACTCACCCACCTATGGTAGAGGTACACTCGGTACACTCTCTTTTAGAATTTAATGCAAGTGACGTCCCTCATCGTAAGCCTCCTAATCAATGCTTAGATGAGCTTGATAATTTCATTGTCAAGAAAAATCACTTTAATGAGAGGATTCAAAGCTAATTGCATGATAATTCCCTTGCTATCAAAAGTCCTCTTGATGTTTTAAGTAGAACTGTTAATGATGTTAAAGGTCTTGTTAAGCATTTTCATATGGTTCAAACTCAGCTTCAACAAATCTCTAATGTGCAAAAAGATTTGCTTGCTAACATTGCCAAACAAGTTGATACGTAGGCATATGGTATAAAGACCCGAGGAGGGACACATACTCAGGACCCCCTTTATCCGGAGGGGCATCCAAAGAGGATCGAGCAAGATTCTCAATTGCAGGAAGAAGATATTGTCAGCTCCCCGAAGAAGAAGACGGCACACAAGGAGGCTGACAACTCCAATGATCTCATAATTGATGAAGAACCCATTGTTGATCCTAATAGTATATCTATTTCCGATGCTGAAACTGAAGATGGTGCTGAACCTGATAAAATAATGAGAAGAGTGATCCTGCTGAGATACGAGAAGAAGCACCCAACAAGCGCAAGAGGTATACTAGAGAATATTTTGTTTCAAGAAAACATGGGAAGGAAAGAGAACCATGGGTACAAAAATCAATGCCCTTCCAAGGTAAGTCTTTCAAAACTAAAGAATAAGCGCATTACTATAAATTTTGCGAATGGATGAAACCTCCTTTTCTTCAAATTCCTTTGACCGATGCTATTAAGTTGCCTCCATATTTGAGGTATATGAAAGATATTGTCGCTAATAAAAGAAAATTTCCTAATGAGGCAATAGCTACTATGCTTGCTAATTATTCTTTCAGTGGTAAGATTCCTGAGAAGCTTGGTGATCCAGGTATACCCCACCATTCCTTGCTCCATAAAAAAATAATCATGTCAGGACTACTTTATGTGATCTTGGTGAAGGAGTGAGTGTTATGCCTTTCTCTCTTTACAAAAAGCTTTGTCTAGATAAACTAATCCCTACAGATATCTCTCTGCAAATGGTTGATAAGTCAACAGCCGTTCCTGTAGGTATTTGTGAGGATGTTCCAGTTGAAGTTGCTAATTGCTTGATCCTCACTGACTTTGTTGTGCTTGACATTCCCAAGGATGGGAGCATGTCTATTATTCTTGGTAGACCTTTTCTTAACTCCGCAGGTGCTATTATTGATTGCAATAAAGGAAAGGGGACCTTCAATGTTAATGAGAAGGAGCACACAGTATACTTTTTGAAGAAGATTGATAAAAGGCATGGCCTTAATTCTATTGAGAATATTGAGACCGTGAAGGTTGGAGAGTGGGATTGTCCTCTACATGTGCACCTCAAATACAAAACCATTATGGTGGGGACAATATGCATTAAAATAAAGGTACCATGATTTCTTTATAAGAAGTGAAACTTTTTGCTCAAATATAACACCTATTTGGTAGTAGGACTTGACCAACCTTGCTAACAAATATGTTTTATATGAGTAAAAAGAGAAGCTTGTTATGTTTTCATTTCCTTTACCTTTCATCCTCCTTGTTGTACCAAAGTTTAACGTTTTTCAAGCTTCATATGTTTAACCATTGTTTCGAGCTTTCGGGAAGTTTTGCAGCTTTCAATATTTTGAAAAAAATTCAAAAGTGAAGTTGTTAGAAAAATTCCAGAAAAATAAAAATGGAAATTTCCATCAAAAAAGTGACGCAGGGGAACCTGGAGGCAGCCAGGGGGGCCACCTTGTGTCCACGCAACCAGCTCTCGTAGCGTGCCCCTGGCCGCGCCCACAAGTCGCGTGGGCCCACCTGGGTCCCTTTCCACGTACTACTTCCTCCCTTCTCTCTCTCACTCCAAAAATCCCGATTTTTCTGCTGGAGCTCGAGTTCTTGCTGTTCTTGGTGGCAAATTTCGATCTCTCTCTACAACCCATCATTTGCATTGAGAATTTGAGCATTTGCTCCCTGGTATGTGACTCCTCCACTCCTCAATTAAAATTTTGATTGGTGGTCTTATTTGTGAGTATTTAGGAGCTCTTGGTGCTGTTCATATGAGCTTGTATGCACGCTTAGAAATATTTGTGAAGTTTTGATGCAAGCTTATGCATCAAGTAAGTGGGTAGAATAGTTTGCTCCAACTCATTTTTTCTTAAACCTCCATTTTTGCGATGAACCAAAAATTTCAGAAATGAGCTTGTTTGGAAAAGCAAAAGGATGGCTTGGGAAGAAGAGACCCGAGCCTACTGATAGATTAACTAGAGCTGAAGCCTCATCCTCTACTGTGAGGACAAGTTACAACGATGATATCGTGCCACCGGAGTTGTTCCACGAGACGGACATGACACGTGTTACGGCATACCCGTGTTCAGATTTCCTTATGGCGGCAGGTATTAAGGATGAGTTTGATAGCCTCTGTGCAGCTGCATGTTTGACACATCTTGTAACATGACATGTGCAACAATATCCAAAACTCACCTATTCTTTTGTCAACTAGTTTAGATATAATGATAAAACTTCGATGATTGAATTCAGATTATATGAGGATGTCTTTACCATGTCTTTGGCAGAATTTTGTGATATTATAGGTGTGCGGAATGTTTGTAAGGCGACCAAGATGAACGTTCAGCTATACGAGCTAAAATCCCTATCCGCTTCGCTTTGCAGTAAGGAACCGCGAGAAATTCACACGGGGAAGATCTCCAGCATCTTGTTTCCTCACATCACGTATTTTGCATACTATATTGCTCGAGGGGTGTTAGCTCGTGACAACACGAGCAACATTTCGGCTCCGGATCTCGCTATCTTGGCAGCCGCCCTCTTAGGTGATAACACGTATAATATTGGTGCTTTGATTGCTCGTCGGCTCGTCGCTAATAGCGGCAAAGGGCCTCACTTTGGTGGCATTTATGCCACACTTATCCTCGAGCACCTCGAGCACACAGTGTGCATGGATGATACATGTTTTTCATTCATAAGCTTTGATCTTACCGCTATGAAGAGGCATGAGTTTGTTACTAGGACTTTCGAGTTTGGTAACCTTGTTTATATTATGAGGTTTGGCAAGCTTACTACTCGCGAGATCCGTCTTCCTGCACCACTTCTGTTTGATTACGCTAGCAGGAACGGATTGTCTTTTACCTCGATTGAGTTGGACGAGTTTGTGATCGAGCAACAGTTCCACAACTCCATGGAGGGGGTTGTTCCCGAGGAAGAAGAGCCTTCTCCTTGGGAGGCCAGCCGGGCATCAGTGTACGCGCCCGAGGCCTAGTATGATTCTTGGAGCCGCCCATACCACTCCCAAGCCAAAGGGAGCTCCTGGAGCCTGCAGTAGCCGAGCTCAACTTAGGCCAAAAACCTAAGCTTGGGGGAGTACCTATCCTTCCCCCTTTCATTGTATCATCCGTAGTTTCCATTTTAAAATCTTTTCAAAGTTTTTCCCCGTTCTTCTTTGTTCTTTCTTTGCAAAAACAACAAAAATATTTCTCTTTTCTTTTTCTTTCGTTTAACCTTTGGAAAACCCAAAAAGATTTATTTTCTCTCTTTGGTTTGCTTTGTTTGCAGAGTTAAGCTCACGTCCATGGTTGCAATTGCACTTGATTATATCTTTCTACATTCGATCGTGCAAGTGACGATGCAATAATGATGAAGATCGACGGAAGGAATGTAACAAGGAAAGCCGGTATGAACTCTGTTTGTTTCTACTTTTGTACATATGCTTGTACTTATGATCTAGAGACCAGCTTGTACCGACATAGTGCTATGATTACAATGCTTTCCCGGTAGTTCATGCTTTCTTTGTGACTAGTCTCAAATAGCTAGAGTGCATAATGTGTTATTGAAATGTTTAGCATGCATTGCATTGTTCATGGTTTGGCATATTAGAGTGATATTTCCCTTCGGAGAGTTTTTGGATTGACTTGGCACATGCTTACACATGTTTATGACTAGAAGTCTATCAAGCCTTGACGATCTTTTTATTTCAGAATAGTTATATCACTTTCATGCTTTGTCGCTCTGCATGATTATGACCGTTATTGCTCTCTAGTTGGTCGCTTCCCCGTCTTTTGCTAGCCGTCATCTGTACTAAGCTGACTGACTGCTCGTGCATCCAAAATCCTTAAAACCAGTTGCGCCATATGAGTCCACCATACCTACCTATATGCGGTATTTTTGTGCCATCCTAAGTAAATTTGCACGTGCCGTGTTCTAAATCTTCAAATAAATATTTTGTTTTGTATGCCCGAATCGCTCATGTGGTGATTAGGGGCTATCAGTATCTTCCATGCTAAGTAGGTTATTCTCAAGATATGTGTTGATTCACTATCATTCATGAGTAAGTGGCTGGTAACCGGGATGCCCAGTTCCATGTTGAGAGTCAAATCAAATCTAATGAAACAAAACTCCCCCAGGATCGTTGTTTGTACGGACGGTACCCGTGGATTTGGCCCGCCGTGGAGTGTGATCGATTGGTGGAGGGGGAGTGATACGTCTCAAACGTATCTATAATTTTGATGGTTTCATGGTGTTATCTTGTCAACTTTGGATGTTTTTTATACCTTTTATATCTTTTTTGGGACTAACTTATTAATTCAGTGCCAAGTGACAGTTCTTGTTTTTTTTGTGTTTTTGACTCTTTTCAGATCTGATTTTGGAACGGAGTCCAAACGGAATAAAATCCCCAAAATGAATTTTTCCAGAACAGAAGAAAATCGGGGGACTTGAGGGCCAAGGCAGGAGGCCCACAGGGAGCCCACAAACCCTGGCGTCGCGGCCAGGGGGGCCCGTGACCACTAGTCTTGTGGCCTCCCGGGAGCTCCCCTGCCCTAGCTCTTTG
The DNA here is from genome assembly GCF_904849725.1 of Hordeum vulgare subsp. vulgare. Lineage (NCBI taxonomy): Eukaryota > Viridiplantae > Streptophyta > Magnoliopsida > Poales > Poaceae > Hordeum > Hordeum vulgare. The sequence continues at coordinate 316,009,566 of NC_058518.1, forward strand.
ACCTATATATTCCCTAAAATCCCAGAAAAAATTAGGGCAGCCACGAAACCAATTTTCCGCCGTCGCAAGCTTCTGTTTCCGCAAGATCTCATCTGGAGACCCTTCCCGGTGCCCTGCCGGAGGGGACTTTGGAGCTGGAGGGCTTCTGCGTCAACATCATCGCCTCTCCAATGAGTCATGAGTAGTCTACTTCAGACCTACGGGTCCGTAGTTAGTAGCCAGGTGGCTTCTTCTCTCTCTTGGATCTTCAATAAGAAGTTCTCCATGATCTTCATGGATATCTATCCGATGTAATCCTCTTTGGCAGTGTGTTTGTCGAGATCCGATAAATTGTGGATTTGTGATCAGATTATCTATGAATTATATTTGAGTCTTTGCTGATTTCTTTTATGCATGATTTGATATCCTTGTAAGTCTCTCTGAGTCTTGGGTTTTGTTTGGCCAACTAGATCAATGATTCTTGCAATGGGCGAAGTGTTTGCTTTTGGGTTCATACTGTGCGGTGACCTTTCCGAGTGACAGAAGGGGCAGCAAGGCACAAATCATGTTATTGCCATCAAGGGTAACAAGATGGGCTTTCATCATAGATTTAAGATTGTCCATCTACATCATGACATCTTGCTTAAGGCGTTACTCTGTTCTTATGAACTCAATACACTAGATGCATGCTGGATAGCGGTCGATGTGTGGAGTAAAAGTAGTAGATGCCGAAAGTATCGGTGTACTTGTTTTCGATGTGATGCCTATATGAATGATCATTGCCATAGATAACCTCATGACTTTGCGCGATTCTATCAATTGCTCGACAGTAATTCGTTCACCCACCGTCTACTTGCTTTCATGAGAGAAGCCACTAGTGAACACTACGGCCCCCGGGTCTATTCACAACTATCGTCTCCACTTTTACTTTTACTTTGCTTTGTTTCCTTTTTTCTTTCAAGTCTCACTTTGCAAACAATCTATAAGGGATTGTGTTGGGGATGTAACCAGTGGATGGCCCGCCCTAGTTGGGTCGGGTTATCCATTGGGCGATTCATCTAAATGTTTAGTTGGGCCTTGTTTTGGCCGAATCAAGGTCGTACGACGAGTATGGCTCTCGGCGAGTCTCCCAGCTTTGGAAGATGGCGATTTAGAGACCGCAATGGTCACGAGTTGTAGAAAGGAAGGAATCCTTGTAAACCCTAGGGAATCGACCTATATATAAAGGCGAAGTCCCGGGGGACAGAGGACAGGTTAGAAATCATCGAGTGCTAGGTTTAGGCGAGTTACGCCTTCCTTGTAATCGAATCCATATCAATACACACAAAAGCAGGACGTAGGCTATTACGTCCTCTCGAGGGGCCGAACCTTGGTAAATCGCCGTGTCTCTCCCGCTTAACCCTTTTGAGTCGCCACCAAGGTGCGATGGCTCCAGTATTAAGTCCTTTCACGAGGACATCTGCCGTGAAAAAACCACGACAGTTGGCGCCCACCGTGGGGCCTACGCACGGTGGAGTTGAGTTCTCAAAGGGAGACCTACCAGGGTTTGGGAGTTACGCGACGGCGCTCATGAGTCGGAGCCGCCGCGGGATAACCTACATCGACAACCAGCGATGGGGATCTGAAGCGAATTCGATTGAATCTGGCTACAGGGTCCCCTTCGGCAAGATCAACATCTTCATCGGCATGATCGGATCATCCGTTCCTGAGCCGGACATCTCCACCGACATCGTCGAGCCGGCCAGGTACGTCCGCCCAGTCATAACGCAAAATTTAACTCGCCCGGTCTTTGTGGGGTTCACGCAGGGATCGGAGGAGCCAGAGCACTTGGCGACTCAGGAAACTACCCCGGTTAACTCAGACGATGAATCATCCATGGGCGACTCAGATTCCATCCGGTCTCTTCATGGGGATGGTCTCGGAGGCTTGTCGCTGGCCATGGATCCGGAAGTCCTTGACCGAAACCGCCGCCAGATCGCCATCTACATGGCTGGGGCGACACAACCCACACAAAACCTTATTGGAGGCGATGGGACCGGCGAGACGTCCAGAAGTCCACCCGCAGTCCTGGTGGATTTAGCGGCGGAAATCACGAGACTAATGGCGACTCCCCTCACGCCAGAGAACCAAGAGGAGATAAACGCAGAGTTAGCAAAGCTCAGAGAGGCGGTGGCAAAGGCCCACCAGGATGCTGAGATGGAGTCCGCCAGGATCGAGACTCGACAAGCCCAAATTGCGGCCGAAAGGATGCGCTTAAACACTGACAACTGGCGGCTCGAGAGACAGTAGCGCGCGTACGACGCCGTCCATCAGCGGAGACACCAGGGTCGCCTGCCCCATGACCTCAATCCGACCCATCTGTTCGACACTCCACGAACCCCCGGGATGGGAGCCACCCCGGCAGGAGGACCGGGCCGCCCACCTAACCCGCCGGCTCAGCCGATTGAGGGTCAAATTCCTCGTTTCCGGACGCCTCAAGGCCACTTCTCCAACCCGGTGGATAACGTGTTTGCCGCAACTCGCCACCTGGAGTCTCTTCCGATTCACGGCAACACCCCAGCTGAGATAGAAGCAAGGAATGCCATCGAGATGTTGAAGACGGCGGTGGTTCAAAATGCCCAGTTCTCGCATAGCCTCGAGAGGTTGCACTCCACCCTTCAGGCAAGTTATACCAGGAGCAGGCCGGAGGACCAGCCTGCCGTAAACAGTGGGCCGCGACACTTCCCGTAGGACAACCCGCCCGAACGGAACCTGCCGGGCCAAGATCTCCCGAACATCCAAGACGCTCCGGCCCCCCTCGTCGGGGGCGGAGGGCGAGTTGGGGTACCATGCTTGTCCCCTGCCCTTCGGAACGAAAGAATGCCCAAGGATTTTAAGGGACCAAGGAAAGTGCCTAATTATACACCAGACCTCGAACCAACGTCATGGATCGAGGGTTATGAGATTGCCATGGACATGCTCGACGTAAACGAGGCGGTTTGCGCCAGATACTTCACGATGATGCTCAAGGGGTCGGCACGCACTTGGTTGAAAAACTTTCCTCCCAATTCCATCCAGTCCTGGGCCGAGTTAAAAGAGCGTTTCATCAAAAACTTCCGAGGAACCTGCAAACGTCCGATGACGATTGTCGATCTACAACACTGTATTCAGCGCCCGGATGAATCGGCCCACCACTGGTCACGGCGGGTTGCAGAAATTATTCATTCGTCAGATGGTATTACGGCGGCTCAAGCTGTGCTTATCCTCGAGCACAATTGTCATTACGAGCCCTTAGTGCAGAAGTTGGGGCGACTCAAACGGAAGGTCCAAGACATGGGCGAACTGATGGACACCCTCACTAGATATGTCGAGGCCGATGATACTAAGGATCCCGGCGAGGATGGTAAGGTTAACTCGCCCAAAAAGGGCGAGTCATCCAAAAATCATACCCGTTTCTAGGGGCGCAACCGTCACAATCAGGGGACCAATGGCAAGCGTAGACCGCAGGAGGAGCCCTCGGACTTGGTCGCCAACACCAATGCTAATGACGGCAAAAAGAAGAATCGAGGTTTCAGTGGGAAAAGGCCGCGTAACTATGAAGAGCTACTCAAGGGCCCTTGCCCGCACCACGCCACGGCTGACGGCCCGGCGAGTCATTCTTGGGAAAACTGTTTCGTGATGCGAGAGTTTCGGGCGGAGGCAATCAAGAAGAGTCAAAATGAAGATCTAGACCGGCGCCAGGACCAACTCGCCGCGTCCAACCAAAGACAGAACCCCTTCGGCGGCTTTCCCAAACAGGGGGCTCAAGGAGGCCCGCAACCAGGCGGCGGCCAGTACCCGGTGCACCACCAGCAGCGGTACAACCCGCCGGGAGCTTTCCAGCAGCCGCCTCCATAGGGGGCTCCGCAGGACCAGGATGATAATGGGGGCTTCCGCAGCAACCCCAAACAGCTAAGTAATGGGCAGTACCACGTTTTCACTACTAATGCTTGCAGGCGTGATAAAAAGGTAAGTCACCGGGCATACAGCGTATCTGAGCTGGCGATCCCCAGATATCTCCATTGGTCTGAGCAGACCATAACATGGAGCAGGGAGGATCACCCGCCAAGAGTAGATAAGCCGGGCGATCTGGCGTTGGTCGTGGCTCCCCAAGTGGGGGGTTACACCCTGTCAAAGGTATTAATGGATGGTGGCAGCAGCATCAATATCCTATACTTCGACACCTTCCAGAGGATGAACCTATTGGAGAAAGACTTGATGCCTTCAACCACGGTTTTCCACGAAATTGTCCCGGGCAAGTCGGCTTATCCCATCGGCCGGGTCAGGCTCACAGTGGCATTTGGAACTGCGCAGAATTACAGGTCGGAGTCTCTAATCTTTGTGGTGGTCAAACTGAAAAGCCCCTACCATGCGCTGTTCGGGCGAACGGCTTACGCCCGCTTCATGGCCCGCCCATGCTATGTCTACCTCAAGCTCAAAATGCCTGGTCCCAAAGGACCCATCACAGTTGATGGAGATAGAAGTATCGCAAAGGAATGTGAAGAAGGGGACGCGGCTTATGCGGAAGTCGCCTGTGCGGCGGAAGAGCTCAAACACCATCGGGCCAATGTTGACCCGGCGGACATGTCACCACTCAAGAAGCCAACTACAGATTCTGAGTCGCCCCTCAAGTTCAAGCCGACGGATGACACTAAGACAATCGATTTCGTGCGTGGCGATTCATCCAAGCAGTTCACCATTGGGACGGGTCTGGACCCCAAATAGGAAAGCGCTCTCATCGAATTCATCCGTGAGAATCGGGACATCTTCGCATGGAAACCTTCTGACATGCCTGGTGTACCGAGAGAATTCGCTGAGCACCATCTTAACGTTGACCCAAAATGCAAACCTGTCCAGCAGTACCTTTGCAGATTCAACGAGGAACGACGCAAGGCGATTGGAGAAGAACTCGCCCGTCTTTTAGCCGTCGGGTTCATCGTGGAAGTTTTTCACCCCAAATGGCTGGCTAACCCGGTGTTGATACTCAAGAAGAATGGCACTTTCCGTATGTGTATTGACTATACAGATCTCAACAGAGCTTGTCCCAAAGATCCCTCCGCTCTTCCCCGCATCAATCAAATCATTGACTCGGTGGCGGGATGCGAACGATTGTGCTTTCTGGACGCCTATTCAGGATATCACCAGATCAAGATGGCCGTAGAGGATCAGGAGAAGACGGCCTTCATAACCCCCTTCGGGGCCTTTTGCTATGTATCCATGCCTTTCGAACTCAAAAGCGCGGGGGCGACTTATCAACGCTGCATCCAGAATTGTCTTCGTAACCAAATTGGTCGCAACGTCCATGCCTATGTCGACGACATTGTGATCAAGACCCACCAAGGGGAGACACTATTGGAAGACCTTAAGGAGACTTTTGATAATCTATGGGTATATCAGATGAAGCTAAATCCTACCAAGTGCATTTTTGGTGTACCTGCAGGAAAATTGCTGGGTTTCTTGGTATCGGAGCGCGGCATCGAGGCTAACCCGGACAAGATCGAAGCGGTTACCTCTCTCGGAAAGCCGGCGAATGTTAATCAAGTTCAACGACTGGCGGGTCGCATTGCAGCTTTAAGTCGTTTTGTGAGTCGCCTAGGGGAAAAGGTGATTCCTCTTTATCAATTATTGAGGAAGTCCGATCAATTCGTGTGGACAAATGAGGCAGACGAGGCGCTCGAGGCCCTGAAACGCCAATTGGTTAACCCGCCGGTCCTGGCAGCCCCGACTGAAAAGGAGCCTATGCTTTTGTATATCGCGCCAAATTCCAAGGCAGTAAGTGTGGCAGTGGTCGTTGAAAGAAAGGAAGAAGGGAAGGAATACCCAGTGCAACGCCCAGTATATTTTATCAGCGAGGTGTTAACTCTTTCCAAACAGTGATACCCACATTGGCAAAAACTGGTATATGGGGTGTTTATGGCGAGTCGAAAACTTAAGCATTATTTCCAGGAGCACCCGATCACAGTGGTTAGTTCTGCTCCCCTTGATGACATCATCCAGAATCGGGAGGCAACAGGGCGAATCGCCAAATGGGCGATAGAGCTTGGGTCTCATCACATACAATATACTCCCCGCACACCTATCAAGTCCCAGGCACTAGTTGATTTCGTTAACGACTGGACATAGCTACAGGCTCCGGAAGACCGGCCTGACCTTACCTACTGGACTATTTACTTTGATGGATCCAGGCAGCTGGAAGGCTCGGGGGCTGGTGTGGTGTTAATATCCCCTCAAGGAGATAAGTTCTGTTACGTTCTCCGACTCATGTTTCCCTGCACTAATAATGCGGCAGAATATGAAGCTTTGCTTCACGGCTTGCGACTCGCAAAAGAGATGAACCTAACACGAGTCAGGTGTTTTGGTGACTCCGATTTGGTGGCGCAACAAGTTTCGGGTACCTGGGACTCTCGGGATCCCATGATGGCGGCTTACAGACGAGCTGTGTGTGATGTGGCGGGTCATTTTCATGGCTATCAGGTGGACCATATTAACCGGCGCCTCAACGAGGCAGCTGATGCCCTCTCGCGACTTGGCTCTCAGAGAAAACCGGTTCCCCCTAATGTTTTTCTGGATATCTTGCATAAACCATCCGTGGTTTTACCCTCAGAGGAGGAATTGGCAATACCAGATCCCGAGTCTCAGCTCGTGGCGGCTCTCCGTGTCACTTCGGATTGGGTTCTCCCTTATCTGGCTTATCTCACTCGCGGCGAGTTACCCACCGACGAAGTTTTGGCTCACCAGATCGTTCGGCGCAGCAAATCCATGGTCATCATTAATGGCGAGTTATATAAACGGAGCGCTTCTGGGGTTTTTCAGCGATGTGTTTCCCCCGAAGAAGGATGCGCGATCCTAAGTGACATTCATTTCGGAGACTGTGGACATCACGTCGGGTCACGTTCTTTGGTATCAAAGGCTTTTCGTCATGGTTTCTTTTGGCTGACGGCTCATGCAGATGCAGAAGACATAGTTCGTCGGTGCGAGGGATGCCAACGTTATGGGAGGCAGGCTCATGTGCCGGCTCAAGAATTAAGAATGATTCCCATTACTTGGCCTTTTGCAGTCTGGGGGCTGGACATGGTTGGTCCCTTTAAAATGTCCTCCAACAAGAAGACCCACCTATTGGTGGCAGTTGATAAATTCACCAAGTGGGTTGAGGCGGAACCTGTTGGAACTTGAGATGCGGAGACAGCGGTCAAATTTTTGAAGAAGTTGATTTTCTGGTTTGGATATCCGCACAGTATTATCACTGATAATGGTACTAACTTGTCCCAAGGGGCGATGCAGGATTTTTGTCGTCGAGAACATATCCGACTTGATATTTCTGGAGTCGCTCACCCGCAATCCAACGGGCAAGCAGAGCGGGCGAATCAGGAGGTCTTGCGAGGGATCAAGCCCCGACTCATGGTTCCCCTGGAAAGGACTCCAGGGTGTTGGGTTGAAGAGTTACCTTCGGTACTGTGGAGTATTTGGACCACCCCGAACCGGTCCACAGGATTCACCCCTTTCTTTTTGGTCTATGGAGCAGAGGCTGTTCTCCCTACTGACATAAGGCATGACTCTCTTAGAGTCGCCGCATATGTGGAGCAAGATAATGAGCTGGCGTGTCAAGATTCTTTGGATGCCTTGGAGGAGGCGCGTGACCTGGCTGCGTCCTGTTCGGCTATCTATCAGCAAGATCTGCGGCGTTATCATAGTCGCCGGGTTAAGAGTCGGACCTTTCAAGAAGGTGACTTAGTGCTTCGTCTAATACAAGATCGAGCAGGCATGCACAAGTTGTCACCCCCTTGGGAAGGGCCGTTCGTCGTCAGCAAGAACCTCCGCAGTGGCTCTTATTATTTGGTGGATCTTTGTCGTAATCAACCGACCACGGAGGCTGAGTCAACTCGCCCCTGGAATATTGCCCATTTGCGGCCTTACTACACTTGAGCTCTTAAGCTCTACACTTTGTAAGTTTCTCAGTTTCATTATGAAGTAATAAAATACTCCCCGACTTGGGGGCTTCTTCATTAAAAAGAAAATTGTGTCATCCTGTTGCAACCGTATGAGCCAACAGAATCTGCATTTAGGGTGGGTGCACAAGCTTTCTGACTCGTCTCCCCCTGTCGCGACCTTATGAGCCGATAAAACCTGCATTTAGGGTGGGTGCACGAGCTTTCTGACTCGCATCCCCCTGTCGCGACCTTATGAGCCGATGAAACCTGCATTTAGGATGGGTGCACGAGCTTTCTGACTCGCCTCCCCATGTCGCGACCTTATGAGCCGACGAAACCTGCATTTAGGGTGGGTGCACGAGCTTTCTGACTCGCCTCCCCCTGTCGCGACCTTATGAGACGACGAAACCTGCATTTAGGGTGGGTGCACGAGCTTTCTGACTCGCCTCCCCTTGTCGCGACCTTATGAGCCGACAAAACCTGCATTTAGGGTGGGTGCACGAGCTTCCTGACTCGCCTCCCCCTGTCGCGACCTTATGAGCCGACGAAACCTGCATTTAGGGTGGGTGCACGAGCTTTCTGACTCGCCTCCCTCTATCACGACCTTATGAGCCGACAAAACCTGCATTTAGGGTGGGTGCATGAGCTTTCTGACTCGCCTCCCTCTGTCGCGACCTTATGAGCCGACGAAACCTGCATTTAGGGTGGGTGCACGAGCTTTCTGACTCGCCTCCCCCTGTCGCGACCTTATGAGCCGATGAAACCTGCATTTAGGGTGGGTGCACGAGCTTTTTGACTCGCCTCCCACTGTCACGACCTTATGAGCTGACGAAATTACTCTTGCTATGTTTCGTCGTGGTATAGTCCTGAAGGTTTTAAGCCTTTTCTTTCTGATGCTTGTTGAAAATATCTATAGTTTGTTTGTTTTCACATATGCTATTCTCAAAGCTTAAGACAGGAGGGTGGTAAGAATTGTTTCATCCATGGAAAATTAAGCGTTATAGAAGACCCTTATAAAGGCGGGTCAAATATTTTAAATCGCCTTAAGGGCGACATAAAGGTTCTTGCAAAAGGTATCATCAAAAACAGTACTGACTTACGGAAAAAGGACTTATTACATGGCTCTGAGGCCAAATTCAATAAAGTTTATTTTGCTGGCGCCTCGGGATCATCCTGATGTGAGCTCTGGCCGACTTCGATTTGCAAGTCGCCCAATACCCAATTGCACTTGGCCAAAGAAGCAAAGTCATCTTCATCAGTCACAATTGATGCCAGGTCTGCTTCCAAGTCGAAAGGATTCTTGGGTCGCCAGGAGTTAGACTGGTCGTCACGAAGGTTGGCGGGCTGACCTTCTTGTTTCTGCTATCATAAGCCGCCTGGTATTTTGTTAAATCAAGGCTTGCGGCAAGTTGAGTTGCAGCCAGCCGAGAGTCCTTGACGACTCGCTCATAGTCCTCTTCAACAAATTCTAACCCATCGTCCTTGAGTTGCGGAAAGCCTGCGGCTACTTCTTCTAAGTTGATTTCTGGAGCGTACGCCAAACAGCGACTCAGGGCAGTCAGAACACCTCTTCGGGCGGCTGACCGAGTTAACTCACCAATCTGAGGGGGGAGTGTGGACAAGCAGCCAAGCACCTTCTTGATGGAAGTGATAGGTTCTTTGGCACCCATCACAGCTTTAACAGTCAAGACACTGCCTGTGTACAATTGCTCTGTCAGTGTGTAAATCGCCTTCAGGATCAACACACAGTCTTCTTGAAGGTTGGCGGCTCTCGGACCTGAATCATGATGATTAGCGACTTATCATAAGTGTTATTTAAAAAAAAGAGAGAAGAGGAGATCAAAGGTTTAAGTAAAGCTTACCAAAGACGGCTTGCGTCATGTTGGAGATATGACGCTTTAAGCCGGACAATTCCTCTTGTACAGTGGCCAGCCTAGCTTCAGCTTTCTCTGCTCTCTTTAAGGCGGCACTTTGGTCAGTCTGAGCTTTTTTCAACTCGGCCTTGAGTTTTACCAGTTCGGCCAAGGCCAATTGACATTTTTTCCTCCGACTTAGCTCGGGCGTCTTGTTGACCAGCTAAATTTTACTTTAAATCGCCCAGCACCGATTCGGTCTGAGCAAGGTTTTCCTATTGAAAGTTTAAAATAAGGGCAAGTCTCAGAACTACTGCAAAGCAATATCCCTGACACTTCGGGGCTAATGTATAATTTTTTCAGATGAAATTATACAAAAATCAAGACCCGGCTCAACTTTTTACTGATGACCCGGCCCTTGGGGGTTTCTGGTCGCGAAGTTTTTTCTAAATTTTCAAGACCCGGCTCATCTTTTTACTGATGACCCGGCCCTTGGGGGTTACTGGTCGCACAATTTTTTCTAATTTTTTCAAGACCCGGCTCATCTTTTTACTGATGACCCGGCCCTTGGGGGTTAATGGGAATAATATAGTATAACAAAATTTACCTCATGTTTGTTGTTTAACATCTGCAACAGGTTTTTCTCCATCTCATAGCTCGCCTCCAGGCGACTTGCAAAGCCAGAGCAGAGTTCCTTAAACTCCAAATTTGCATATTCAGAAAGTTTCGCCTTGGAGAGCCCAGACTCGGGAATGGCTTGAGAGGAGGATGCTACATGTTTGGACAAAACTGTCGCCGCCGGCTTAGAAAAGCCAGAACTAGTAATAACCACAACATCTGGATCTTCTGTTGTCGTCAATGGGCTCGGCGGCTTAGGGGCATCCATTGATTCCTTCGGCGACTCAGGAAGATCCACTTGAGTCACAGGCTCAGTCTGATCCAGATTGTCTTGAGTCGGAATTGATTCTTTCGTGGGCTCTGAAGTTGCGCCAGGAGTTGATCCACTGGTTTTCCTCTTCTTGGCTTGTGCCCTAAAAAAGGGAATAAACACGTTAATGAATTGAAAAGCTCGTTATTCTCAAAAGTCAAGGCAAGGTTATTAAAAGACTTACCCCGAAACTCGAATCATTGGTGGAAGTGTTGACATCACTGAGTCGCTGAAAGTGGGAGGAGAGTTCTGCAAGAATTATACGTCAATAATACAGGCGGGTTACAAGCGTGATCCAAAGAGACATGAAGAATGGTTACTCATAAGGGTACCTCACTTGGTTTTCTTTTGTTCGTTGCTGGTAAGCCAGATACCAGATCGCTGGAGTGACTTCGTGTTTTCCGATTTGAGGCATGCTGTGCTTTCTTCAATAGGAAATTTGGGTCCAAATAAGCATTTGGATGTGAGAAGGGAACTTTCCCACAAATTCGCCTGGCCGGCTTAGGTGGAGAAGGAAATGAATCGGAGGAAATAGAAATTACCTCAACAGAGTCCTCGTGGCTTTCGTTATCTTCATTCTATTTCAAGGAAAGGGAGAGATAGAAATACAAAGGTTAACAGTAATAGGTGGCGAGTGAAAAGAAGACGAATTTTTACCTCCGAAAGTGCATCGCCGACTTGAGATTCGTCAACTTCGGATGGTTCAGCTGCAGCAGATTTGCCCTTACCCTTGGTTTTCTTTGAGGGCGGCTTAACATTTTTCATGGCTTGCCTTTTGGGCTTCCTGGACCAGAACTTATCGCCTTTCTGAAATGGCATATGTTACGAAACCACAATACAAATGAAGCATAAAGAATAAAGACCAAAGGCGGGTTAGGTTTGTTTACTTTGGGCGCCGGGTTAATTTTGCAGAAAGGCTTAAGGCCGATTTGGCCGCATTTTCCCGCAGGCTCGCTAGTGAGCTTTTTGATAATGGTAACAATATACTTTTCCGTTAAAGCTGTGCGAAAATAGCATTGAGGATGATCCAGGGTGCCGTCAAATTCACACATCAGACCATCCTGGCGGCTCAGAGGAAGGATACGCCATTCAACCCAACAACGGATTAGGTCAACCCCGATAAGGCCGTTGTTCGTGAAAGATCTTAATTCAGATAGTATTGGGATGAATTCCTCCTCCTCCTCCTCGGTATGCTTGTCTCGAAGCTTGAAGTTGGTCGGAAGGCGAGTTGGCCTGTAACCCAGAAGCTTGTTCTCGCCAGCAGGAACGTCTCTTGACAGTAAAACCAAGACTCGCCCCAGCCTTTGGGATGGCTAGGCATGGTGAGTGAGGGGAATGGGCTATCCCTGCGGCGACGGACATTGACGCCACCAAGTTCCAAGCTGGGGCCGTTATGGAATTCCGTTTGGCGATTGAGATGGAAAAAATGCCAGAATAAAGGGACAGAAGGCTCGATCCGCAGATAAGCCTCACAAAGAACTTGGAATTGGCACAAATTACTTATGGAATTGGGTCCCAGATCCTGGAGACGGACGTTCATGAAAGTCAAGGCGTCCCTAAGAAACTTTGATCCGGGCGGCTTAAAACCTCACTCCAGGTGTTCAACAAAAACAATTATTTTCCCTTCTTTGGGGTTAGGGAGATCTTCTCCGAACCCGGTGCGCCAGCCAATAACATCCTAAGGATCCAAACTGCCCGTTTTCACATAATCGGCTAATATGGAGTCATCGACCTTGGTAGGAAGCCAGTCACTCTTGAAGATGGCGCCCATGCTACAAATAAGTAAAGTATGATATTACATGCCTTGGACACCTACTGTATGGGATGAAATCAGTTCATTTAACCCGCAGAGTACTTTGATTAAGGAAAGGTTTGACCCGCCAGATCAAAGGGCCGAGTTGGGTCACTATGGCGACTTATGGAAGTGTGGTTATTCCCAAGGGCTACATTCTGAAGACGGTAAAAGCGTTTCATTTGAAGTACCAGGAGATGAGGACTACAAACAACTTTTTGCAAACAGTAAATAAGGAATGGATCTACCAGACAGACGAGAAAACCTAAAGAAAATGACTGGTCGCGACAGTTTATTATCGGATGACGCCCTTCGCTTGGTGGAAACATTATTTTCAAAGATTCACGAGTAAAGGCGGATAAGTAAAAGTATTCGGAACATTAGCTATCCTACCAACGCTCGCGTTAATCGATTCAGAGCAGGTAGTGTCTATATGCAAGGAGCTTCAAGAACACGACAATGGCGGGAGTTCAAGCGGAGAGTGAATCTACTCCTAAAAAAGGTGGAGGCCTAACCTGATGCTGTCGGGTAAGAAGAGCCGACGGTGATGGGGTTTGCTGGAGAAGCACTGGTGTCCCGTCGAGCGAAGAGGTTTTCGGCGGCGGCGAAGCTCGTGGTAAATGGCGAGGTGACCGACGGTGAAGCAGTCGACGATGAAGAGGGCGGATGTGTTGGTTGCGGCGCAAGAATGGACGACGGCGAAAGCCCATAGGCGGCACCGAAGCTCCTCGCGAGAAGGCCGAAAGCATGGTCGGCGGCGGATTCCTCGGGGCGATGAGTTTTTCTCGCTGCGCCGGTGGGGAGGAAGGTGACAGGACTGGTAGGTGGGAAGCGCCAGTTCTGTCCCCCTGGCCTATTTATCAAGGCAGGTGCTGGAATCGAGGCGCCATGAGCGGGAACCGCTGGGGGATAAAAGATTCGCTATGAATGCGCGCCGAAGATTTCGGGATAACAATGTGCTAAAGATCCATTGGAGTTGTGGTGGTCTTCCCGAAAAAAGAGGAATAAGAAAAGGTCAGTTAGTAATGATCTGGTGACTTAAGGGATTTTCAATGCCCAAAGGCAATGGCGGGTGTACAATTTTTTGACAGACGAAGAAAAATAGGGGATGAATCGCCTTCAATGAAGCAGAGGTATTGGCATGAAGAAGAAAGGTTCAAGTCAATTTGGGGCCTAATGTTGGGGATGTAACCAGTGGATGACCCGCCCTAGTTGGGTTGGGTTATCCATTGGGCGATTCATCTAAATGTTTAGTTGGGCCTCGTTTTGGCCGAATCAAGGTCGTACGACGAGTATGGCTCTCGGCGAGTCTCCCAGCTTTGGAAGATGGCGATTTAGAGACCGCAATGGTCACGAGTTGTAGAAAGGAAGGAGTCCTTGTAAACCCTAGGGAATCGACCTATATATAAAGGCGAAGTCCCGGGGGACAGAGGACAGGTTAGAAATCATCGAGTGCTAGGTTTAGGCGAGTTACGCCTTCCTTGTAATCGAATCCATATCAATACACACACAAGCAGGACGTAGGCTATTACCTCCTCTCGAGGGGCCGAACCTGGGTAAATCGCCGTGTCTCTCTCGCTTAACCCCTTTGAGTCGCCACCAAGGTGCGATGGCTCCAGTATTAAGTCCTTTCACGAGGACATCTGCCGTGAAAAAACCACGACAGATTGACAACCCCTTCATAGCGTTGGGTGCAAGCTGTTTGTGTTTGTGCAGGTACTTGTAACTTCACGCGATCCTCCTACTAGATTGATACCTTGGTTCTCAAACTGAGGGAAATACTTACCGCCGCTGTGCTACATCACCCTTTCCTCTTCAAGGGAACTCCAACGCAAGGCTCCAAGGATGTGGGGGAATCCTTTGCATATTTGCCAAGGAAATCCGTGTAGGCGTAGCCAGCAGCAGAAGGATTCCTGGCGCTGTTGCCGGGGAAGGTCTTTTGTAGCCGTAGCAGGGAGTTAAAACTTTATTTTTCTATTTGGGAACAGCCTATAATGTATTTACCATGGAAGATATTGAGATCTCTTAGTTGTTACGTTGACAGTGAAAGCATACCGGCCAAAATTTTGATTTATCTCTATTTTAAAGCTCAAGCTCTCGCACCTTTGCAAATCAATGCTTCGCTCTACGAAGGGCCTATCTATTTTACTTTTCTGTTGAGTCATCCTCTTCTTTTAAAAAGCATCAACTATAGAGAGCATAATTGTCATTGTGAGTGTAATGTGCATTGTCCCAAAGTACCACATTGTCTTCTGTATGACTCTGATATTACTTATTCTGAAGTATTTATTTCTAGTCTCCTTTAAAAACTCCGAAGGAGCATCTGCATTTATGTTTTGCTTCACTCATGGGGGCTAGTGAGATACCACTCTAGTATATCCAAGTCATGTGCATTGTGATCTCGTTATGATTTTCAGTTACATATTATTCATTCTTAGTTGTTTGAAACTGTTCACATGATCGAAGGATTGCTCCGTGCATTGTCTTTGTAGAATTACTTAAAAGCTTGTTGGACTTGTTCGTAGTGCATGCTTATATACATCAGATGAAGCAAAAGAGTTTGTTAAAGTTTTGTTTGTCGCGTTAAGTTCGTTGAACTGAATTTCTTGAGGACAAGTAATATGCTAAGCTTGGGGGAGTTGATACGTCTCAAACGTATCGACTTTTCCAAACACTTTTGCTATTGTTTTGGCCTCATTCTTGCATGATCTGGATGAAACTAACACGGAATAACGCTGTTTTCAGCACAACTGCCTGTATGGTTTTCTTGCATGAAGGAAAATGGATATTTAGACGTCCCGGAAAATTCCCATAAAAAATAGAAAAAATCCATGCACCAGGAGGAACCATGGGCCAGAAGATGGGCGAGAGGGGAGGCACAGGGCCCCTAGGCGACCTACTGGCGCGACCTGCCCCTGGCCTCGCCGGGAGGCCGCCTGGGTGGGGCCCACCCCCTCTGGTGCCCTTCTTTGCCTCCTACTTTTACCCATGACGAGAAAATTCCAGAACAGAAGTCGTTTTGCAAGTTCTCGACGCGGAGCCGCCGCCACCCACGGTTCTTCTTCGGGAGAGCTAATCTGGAGGCTGTTTTGGCCTCCGGAGAGGGGAAATCGTCGCCATCGTCATCACCATTACCACCCCATCATCCTCCCATGGCTTCTCCCATCATGTGTGAGTAATTCCCTGCTGTAGGTGAGGGGGATGGGAGAGACTGGATGAGTTAGCTAATTTAATAGTTCGTTGGATTGTTGGGGGCATGTTGCCTATCATCTACTATGGTGTTTATCGTCTTTGCTACTAGTTACTCTTAATGCTTGTCACTTTGGGCCCGAGTTCCATGATTTTAGATATGAATACTTTATATTTTCATGAATATATTTGTGTTCTAGATCCTATCTATGACTAGTATGCACCTATTATAGTCCGGAACCGGTGATCCCAATGGTGACAGCTTGGGACACCAAAGGGGATAGACTATAGTTTGAGGATTCCATGTATCCATTGATTGTTAATGCTTTGTTCTGGTGCTCTTTGGCAGGAGCACCTTAATCTCCATAAGTTCCTTTTGGCCCCGTTGATAGCGGGATGGTAGGACAAAAGATGTTGTGCAAGTTCTTATTGCAAGCACGCACGACTACCTCGGGATACATGCCTAATGTTTGATATATGCCTAGATGATCATTATTTTTCTATGTGCCTTGCCCCAAGTTAAATACATGATATCTCTCATCCTTGACCAACCATCCATCTCCTTAGCCTACAGTGTTTTAATCCTGCTGGTCACAAGTAGCTTTACTTTCGTTGTTTTACTTTTGTTGCTTTTTATTTCCGTTGCCACCATCACATCCATATCAACGTTGCTACTAATATTTCATTGCCAAGCAAGTATCTTTCAGGTGCGGTTGAATTGACAACTCAATTGTTAAAGCTTATAAATATTCTTTGGCTCCCCTTGTGTCGAATCAATAAATTGGATTATCTTACCCGCGAAGACTGTTGCGATCCCCTAAACTTGTGGGTTATCACGGCCCTACCGCCGAGGCCCGCTCACACCTCTCCCCCTCCCAGTGGGGTTACTCTGCAGGAGCCCACATCGACGCCTCGTCTTTGAGGAGGCGCGGTCGTGGGCTGTGGCTTCTTCATCTCCTCGGTTCGCCCTGTCTTCCGCCCCCGTTCTCCTACACGCAGTGCTGGTCCAGGAGAAACCACCCTGGGTTGAGCCGGGGGTCGTCCCTCTTTTTGTCTTCTCGAACTTCTGTCCACCGAGCATGTTCCTCGCCAAAAGATAGTATAATAGGTTCGAGTAGCAAAAACCATTCATGTAATATGTCTAAGTTTGTTTCAAACAAATGAATGAAATGTTCTTTCCCTTGCGTCTGATCCTTCCCCTTGTATGATACGCCTTTTGCATTTTCCGTAAGCTTGCCGGCGTGACTGGTCCTGTCACTAGTGCTTTGAGGAGCGGATCCCTAGTAGTTCGCTTGAGAGGTCGTTATCGGCAAGGCTCCTTTCCGCACTCACTGCAACTATTAGATCGTCGAGCGCGGCTCGAGGCGAAATAAGGTGCTATGGAGCTGTTTAGACTGTTGAACAGGTTCAAAATAGTGTGAAGGCACTCTGTGTCTATTCAGATTGTTGAACTAGTTCGAAACAAAACTAAGGCGCACTAATCGTGACAAGGTTGCCTCTACGCGGAGGTTTCTCAAACAAGGTTTGGGACCTTCTAGAAAGGGAACAACCTATCTACTTTGAAATCTCATCTAAAATATTTATCACTTATCTGTCGTGCTGCGGCACTTCTTCCCGCGGCGCTTGGGTCCTTTGCCGGGGCCTCAGGTCCACGACAAGCAGGTGACTATACTCTTCCGGCAACTTCCCCACCGACAAGGTACTTGCCGACAGTTCTCGACTGTCGTAAAGAAGGGGGGGTTACCGGAGCATAACTCCTTTTTTTGTTTTGCCAGGCCGTGCCGATGAAGCCCCGGAGCTTCAATTTAAACATAGGATCACCCTTCGGTGGAGGAGTACCTCCTAGAGTTTCAACAAGCAAGTTGTGTTTATGTACAGGCTTTTGCTCAAAGAACATTTTATCTAGTTCATTTGTTTCGCTCATATGCATATCATTTTCATGGATCAATAGGAGGAATGACAATAGAAGAAATACCAATTACTTCATCTTTACTAGGCAATTCTTTATCATGGGGTTGCTTACGGAACTTGGAGAAATGAAACTCATGAGACATACCACTCAAAGTGTGTTATATCGACTAGAGGGGGGCCGAATAGGTGATTTTTAGAATTTTATCGCTGAGGAAATTCCTTGTGAGGAAAATCCTCAATGATGAATTAAGTGCAATGGAAGTAGTACATGATCAGGTGTGCAAAAACTTCAATAGCAGATTACTTGTTGAAGATTATGAGATTCGGTTTGCACTTTTCGCAAGTACAGAGTAAGCAGGTGAAGATTATCGTAAGTGAAGAATTTGAGGTTGAGGAAATTCAGAGAATTTCTTCAAAAAAATTCTTCAGTAGTGCATATCAAAGTCTTCAACATACAATTTGAGGAAAAGAAGAGTTAAAGAAATAGAACCCGTATCACGATGAAGACAGTTGTTGATGACCCAGTTCTAACTGTTGTGATAGTTGTACGTCTGGTTTGGAGCGGCTTTTAATTGAAACCAAAGGACACACAGTGCCGAGACATATTGTCCCTACCATATTCTCCTTGAGCTAAGGACACACAGTCCTCGCCCAACACTTGTGGTAAGTCTTCAGGGCAGACTTCCAAACCCTCACAAACTCGGTAACCCAGCGATCCATAGTTGACTGCTGGATGCTCTAGTCCATGACGCCTAATCGTTTGGAGGATGCACAGTCCTCAAAGGTAAAAGGCTTCAGTTCCACACAGGAACAAATTCTTTAGTGATGCTCAATCACTTGGTTTTTGGTTTAGGGTTTGGTGTTTGGGGTATTTCCTCACTTGATGATTTTTTTTTCTCGAAGACTCTGAGGAATTTGGGTTGCTCTATATGATAGTGTCAGTTTCTCTCGGAGCAGACAACCAGCAACTGGTTGTGGGGGCTGGCTATTTATAGCCTGGGAGCATCCCGACATGATTTGACATAAATGCCCTTAAATATTGTGACCGTTGGGTGGATAAGATCAGTGAGGTGGCGCGTGGCGCGACAACGGTCGGAACTTTCAACTGTGAAAGTCCTCATGTCTCTCATATTCCTCACTTTGAGGCTTTGGTAGGTTTAGGGTTGGGTTGAGCATCATGAGGAAAATCATTCCGTAGTTTCACCTCGACCCCCTTTAACAATATGGTGTTACTATTAGTCAATAGTGAAGAAAATGAAACATGACGAGTAAATCTTCACGCTTCAAAGTCTTCACACTGTTTTCTTCAGGACACACCGAATTCCTCATCTTCAATACCTTCATGAGGAATATCAATTTCATCACAATTTTTTCGCGATCAGAGTCTTCAAGGTAAGACCAAAGTCTTCAGCCAAAGACAAACATTTTTAGGGGTCGATATTCATCGTATAACTCAAACTCCTTAGTGACTTATAGAGCATGTGTACACTCACAAACATATTAGTCTCTTAACATATAAGTCTTCAAACCACAAAAATCACTAAGGGCACTAGATGCACTTACAATCTCCCCCCTTTTGGTGGTTGATGACAATTAGGTTAAGTTTTCAACGGGGATAACAATATGAAATGTAAGTACTGAGTTTGACGAATTTGAAATCAAGATAATGAGAGACTCCCCGTGAAGATGTGCATATTTTGAGGAATTTGATTTGCACAGCAGATGCACATTGATGATTTATATCATGGAGAACTCCCCCTGTATCTTGTAATTCATGCATACATTTGACATATAATATGAGGAATTGAAAATGCATGATGAAAATTGGTGTCTGACGAATTTCAGCATACGTGTATTAATAGATTTTGAGGAATAAGCATGCAAAGAAAAACGTTCAAAAGAGTCAGAGCACCATCGGGCTTAAGTTACAACTCATTACATCAAAAACTTCAGAAGAGCCAATAGTTTGTAACGTAATAATGTTTATAAGCCCCATAAAGTATCCTGCTTGAAGACTAACTCTCAGATCCCCCCTTTGTCATCAAGTGACAAAAAGGGACAAAACTGAGGACTAACGCCCTTGAAGAAATTCACTTCTTTGACGATGTAGAGGCATGAGCATCCTTGGAGACACACTTATTCCTTGGACCAGTTTCAGTGCCTTCTGGTCCTTCATCTGACTCAGCAGTGCGAAATGAAGAAAATGAACTATCCTCCAAGTCAGGAACTGGAATTGGCTTGAATTTCTTCTTTGGAGGCCACGACCAGTCGATGTCTTGAGTAAATTCCAATTCCTCAAGTTCCTCAGGAGTCTTCAGATGAGCCAAGGTGGCCCAAGTGCGATCAAATACCTCATCAAGATAATAGTGATTTTTCTTCACTGCATTTTTAGTCTCATTGAGGGTTTTCACAACGGCACCAAATTGGCGTTTCACCCACTTGTGATTGCGATCGACTTTTTGATGAAGACTGATGAGAAGCTCTCTGTTAGTCATCACTCTAGGGGCGGTTGGGCTTGGAGGTTCTTAAGTAGTAGTGTCATCGTATGAGGAGTATGAATCAACTTTGTCTTTAACAGGTTCAAACGATTTCTTGATGACTTTGATTGGCGGCAGATATCCGAGGTGATTCTGAAAATCAGCTTGATAGTTGATGCCTGACTTGTTTCTGATGAATTTCATGATCCAAGGCGCATAAATCTTCAACTCAAATGGTGACAAAGCACTGTCAGCCAAAGTCCTCAAGAAGAAATCATGAAGATTCATAGGTATGCCATGAATGACATTGAACAGAATATTCTTCATGATGCCTATGACATCTTCTTCATTGTCATGCCCTTTGATAGGTGCCATGGCATAAGACAAGATTATGTACACTATTCTGGGCTCATATCTCAAGTCCTATACTAGAAATTGAGTCCATGGGGGTTGTCCCTTGGCCAAAGGATTCATGAGGACTTCCATGAGCTTGTTGGAAAGTTCTCATTCATCATACATCTTAACTGCATCCTCTAAGGTAATTGATATTGGGATAGCTCGAAGCAATTGAGTGGCAGGAGCTTTGTAGTGCGTGTGCTGAGTCATCCAATACAATACCCAGGTGTTAACATCCTTTGGGCCGCCTGATATATGCAGTGTGGCATAAAAATGAAGAATTATATCTGTGTTCCAATCATCGATATTTGTACAGAAATGTAGTAACCTAGCTTTGTAAAGAGAATTGAGGACTGGAGCAAAGCAAGGTATTTCCTCTATATCACAGTGAGGAATACGGGTATATTGAAATATCTTTTTTCTTCCACGGAGCACAGAAGCATAGTAGTTGAGCTGATTTCTTGTCCAGAACTTCCTGTGTCTCATGCGAAGCTTGTCATATGGATTCTCTCCAGTGAAGTACTTACGTTTTTCATAGAATGCTTCTTTGTGAAATTTTGGCCTTTTGGAGAAAGGCTGATTTGGCTTTGGCTGAAGATTGTGCTCTTGTTCATGAGGAATAGCCACCACCATTGTTGTTTCTGTGTTCACCACGACAATAGCAGTTTCAGTGTTAGGAGCAGGAGCATTTTCTTCAGTTTGAGAAATTTGCTTGTTTGAGGAGGCAGTTGCAGTATTTGAAGCTACATTTTCTTCAGCTCATGCAGCTGATTCTTGAGAAGATTCCTCACGAATGCTCTTTCCATCAGAACCAATGAGAATCTCAGTTGCAGTAGGAGTTGGAGGGATTTGAGGTGACCTTGGTGAGCGTGGATGAGTTTCTTCCCAGAACTCATCATGGATTACAGGTGTGCTGCATCCGATTTCATCATCACCCTCCTATTCTTTAGTGGTATTCTTAGGTGTGGTAGACCGAGGAATATCATCTATTTGTATTTCCTCATCCATTTCTTCATCCACTTCAGCGTCATTCATTTCTTCATATTCTTCTGGAATGACATAGTCCACACCGAAGGGAACGATCATGTATGATGGTGCTACATTGAGAGGAGTAGCATCCAGTGGGACTGATGAAGATTCTAACGTTGTAATCTTCAGACGTTTGGCTTCTAAGGATTCTGAAGCCATTGAAGCTTTTCTCTTTTTAGCTTCTTTCTGAGCCGCTTTGGTTTTCTTCACGTCTGATGCAGGGGTGACTTTCTTCACCTTTGAGGATTTTGGTGAAGGAGCTATTTCATCACGCACTAGTTTATCAGTGTTAGGCCTGGCAGTTTCTTCAGCTGGAATATTTTGAGGAATTTCTTCAGCAGCTGGTTCTTTAGCTTCATCTTCCTTAGTCAGCTGAACAGTATAGCTTGGCTGAGATTGTGTCTGCTGCTTTGGAGCGGCAGCACTGCTGTTGTACTCATAAACTGCAACAGTTGCAGCCTTGATGAAATTCACTTTGACACCTTGACGATCAGTGTGAACACTTGTGTACTTCTCCGTGAGGGTTTTGAGTTCAGCCTGAGTTGATACAAGTACTCCAGGCGACAGGTTGAGGAGATTCTGCTTGAGGAATTTCTCCTTTTTGATTTCGGCAGCCCTCGCTTGCTTGGCTTGGTGCTCTTTCCATTTAGCTTCATTGATGAAAGTAGCCACCATATGGCTGACACCAGGAGGAAGCTTCAAATCATCAATCGGTGTGTTTGGATCTTTATACCTGAGATCGATAAAATCCAGCAATACCTCCGGATCCATAGCAAGAGGGATGGAACTGCCAGAAGCTTGTGCAACACGTTCCTGTTTGTTTCTGGTGATGGCTTGGAGTGTTTCATCATCAAATTCTTCACTTCCTTCTGATGCAGAAGGAACATTGATTAGTTTGTTTGGACTTGGCCTGGTACCTCTACCAGCAGTCATTTTATTCTTCAACAGAATGGGTCAAGACTTTGAAGCAGAGCCAGTAGCACATGGCATTGAGGAACCTGATTGTTCAGGTTAAAACTTATTGAGTTGCTTCTGTTGTGGGGTTGAAGACTGTGGTGCTATTGAGGATTTTGCAATCGTTGCGACTTCCTGATGCAATTGCTCTTTTGGCGCTGTAGTTGAAGCTTTGGTTTCTTCAGCAAAGTCTTCTTCTAAGGAATTGCTGTAGCAGAGGCTTCAACATGTGAAGAAGTGGCAACAATGGTTGCAGTAGCAGAATCTTATTGAATTTCTTCACAAATGCTTCTGCCCTTTTTGTAACTTATACACGTATTTGTCTTTCTCATGAGGATAATCCTCAATAGTGGCTACATATGAGGGATGAGCTGCTTGTTGATCACCCTGTGGCGGCCTTTTGCAGGGTGGCTTGAGGGCGAACTTCTTTGCATATTTCGGAGTCACATATGTGTACTCCTTCCACTCTTTAGCCCACCTGCCCTCAATCTTTTGAAGCCTTATTTTGCGCTTTGCCATGGTTTCCTTACCATGTATTTTTTCATCAGGTGTACAATAATCAGCATATATTTCTTCTGGTATCTCAAATGTTGTATTCTGTTCCAGCTTCTTCTGACCTTTTTGTTTCCGGTCTTCCTCCATTCTCTTCAACTGAGGTTTTTGCTAAGGAATGTGAACTCTTGATGATTCTGAAGACACAGGTAAAGTTTCTTCGAGAAATGCTGCAAATGAGTTAAGTTGAGGAGAACCTAGTGATTCATCAGCTGACATTTTGTACCTATGAACAGAGTATATGTGCGAAGAATTTGGAGAGGTCGTACACATTCTTAGATTTGAGGAAATTGAAAAATTACTTAAGTTGAGGAATTTGACCAGTGAGTTGAGAAATTTGACTAAGCATTCTGATCTTGGGTTCGAGAGTTGTGCAGATTCGAGAATTTACACAATTGAGGAATCTCATGAAGAATTTTAGTGGCTTAGTGAAATTCATGAAGTGTTTGAGGCATGAGTGTGCATGGCTGACAGACTTTCCGAGGAAAACATATTTCATGAATCTAAAGAGAACTAAAAGATCAACACAGGCAGTAAAACAAGATTTTATTTACCCTGTGCGAAGAACACGAAGAACTGGAGCAGTAAAAGGGAGAAGTTCCTCGGTTCATATCTTCAACGCCTTAACTTGGCAACTGAAATCTGCTACGGCGGCGGCGGAGGAAGATTTTCTGCGGTCGGCGTGAGTCCGGCGAGGGTGAGGGCGAGGCAGTGAAGTTTTTCCTCACTGGTGGCGAAGATGTTAGCGGCGGCGCTAGGATTCGAGCTCGAGTAGAGAAGACGAAGCGGGAAGAAGAGTTTTGATTAAGGGGGGTAAGGGGGAATTTATAGCTCAGGTGAAAAACTATTCGGGCCGAAACTTTCAGACCGAACTTCCCTTGCATCTTCATCTTTGCTTAACACGTGGTGCCCATGATTGAAGCGGTGTAGATCGCGGTTACCCGATTGTGAGAAGTGGGTCCGGTAACTGAGTAACATTATAAAAACAATTTTTGAATTTTGAGGATCTTGTTGCAAAGTCCTGAGCTGACAAGGACTCAGTGAGGATTTTGAACAAGTGTCAAACACAATGCAGATGAAGAATTGAGAATGGAATGGGTTGAGCTTAGAATAGAGGGGAGTCGAGTCCGATCACATTCACTTAGAAGAAATATCAAATTGAAGACTGAGCTATAAGTGAATGTTGTGGAGGACTTTGAAAGATCATTATATATATATATATATATATATATATATATATATATATATATATATATATATATATATATATATATATATATATATATATATATATATATATATATATATACTCAAATGAAAATCATCAAATGTTCTGAAGAATTTGAAGATTTTGAAAATTTGAGGATTTTGTGACAAAGTGTCAGATTGATGAATTTCACCTTTGAAGAAAAACCAGCTTGAATAATTTCAAAGTTTGGTGGTGGCATTACCCACCGTATAAGAATGATGATTTCAGGCGCCGCCTACAATTGTCGTAGGGCCCTGAGAACTAAATTCTTCATTAATTTCTTCACACTAAGAGTGATGTTCTTCATTAATTCAAGAAAATCGTTTCTTCGTGTGTTGCACATCTAAGTAACCAATTTTGCGTAAGTGTTAGGATGTGTGCATGTCTTCACAAAACATTCAAAGATTCTAGGATATTTAGCTCACACCACAACTTGCAAAATCTTCTCTCATCCAAGGGCTTTGAGAAGATATCTGCTAGTTGATCGTCAGTCTTCACATGGTCGATGATGATATTGCCCTTGAGGACATGGTCCCGAAGAAAATGACGACAAATCTGGATGTCCTTAGTCTTCGAGTGTTGTACTGGGTTGTAGGCGATCTTGATTGCACTCTCATTGTCGCAGTAGAGGGGCACATTCTTCATGTTGAGGCCGTAGTCTCTAAGGGTTTTCTTCATCCATAGCAGTTGAGCAGAGCAGGATCCATCAGCAATGTACTCAGCTTCAGCAGTGGAGAGAGAAACACAATTCTGCTTCTTTGAGGACCAGCAGACTAATGATCTTCCGAGGAAATGGCATGTGCCTGATGTTGATTTGCGATCCACAAGGTCACCAGCGTAATTAGAATTAGAATAATCAATGAGGTGAAGATTTGAGCCCTTGGGGTACCATAATCCTAGTCTTGGTGTGTGAGCTAAGTATCGAAGAATATGTTTCACAGCCATATGGTGTGATTCCTTCGGTTTTGCTAGAAAACAAGCATACTTGCAAACACTAAGCAGAATATCTGGCCTAGATGCACATAAGTACAATAAAGAGCCAATCATACAACGATTTACCTGCTGATTGATATCTTTACCATTTTCGTCAGTGTAGAGGTGGACGTTGGCGGGCACAAGTATCTTGACGCCTTTGCATTCATGCATGTCGAATTTCATCAGAACGTCATTGAGGTATTTCTCTTGAGATATGAATATGCCATTGCGTTGTTGACGAATTTGAAGACCTAAGAAGAATTTCAGCTCCCCCATCATGGACATATGATATTCTTCACTCATCATGTAAGCCAATTCATCACTATAACATTTATTAGTACAACCAAAGATAATGTCGTCGACATATATTCTGCACACAAATAGTTCATTGTCATAAGATTTTATGAAAAGAGTCGGATCAAGTGAACCAGCTTTGAAGCCTTTCTTCATGAGGAATTCTTCAATGTATCATACCACGCCCGAGGGGCTTGCTTGAGGCCATAGAGTGCCTTTTTGAGTCTGAAGACTTTTTCAGGATACTTTGGGTCTTCAAAACCTGGGGGCTGAGCAACATATACTTGTTCCTCAAGCTTACCATTGAGGAATGCACTTTTCATATCCATTTGATATAGAGTAATATTATGATTATTAGCATAAGCAAGTAGTATTCGAATAGCTTCAAGTCTAGCAACAGGTGCATAAGTTTCATCGAAATCAATTCCTTCAACCTGGGTGTAGCCTTGGGCTACAAGTCGTGCGTTATTCCTCACTACCTGACCATCCTCATCTTGCTTGTTTCGGTAGATCCACTTGGTGCCGATGATATTGTGCTTGTGAGGATCTGGTCGTTTGATGAGTTCGCACACGTCATTTATCTTGAACTGAAGAAATTCGTCTTGCATGGCTTGAATCCACTGAGGTTCCATGAAGGCCTCAAAATTTTTTGAAGGTTATGTGATAGACACAAAAGAGGAATACCCACAAAAGTTAACTAAATGTGAAGCTTTTGAGCGAGTGAGAGGACCTAGCGCATTGATGTCATCGAGGATTTTATCAAGTTCCACTTCATTTGCAATCCTTGGATGAGCTGGTTGAAGACTTTGGTTGGGCTGAGGAATTTGATCTGGAGCAATTTCCTGAGGTGCACCTGTCTGAATTTCATGAGTGTTGGGGACGATTTCTTCAACAATTTCCTCAGTAGGAATGATATCCTTAGTGGCTTTGAGCTTGATGGCTTCCTCAGGAGGTCATTTATCTGGCATAGGAGGTAATTGCTCTCTTTGCGAGCCATTAGTTTCATCGAACCGCACATCTACAGTTTCAACAACCTTGTTGTGATAGGTGTTGAAGACTCTGTAGGTGTGTGAGTCCTTTCTGTAACCAAGCATAAAACCCTCATGTGATTTAGCTGCAAACATTGAGCTATGCTGAGGATCTCTAATCCAGCATCTTTGCACCGAAGACTTTGAAATAACTTACATTGGGTTTCTTGTTAGTGAGGAGTTCATATGAGGTTTTCTTGAGGAATTTGTGAAGATATACCCTATTGATGATGTGGCAAGCAGTGTTGATTACTTCAGGCCAGAAGCGACGAGGAGTTTGATATTCTTCAAGCATAGTCCATGCCATTTCAACCAGAGTCCCGTTCTTGCATTCAACGATGCCATTCTGTTTAGGAGTATAAGGAGCAGATAATTCGTGAGTAATACCAAGTTCATCAAGATAGTCATCAAGACCAGTGTTTTTTAATTATGTCCCATTGTCACTCCTGATGTGTTTGATCTTGACGTCGAAGTTCGTCGAGGCCCTTGAGGAAAAGCGTTTGAAGACTTCCTGCACTTCAGTTTTATACAAAATGATATGTACGCAAGTGTATCGACAATAGTCATCAACGATGACAAAGCCATATAAAGATGTTGCATTGGTTAGAGTGGCATAATGAGTAGGTCCAAACAGATCCATGTGAAACAATTCAATTGGGCGAGTAGTAGTCATGATAGTCTTGGAGGGTTGTTTGGATCTGGTTATTTTTCCAGACTCACAAGCACCAAAGAGGTGGTCCTTGAAGAATTTGACGGATTCGATGCCAATGACATGCTTCTTCTTCGCCAGCGTGTGCAAATTCCTCATGCCTGCATGACCCAGCCGTCGATGCCATAGCCAGCCTTTTGAGGTTTTTGCTAGTAAGCATGTGGCTGGTTGAGGACCTGTGGAAAAATCAACAATGTACAAATCTCCTCTCCTAAAGCCTTCGAAGACTTTGGATTTGTCAGATTCCATGATGGCTACGCATCTGTATTTTCCAAAGATAACAACCATATCAAGATCACAAAGCATTGACACTGACATGAGGTTAAACCCAAGGGATTCAACAAGCATGACTTTGTCCATGCGTCTGTCCTTGGAAATAGCCAATTTGCCAAGTCCCAATACCTTGCTTTTACCTTTATGAGCATAAGTGATTTGCTTCAGTGGTGATGGAGTTAGTGGCATATTCATCAACAAGCTTTTATCGCCAGTCATGTGGTTTGTGCAACCACTCTCAAGAACCCACTTTGTATTCTTGGGTTTGTCATCCTGCAAATGAATTAGTACATCTTACCATCTCATATGCTTCAGACTTGAAGAATATGATTTCAATTTCATCAGATAGGAATTCCATCATAAACAGTAAATTTGAGGACGTGTGAAATGTTATCGTTTCATCAATTTTAGCTTGCGTCCAATCAAGCAATTTCCTCACGTCTCCAACAAATTCTTTAGATGATGACTTTCATCTAGAGACCTAGCCTACAAAAGTAATTAGTTCAATTTCTTCACCACCCACATCGGAAGGGGTGGCAAATAGTTCATCATCCTGCGAGCCCCATATGAGAATGGAGGCATTGAAGATAATGCACTTGTTTCATAGTAGGGGGATTAGAGTACTCAAATGAATAGGCAGAGAAGTTCTTTGAGGATTTATGAACATAATGATTTGAATAATAATGCTCATATTCATATCCCTTGTAATTTCCCTGCATATCAGAAGCATTAGCATGAGTACAAGCATATTACTGGCCATTTGAGGATTTTGATCCTCTTGAAGACTTTGGTCCACCTGAGGAATATGATGTGGGGTTCAGGTTCTTCACACGTGGTGTCATGAGGACATTCACGTCAAGATTCTCCAAGCAACTTTTGGGGACCCAGATTTTCCGCAGGGGTGGTCTATTCCTGCAGTTAGTTCCAACATATCGAGCAAATATAATTTCACATGCAAAGCCTCATATTTTCTGCAGGGGACACGTACTTCATAGTATTCCAGACTGATTTTTGAACAGTTTATAATTTGAGTCAAAAGCCACATCACAGGAATGGGATATTTCACATGCAAAGCCTGTTAGGGTGGATGGATCGACGGGAGGTCCTTTAGCAGTAACCCATGAGGTTTTGGGGTACTGCTCATGTTTCCAGTATGATCCATCGGCATTTAATTTCCTCTCAAAGGCAATGCCTTCTTTCCTCGGGTTCCTGTTCAGAATCTTTTTTTTGAGCACACCGCAAAGGGTTTGATGCCCTTTGAGGCTTTTGTATATGCCTATCACATACAATTCCTTCAGCCTTGCATATTCGTCAATAGCATCTGTGATTTCCTCAAGTGAAGAATTTAATACCACAGGAGCAGTTGAAGAATTTGTAGCGATAGAAGCATTTGATGATTGTGGTGAAGAATTAGCAGTTTCACGTTCGATGCATTTCAAACATCGTGGAATGAATTCAACCTGAGTGGGACTAATCTATTGAGCAAGCAATGAATCATTTTCCATTCGAAGATCGTCATGAGACATCTTCAACTTCTCATGATCAAGTTTCCTTTGAAGAAATTCATAGGAAAGTTTCTCATGATCAGCCAAGAGTGTGCCATAATGATCTTGAATACTATCAAATCTAGACTGAAGACTTTTCACATCTTCAGTGAGGACTTGAGTACAATTCATTTCATGACTTAACAGATCATCGCTTCTGTCTAGCAGTTTTTGAAGCTTTTCAATGGCACTTTGTTGTTTAGTTGCAATGTTGGCAAGTTTACTGTAACTGGGGTTTTTCATAGTCATCAGGTTCACAGTAATTTAGGCAGAGGATGAAGTATCATTCGGTACCTTTGAGACTTTTCCATGAAGCAATAGGTTGGAGCGAAGTCATCAGCATGGTCATCAGTGTAGATTGCGTTGTCATTTTCTTCAAGGTTGAAGATTGACTTGTTGACAAATGTGGTAGCCAGTGCAGGACTTGCCACACCAGACTCTGAATCTTCTTAAGAACCTTCCTCTTCATCACAATCCTCAGATTCTTCCTCAGAATCCATTTCCTTGCCAATGAGTGCCCAAGACTTTCTGAAACTTGTCTTCTTGTCCGATGAGGACTTTGAGGATGAGGATTTTGAAGATTTCGCATTTTTCTTCGAGTCATCAGAACTTTCATCCTTGTATTTCTTCTTCTTTTATTCTTTCACCCAACGAGGAGAGCCAGCTATGTAGTGACCAGATTTCTTACATTTGTGACATGTTCTTTTCTTGTAGTCCTGAGATGAAGATTCTGATTTCCTCATATCTCTTCTTGAAGATTTACCAAACTGGCCATGCTTTGTAAACTTGTGGAATTTCCTCAAGAGCATTGCAAGCTCCTGTCCAAGTTCTTCACGGTCACCAATGCTACAATCCGAGTCTTCATCTTTAGATGAGTAAATTGATTTAGCCTTCAGCGCACGAGGTCTTGAGTAGCTTGGTCCATACAAATCTCTCTTTTCTTCCTGTTGGAATTCATGAGTATTGAGTCTTTCAAGTGTATCAGTAGGATCAAGCATCTTATAGTCTCCTCTTTCTTGAATCATCAGAACCAGTGTATCAAATGATGGATCAAGAGATCTTAGCAGTTTCTTCACAATTTCATGGTCATTGATTTCTCGAGCTCCCAGAGCTTGCAGTTCATTTGAGATGTCAGTGAGGCATTCAAAGGTATCTTGGCAGCTTTCATTGTCAAGCCTCTTGAAGCGATTGAAGAGATTGCGAAGAACATCAACTCGAGAGTCACACTGAGTTGAGATTCCTTCATTGACTTTGGACAACCTATCCCAGATAAGCTTAGATGTGCCCAAAGCACTCACTCTGCCATACTGACTGAAAGTGCGTTATATCGACTAGAGGGGGGTGAATAGGAGATTTTTAGAATTTCATCACTGAGGAAATTCCTTTTGAGGAAATTCCTCACTGATGACTAACTTACAGCGGAAACAGTTAAGGATCAGTTGTGCAATCGTTCACAACAGCAGTATTACAGAGTGAAGATTAGGAAAACAGATTGCACAGCAAGCAGGCACGCATAATACAGATGATGATTAACTCAAGTGAAGAATTTGGGGTTGAGGAAATTCAGAGAAAGTCTTCAGCAAATTCTTCAAACAGTTACAATGAAAGTCATCAACACATAATACAGAGAATATAAAGAGTTGAGGAATTAGAACCCGATTCTTGGTGAAGACTGTTGTTGATGACCCAGTTCCAACTGCTATGACAGTTGTACATCTGGTTTGGAGCGGCTTGGTATTGAAGCCAAAGGACACCCAGTCCCGGGACACACAGTCCCTACCGTACTCTCCTTGAGCTAAGGACACACAGTCCTCGCCCAACACTCGTGGTAAGTCTTCAGGGCAGACTTCCAAACCCTCACAAACTCGGTCACCCGGCGATCCACAATTGACTACTGGATTGCTCTAGACCATGACGCCTAACCGTTTGGAGGATACACAGTCCTCAAAGGTAAAAGGCTTCAGTCCCACATAGGAACAACTTCTTCAGTGATGCTCAATCACTAGGTTTGGTTTGTGGTTTCGGTGGGTGGTGTATTTCCTCACTGATGATTTACTCTCGAAAGCTCTGAGGAATTTGGGTTGCTCTTATGACAAGTGTCAGTTTCTAACGGAGCAGCCAACCAGCTAGTGGTTGTGGGGGGCGGCTATTTATAGCCTCGGAGCATCCCGACATGATTTGAGACTAATGCCCTTAAATAATATGACCGTTGGAGTGGATAAGATCAGTGACTTGGCGTGGCTTATCGAAACGGTCGGGACTCTCAACTGTGAGAGTCCTTATCTCACTCATATTCCTCACTTGAGGCTTTTGGTAGGATTTGGCTTGGGTTGAGAATCATGAGGAAATTCATTCCATAGCGTTACTTTGACCCCCTTTAACAGTACGGTGTTCCTATTCATCAAATGCGAAGAAAGTAAGACAGAAAACGTAAATCTTCATGCTTCAATTTCTTCAGAACGATTTTCTTCAGGAACCACCGATCTTCTCAATATCAATATCTTCACGAGGAATATCAATTTCATCGCAAATTCTTCACGATTCATTTCTTCAGCTTCAGACCAATTTCTTCAACTGAAGACATATATTTTTAGGGGTCGATATTCTTCAAATATCTCAACCTCCTCAATGACTTATAGATCCTATGTACACTTATAAACATATTAGATACTTAACCTATAAGTCTTCAAACCACCAAAATCACTAAGGGGCACTAGATGCACTTACAATCTCCCCCTTTTTGGTGGTTGATGACAATTAGGTTAAGTCTTCAAGAGGGATCAAAAATATGAAGTGTAAATACTCATTTGAGGAATTTGAAAACAAGATTCACAGAGACTCCCCCTGAAGATGTGCGTACCTTCAGGATTTTGCTTTTATAGCATATGCACATTGATGATTTATATCATGGAGATCTCCCCCTGAATCTTGTAAATCATGCATACATATAACATATCATATGAAGAAAATGAGGATGCATGATGGCAAATGGTATCTGACGAATTTCAGCATGCGTGCATTAAAACTTGAGGAATAAGCATGCGAAGAAAAACGTTCAAAAGTGTCAGAGTACCATCGGGCTTAAGTTACAACTCATTACATAAACACTTCAGAAGAGCCAAGAGTTTGTAACTTAAATATAGTTCATAAGCCCCAAAAATAAATCCCGTTTGAAGACTCCTCTCAAGTTTCTCCCCCTTTGTCATCAAGTGACAAAAAGGGACAAACTGAGGACTAACGCCCGTGAAGACTTCATTTCTTGGCGGTTGATGAAGATCCTTGGCGCTTCTTGGGCGTAGTCTTCTTCCTTGGGCCTGTTGCGGTGTCGAGCTGTTCCTCCTCAGATACGGCGGTGCGGAAGGACGAGAAGGAGCTGTCTTCAAGATCTGGCACTGGAATGGGCCTGAACTTTTTCTTGGGAGGCCACGACCAGTCAAAGTCCTGCTCAAAGTTCAATTCTTCAAGCTCAGTCTGGGTCTTCAGATGTGCAAGGGTAGCCCAGGTGCGATCAAAAACCTCGTGCAGATAGTGATGATTTAGCTTCACACTGTTCTGTGTCTCAGTGAGGGTTTTCACAATGGCACCAAACTGGCGTTTGACCCATTTGTGGTTGTGATCCACCTTTTGATGAAGACTGAGAAGAAGCTCTCTCGTGTTTAGCACGCGAGGAGGAACTGGGCTTGGTGGACGAGTCTCAGTATCGTCCCATGAGGAATATGCATCTGGCTCTTTAAATTGACCATCAAGAGGCCTGCTTCCTTCATCAATTACAGACTTTCCTTTTCCCTCAATAGGCTCGAAAGTCTTCTTGTTGACCCGGATAGGAGGCATATAACCAACATGGTTCTGGAAATCTGCGTGAAAGTTGATGCCTGTCCTTGTCCTGAGGAATCTCATGATCCATGGTGCATAAATTTTGTGATCATATGGGCACATTGCATTGTCAGCCAAAGTCCTCAAGAAGAAGTCATGGATATTCATGGGGATACCATGAATGATGTTGAAGAGGATATTCTTCATGAGGCCGACGACATCTTCGTCATCATCATGTCCTTTGATTGGGGCTAGCACACTGCAGAGAATGCGGTAGACAGACCGGGGTGTGTACTTGAGCTCATGGACGAGGAATGTGGTTCTTGAGGGTTTTCCTGCAGCCAAAGGCTTCATGAGGACTTCCATCATTCCATTTGGCAGCTCACGCTTACCATAAAGCTTCACTGCCCCTTCTGAAGGAATTGGTACGGGCAGTTCTCTGAGGAGTTCAGACGATGGAGCCTTGTAGTGAGTATTTTGGGTCATCCAGTCGAACACCCAAGTGTTGATGTCATCAGCATTGCCCGAGATGTGCAGAGTTGAATAGAACTGAAGAATTAGCTCACTATTCCAATCTGATATGTCGGAGCACATAGGGAGCAAACCTGCATCATGTAGTACACTGAGGACTGGTTCCATGCAGGGAATCTCTTCAAGTTCGTCATGAGGAATGTGCATGTGCTAGAATATCTTGTTGCGGCCACAGAGCACAGAAGCATAGTAGTTCATCTGAGTCCTTGTCCAAAACTTCAGATGCCTCATTTGAGGATTGTCATAAGGATTCTCTCCGATGAAATACATGCGTTCCTCAAAGAAATTCTCTTTCTGAAACTTTGGCCGCTTAGAGAATGGCAGGCGCTGAACTGGATTGAGATTGTGCTGAGGAATGGGAGGGGAAACAACCATGGCAGTCTCTAGGTTGAGCACAATGAATTCATTGTCAGGGGCGGGAACATTTTCTTCAGCAGTTTCCTCAAGATGAGGAATTTCTTGTTCTGGCTGAGCATCAGGCTGAGGAATTTCTTCATCCTTCTCAGCCTGAGGAGTTTGGTCAGCCTATTCAGTGGGAGGAGCCTGCTCAGACTGGACATTTTCTTCAGCTTGATTTTCATCAGCTGACTTTGTGGCAGAAGCAGATTCATCAGCTGCTGCAGCTGAAGCTTGAGTAGTCTCTTTCTGAGGAATATGAGGTTGAGGACTGTCATCAATTTGTATTTCCTCATCAGTATGCTCCTCAGAGGCAGCATCCTTCATTTCCTCATCTGCCCTTGTAGTGTGGTCACCAATGACGACCATTTCATATGAAGGTGCAACATTAAGAGGCACCAGGTCCAGTGGGGCAGATTCTTCAGTTTCCTTGAGGCGTTTTGCCTCAATCTTTTCTTCTGCTGAGGAAGCTTTTCTCTTCTTCGCTTCCTTCTCAGCAGCCCTTGTCTTTTCCGCGTCTGACGCAGACGGGATTAACTTCTTCACCTTTGAAGTTTTTGGTGAAGGTGATTTCTCAACAGATTCTTCAGCTGGCAGTGAGGAACCAGCTGGAACAGAGTCATCAGCCTGCTTTGGTGAAGCAGCTGGATCAGTAGCAGTTTCATCAGGGTTTGCAGTTTCATCAGGAGCGGTCTCAGTGATAATTTCTTCAATGGCCGGCTCATCAGCACGGCGCTCTTGGTGTTGTTCCTCAGCTTGAGGAATTTCCTCCTTAACAGGAGATGCATCTTCTGGCTGTTCAAGCAGGGGCTGAGGAGTTGGTGCTGGTGGGGGGTGACGTTTGTTGTAGTCATCAACATCACTAGTGGCTAGCTTGATGAAATTGCGTTTGATGCTTGTGCGATCTGATAGTTTCTCACACTTGTCAGTCAAGACTTGCAGCTCTGCCTGGGTGGACACCAATGCTTCAGACGTCAGCTTGAGAACATTTTGCCTGAGGAATTTCTCCTTTCTGGCCTTTGCAATTTTTGCCTGCTTGGCCTTCTGTTCCTTCCACTTGGCTTCGTTTATGAAGGTAGCCACCATGTGGCTAACACCAGGAGGAAGTTTCAAATCATCAATGGGTGTGTTTGGGTCTTCATACCACACATTGATGAAGTCGAGGAGGACCATGGGGTCCATCGCCAGAGGAATAGCACTGTCTGATGCTTGTGCTACCCTTTCTTGCTTGTTCCTGATGATGGCTTCCAGAGTTTCATCATCATATTCTTCACTTCCCTCTGATGCAGATGGGACTGTGATGATTTTGCTGGGGCTGGGCAGAGGTGCAGGTTCAGTTGTTGTCAAAGTCTTCAAAAGAGGTGTTGAAGACTTTGTCTCCGAGCTAGTTGCAGCTGGGAGTGAGGAGCTGGAGCTGGTAGTCGTAGTCTTCACGACTTTCTTCTGTACTGGCTTTGGAGGTGGAGCTGAGGACTTTGGTGTAGATGCGATTGGTGCTGAAGGTTTTGGCGCTGACGGTTTTGGTGTTGACGGTTTTGGAACCGAGGGTTTTGGAGCTGAGGGTTTGGTGACAGAAGTCTGTGCAAACTTCTCTTGGGGTTTTGAAGCTTTTGGCTTTGTTGGCACAGACTTTGGTTGAGGAATCTCGGAGCCTGAGGTTTCTGCTGCTGAGGAATGAGCAGCACCGGAGGCAGCAGCTAAGGATTCATGAAATTTCTTCATTGTTGTTTCTGCTTGCTTCTTGAGCTTGGCCAGATGCCTTTCTTTTTCATCTGGGTAGTCATCAAGTGTCATAAGACTTGAGGGATGAGCTACTTGATGATCCTCAAGTGGGGCCCTTCTGCCAGGAGGCTTCAAAGCGAATTTCTTCGCATATTTTGGAGTCACAAACCTGTACTCCTTCCACTCCTTTGCCCATCTGCGTTCAATTTTCTGCAGCCTAATCTTTCTTTTAGGCATAGTCTCAGGTTCATCATCAGGCGTGCAATAGTCCAGGTATATGTCATCAGGAATATCAACAACTGTGTTCTGCTCCAGTTTCTTTCCTCCCTTCTGTTTCCTTTCTTCCTCCATTTTCTTCAGACGAGGAACTTTCTGAGGATTTTGAACTCTTGAGGATTCTGATGAGCCTTGAAGAGTTTCTTCCAGAAACGCTGCAAATGAGTTAATGTGATGAGAACCGAGAGATTCATCAGCTGACATGTGTGTACCTGTGAACAGAGTATAGTTGCGAGGAATTTGGAGAGGTCATATGCGTTCTCAGATTTGAAGAAAATGAAAAGTTTGACAGTTTGAGGAATATAACCAGTGGTTGAGGAATTTGCTTAAGCATTCTGTTCTTGGGTTCTAGAGTTGTACAGATCCGAAAATTCGCACAATTGAGGAATCTCGTGAAAATCTTAGATGCTTAGCTAGTTCATCAATGATTGTGGTGATGGATAGTGTTTGAGGAATCATGTGCGCATCGTATCTTGAGGAAAAACAGATTTCACATGGGAGAGGTAAAATTTCAGATCTAATCTGTTGTAAAAATGGGATATAATTACCCTGGAAGGTGCGAACGAAGAACACAAAAAGGTGGTGTTGGAGAGGCTCTTCGGTCAAGTGTCCAATGCACCCTAACTTGGCAGCAGAGGACGTCTACGGCGGCGGCGGACGTAGATGTTCCGACTCCGGCGTGATCCTGGCGGCGAGAAGGTTGAGGCAGTGAAGCTCTTCCTTGCCGGCGACAAGACTACCAGCGGTGGCGCTAGGGTTCGGTGTGCTGTGGCAGGAGAGCGATGAGGCGAAGAAGATGATACCGAGGGGGTTAAGGACATGTTTATAGCCCGAAAGTTACTGTTTGGCGCGAAAGTTTCGGACCGAATAGCCCTTGCCTCTACGTCTCCGCAGGACACGTGTAGCTCCTGTACGATGCGGTGGAGATAGTGGAGATCGTGGCTATCCAATCGTGGGAAGTGGGGGTTCAGTTACTGTTTCTTCGAAGAAAACAATTTTTCAAAGATTTGAGGATTTTCGTTACAAAATCATCAGCTGGCAAGGATGCAGTGAGGATTTTGAACAAAGTTTCAAGTAGAACGCATAAGATGAATTGAATAGACTGGATAAGTATAGCATAGAGGGAAAATAGGGTCCGATCACATTCACTTACCAGAAACATCAACTTGAAGAAATAGCAATAAGTGAATGCTGTTGAGGACTGGAAATCACAGTCTACCTAGGCAAATGAAAGTCATCAAGTGTTTTTGAAGATTTTGCAATAGATCATCACAATGAAGAACAGCTGTTTTGAAGAAAAATGCATTGTGAGGAATTTGATCATTTGAAGAAAAACAACTTGAGGAATTTCACATTGGGCGGTGGCGTTGCCCACCATATAAGAATGTTGATTACAGACGCCGCGTACAATTGTCGTAGGGCCCTGAGAATCAATTTCTTCGTTAATTTCTTCACATTCAGAGTGACTTTCTTCATTGGTTGAAGAAAATCGTTTCATCATGTGTTGCACATCTAAGTCATCAACTTTGCATAAGTGTTAGGATGTGTGCATGCTTTTACAAAACATTTGAAGACTCTAAGATATTTGGCTCACACCGCAACTTGCAAAACCTTTTCTCATCCAAGGGCTTAGTGAAGATATTAGCTAGTTGATCATCAGTCTTCACATGGTCGATGAGGATATTGCCCTTGAGGACATGGTCCCGAAGAAAATGATGACGAATCTGGATGTGCTTGGTCTTCGAGTGCTGTACTGGGTTATAAGCAATCTTGATAGCACTCTCATTGTCACAGTAGAGAGGCACATTCTTCATGTTGATGCCGTAGTCCTTGAGGGTTTGCTTCATCCATAGTGATTGAGCACAGCAAGAACCAGCAGCAATGTACTCAGCTTCGGCAGTGGAGAGTGATACGCAGTTCTGCTTCTTTGAGGACCAGCAAACCAGTGATCTTCCGAGGAAATGGCATGTGCCAGAAGTTGACTTGCAATCCACACGGTCACCAGCATAGTCTGAATCAGAATACCCTACTAGATGAAGATTGGAGCCCTTGGGATACCATAATCCTAGTGTTGGTGTGTGAGCTAGGTATCGAAGAATATGTTTCACAGCCTTATGGTGTGATTCCTTCGGTTTTGCTTGAAAACGTGCACACATGCAAACACTAAGCATTATGTCTGGCCTAGATGCACATAGATACAATAAAGAGCCAATCATAGAACGGTATACCTGCTGATCGAAATCTTCACCATTTTCATCAGTGGCGAGGTGACCGTTGGTAGGCATTGGAGTCTTGGCACCTTTGCATTCATGCATGTCGAATTTCCTCAGAACATCCTTGAGGTATTTCTCCTGTGATATGAAGATTCCATTGCTTTGTTCACGAATTTGAAGGCCTAAGAAGAATTTCAGCTCCCCCATCATAGACACCTGATATTCTTCACTCATCATATAAGCAAATTCATCACTGTATCTTTTGTCAGTACAGCCAAATATGATATCATCAACATATATTTGACATACAAACAGCTCATTATCATAAGATTTTGTGAAAAGAGTTGGATCGAGTGAACCAAGTTTGAAGCCTTTCTTCATGAGGAATTCCTTCAATGTATCATACCATGCCCGAGGGGCTTGCTTGAGACCATACAGAGCCTTTTTGAGTCTGAAGACTTTGTCTGGATTCTTTGGATCCTCAAAACCTGGGGGCTGAGCAACATATACTTCTTCCTCAAGCTTACCATTGAGGAATGCACTTTTCACATCCATTTGATATAAGATGATGTTATGATGATTAGCGTAAGCAAGTAGAATTCGAATAGCTTCAAGTCTAGCAACCGATGCAAAAGTTTCATCGAAATCTATTCCTTCAACCTGGGTGTAGCCTTGGGCTACAAGTCGTGCCTTGTTCCTCACCACTTGACCGTCCTCATCTTGCTTGTTTCGGAAAATCCACTTGGTGCCGATGATGTTATGCTTGCGAGGATCTGGTCGCTTGACGAGCTCCCATACGTCATTCAGCTTGATTTGAAGAAGTTCGTCTTGCATGGCTTGTATCCATTCCGGTTCCAGAAAAGCCTCAGCTACTTTTGAGGGTTCTGTGATGGATACAAAAGAAAAATGCCCACAAAAGTTGACTAAGTGTGAAGCTTTTGAGCGAGTGAGAGGACCTGGCGCGTTGATGTCGTTGAGGATTTTGTCAAGTTCAACTTCATTTGCAATCCTCGGATGAGCTGGTTGAGGATTTTGTCTGGGCTGAGGAAGTGGTGCTGTTGCAATTTCCTCAGGAGCATCTTCTTGACTTTCATCAGCGATGGGGATTGTTTCTTCACCAATTTCCTCAGTGGGGACATTGTCTTCAGTAGGCTTAAGCTTTATCGCTTCCTCAGGAGACAGCTTATGTTGATCAGAAGGCAATTGCTCTCTTTGCGAGCCATTAGTTTCATCGAACCGCACATCTACAGTCTCAACAACTTTGTTGTGATAGTTGTTGAAGAATCTGTAGGTGTGCGAGTCCTTTCCATAACCGAGCATAAAACTTTCATGTGCCTTAGGTGCAAATTTTGAGCTATGATGAGGATCTCTAATCCAGCATTTTGCACCGAAGACTTTGAAATAACTTACATTGGGTTTCTTGTCAGTGAGGAGTTCATATGAGGTTTTCTTGAGGAATTTGTGAAGATATACCCTGTTGATGATATGACATGCAGTGTTGATTGCTTCAGGCCAGAAGCGACGAGGAGTCTGATATTCTTCAAGCATAGTTCTTGCCATTTCAACCAGAGTCCTGTTCTTTCTTTCGACGACACCATTCTGCTGAGGAGTATAAGGAGCAGACAATTCGTGAGTAATACCAAGTTCATCAAGATAATCATCAAGACTAGTGTTTTTGAACTCGGTTCAATTATCACTCCTGATATGTTTGATCTTGATGCCGAAGTTCGTTGATGCCCTTGAAGAAAATCGTTTGAAGATTTCCTGCACTTCAGTTTTATACACTATGATATGCACCCAAGTGTATCTGGAATAATCATCAACTATGACAAAGCCATATAGAGATGCTGCATTGGTTAGTGTTGCATAGTGTGTAGGTCCAAATAAATCCATATGAAGCAATTCAAATGGACGTGTAGTGGTCATGATGGTTTTGGAGGGATGCTTGGATCTGGTCATTTTCCCAGATTCAGAAGCACCGCAT
Organism: Hordeum vulgare subsp. vulgare; assembly: GCF_904849725.1. Classification (NCBI taxonomy): domain Eukaryota; kingdom Viridiplantae; phylum Streptophyta; class Magnoliopsida; order Poales; family Poaceae; genus Hordeum; species Hordeum vulgare. The sequence continues at coordinate 316,049,579 of NC_058518.1, forward strand.
AGATGATCCTTGAGGAATTTGACTGATTCGATGCCAATAACATGCTTCTTCTTTGCAAGTGTGTGCAAATTCCTCATGCCTGCATGACCTAGTCTTCTATGCCATAGCCATCCTTCTGAGGTTTTTGCTAGTAAGCAAGTGGCTGGTTGAGGACCTGTAGAGAAATCAACAATGTACAAATCCCCTCTTCTTACACCTTCGAAGACTTTGGATCTGTCAGATTCCATGATGACTACACATCTATATCTACCAAAGATAACAATCATATCAAGATCACAAAGCATTGAGACTGACATGAGGTTAAAACCAAGGGATTCAACAAGCATCACTTTGTCCATATGCCTATCCTTGGAAATAGCTACTTTGCCAAGTCCCAATACCTTGCTTTTACCTTTATAAGCATATGTGATTTGCTTCAGAGGTGAGGGAGTTAGTGGCATATTCATCAGTAGGCTTTTATCACCACTCATGTGATGTGTGCAGCCACTATCGAGAACCCACTCAGTATTTTTGGGTTTGTCATCCTGCAGATGAATTAGTACAGCTTACCATCTCATATGCTTCAAATTTGAAGAATATGATACTAATTTCATCATAACAGAAATGTAAGGACGTGTGAAATATTTCTATTTCATCAATCATTAGCTTGCGTCCTATCAAGCATTTCCTCACGTCTCCAGCAAATTCTTCAAATGATGATATTCATCTGGAGACCTGACCTGCAGAAGTGATTAGTTTGATTTCTTCACCACCCACATTTGAAGGGGTGGCAAAGCGTTCATCATCCTGCGAGCACCATATGAGAAAGGTGGCATTGAAGCTAATGCACTTCTCTTAACAGTAGGGGGGTTAAAGTACTCATATGAGTATGCAGAGAACTGGTTTGAGGATTTATGAACATAATGACTTGAAGAATAGAGCTCATAATCATATTGCTTGTAGTTTCCCTGCATGTTAGATGCATAAGCACGGGTATGAGCATAGTTTTGACCAGCTGAGGATTTTGATCCTCTTGAAGACTTTGGTCCTCCTGAGGAATTTGATCTGGGGTTCAGATTCTTCAGAGGTGATGTCATGAGGACATTTACTTGAAGTTTTTCAAGACAACTTTTGGGAACCCAGATTTTCCTCAGAGGAGGGCCATTCCTGCAGTTAATTCCAACATATCGAGCAAATACTTCACCAGATTGATCTTTGAACAGTTTATAGTTGGAATCAAATGACTCATCCAAAGAATAGGATAATTCACATGAGAAGCCAGTTAGATTAGATGGATCAAAAGGAGGCCCAGTAGCAGCAACCCATGAGGTTTTGGGATACTGCTCAGGTTTCCAGTAAGATCCATCAGCATTCAATTTCCTCTCAAAGGCAATTCCTTCTTTCCTCGGGTTCTTGTTCAAGATCTGCTTTTTGAGCACATCACAAAGGATTTGATGTCCTTTGAGGCTTTTGTACATGCCTGTCACGTACAATTCCTTCAACCCTGCATTTTCATCAGTGACATTTGTGTTTTCCTCAAGTGAGGAAATAGACACAACAGGTGCAGTTGAAGTATTTGTAGCAGTGGTAGCATTTGAAGATTCTGGTGAAGAATTAGCAGTTTCACGATCAATGCATTTAAGACATGGAGGAATAAATTCAACTTGACTAGCGCTGATCTGTTGAGCTAGTAATGAATGATTTTCCATATGAAGATCATCATAAGACATCCTCAGTTTCTCAAGATCAAGCTTCCTTTGAAGAAATTCGTAGGAAAGCTTCTCATGATCAGTGAGGAGTGTATCATAACGATCCCGAAGAATATCAAATCTAGACTGAAGATTTTTCATGTCATCAGCGAGGATTTGATTAAGATTCATTTCATCATTCAACAGATCATCACTTTTGTCTAGCAGTTTTTGAAGCTTTTCCAGAGCAGTTTGTTGTTTAGTGGCAATGATGGCAAGTTTACTGTAACTGGGTTTTTTGTAATCATCATGTTCACAGTCACTTGAATCAGATGAGGAGGCATTATGTGATACCTTTGAACCTTTTGCCATGAAGCAATAGGTTGGAGCGAAGTCATCAGCATAGTCATCAGTATGGATGGTGCACTCATTTTCTTCAAGATTGAAGATTGACTTGCTGACAAAATTTGTTGCTAGTGCAAGACTAGCCTGTCCGGATTCTGAATCTTCTCCAGAGCCTTCTTCATCATCACATTCTTCTGATTCTGCCTCGGAATCCATTTCCTTGCCAATAAGTGCCCGAGCCTTTCTGAAGCTAGTCTTCTTGTGTGAGGAGGACTTTGAGGATGAGGATTTTGAAGATTTCTTCTTCTTCTTTGAGTCATCAGAACTGTCATCCTTGTATTTCTTCTTCTTTGATTCCTTTCCCCAGCGAGGACAATCAGCAATGTAATGGCCTGATTTCTTGCACTTGTGACAGGTCCATTTCTTGTAGTCCTCAGATGCAGATTCTGATTTCCTCATGTCTCTTCTTGATGATTTACCGAACTGGCCTCGTCGTGTAAATCTCTGGAATTTCCTCACAAGCATTGCAAGTTCCTGACCAAATTCTTCAGGGTCACAACTGCTATCATCTGTGTCTTCTTCTTCAGATGAGGAAATTGCTCTTGCCTTCAGTGCGCGTGGTCTAGAATAGCTTTGTCCATATAGATCTCTCTTTTCTTCTAGCTGGAATTCATGAGTATTTAGCCTTTCAAGGATATCAGCAGGATCTAGCATCTTGTAGTCTGGTCTTTCTTGGATCATCAGAACTAAAGTGTCAAATGAAGAATCCAAAGATCTCAGCAGTTTCTTCACAACTTCGTGATCAGTGATGTCTCGAGCTCCCAGTGCTTGCAGTTCATTTGATATGTCAGTGAGGCGATCAATGGTGTCTTGGCAGCTTTCATTTTCATGTCTATTGAAGCGATTGAAGAGATTGCAAAGAATATCAACACGAGAGTCGCGTTGGGTTGATACTCCTTCATTTACCTTGCACAGTCTTTCCGAGATCAGTGTAGCAGAGCCTAAGGCACTTACTCTTCCAAACTGGCGAGGGCTCAGATGACCACAGATGATGTTCTTCGCTTGAGAATCGAGTTGCTTGAATTTCTTCACATCAGCTGCAGTGACACTAGCAGAAATGATGGGAACACCATTTTCCACAATATACCAGAGATCATTGTCTATAGCTTGTAGATGCATTTGCATTTTGTTCTTCCAGAAGGGAAAATTCTTTCCCTCGTAGGTAGGACATGCTGCAGTCACCTTAAACATGCCTGCAGTCGACATAACTAAAACTCCAGGTGGTTAAACCAAAATCACACAGAACAAGGGAGTACCTTGCTCTGATACCAATTGAAAGTGCGTTATATCGACTAGAGGGGGGTGAATAGGAGATTTTTAGAATTTCATCACTTAGGAAATTCCTTTTGAGGAAATTCCTCACTGATGACTAACTTACAGCGGAAACAGTTAAGGATCAGTTGTGCAATCGTTCACAACAGCAGTATTACAGAGTGAAGATTATGAAAACAGATTGCACAGCAAGCAGGCACGCAGAATACAGATGATGATTAACTCAAGTGAAGAATTTGGGGTTGAGGAAATTCAGAGAAAGTCTTCAGCAAATTCTTCAAACAGTTACAGTGAAAGTCATCAACACATAATACAGAGAATGTAAAGAGTTGAGGAATTAGAACCCGATTCTTGGTGAAGACTGTTGTTGATGACCCAGTTCCAACTGCTGTGACAGTTGTACATCTGGTTTGGAGCGGCTTGGTATTGAAGCCAAAGGACACCCAGTCCCGGGACACACAGTCCCTACCGTACTCTCCTTGAGCTAAGGACACACAGTCCTCGCCCAACACTCTTGGTAAGTCTTCAGGGCAGACTTCCAAACCCTCACAAACTCGGTCACCCAGCGATCCACAATTGACTGCTGGATTGCTCTAGACCATGACGCCTAACCGTCTGGAGGATGCACAGTCCTCAAAGGTAAAAGGCTTCAGTCCCACACAAGAACAACTTCTTCAGTGATGCTCAATCACTAGGTTTGGTTTGTGGTTTCGGTGGGTGGTGTATTTCCTCACTGATGATTTACTCTCGAAAGCTCTGAGGAATTTGGGTTGCTCTTATGACAAGTGTCAGTTTCTAACGGAGCAGCCAACCAGCTAGTGGTTGTGGGGGCGGCTATTTATAGCCTGGGAGCATCCCGACATGATTTGACATTAATGCCCTTAAATAATATGACCGTTGGAGTGCATAAGATCAGTGACTTGGCGTGGCTTATCGAAACGGTCGGGACTCTCAACTGTGAGAGTCCTTATGTCACTCATATTCCTCACTTGAGGCTTTTGGTAGGATTTGGCTTGGGTTGAGCATCATGAGGAAATTCATTCCATAGCGTTACTTTGACCCCCCTTTAACAGTACGGTGTTCCTATTCATCAAATGCGAAGAAAGTAAGACAGAAAACGTAAATCTTCATGCTTCAATTTCTTCAGAACGATTTTCTTCAGGAACCACCGATCTTCTCAATATCAATATCTTCATGAGGAATATCAATTTCATCGCAAATTCTTCGCGATTCATTTCTTCAGCTTCAGACCAATTTCTTCAACTGAAGACATATATTTTTAGGGGTCGATATTCTTCAAATATCTCAAACTCCTCAATGACTTATAGATCCTGTGTACACTTATAAACGTATTAGATACTTAACCTATAAGTCTTCAAACCACCAAAATCACTAAGGGGCACTAGATGCACGTACACCGACCTTTGCTCAGATAGCCACAAATGATAATCTTCACATCAGCGGCAGAGATAGTAGCAGTCATGGAGGGAATACCATGTTCCAAAATATACCAGAGATCATTGTCAATAGCCTGAAGATGCATCTGCATCTTGGTCTTTGATAACCCACAAGTATAGGGGATCGCAATAGTTTTCGAGGGTAGAGTATTCAACCCAAATTTGTTGATTCGACACAAGGGGAAGCCAAAGAATATTCTCGAGTATTAGCAGTTGAGTTTTCAATTCAACCACACCTGAAAGACTTAGTATCTGCAACAAAGTATCAGTAGAAAAGTGGTGTGATAGCAAAATTAGCAACAGTAATAGTACCAGCAGTGACAACAGTAGTGACAGAGTAACAGTAGCAGTAGTGACAACAGTAGCAGCAAAGTAACGTAGCAAGGACCAGTAGGAAAAGACTCGTAGGCATTGGATCGGTGATGGATAATTATGCCGGATGATATTCATCATGCAACAGTTATAACATGGAGAGATATGTAACTAGCTCCAGTTCGTCAATGCAATGTAGGCATGTATTCCATATGTAGTTATACGTGCTTAGGGAAAAGAACTTGCATGACATCTATTGTCGATCCCTCCCGTGGAAAAGGGGTCCTAATGGAAACTACGAGATATTAAGGTTCTCCTTTTAATAGAGAACTGGAACGAAGCATTAGCACTTAGTGAATACATGAACTCCTCATACTATGGTCATCTCCGGGAGTGGTTCCGGCTATTGTCACTCCAGGGTTGCCGGGTCATAACACATAGTAGGCGACTACAACTTGCTAGATAGGAACAAGAACACACATATATTGACGAGAACATAATAGGTTCAGATATGAAATCATGGCACTCGGGCCCTAGTGCACAACATTAAGCATGGCAAAGTAGTAGCAACATCAATCTCAGAACATAGTGGATAGTAGGGATCAATCCCCATCAAAACTAACTCGATTACATGATAGATCTCATCCAACCCATCACCGTCCAACAAGCCTACAATGAGATTACTCATGAACGGTGAAGAGCATCATGGAATTAGCGATGAAGGAAGGTTGGTGATGACGATGGCGACGATCTCCCCTCTCCAAAGCCCAGAACGGACTCGAGATCTGCCCTCCACAGGAAGAACAGGTGGTGGCGGTGCCTCCGTATCGTAAAACGCAATGAACTCTCCTCCTTGATTTTTTTACGGACGAAAGGGACTAAATAGAGCTCGAGTTGGAGGCGGCGGAGCTCCGAGGTCCCCACAAGCCTGCTAGGCGCGGCCAGGGGGGCCGCGCCTACTGGGCTTGTGGGCTCCTCGCTCCACTCCTCCGGTTGATTCTTGCGCCAGTATTTTTTATATATTCCACAAAAATCCTCGTAAATTTCCAGGTAATTCTGAGAGCTTTTATTTCTGCGCAAAAACAACACCATGGCAATTCTGCTGAAAACAGCGTTAGTCCGGGTTAGTTCCATTCAAATCATGCAAATTAGAGTCCAAAACGAGGGCAAAAGAGTTTGGAAAAGTAGATACGACGGAGACGTATCAACTCTTCCAAGCTTAAAGCCTTGCTTGTCCTCAAGCAATTCAGTTGACAAACTAAAAGAGACAAAAGAAAAACTTTTACGAACTCTGTTTGATCTTGTTGTTGCAATTATGTTTAACTCATATTCAGATTTTCAACAAGATCATAAGCTAACCACATAAGCAATGACATTTAGGTCTCATGGCAAACTCATATCAAGGGCATAATCAACTAGCGAGCAATAATAATGAGTTTCAAATGTCAACACTTCAATCAAAACAATCATGAAGCAATATGAACAGATGGTATCTCGCTAGCTCTTTCTGAGACCACAAAACATAAATGTAGAGCATCTTCAAAGACCAAGGGCTGACCGAACATTGTAATTCATGGCAAAGAAGATCCAGTCACATTCACACTCAATAACAATTAAAAGCAAAGCATAGAAATGATGGAGGTGCTCTCTAATTGGTGCTTTTATAAGAAGAGGATGACTCAACAGAAACAAAAATAGACATGCCCTTCGCAGAGGGAAGCATTGATTTGCAGAGGTGCCAGAGCTCAAGCTTTTAAAACAGAGATAAATAATTTTGGGTGGCATGCTTTCAATGTCAACGCAATGACCAAGAGTTTTCACCATCTTCCATGCTACACATGCTATAGGCGGTTCCCAAACAGAAAAGTAAAGTTTTGACTCCCCCACCACCGATCAATCACACTCCACGACTAGCCGAATACTCGGGTGCCGTCCATACCAACAACAATCCAAGGGGAGTTTTGTTTGTAATTATCTTTTCGATTTGAGCATGCAACTCGGCAATCCAATTACAGGCCCCTTTCTCGTGAATAATAGTGAATAAGCACATATCGAGGATAACATGCCTAGCATGGAAGATACTGATCGCCCCTTGTCACCACATGAATGGTTCGGGCATGCAAAACAGATTATTTCTTGAAGGTTTAAAGTGTGATACATGCAAATTTACTTGGAACGGCAGGTAGATACCGCATATAGGTAGGTATGGTGGACTCATATGGAACAACTTTGGGTTTATGGAAGTGGATGCACAAGCAGTATTCCCGCTTAGTACAAGTGAAGGCTAGCAAAAGACTGGGAAGCGACCAACTAGAGAGCAACAACAGTCATCAAAATGCATTGAGATTAACCAACATTGAGTGCAAGCATGAGTAGGACATAAATCACCATGAGCATGAATATCATAGAGGAAATGTTGATTTTGTTTCAACTACATGCGTAAACATGCGCCAAGTCAAGCCACTTGAATCATTCAAAGGAGGATACCATCTTATCATACTACATCATAATCATCTCAAAATTCATGTTGGCATCCAAGACAAACCATTATAAGCTCCTAGCTAATTAAGCATGGCATCAGAAACTATGATATCTAAGTTGTATTGCAAACATGTTTCTCTCACAACAAAGCTAAATCAGGAATGATGAGCTAGTCATATTTACAAAAACAAAATAGATCGAGTTCATATCAGCTTTTCCACGCTCAGTCACTTCATCATATATCGTCATTATTGCCTTTCACTTGCACGACCGAATGATGTGAACAATAATAAGAGTGCTCGTGCATTGGACTAAGCTACAATCTACAAGCAAACACAGAGGAGAAGACAAATTAATATGGCTCTTTGACAGATAAACATATATGCATATGAGAGCCACTAAACATTGTAACCATGGTCTTCTACCTTGACCCAAAGAAAAAGAAAACTATTTACACGGGAAAGCTCCCAACAAGGAAAAGAAGAACGAGAAATCTTTTGGTTTTTCTCAAACTAGACAAACACACGAGAAAAAAGCGAGAAAAAGAAATAAACTAGCATGGATGATACAGTGGCAAGGTGTGAACACCGACTAACAAAGCGAAAGTGTGAACATGAATATAAAGTCGGCGAGAAACACGTACTCCCCCAATCTTGGCCTAAGTTGGTCTACTCCCAAGGAGGGAAATAACCGTCTCCGAGGTACTCCTGTGGGGACCCCGACTGGTAAGTCGAGGTCGCCGTGCCCAGTGATTCCAAGGATCAATGCTCATTGAACACAGATACTGAATAATAGAGTCTTACATCCATACATACCGTTTGATACAATAAATGACCACTTCGGTCGAGTCTTACATCCATAGGGCCTTAAAGGCCAAAGCACCAAACTAGACCAATAGCGGAATTATTGGTTGAAGCGTGAACCCATGCCATCAACCTTAACCTACATGCATTCTGACTAGGAAGCGTCCTAGCTCGCAAGAACGTCACCGAGTTAATCTTCACCGTATCCTGTCTTTCACACCTGGTCAATGAAATAACCAGTGGCAAGCCAATGAGTACATTGAATGTACTCGCAAACAACCCATGATACGAACAATGAAAGTGAAGGATAACAGTATCATGAATCTTTAGTGTAACTCATCTGGGTGGAATGATCATGTATATGCATCAAGCTAAAGAATTACTTTTGAAGAACAGGTTACAGATATCAACATATCTGCTAAGGGCTGAACCATTCGGGTTCGCCCTATATGCCAAGTCATCTAACTTGTCATAACCTCAATGTATCAGCTGAGGGTTAAACCATCCGGGTTTACCCTATATGCCAAGTCACCGAACTTGGTCATATTATTACTCTCATAACAACACCTTTTTAACACCACACACACACACACTTGGTTTATGCGGAAACGCTGGACGTAGTTTAAGCAGCACCACCCAACTGTCCTTGACCGTGGACACGACTATTCGAATAGTTTACACTCTGCAGAGGTAGTACGCTGGACCCAAGAGAAACGGGAAACTTCCGTATCATCCACGACTCGCGGTATATCACATATACGCGAGGTAAGTACCCGATCATCATCTTTCCCCTGACGATACTAGACAAAGAGGTCCACTCGATTGGTACCCAGCCCACACGTTGTACGTCTTATGAGCACCGACTCTAGACTGTATCAACCATGCAGGGACCAACGGTGTGCCTGGAACTCATAATAATGGCATAGTCGTCCTACCTGGCACGACCCCATCACAAGAGTGACACCGATCACTCCCGGCACTAGTAATGTGGCTCTTTGCTAGTACCGACCAGAGTAATCAAGAAAGGCCCGTCCCATAAAGGGGTATCATGGTCGTACTGGTAAGGTTGGGACAGTCGACACATCATAAATCTAATCCCATTTTCGAAACCATACTCACACAAAACACCGGTGCATCACTTCACCAAAAGTGATCACCAACTCATCATCACCCTTGGGCATTAGTGGCACCCGACGGGGTTTTCATAAACTCTTTATTTAACTCATCATTATGCTTGAGATAATATGCTCTATCTTTACTTGTCAACATGGTATTAACATGACCCTCACGGGGTAGGGTCAAGCTCAATGCAATGATCTTACTCTACTAGTCAGCATGAGAGTAGCATGATCCTCATAGATGGTAGGGTCAGCTCATCATGCTTGTTCTCTGAGGAGCCATATGAATAATATTACTATCATGCAAGTGTTTTGATGAAGCCTTCGGTACCATCACATCAATGATGAACCGGCACTGTGATCTCATGCAACGAAAAGTACTTGCTATTCTAGCATGCCTCATTTCATATGCTTAAGTCAAGGTCAAAGGGCTTCTTGCCTTTCTCACATAAGTTGTCGTGGTCTTCGAGGTCTTCCGCTCCGTCCCCGAATACTCCGTCTACCATCAACTATCGTCGGAAATAACCATAGTAAGCCACACATCAAGCAAAAATAAAAGTGTTCTATAAATAGAAGTTTTATTTTTCCTGGACCTCTCTAGTCATAAGAAAAATACTTGAAGCTTCTCACACGAGATTTGAATCATCAAGGATTTTTGAATAGGTGAAAGGAGCAATAGGTGGCCATTGAATAAGCCAACAGAAATCATTCTGTTAAAAATGAGTGGAGGCACCCATTTAACAGAGAATGATTTTAGAAATATTTAGGAATTGGTTTCACTGGATTTGGAGATGGTATGAATATTCTAGAGATTTTACAATGAGGAATAAATAGCAATAGGAGCTATTTATTTGTTTTAACAGAAATAAGTCACACAAAAATGTTGACCAGGGTTCTAAAAATGGAGAATGATTTTAGAAGGCTCTGGGAGTTTGAATCACTCCATTTGGAGTTGAAATGAAGCTTTTAGGAGTTTTGAAAGGTGGGGTTAGTAATATCCAGATTTGGTTTTTAATTAACACACCACAGAAACATATCTTGGAAAAATGTGCAAAGCACATGGGTGGATAGAGTTTGAATTTAGGAACCTGCACAAATTTGAATCAAGCAATTTGGAGTTAGAATGAATTTGCTATTGATTTTCGAAGTTTACTGATAAATAAATAAAGGAAAGAGGGCCTCCAGAGAGTTATAACATGCTCAGCGCGCTAAACAGACAATGGGCCGGCCCAGCTGCGCTAGCCTCGAGGGGTCGGTGACGTCGAAGGCGTATTCTATGGAATACGCTTTCCGCGTGGGGAGGCAGCATCTGGCTAGGCGCGACTACTTATCCTAGGGGCCTGTCCAGCGGGAGGCTGATGTGGGGGCCCCACCTATCAGCTCCATCTCCCACCTCCCGCTCACGCAGAGGAGAGGCAGGAGCTCGAGAGCGCGCCGGCTCTCGCTCCTTTGGCCACCTCCGGCGAGGCCCGGCACACCGGCGAGCTCGGGCGGCCGCGTCGCACCCGACCAGGCCCTACATGTCGGCAGGAAGGGGTTGCAGCGGCACCGACCGGGGTAGCCATGAGGGAGGCAGCCGGCCTTCACGGGCCTCGGGCGTGCGGCGCCTAGGGAGGAGATGGGGCGCTGAGGGGGACGCGCGGCGACGGGAAGGGCTCAGTAGAGAGCCTAGGGGAGAGGGGGATCCCTGGTTGCTCGATCCGGAGCTGCTCCCGGGCGAGAGAGCTTCGAACATAGCCGACCATGGAGGAGGGGAGAGAGCTCGGGAGAAGGAGAGGTGCTCAGGAGGAGCCCAAGGGTGAGGGAAAGATATGCAAGAGCCACAGGGGCTCGGGGAAGAGGGAATACGAGGGGAGAGAGAGAGGGAAAGCTCGGGAGCTCTCGGTGCATGGTCGCCACGCATGCCTGAGGGGTCTTTGAGGCTAGCTGATTGCGGGGGATGGTTTGAACCGTCAAGGGGATGCTCTGAGACATGCTGGGGCAACCTGCTGTTGCGGGACACGAGCTAGGAGACGAGGAAATGGTGCAAAGCACCATTAGTGCAGGCTGACAACGTGGTCACCACGGCCACGCGTGTCTACGGTGTCCATTCGACCTGGAAATGTTGTCTCCCATGCAAGGCATGCATGCCAGAGATCACTGGAGGAGTTTGGAAGCAAGTGAAGAAGGTTTGAATGGAGTTTGACTGTTGTGAACATTTCAGCAGGAAACTAGGGGCTGATACAAATGGTTTTCACACGCAGAGAGGGGAGGTGAAACCATGTCCTGGAGCATCTGGTATGGAAGGACTACATATCTGCAAAAATTCAGCTCAAGAAAAGAAGTGTAGCTAGCACTTGCTGTACAAAGCTACTTTTCACCCAATGAACTTGAGGAGGTGCTGCTCATTTTCTCCACATGAGCATGCCATATCTTTGCTCTAAATGAAGCCTTGGCATATATTAGATGCTATGGAAAGAGTTGGGAGTGATAGCTTAAGCAGAAGAATGGGAAGAAGGGTAAAACAGTGCTGCCAAGGGTAAAAATGAGAGAAACTTACAAAGGGTCCTTCTCCAATAATTGACCAATGGCCATGGAAAAGTTACTGGAGGTAAAATATGACTATGAGAGGCTGTGGTAGAAAGTTGAGCTCAAGGAATAAAGTGGAAGGGGCAAAAGAAGCCAAATTAGTGAGTGCACACAAGGTGTTTGATCTGTGGTTAGGCTACCAAATGGATTCCAATGGCTATGAAACTTAATAGGATCAAATAATAGATGAAAATAGGCTTGCACACCAAATTTGGGATTTGCTGGATAAGTTTTCCAATGTAGACTTGGAAAACCTTACAAATGGGCAGAAATGAGTTTCTGCTTAGAACCCTATTCAAATAAATTCCCACAAATCCAATATTTGGTGTAGGAGCATTATTTGAGCATTAAGGCATGCACAAAAAGTTTTAGGTCAATTGAACAAACTTTATAATGTAAAGTTTGTAAAAGTCAGAAATCAATAGAGAGGATTTTGAGGGTCTTAGGACAAGTTCCTCTATTCTCCTTGATGTACCACTTTGTGTGGATGCCTCATTGGAGTACTGGAACATGTCCACCAAATTTGAGCACAATTGGAGACACTTCACAATGTAGAGTTGCTCAAATTTGATTCTGGACAGGCAGGGTTTTAGAGTGATTAGGGGAGCCAAATCAACTTGGATTGAAATGAAACTTGGCAAGATCATCAAGAGTATCATAGATGACATGCTAGAATTTTACTGGAATTTATTGAGAAAATTTCTTATAGAAATATTCCAAAAGCTTGAAATAGGCAGGAATGGTTTTGGAGGGGTTTGCCCAATATTTTGAAAATGACCATGTGTTGAAACTCATAAATATGGAATAAATATATCCACTGAGTTTCCCTAAATTTTCTTAAATATTTTGAAGGCAATAAAAATAACTTTCCTTCATAGGATACCATTGTTGGCCTCAGAGAAGGGCTTTTAAATAAAATAATAAAATAACTTTTAAAATAATAATATGGTGGTTCTTGAAAGTCATTTTGATAATGGTTTTAAATAAAACAATTGGTGCAAAAGAAACTCCCTAATTTGAGGACTTGTAGTACAAATCTCATCTCAGGGGTTTGAAAGTTTAATTCAAAGAAAAGCTTTTTGGTGAAAATAATATTTGGTAAAAATAGATATTTGTTCTAAACACATGGCATGATCATTAGGCAGGAGATCATGGAGTGAGGAGGTGATTAGGAGAGTGACAAGATCTATTAGGTATCAAGCACAATCATGCAAACAAGCAAGGCAACAATAGTCACTCCAAGCATCACAAGCATGCACAAAAAAAATTAATTGGTCCTAAATTTTGAAATAAGTTAGTTAGTCAGGAAAGCCAAAAACTGGGGTGTGAGAGACCTTACCCTCTTAAGAAAATCTCGTCCCCGAGATTTCTAGGCTAGGGGTTGGTGAGATACAAAATCTTCAGTCGGAGGTAGTCTTCATGTCCCCATGTTGCTGTGGTGGTCTTGAGGTGCTTGATGGTACATCTTCGAATGTTCCCTAAATGTTAATAAACGCGGTTGATGTAGTGTAACCTCCTCATGTCCCTCGATCCGCCCCGCGAACCGTCCCACGAACCGTCCCTCGATCCGTCCCACGATCCGCTCCGATCTAGTGCCGAACGGACGGCACCTCCGCGTTCAGCACACGTACAGCTCGACGATGATCTCGGCCTTCTTGATCCAGCAAGAGAGATGGAGAGGTAGATGAGTACTCCGGCAGCGTGACGACACTCCGGAGGTTGGTGGTGATCTAATCTCAGCAGGGCTCTGCCCGAGCTCCGCAGAAACGCGATCTAGAGGAAAACCGTGGAGGTATGTGGTCGGGCTGCCGTGGCAAAGTTGTGTCAAATCAGCCCTAAAACCTCCATATATATAGATAGGAGGGGAGGGGCCTTGCCTTGGGGCTCAAGGAGCCCCAAGGGGTTTGGCCGAACCAAGGGGGAGAGTCTTCCCCTTCCAATCCTAGTCCAACTAGGATTGGAAGGTGGAGTCCTTCTCCACTTTCCCAATTCCCCTTTTTTTCTCTTTGATTTTTCTTTCTCCTGCACATAGGGATTCTTGGGCTGTCCCACCAGCCCACTAAGGGCTGGTGTGGCACCCCTAAGGCCTATGGGCTTCTCCCGGGTGGGCTTCCCCCCCCCCCCCCCGCCCCCGGTGAACATCTGAACCCATTCGTCATTCCCGGTACATTCCCGGTAATTCCGAAAACCTTTCGATAATCAAATGAGGTCATCCTATATATCAATCTTCGTCTCCGGACCATTTCAGAAACCTCGTGACGTCCGTGATCTCATACGAGACTTCAAACAACATTCGGTAACCAACCATATAACTCAAATACGCATAAAACAACGTCGAACCTTAAGTGTGCAGACCCTGCGGGTTCGAGAACTATGTAGACATGACCCGAGGGACTCCTCGGTCAATATCCAATAGCGGGACCTGGATGCCCATATTGGATCCTACATATTCTACGAAGATCTTATCGGTTGAACCTCAGTGCCAAGGATTCATATAATCCTGTATGTCATTCCCTTTGTCCTTCGGTATGTTACTTGCCCGAGATTCGATCGTTAGTATCCACATACCTATTTCAATCTCATTTACTAGCAAGTCTCTTTACTCGTTCCGTAATACAAGATCCCGTGACTTACACTAAGTCACATTGCTTGCAAGGCTTGTGTGTGATGTTGTATTACCGAGTGGGCCCCAAGATACCTCTCCGTCACACGGAGTGACAAATCCCAGTCTTGATCCATACTAACTCAACTGACACCTTCGGAGATACATGTAGAGCATCTTTATAGTCACCCAGTTATGTTGCAACGTTTGATACACACAAGGTATTCCTCCGGTGCCAGTGAGTTATATGATCTCATGGTCATAGGAACAAATACTTGACACGCAGAAAAACAGTAGCAACAAAATGACACGATCAACATGCTACGTTCACTAATTTTGTCTAGTCCATCACATGATTCTCCTAATGATGTGATCCCGTTATCAAGTGACAACACTTGCCTATCGTTAGGAAACCTTGACCATCTTTGATCAACGAGCTAGTCAACTAGAGGCTTACTAGGGACAGTGTTTTGTCTATGTATCCACACAAGTATTGTGTTTCCAATCAATACAATTATAGCATGGATAATAAACAATTATCATGAACAAAGAAATATAATAATAACTAATTTATTATTGCCTCTAGGGCATATTTCCAACAATATGCCCATATTTTTCATCGTATCCGAATAAATCAGATTAAGGCTACTTCCTCTGTCCATGAGGACTCTAGTGAGGTGGTATCCATCTATGATGGGATCTAGGACCATGGAGGCCGACCCTCCATGACGGATACTGGTCGGATGATAGTTGTGGTCGACAGTGAACGGACAGACCGACCATGGATTGTATTTCAATGCTACGGGCTCTACGGCATATACCTCCCGAAGGGCCTGTTTCCTCTCCTTTTTGGGTATGTGGGTGACATAGATCATGTTCACGGTTTTGACCTGAGGAGGGAACTTATTTTGGGCCCCAATGTTCGGGCCACGAGGCTCCTTATTGTCCTCACTTCGTGGGCCCCTGTTTTGTTCATCGGTGGCTAGTTTTACGGTCGTGGCGGGCTTGTCTTGGGTTCCATGAATCTGGCATGGTCGTTCCATGATTTTATCCCATGGAGTTGGTCTATACTTGTTCCCTTTGAACAGTTTCTTCTGCTGTCCAGGTTTTGCATTGGGGAATCTAGCATTTACTGATGTGTCGTCAGCATCACCATTACGGTGGCGGTGTTTGTTCTTGTTTTTCTTGGCTTGTCGTTTTTGTCCCGAACTTCAGAGGTTTCAGGGTCGTCCGCATTATGGCTACACCGAGCTAGCCAATTATCTTCGCCCATACAAAAGAGGGTTATGAGGGAAGTAAGGGTGGATATTATTCCTGGCCGGTCCTGGCTGAGCTGTGTGGCAAGCCATTCATCCGAGATGTTGTGCCAAATAGAATCTATTGCTTCGGCATCCAGATAGTCTATGATTTGATTCTTCTTGGTGAGGAACCGGTTCCAGAATTCCCTAGCCGATTCTTCTTGGTGAGGAACCGGTCGAATGAATACGACGGCCAAACATATGTTCCCTGAAAGTTAGATAATAAAGGCTCTTCAAGGTCTTCCCAACATCCAATGGAGTCTTCAGGTAGACTGTTTAGCCAGTGTCGTCTCGGTCCTTTGAGTTTTAGGGGCAAGTATTTTATGGCATGGAGATCATATCCTGTAGCCGTATGGATGTGGAGAATAAAATCTTCTATCCACACGGCGGGGTTTGTCATCCCGTCGTATTGTTAAATGTTTACGGGTTTAAACCCTTCCGGGAACTAGTGTTGCATGACCTCATCTATGAAACATAATGGGTGAGTGGCGCCTCCGATCCGGACAATGTTGTGCTGGAGATCGGCTCTAGGTTGAGCCCGGTAGGTTTCCCGGCCTCTGCTTTTGTAAGCGACCCGAGGTGGTTCGTCATCCCATAGAGTGGGAGAGTACCTCCTGGATCCGTAGATGGGTCTGTTGCGACCTGATCTGACATATAGTGGGTCGAGTCTATCCCCAGGGTGCATATGCACTTTGCCTTTTGTACGTGGAGGTTCTGGTCTATACTCGTTCTCTCTGGTTATTCTGTCGCGCCCTCGAGGTGGGCGGTCAGGCTGGTCATAGTCCGTGCATAACGGGGGCACGTGCTTTGGTGCCTTGTCGTCGAACTAAGGGTGCAGGCGTCAGTGCGGGTATGTTTTCTTGTGGTCCGGCCACTAAGCGCCATATCCTTCTTCGGCCACGAGGATTCTGGTCCACCTATTATTAATGGTGTCTTGTTCGTCCTGGAGTTGTTGTTGCTTTGCTTTTAAACTCTGAGCAGTGGTTAAAGCCACTGCCGGAATTGCACTTGGCCTTTGGGGTCTTTGGGGATTACGAAATCTTCGGCTTCAAGGCAGTCTTGGTCATCGATGGGAGGGACATAATCGTCGTCGTTGTCTGAATTGTTAAAGTCGTCGTGATCGACATTGGTCGACTCCTCTGGTTGTTGCACGGGAGCTTCGGGGTTGTTGTGGCCTTTCGGGGTCGTGTTTTCCCCTATGGCTTGTGCGGAGCCCCTTCCCTTATTTTCCTTGGCATGCTTACGCGGCTTTGGACGTTTTGAGGGCTCCTCGACGGGCTTATCGTCGTTTTGCTTGGGTGTGACGTCACCTATGTCACGAGGCGTGTCTACAATGTAAATGCCGTAGGTAGATGTTGCGGTCCACCGCCCTATGTTTATGGGGGTGGGGTAGTAGGCCTCATTGTCCATGTCCTCGAGCTCTTTTGAGGAATAGTTCAATGCCTTGGTTCAATCTTCAACGGTGGCAATCAAGTGGGTGGTGGGCGGGTCGTAAAAGTTCTCATAATCCACCTCGGAGTCGATCTTCAAACAAGTCACACTTTGGGTAAGTGAGATTTGAATCCATGGGATTTCGTCGAGCGTATCATTTAACATCGAGAGGGTGTCCTGATCAATCTTTTCAAGATTTTTGGAATTGGCGTCCGCAACTCCTGCAAGGGAAGATAGTTCGGCAATGGCCATTTCCTCCTGTCCAGACACGAGGTCCATTCCAAGCAAAATAGCAACGCTCCAACGAGGAGGGGACTGAGACAGTGATCGGACGAAAGACCCGGGGTCGAGGCTTCAGGATTTTGGGTTTCATCGGCCGAGACCGTGACTTTGGCAGGGAACAGATTACCTCGCGAGTCGATGGAGAATTCAAAGTCTCCAAACCATATTTGCTGACCCGAGACGAAACCGCCGATCTGGCCAAGACGACCGGTTGAGTTTGCGCGTAGCATGATGCAGCCGAGTGTGTGGATCTATTCGAGGGCAAAGATGCCCTCGTCGTAGATTCGATCGCTCATGATCAAGCGAGCCATTGATCCTTTTAGTGATCCAACGGCGGAACTCTCAATGAAAGCACCAATGTCGGCGTCCAAACTGGCAGATCTCGGGTAGGAGGTCCCGAACAGTAGACGTGGAATCGATGGGTTGTAGGAGAGAAGGGGAGATAGTGTTTACCCAGGTTCGGTCCCTCTTGACGGGATAAAATCCTACGTCCCACTTGATTATATTGATGGGGAATGATGGTTATAGAGTTGATCTACCTCGATATCGTATGAGCTAAACCCTAGATGAGATAACCTGCCTCTACGCATAAGAACCTCTAGTTTATATAGACACTAGGGCTCCTAGGGTTACATGTTACCAACCTTAGTCGGGGATAGACGGGTTGAACTGGTCCTCCTGACTTGGAGTGCATGCCTAGTCTTTGGAGCTTTCCGTCTTGATTACGAAGTTGTCACATAATCTGGTCTTCCATGACGCAGCCCATGTGGTCGGCCAATAAGGAATAACCCGACTGCCTGAGGACCCCTTAATCTGTAACTCCCTCAGTCATGAATACGTCGGGCATTTGAGGACGTCCTTCATCGGAATATACAAGCCAAGTTTATGAAATAGTGATTCCCACTAGCATAAGGATGAAATAACATGAGACTCTCTATATGAAGAACCAGGTGCCACTTTGAGGCACAAGTGTGGTAAAGGATAGTAGCAAAGTACCTTCTCTATCTTCCTCTCATTTTTTTATGGTGGGATCATTTTTCCCACCTCATTTTTATGTGCTCACTTGGACAATGCTCTAATAATGACGATCATCACCCTTTTATTTACTTACAACTCATCATGAGAACTGATAGGACAATATGACTCTAAATGAATGCCCCTAGCAGTGTACGAGGATGTGCACAAATCTAGCATGACATGTACCAAAAATATGATGAAAGGACAATATGACATGTGCTCACTCGGACAATGCTCTAATAATGATGATCATCACCCTTTTATTTACTTACAACTCATCATGAAAACTGATAGGACAATATGACTCTGAATGAATGCCTCTAGCAGTGTACCAGGATGTGTACAAATCTAGCATGACATGTACCAAAAATATGATGAAAGGTGTCTTTGCCACAAATACTATGTCAGCTCTATATGATCATGCAAAGCATTATGATGATGAACGAACTAGTCATGTGAAGTGATAATGGCATTTGCATGGCAATATATCTTAGAATGGCTATGGAAATGCCATGATAGGTAGGTATGTTGGCTGTTTCGAGGAGGATATAAAAAGGTTTATGTCTAACATAGTGTGTCATGTCACGGGGTTTGGATGCACGGGAGAAAGTTGCACTGATCCTCAAGGTGAGAACGGGCAATGCACGGTACTGAAGAGGCTAGCAATATGAGGAGGTGAGAGTGCATATGTCCATGGTGTCACATTAGTCATTAAGAACTCATATACTTATTGCAAATTTTTATTGATTTTATCACAAATCAAAGTACTACTCGAATGCCCCGAGGGAGAGGGTTGGTAGGAGTTAACCACCGCACGACTCTGACTCAAAACATACATAGTTTTCAATGAGGAATAGAAATGCTCACACATCATCACCATGCCCTTTAAATTTTTAGATGACCAAGAAATTTAACATCTCTTAATATCAACACCTATATGAATTAATAATAATTCACTCACACCTTTTTCATATCACCACATCAATATCATTAACCCACAATTTCTCTAGATGTGCTACATGGTGGTTTTTATCATCATTCATTGGATACTCATTATTTTTTATATAGTCTTATGACCCATGCAAATTACCGTCACTATTTTTCCAGATCTTAAACAAATAAAAGTGAAGAACGAGAGCATGATATTTCTATAAAATCTACATGCCACTGTGCTCAAGAAGATATAAGTGAAGTACTAGAGCAACTATTTACTCAAAAGATATAAGTGAAGCACATAGATTATTCTAACAAATTGTGATGATGTGATCTCTCTCTCAAATAGGTGTGTCTAGAACACAATGATTGTGGAAATCTGAAAGTAAAATAAAACAAATTAAACGATGCTCCAAGCAAAACTGATATCATGTGACGAATAAAAATATATCTCCAAGTAACATACCGATGGATTGAGACGAAAAGAGGGGATGCCTTCCAGGGCATCCCCAAGTTTAGACGCTTGAGTATTCCTAGAATAATACCTTGGTGTTCCTTGGGCATCCCCAATTTAGTATTTTTCTACTCCGCAATCCTTTGTCCATCGGGACAATACTCAAAACTTGAAAACTTCAATCACATAAAACTCAACAAAACTTCATAAGATCCCTTAGTATAAGCAACATATAGAATACTTTTAGGTGATGTAACATATTTATTCTTACTTTATTTTAGCATAGGTATTGTATATTAACTTATCCAAGTCTTATACGCCCCGTTATAATCCATAACATCATCAGAACAAGCAAACTACACGTGCAAAAACAGAATCTAACTGAAATAGAACAGTGTGTTGAATCTATAATGAAACTATACTTATGTCACTCCACAAATTCTGCAAAATTAGAAATAACTGAGGAATTTGTATATAAATACTGTGTAGAAAATTCATCTTTAAAAGACGTTCCAATAAAATCAGGGAAATTCTGCACTGGGCAGCAAAGTTTCTCTTTTTGCGCCATATCAATTCTACTCATCATGCAAATCATCCCAAAGGATTTACTTGGAACAAACACTAATTAAAACACAAAAACACAATCAATACATAGGTAATAATCGTTTATTACACACTAACATAAAAGTATGATAACTATTGGGTTCTCTCCCAACAAGGTCTTTCTTTATAGCCATTAAGATAGGCTTCAAATTTCAATGATGCTCACATAAAAGACAAAAAGTGAATCGCAAAGAGAGCATCATAAAACAAATGACAAGCACATTTACATATAACATAATTCATATACATATGCATTTTATAAGCAAACAATTTATCAAGACAAGAAGTGTCTAGCATAAGGAAGTAGGAAGAATGAAGGAGTAAAAATTTGAATATCAAGAGAGGTAAGTGAGTAACCTGAAAATTTATATAATCTTATTTGCCTCTCTCATAATGATTACATGTAGAATCATATTCAAATTCAACAATATAGAAATCAAGCTTTTCATTCAAGGAACTATCATGAATCACTTTATAAATTTCACAATTTTCGGATTCATGATTTTCAAGCAAGACCTCATAAAGATAATCTAGTGCACTCTCACTAGCAATAGTTTCAACATAAACGGGTATTTTGAAAATATTAGCTAGTGGATTAGGATCCATTTATCTTTATTTTTTATTTTCATTATCTGTTAGTGTGTGACAAAAATAAAGATAACACATCTAGGCAAGTAAACAAGAGAGCAAAGATGCAAACTAGTGACAAGCTAAGCAAGCAAATATAAATATTTTTGTGTTTTTATTTTTTTATGAGACAAACTAAATATACTAGCAAATAAAAATAGGGATAAGTTAATGAAATTTTGTGTGGAGTTACTTTGTAGTTGGTGATGATATTCCCCGGCAACGGCGCCAGAAATCCTTCCTGATACTCATGATTTGCGTTGGGTTTTCTGTGAAGAGGAACGAGTTCTCGCAACACAAACTGGGTAAGTATTTGCCTCAGTTATGAAACCAAGGTTTATCGAACCAATAGGAATATCAACCACAGCTGTCTTCAGCGGGTGCACACAAAATAACAAATAACTTGCACCCAACGCGGGCAAGAAGGTTGTCAATCCTCTTGTCTTGTTGTCTGCAAGCAAGTGAGGTGTGTAGATAATTGTTGATAGTAAAAGAAAATAAAAACAAGTAAATGGAAGAAAGGTAATTAAGGTTTTATTAATATGTCGTGAATAGACCCGAGGGCCATTGCTTTGCCTAATGACATATCTCATGGAAAAATAGCATACAATGCGTAAATAAATTACTGTTGGGCAATTGACAAAAAAGCGGATAGTTATGCGATTTTCACGACAATGATCATGTGTATATAGGCATCACATCCATCAACAGATAGGCTGACTCCTGCCTGCACCTATTACTATTACTTCACTTCAAGAGCGCTTCTATGCTTTCCTCTCCATGTATTAAGTTCATGACAAACGAAGTAATGCATGGAGTAACATGACATGATGTAGCCAAAGTAGACTCAAGCAATATGATAAACCCTATCGTTTTATCCTTAGTAGTAGCAACACAAAGACCCATCTTGTTCGCTTCTGTCACTGGGATATAGAAAATCGCCGGGTTGTACCTACCACAATGCACCTCTCTCACCGAAGAAATACTGATCTAGTTGGCCAAACTATTTCAATAGATCGAAGAGAATTACGAAGCTATCATAGTCATGCACATAAGAATCATAGAAGTATTTAGAGGTGACTAAAATATTTTTCATGAATAATCTGAACATAAACCCACAATTCATCGGATCCAAACAAACGCACCGCACCAAAGGAATTACATCATATGGATCAAAGAGGAGATGCGATGATCGTTGTATTGAAGATCAAAGAGAGATATTGCCATCTAGGTACGAACTATGGACCCTTAGGTTTGTGGTGAACTACTCACACATCATCCTGAGGGTAGCAAGGTTGATGAATAGTCCCTTCTTGATTGATCCCCCTCTGGCAGGGTGCCGGAACGGAGCTCCATATGGTCTCCCGTCAGAACAGAGACTTGCGATGGCGTAAAAGTGTTTGGGACTCCCTGTGGTGTTTTTAGGGTAAATATGAATTTATAAGATGAAGAACGAAGTCGGGAGGTCCACAAGGTGGGAACAAGCTATCAGGTCGCGACCCTCCTAGGTCGCGCCCTCGTAGCATGTGGGCCCCTCGCGAGGCCTCAAGCTTTCTTTCGATGCTCGTTGGTCTTCTTTTGGTCCAGAAAAAATCATCCAAAAGTTTCAGGGAAATTGGACCTCGTTTGGTATGGAAAACGTGCAAAGTGAAAATACGCAGAAAACACCAACTCGCACTGGGCACTGGTTCAATATGTTTGTGCTCAAAAATAATATAAAATGGTAAATAAATACCCCAAAAGCATACTAAATGATAATATATCACCATGGAACAATCGAAAATTATAGATATGCCGGAGACGTATCAGACGCTTATAAGAACTTTCTACCTTTTCATATGAGATGATCCTTCCTTTTCCATGTCAAACACCCAAAAGGATTTCTTTTGATTTTTGGGAGCTTTTACGTGTAAATAGTTTTTCTCGTTCTTTTTTTCCTTTGCTCCTTTCGCTTTCTTAAAAAAAACTAAAAACTCCAAAAATATGTTGGTGTGTTTCTTTGAATTTATTTTCTTTTCGTTGAGTCATTGAAAGGGGAAGACCACGATGAGAATGGTGAGTGACTCTCATGTGGATTATTGTTCATCTAACAAAGAGCCAATATTACCTTGTATTCTCCTTTGAATAAATTGTTTCATATTTCAGCTTAGTCCACAACACACTTGCACTATTATTATTTTCACATCATTTGGTCGTGCAGGTGAAAGACAATAATGACGATGATTTTATGAAGTCATCGTGGTATAGGAAACTAGTATGAACTCTTTTTGTTTTTAGTTTTTATAAATATGTTTAGCTCGTTCGATCTTGATTCAATATATTATGAGTAAACATGTTTGTGATGACAATTAGAAATTATTGTTGCTCATGTCATGCTTAACTAGCTAGGAGTGGATAATGATTTATGTTGTGTGTGTACATGCATTAAAATGGTTGTGATGTGGTATGTTAGTATGATATCCTCCTTTGAGTAATTTGAGCGGATTAACTTGGCTCATATGCAAACATGTAGTTGATTAAATACCAATGCTGTCACATCCCTGGTATTCCCTGTTAGGGTTTAGTAACTTGTGCTTATGTCTTCTTTCATTGCATTCAAGAAAGGAAAAGAAATCCAAAACAAAGTGGTGAAATCCAAAGCAAAACCCTAGACACCTTTTATTCAAAAGAATTCCAAGAAGTGCCAAATCAATGAACCCAAAATGGCCTTCATAAAAGTTCAATATTTCTGATAAATGTTGAAGACAAGATATCAGAGATGAAACTTATTTTCAAACTATCTTTGGCATTTTAAATTTAAGTTAAAAGCTACTCAAATCAATTATATATTTGATTTCAAATAATTCAAAGTTTCCAAAAATGTTGAAAACTTTACGAGTGGTTGGAAATATTCCAACAAATACTCTAGTATTTTTCAAACTATTCTAGGAATAGTTTGGAGCCAAAAATAAACAAAAAAATGTCAGAAAGAATTAACAGAAAACAGAAAGGAAAAAAGTAGAAAAGACCCTATCTAGCGCTTACCTGGCCGAGGCCGAGCTGCTCCCCGTCGTCTTCCTTTGCCAGCGAGCACCAGGAGGTGGCCGCCGCGTTCCCCGGCGCGGCCAGGCTCCTGTGCGCCTGCCTGGCCACCGCGTTGCGCTGGCACGGAAGGGGATAAGCTCCCCGAGGCCTCCCCGAGCTCATCCCCTCCCCATTCGCCCTGCTCTCTTCTCTCCCTCTCGGCCGCCATGACCGAAGCTTGAGATCAAGCTCGCCATCGCTCGTGTCCCTCTCCCTCTCACCTGAGCCGCGCAACAGCTTCGCCGTGACCCCCTGAAGCTCTCCAGCCAGTCGCTCGACGCCGAGAAGCTCTAAAACGCCGTGAAGCCATCGTCTTCTTCCTCGGGTCACCGGAGTTCGCTGTCGTCGTTCTCCCTCCTCGGTCCATCCCCGAGCCCACTCTTGACGCCTCTACACTCCCCGTGAGCTCAGGGTCCTTTCCCCTAAGTTTTCCTCCTCGATCCCTTCCTCTAGGCCCCGATTCCACCAGAGCCCGACAAGATCCGCCGCGGGACCTCATCGTCGGTAGCTCTCCGGTGATCGGCTGGTCCATCTAAGGCCACCAGTGGCTTCAGTGCATCGCGTAGATGCTGTAGGAGCCCAGCCCCGCGCGAGATGCCCTCTGTTTTGATGACCCCGATGATGCCCGAGCTTCGGTCGCTGCCAAGCTCGTCGCCGACGCCATCTCCGGCCATCTTAGCCTCGGTTCTATGCAAAAATGGAACTGCGGCTGAGTGTTGGTGCGTTTGGTGCCCTCCGCCGTGCATTTGGTCATCGGAGTTGCATTTCCGAGCCCCTCCACCGTTCTGGTGGTCGCCGGTGGATCTCACTTCCCTGAGTCACTGGCATGTGGGGCCAGCCCCCTGGCTAATTAGAATTAGGTTAATAAAAATATTTAAATAAATAAGAACTTAAACATGCAGTGACATGTGGGTCCAACCCTGATAATTAGGTAATTAAGTTAATTATAAAATAAACCTCGCCAGAGACACTGACCAGTGGGTCCCACTGGTCAGGTTTGACTTTCAACGGCCAGATTGACCTCGTGATGTCATGCTCATGCAATAAAGCCTTTTTCTGTTTAAAAATAATTCCAGAATAAGAACAAGTATCCGCTCCCCAGGATCAACGACGTGTATGATCAGCTCGCTGGATACTCAGTCTTCTCCAAAATGGATTTCAGGTTGGGATACCATCAAATCAAGATCAAGAACGGGGACATTCCAGAAATGGCTTTTGTCACTCGTTATGGCCAATATGAGTACACCGTCATGTCCTTCGGTTTAACCAATGCCCCAGCCACCTTCTCTCTCTTGATGAATTCAATCTTCATGGAGTATTTGGATAAATTCGTCGTAGTATACCTCAATGATATTCTCATCTACTTGAAGAACGAACAAGAACATGCCGAGCATCTAAGGCTGGTATTGATGAAACTTCGAGAGCACCGCCTGTACGCCAAGTTTTCAAAATGTGAATTTTGGTTACCAGAAGTGACCTATCTAGGTCACGTAATCTCTGGTAAGGGCATTGCTGTCAATCCCGAGAGAGTTCAAGATGTCCTTGATTGGACTCAGCCTGAATCGGTTAAGCAAGTTAGGAGTTTTCTTGGTCTAGCAAGCTATTGTCGCCGCTTTGTCTAGAATTTCTCCAAGGTTGCAAAGCCTCTAACTGAACTCCTCAAGAAAGATAAAAAGTTCGAGTGGACACCACAGTGTGAGCATAGTTTTCGGGAACTGAAAAGACGTCTGACTTCCGCACCTGTGTTGCTACCACCGGATTTCTCTAAGGACTTTGTTATCTATTGCGACGCCTCGCGACAAGGATTAGGTTGCATTCTCATGCAAGATCGTCATGTGATTGCTTACGCATCTCGACAGTTGCATCCACATGAGGATAATTATACCACACATGATCTTGAGCTTGCAAAAGTAGTCCATGCACTTAAAACCTGGCGACATTACCTTCTTGGTAATCGTTGCGAAATATTCACTGATCACCAAAGTCTGAAATATATCTTCACCCAGCCAGATTTGAATCTCAGGCAAAGATGGTGGGTTGAGTTGATCATGGATTACGACTTAGGGATAACTTACACCCCGGGTAAGGCCAATGTTATGGCTGATGCACTAAGTCGTAAGTCTTATTGTTACAATCTGATGCTACAACGAGGTCAACCACATCTCTATGAGGAATTTTGGAAGTTAAATCTTCACATTGTTCCTCAATGATTCCTTTATAACCTGGTGGCGAAGCCTACTCTTAGGGATCAAATCATAGCCGTGCAGGCATATGATAAGGGTATATCCCAGATCAAGGAGAATATTGCTAGCGGAAACGCTAGGGATTTCTCTATCAATGAGCAAGGTGGTGTGTTCTTTCAGAACCGTTTAGTGGTTCCTAAGAGCAAACGCCTACGGCAATTGATCCTTAAGGAGGCTCATGATTCTCCTCTCACCATTCATTCTGGTAGTACTAAGATGTATCAGGACCTACGCGAGAGGTTTTGGTCGACTAGGATGAAGAGAGAAATTGCTGAGTTCGTTGCTAACTGCGACGTTTGTCGTTGAGTTAAGGCAGAACATCAAAGGCTTGCTCGCACCCTTCAACCTTTAGCTATTCCTGAATGGAAATGGGATAAAGTCAGTATGGATTTCATCACCGGATTTCCCAAGACCAAGAAAGGAAATAATTCTATCCTTGTGGTCATTGACCGTCTTTCCAAAGTAGCTCATTTTCTTCCAGTTCGTGAGAGTATAATAGCTAGCCAGCTAGCAGAGTTATATATCTCTCGAATAGTGTCTCTTCATGGTGTTCCTATGGAGATTAACTCAGATCGTGGAAGTATCTTTACTTCTCGCTTCTCGGAGAGTTTTCAGAATGCCATGGGGACTCACTTATCTTTTAGCACTTCTTTCCATCCTCAATCAAGTGGTCAAGTAGAAAGAGTGAATCAAGTTCTAGAAGATATGCTCTGAGATTGTGTTATATCGTTTGTTATGATTTGGGTGAAGTGCCTTCCATTCGCCGAATTTGCTTATAACAATAGCTATCAATCAAGCTTGGGCAAAGCTCCTTTTGAAGTTCTCTCTGGACGAAGATGTCCAACACCTCTTAATTGGTCAGAAACAGGAGAGAGGCAACTCTTTGGTCCGGATATGATCCAGGATGCAGAACAACAAGTTCGCATTATTCGTGAAAAGTTGAAAACAGCCCAGTCTCGTCAAAAGAGCCAATATGATCGTCATGATAAGGTTGTGACCTTTGAAGTTGACGAGAAGGCTTACCTTCGGGTTACACCTTTGAAGGGTACCCATCGATTCGGTATCAAGGGCAAGTTGGCTCCTCATTACATTGGTCCTCTTCGCATTCTTGCCAAACGAGGAGAAGTTGCCTACCAATTGGAACTTCCTCCGCATCTTTCCAAGGTTCATGATGTATTCCACGTCTCGCAACTCAGGCGTTGCTTTTCGGATCCTATCCGCGAAGTGGACCACAAAATGCTTGATCTCCAAGACAACCTTTCATACCGAGAATACCCTCTGTGTATTCTTGATCAAGTTGAGCGTACCACTCGATGTCAAAATCTCAAGTTTCTTAAAGTTCAATGGTCAAATCATTGTGAAAAGGAGGCAACATGGGAAAGAGAGGATCGTCTCCGACTTGAGTATCCCGCGCTATTCCCGACGAGTTCCAAATCTCAGGACGAGATTCTTTTGAGTGGGGGTGAGTTGTCACATCCCTGGTATTCCCTGTTAGGGTTTAGTAACTTGTGCTCATGTCTTCTTTCATTGCATTCAAGAAAGGAAAAGAAATCCAAAACAAAGTGGTGAAATCCAAAGCAAAACCCTAGCCACCTTTTATTCAAAAGAATTCCAAGAAGTGCCAAATCAATGAACCCAAAATGGCCTTCATAAAAGTTCAATATTTCTAATAAATGTTGAAGACAAAATATCAGAGATGAAACTTATTTCAAAACTATCTTTGGCATTTTAGATTTAAGTTAAAAGCTACTGAAATCAATAATATATTTGATTTCAAATAATTCAAAGTTTCCAAAAATGTTGAAAACTTTATGAGTGGTTGGAAATATTCCAACAAACACTCTAGTATTTTTCAAATTATTTTAGGAATAATTTGGAGCCAAAAATAAAACAAAACAAATGTCGGAAAGAATTAACAGAAAACAGATAGGAAAGAAAATAGAAAAACCCTATCTAGCGCTTACCTCGCCCAGGCCCAGCTGCTCCCCGTCGTCTTCCTTTACAAGCGAGCAGCAGGACGTGGTCGCCGCGTTCCCCGGCGCGCCCACGCACATGTGCGCCTGCGTGGCCACCGCGTTGCGGTGGCGCGGAACAGGATAAGCTCCACGAGGCCTCCCCGAGCTCATCCCCTCCCCATTTGCCCTGCTCTCTTCTCTCCCTCTCGGCCTCCATGACCAAAGCTTGAGCTCAAGCTCGTCATCGCTCTTGTCCCTCTCCCTCTCACGTGAGCCGCGCAAGAGCTTCGCCGTGACCCACTGAAGCTCTCCAGCCAGCCGCTCGACGCCGAGAAGCTCTAAAACACCGTGAAGCCATCGTCTTCTTTCTCGGGTCACCGGAGTTCTCCGCCGTCATTCTCCCTCCTCAGGCCATCCCCATGCCCACTCTCAACGCCTCTGCACTCCCCGTGAGCTGAGGGTCCTTTCCCCTAAGTTTTCCCCCTCGATCCCTTCCTCTAGGCCCCGATTCCACCGGAGCCCGACGAGGTCCGCCGCGGGACCTCGTCGTCGGTAGCTCTCCGGTGATCGGCTGGTCCATCTGAGGCCACCAGTGGCTTCAGTGCATCGCATAGATGTTGTAGGAGCCCAGCCCCGCGCGAGATGCCCTCTGTTTTGATGACCCCGATGATGCCCGAGCTTTGGCCGCCGCCAAGCTCGTCGCCGGCGTCATCTCTGGTCATCTTAGTCTCGGTTCTATGCAAAAATGGAACTACGGCTGAGTGCTGGTGCGTTTGGTGCCCTCCGTTGTGCATTTGGTCATCGGAGTTGCATTTCCGAGCCCCTCCGTCGTTCTAGTGGTCGCCGGAGGCTCACCGCCGGCGAGATCGACCTCGTCGCCGGTGGATCTGACTCCCCTGAGTCATTGGCATGTGGCGCCAGCCCCCTGGCTAATTAGAATTAGATTAATAAAAATAATTAATTAAAAAAAACTGAAACAGCCACTGACATGTGGGTCCAACCATGATAATTCGTTAATTAAGTTAATTATAAACTAAGACCTGGCCAGAGTCACTGACCAGTGGGTCCCACTGGTCAGGTTTGACTTTCAACGGCCAGATTGACCTACTGATGTCATGCTGATGCAATAAAGCCTTTTTCTGTTTAAAAATAATTCCAAAATAAGCTCAAAACTTTGGAAATTCATAGAAAATTGAATATAACTCCAAATTTGACAAATAATATATGTAAATGGATCAGAACAATTCAAGGAATCCAATGGTGCTATTCTCATGCATGAAATACAAAGTTATGAAACAGCATCAAGTCAAATCAATTAAAAGAATGTGATAAATTATAAATCAAATGATATTTGAATTATGATTTCAAATCAAGATCACCCAAAAGGTTCTGTTGGTCATCTTAAGCCATGCTACATTGCATTCCATGCATCATTTTGTTGCATATGTTTGATATTGATTGATTGTTGTTATTCCGGTAGGCTCCGCCCCTCCGGATACGTCTGATTATCCGACTGGCGGTTATCACCCCAATGCGGAGCAACAAGGCAAGCAACCATTTTGATCGTCCCGATAAATCCCATGTTCTCGCTCCTGCTCTTACTTATTGCATTAGGTCAAAATGCTTTCACTACTTTATCACCTTAGTTGAACCCACTTCCTTTGCATGACCTGTCCTTGTCATAGTAAATAGCTGAACCTTGCAACCTAGCATACCTGGTAGATGCTTGAGCCATGATGTGCCTTATCCTGCTATCCATGCTATGCTTAGAGTTGTGTATGGTCTGTCATCTGGGTGATGAACAAAATTGTGAGAATGTGTTTAGTAAGTAAAGGTTGTGTATTGAACCTGATTTGGTAAAGGTACCAGTGAAAGGCTATGTAGGAGTACATGGCGGGTTGTTTCATTGGAACCGTCCTTAGGAACTGAGTTCCGTGTATCTAATCCAAGGCTAGATACTACCACATGTTGGGATACTTAATTGACCCTCTCGACTTATTAATCGCTTAGTACTCGGTCCAGGAGTTGCAAGTAGTTTCTGGTGTTTATAGTCATGCTGGAGGTCGTGCGTAGCGCTGACCTTAGAGGTGGGCTATGATGCGGTAGGCAGTGGCACGGTGTACCAAGTGGCACCCGGATGGTTGGCTTGGGAACCCTGCGCACATCGTTTGGGGACGTGGCGGAAACCTCAGCCGGACTTCCGTGCGGGTAACCCTCAGATAGGCGATAGACCTGGACTAAGTATTAGCGTGGTTAACGGTCGTGGCCGACTCCCTCGCTGGGCTTCCGCTTGAAGGTTGCCGAGGTGCATGACGTGCACATGGAGATAAGTGGCGAGAGCGTGTGTGATGAAGTACATCCCTGTAGGGTTATGATCTATTCAAATAGCCGCGTCCGCGGATATGGACTACTTGGAAGCATATGTTGTTCATAGATAACTATAATGGCTACTCATAAAATTGTCAAGATAAGTGTGAGTGTCGTGGACGGCATTTTCGTAGGGAGACGGAATGATTCCACGATAGAGTATTGTTGTGGTGTTAGTGGACTCGTGTGCGACAAATCAAAGTTGTCAAAACTATTTAAAAATGCAAGTTGTCTAGCCAAGAGTGAGATGTTGGCTTTCCGCATGAAACCCCACAACTCCTTGTTCATACATTGCATGAGTAGATGGATTTCCTAAAGTCTTGCTGAGTACTTTCGTACTCACGTTTGCTTAATAAATTGTTGCAGAGGTTGTTAATGACCCTAATGGAGGGTTCTACCTAGACATCGACGATGACGAGTAGTTGGTATCTCAGCTACGATCTGGCCCTAGGGTGGGTCTGTAGATAGTCAGGCCATGTGCCTTTATCTTTCCATCTGTCTGTACTCAGACAGTTTTAAATCTTCCGTTGGCTTGTAAGACTTGTGTGTATGACTTATGATGATGGGTCGTGAGACCGCTATCTGTGTAATATTATGTGTGTGGCTCTTCTGAGCCTTATAAATAAAGTTTGTATGTTTATGGTTATGTTGTGATGCCATGGATATATCTATACATATCGGTATACCATGCGTACGTGTGTTGTACTTGATATGTATGGGCTTCGAATACCTAGTCGTATGCCTTAGTAGCATTCCTTACAGGGAAATGCCCCTTGGTGATTCCATCGAGCCTTGGTAGTTCTCTACTGCTCCGGACACATTGGTTGATCGGCATGTGTCCTTCTTAGCTGTTGTGTTTGTCCCTTTGGGAAATGTCACGCGTATGTCCATTGAGTCCTTGTAGCTTGCTACGACTCGTCTACATTCGTTGATGACCGACACCTGCTTTGTTGGGTCATGTATGCATGTCCCTGTACGGAACTATCACTTTAGTTTATGACTAGACATGTCGATCCGGGTTCTTTGACATTGGATTGCTAGCGACACAATTGCATATGCAATTCAAATGGCACAAACGGTCCCGGCTCAGGTAAGGCTGCAGCCGTGGGGATAACCGTGCGTGAGACCGCAAAGAGATGCGATGTGTTACAGGATAGATTCCAATGGCTTAGGATCGGGGTCCCGACAAATGCATTCTTCATATCCTACCTCATGCTAGTATTCAATTTTAATTACTCTCAATGCATGATTATGACCGTTTTCTCTCTCTAATTGGTTGCTTCTCAATTTATTGCTAGCCTTCACCTGTACTAAGTGGCAAGATTGTTTGTGCATCAAAATCCTTAAACCCAAGTTGTTCCTAATGAGTCCACAATACCTACCTATATGAAGTGTTACCATGTTTACAATTGACATGAAAACTAATTTTACTCTTGGTGAAATCAATAATAGACACCGTAGTATTTATGAAGATCCTACCAAGGATAATAGACATGTTGTCATCCTCGAGCATATCAAGAATAACAAAGTCCGTTAAGATAGTAACATTTGTAACCACAACAGGGACATCCTCACAAATTCAATAGGTAGAGCAGTCGATTTCTCAGCCATCAGCAAAGATATTTCAGTAGGTGCCAGCTTATTCAAATAAAGTCTTTTATACAAAGAGAAAGGCATAATACTAACACCGACTCCTAGATCACATAATGTAGTTTTAACATAACTTCGTTTAATGGAGCAAGGTATTCTCGGTATACCCGGATCTCCCAACTTTTTTGCCACTCCACCATCAAAACAATAATTAGCAAGCATGGTGTAGGTTTATGTTCCAGGTATCTTTATTTTATTAGTGATAATATCTTTCATATACTTAGCATATGGAGGCATCTTAAAAATATGTGTCAAGCAAGTGCGCAAAAAGACAGGTCTAAGAATTTTAGCAAAGCGTTCAAAATTCTCCTCGTCCTTATTCTTGAAAGGCTTACATGGGAAGGGCATGGGTTTCTGAACATGGCTCTCTTTATTTACCATGTTTTCTAGCAAAAATAACCTTTTTATCACAATGTTTGGTTTTAGGATGTGGGTTATCAAGATCTTCAACATGTTCTATCTCCACATCATTATCAGGTTCTTTATCATTTTCTGGTTGAACATCTACATGAACATCATTATTATCATTATCATTGTCACTAGGTGAATGTTCACTACGAGACCGTGTCTTAGCATCATAAATAGAAACATCATTATGGTTATCAGTAGGTTTTTCTATAACAGGTTCACTAGAAGCATGCAAAGTCCTATCATTTTTCTTTTTCTTTTTCTTTATATATGGACTAGGTGCATTATCATTAATTTTCTGAGAATCCTATTCAATTATTTTAGGGTGACCTTCCGTATAGAGAGCTTCCTGAGTCATTCTACCCCCTCTATTCATTACTCTAATAGCATGATCATTTAGGTTATTATTCATTTCAGCAAGTGATGACCCACAAGTGTAGGGGATCTATCATAGCCTTTTTGATAAGTAAGAGTGTCGAACTCAACGATGAGCAGAAGGTATTGACAAGCGATCTTGAGCAAGGAATAACTGCAAGCAGTGAAAGGTAACTTTTTATGGGTTTTCTGGTATAAGCAACAAGGAAATAAATGCAAGGAAAGTAAATGGTGCCGAGGTGCCGCAAGTGTCCCAATCCTTTTGAACACCAAGGATAAGCCGAGGGACTAAACTTATAAAGACTAAGGCGTTCCTGAGGACACACGGGAAAGATAGTCAAGTGATTTCGCCATATTCCGTCTAGTACTATGTTTTGTATTGATAAGTGTTATGTGGGTGGATCTTTACTAGTGCACTGTCTAGGCTAAGACAAGTACACTCTTATGGTTAAACCTCTTGCAAGCATCCGCAAATACAAGAGAGAAATTAAGGCAAAGCCTAACCATAGCAATAAACTTCAGGATCCAATACTCCCCCATGCAAAAGCATGCGAACTGGGGTTCAGGTTTCTGTCACTCCGGCAACCCACCATAAGCATTCTTTATACACGATGCATTCTCCTACGTCCTTAAAAAGGCAAAGTGTTATGTAGTCGATGTTCACATAACACCACTAGAAGAATAACACCACAACTTAAATATAAATCAACACATATTACTTCAACATCATATGACTACTATCAACTAGACTTCTCCCATGTCGTCAAGAACGAAAGGAACTACTCACAAGACATAAAAAAGATCGTGGTCAGAGGGGGTGAAAATATGATGAACAATCTGGTCATAACAATAATTCTCCAACAATACTCAATAGCATTCAGCACAAAAGAGTAACCAACACCGGTAGAGTAAAGGGGATGAATAGTGCAAGGTACAACTCCGATTGCTACGGTAAAGTGAGATGGGGTGAAGATGGAGATGGTGCTGGTGATGAAGATGATGGTGATGATGATCTCGATGCTGCCCATGACGATGGTGATGACGATGAGGATGATCTCCCCTTCCGGGAGGAGTTCTCCCCGGCGGAATCTGCTCGCCGGAAAGGTCTTTTCTTCTCTATAGGTTTACGTCGCGGAGCGGCGGCGGAACTGCGTAAACTCTTCTGTCTCCAGGATTTGTAGGTCACGAGGGTCATATAGGCCAAAGAGGGGCACCGAAGGTGGGACCCACCGCCCAGGAGGCCTCTGGGCGCGGCCTAGGGGTGACCCGCGCCACCAGGTCGCCTGGGTGCCTGGTGGCCCCCTGCGGCCCTTCTTCGGCATGTCTTCGTGATCTGTTCGGAAACTCCTTCCCCGTAAATTTCAGCTCGGTTGGAGATGTTCTGATATGACAACTCTTCATGCTCTTTTCTCCGCTGAATCTTGTGTCTGCTGTTTTGGCACCAGAAAGTTGAAAACTGTGTAAAATAAGCCAAAACACTATAAGAACAACATCATATTGTGAAATATATCAATGAATAGAGACAAATTATGATACAAAATAGTGATGCATTTTGGACGTATCAACTCCCCCAAGCTTAGACCTTGCTTATCCCCAAGCGAATACTAAGCTCGGTAAACCTGTCCACAAGTTTAGAGAGTGAAGTGCCGATAAATAAGAATACGGACAAGAAGCATCATAATTCCTCTATTAAACTCAACCATTCTCAACAACAATCTCAACTCATAAGGTTCATATGAAAGAGTAATATCAATTACAATCAAAAGTAGGGCTAAGGAAACTCATCAAACCATGGCAAACATGTCCTTGGTCAAAGAACAACTAATAACTTTAAACTTTTGCTCTTCCTATTATATTTTGATGATATCAATTGAAGCTTTTTGAAAGAACATGTTATTAGTCAAGGAGTGAAAATGCTAACACAAAGGAAGATGTTTGCTTTAGCTAGGCTTAACAATAAACTTACTTATCTTAATGATAATGTCAACAAAGTTGTGATATGGAAATTCTCAATGAAACAATTTAAATGCATGCATCTTTGTCAACATAAGGTGTCTGCTCTTTTATAGGATAGAAAGAAGTAGGTTTACTGACTCAACATAAAAGTAAAGGATTAGACCTTCACAGAGGGAAGTAGGGAAAACTCATGTTCTAGAGCTTTTAGAGATGTTAAGATCAGTAAGATTATAAAACAAGTTTTTGGGAGGTGCATAATTCATCAACAAATGCTAGCGGATAGCCCAATACTTCTCATGGTGGACAAGTTTTGAGGAACGGCTCCCAAAGTGGGGACGATCACATACCCTTAGTCTCCTTTGTTTATCACTACCAAAGTTTTCTGATTTCTCATAAACAAAGCATGAAGGAGGTTTTGTTTGTTGTTATTATCTTTTACAAGCTCGGCGCACTCATCCAGTCCCTCCTTGTATTAGGGGTTCGCACATTATACATGCAAACCCAGGATAAAGCTTGTCCAGTATGAGAAGATCATGAATTATCTACTACTTCCTCATGAGCTAAAACAGAGGCACAAAATAGCGAATAATGTTTTGAAGGTTTAAAGATAGCACATGAGTAATATACTTTAGGAGTGGCGGTGAAATGCCACATGTAGGGAAGGTATGGTGGACTCTTGGGAAGGTTGAGGTTTCAAGGTATGGGTGCACAAGCAGTATTCTCGCTTAGTACAAGGGTTGGCTAGCAAAGGCTTTTGAAAGCAGACAAATGATGTTGACTTGGATGCAGAACAATATAAAGTTTAACATAAAGAATTGGCATGAAACATCAAGTTGTCTTCCTTGTCAGCATATCGCTTCAAGCATAAGAACATAAAGGTTTTGGCTATATCGCTACTAGAAAAATGCATGCTTTTTGTTATGACCAATGCTATGTTTGCCAAGATTAAATGAAGTTTCCAAAGCCATACCTGATATATAAGATCAATACTCCCATAAGAATCAGCATATAAGGTTGATTGCATGAGGAGAATACTAGGTGCAGCAAACAAACAAATAGACTTCTCATTAATAATCCATCATAAACAACTGCACACTCACGGATACAAGACTCTCCACAAAGGAGTGATAGACCTCAATGCAAACACCTATTTTATAGGATAACTTCCCTAGACATGATACGACACTAGACTTGACGATAAAAGATGAAGGATAAAGATAAAGATACCGAGCACTCCCCCAAGCTTGGAACAAACTAAGGGGATGTCATTACCCATGAAGATTTCACTCTTCATCCTTGTTCTTGTTCCTCGGGTAATCCTTAGCGAAAAGCTTCCATAGCAGAGGTCCTCCCTCCACACAGGATTCTTCAGTCTCCAGGATCCTACTTTCGGCACATAAGCCGATGCGCAAAAACTTTAGTTCATACTCACAGTTCTGGTTTTGGAGGTCATAGATGTGCCCTTGAAGCTCGAACACTTTGGTTTCCAGTGTGGATATGCTTGATCGCACTTCCTTCATCTCCTCCTCATGTTGCTTCTTTAGCTCGACGATGATATCGAAGTTGGCCTCGACACCACGCTCGGTCATCAACTTGTACTTGAAGACTTCTTGCTCCACTTCTTCCATCCTAGCCTTGGTGCTCCCCACCTTGACAGGTCCCTTCAGATCTTCTTTGTGGAAGACACCATCCTCCACCCAAAGTGTTTGAGGGTGTCTCTTTACCTCTACGAGGTAAGGGTTGATGACGTTGACGAAGAACTTTTCCTTGGGGGAGTATAGGGAAGCCATGGCACCTAGGTTTGCTGAAAATTCTCCTGAAACAAACAGATCGAAAAGAAAATGCACGAAATCACAATATACAAAGCCGGGACGATCCGGAAAAATATATAGCAAAAAATTTCTCCACCGAAAGGAAGGTAACAAGCCAAAGTGGGGTCGGAGACAGACTCCTGGTGGTCCAAGTGTTGAGGAATGTCGCAAGGGAAACAAAAAATTTCCTACGCGCACGAAGACCTATCATGGTGATGTCCATCTACGAGAGGGGATGAGTGATCTACGTACCCTTGTAGATCGTACAGCAGAAGCGTTAGAGAACGCGGTTGATGTAGTGGAACGTCCTCACGTCCCTCGACCCGCCCCGCGAACAATCCCGCGATCAGTCCCACGATCTAGTACCGAACGGACGGCACCTCCGCGTTCAGCACACGTACAGCTCGACGATGATCTCGGCCTTCTTGATCCAGCAAGAGATACGGAGAGGTAGAAGAGTTCTCCGGCAGCGTGACGGCGCTCCGGAGGTTGGTGATGACCTTGTCCCAGCAGGGCTCCGCCCGAGCTCCACAGAAACGCGATCTAGAGGAAAAACCGTGGAGGTATGTGGTCGGGCTGCCGTGGAAAAGTCGTCTCAAATCAGCCCTAAAACCTCCGTATATATAGGTGGGAGGGAGGGGGGCCTTGCCTTGGGGTCCAAGGACCCTCAAGGGGTCGGCCGAGCCAAGGGGGAGGACTCTCCCCCCCCCCCCCCAAACCGAGTTGGACTAGGTTTGGTGGGAGGGAGTCCCCCTCCCTTCCCACCTCCTCCTTTTTTTTTCCTTTTTCCTTTGATTTCTTATCCTTGGCGCATAGGACCCTTTTGGGCTGTCCCACCAGCCCACTAAGGGCTGGTGCGCCACACTTATGGCCTATGAGCTTCCCCGGGGTGGGTTGCCCCCCCCCCCCCCCGGTGAACTCCCGGAACCCATTCATCATTCCCGGTACATTCCCGGTAACTCCGAAAACCTTCCGGTAATCAAATGAGGTCATCCTATATATCAATCTTCGTTTCCGGACCATTCCGGAAACCCTCGTGACGTCCGTGATCTTATCCGGGACTCCGAACAACATTCGGTAACCAACCATATAACTCAAATACGCATAAAACAACGTCGAACCTTAAGTGTGCAGACCCTGCGGGTTCGAGAACTATGTAGACATGACCCGAGAGACTCCTCGGTCAATATCCAATAGCGGGACCTGGATGCCCATATTGGATCCTACATATTCTACGAAGATCTTTTATCGTTTGAACCTCAGTGCCAAGGATTCGTATAATCCCGTATGTCATTCCCTTTGTCCTTCGGTATGTTACTTGCCCGAGATTCGATCGTCAGTATCCGCATACCTATTTCAATCTCGTTTACCGGCAAGTCTCTTTACTCGTTCCGTAATACAAGATCCCGCAACTTACACTAAGTTACATTGCTTGCAAGGCTTGTGTGTGATGTTGTATTACCGAGTGGGCCCCGAGATACCTCTCCGTCACACGGAGTGACAAATCCCAGTCTTGATCCATACTAACTCAACTAACACCTTCGGAGATACCTGTAGAGCATCTTTATAGTCACCCAGTTACGTTGCGACGTTTGATACACACAAAGCATTCCTCCGGTGTCAGTGAGTTATATGATCTCATGGTCATAGAAATAAATACTTGACACGCAGAAAACAGTAGCAACAAAATGACACGATCAACATGCTACGTCTATTAGTTTGGGTCTAGTCCATCACGTGATTCTCCCAATGACGTGATCCAGTTATCAAGCAACAACACCTTGTTCATAATCAGAAGACACTGACTATCATTGATCAACTGGCTAGCCAATAGAGGCATGCTAGGGACGGTGTTTTGTCTATGTATCCACACATGTAAATGAGTCTTCATTCAATACAATTATAGCATGGATAATAAACTATTATCTTGATACAGGAATTATAATAATAACTATACATTTATTATTGCCTCTAGGGCATAATTCCAACAGTCTCCCACTTGCACTAGAGTCAATAATCCAGCCCTCACATCACCATGTGAATTACATTGTAATAAATCTAACACCCATACAGTTCTGGTGTCGATCATGTTTTGGCCGTGGAAGAGGTTTAGTCAGCGGGTCTGCTACATTCAGATCCGTGTGCACTTTGCATATATTTACATCCTCTTCCTCGACGTAGTCGCGGATGAGGTTGAAGCGTCGTTTGATGTGTCTGGTCTTCTTGTGAAACCGTGGTTCCTTTTGCTAAGGCAATGGCACCAGTGTTGTCACAGACTAAGGTTATTGGATCCAGTGCACTTGGCACCACTCCAAGATCCGTCATGAACTGCTTCATCCAGACACCCTCCTTAGCCGCCTCCGAGGCAGCCATGTACTCCGCTTCACATGTAGAATCTGCTATGACGCTTTGCTTGGAACTGCACCAGCTTACTGCACCCCCATTAAGAATGAATACGTATCCGGTTTGCGACTTAGAGTCGTCCGGATCTGTGTCAAAGCTTGCATCGACGTAACCTTTTACGGCGAGCTCTTCGTCACCTCCATACACGAGAAACATCTCCTTAGTCCTTTTCAGGTACTTCAGGATATTCTTGACCACTGTCCAGTGATCCACTCCTGGATTACTCTGGAACCTACCTGCCATACTTATGGCCAGGCTAACATCCGGTCTAGTGCACAGCATCGCATACATGATAGAACCTATGGCTGAAGCATAGGGGACGGAGCGCATATGCTCTCTATCTTCATCAGTTGCTGGGCATTGAGTCTTACTCAATCTTGTACCTTGTAAAACTGGCAAGAACCCTTTCTTGGACTGTTCCATTTTGAACCTCTTCAAAACTTTATCAAGGTATGTGCTTTGTGAAAGTCCTATCAGGCGTTTTGATCTATCCCTATAGATCTTAATGCCTAGAATGTAAGCAGCTTATCCTAGGTCCTTCATAGAGAAACTTTTATTCAAGTAACCTTTTATGCTCTCCAAAAGCTCTACGTTGTTTCCAATCAGTAATATGTCATCCACATATAATATTAGAAACGCCACAGAGCTCCCACTCACTTTCTTGTAAATACAAGATTCTCCAACCACTTGTATAAACCCAAATGCTTTGATCACCTCATCAAAGCGTTTGTTCCAACTCCGAGATGCTTGCACCAGTCCATAAATGGATCGCTGGAGCTTGCACACCTTGTCAGCATTTTTAGGATCGACAAAACCTTCGGGTTGCATCATATACAACTCTTCCTTAAGGAAACCGTTAAGGAACGCCGTTTTGACATCCATCTGCCAGATTTCATAATCGAAAAATGCAGCTATTGCTAACATGATTCTGACGGACTTAAGCATCGCTACGGGTGAGAAAGTCTCATCGTAGTCAACTCCTGGAACTTGTGAAAAACCCTTTGCCACAAGTCGAGCTTTATAAACGGTCACATTACCGTCAGCGTCCGTCTTCTTCTTAAAGATCCATTTGTTCTGAATAGCCTTGCTGCCCTCAGGTAGTATCTCCAAAGTCCACACTTTGTTCTCATACATGGATCCTATCTCGGAATTCATGGCTTCTAGCCATTTGTTGGAATCTGGGCCCACCATTGCTTCTTCATGATTTGCAGGTTCATTGTTGTCTAACAACATGATTGATAAGACGGGATTACCGTACCACTCTGGAGCAGCGCGTGATTTCGTCGACCTGCGTGGTTCAACAGAAACTTGAACTGGAGTTTCATGATCATCATCATTAACTTCCTCCTCAACCGGCGTCGCAACGACAGAGGTTTCCCCTTGCCCTGCGCCACCATCCAGAGGGATGAGAGGTTCGACAACCTCGTCAAGTTCTATCTTCCTCCCACTCAATTCTCTCGAGAGAAACTTCTTCTCGAGAAAAGCTCCGTTTTTAGCAACAAACACTTTGCCCTCGGATTTGAGATAGAAGGTGTACCCAACTGTCTCTTTTGGGTAACCTATGAAGACGCACTTTTCCGCTTCGGGTTCCAGCTTTTCAGGCTGAAGCTTTTTGACATAAGCATCACATCCCCAAACTTTAAGAAACGACAACTTTGGCCTTTTGCCATACCACGGTTCGTATGGTGTCGTCTCAACGGATTTTGATGGTGCCCTATTTAAAGTGAATGTAGTTGTTTCTAATGCATAACCCCAAAATGATAACGGCAAATCAGTAAGAGACATCATAGATCGCACCATCTCTAACAAAGTATGATTACGACGTTCGGACACACCATTACGCTCAGGTGTTCCAGGCGGTGTTAACTGCGAAACAATTCCACATTGTCTTAAGTGAGCACCAAACTCGAAACTCAGATATTCACCCCCACGATCAGACCGTAGGAACTTGATCTTCTTGTTACGATGATTTTCCACTTCACTCTGAAATTTCTTGAACTTTTCAAATGTTTTAGACTTGTGCTTCATCAAGTATACATAACCATATCTACTTAAATCATCAGTGAAGGTGAGAAAATAACGATATCCGCCGCGTGCCTCTACGCTCATTGGACCACACACATCGGTATGTATGATTTCCAACAAGTCACTTGCACGCTCCATTGTTCCGGAGAACGGAGTCTTAGTCATCTTGCCCATGAGGCATGGTTCGCATGTGTCAAGTGAATCAAAGTCAAGTGACTCCAAAAGTCCATCAGCATGGAGTTTCTTCATGCGCTTTACACCAATATGACCCAAGCGGCAGTGCCACAAAAATATGGCGCTATCATTGTTTACTCTAACTCTTTTGGTCTCAATGTTATGTATATGCGTATCGCTATCAAGATTCAATATGAACAATCCTCTCACATTCGGTGCATGACCATAAAAGATGTTACTCATAGAAATAGAACAACCATTATTCTCAGACTTAAAAGAGTAACCGTCTCGCAATAAACAAGATCTAGATATAATGTTCATGCTCAACGCAGGCACTAAATAACAATGATTTAAGTTCATCACTAATCCCGATGGTAGCTGAAGTGACACTGTGCCGACGGCGATTGCATCAATCTTGGAACCATTTCCTACGCGCATCGTCACTTCGTCTTTTGCCAGCCTTCGTCTATTCCGCAGTTCCTGTTTCGAGTTGCAAATGTGAGCAACAGAACCGGTATCGAATACCCAGGCACTACTACGAGAGCCGGTTAAGTACACATCAATAACATGTATATCAAATATACCTGATTTTTCTTTGCCCGCCTTCTTATCTGCCAGATACATGGGGCAATTGCGCTTCCAGTGACCCATACCCTTGCAATAGAAGCACTCTGTTTCAGGCTTAGGTCCAGCCTTGGGTTTCTTCGGCGGATTGGCAACAGGCTTGCCGCTCTTCTTCGAATTGCCCTTCTTGCCTTTGCCGTTTCTCTTGAAACTAGTGGTCTTGCTCACCATCAACACTTGATGCTCTTTACGGAGTTCAGACTCTGCGACTTTCAGCATCGCAAACAACTCGCCGGGAGACTTGTTCATCCCTTGCATGTTGTAGTTCAACACAAAGCCTTTATAGCTTGGCGGTAGTGATTGAAGGATTCTGTCAGTGATAGCTTCTTGCGGGAGTTCAATCCCCAGTTCAGCTAGACGGTTTGAGTACCCAGACATTTTGAGCACATGTTCACTGACAGACGAGTTTTCCTCCATCTTGCAAGCATAGAATTTATCGGAGGTCTCATACCTCTCGATCCGGGCGTTCTTCTGAAAGATAAACTCCAACTCCTGGAACATCTCAAATGCTCCATGACGCTCAAAGCGACGTTGAAGTCCCGGTTCTAAGCCATACAAGACTGCACATTGAACTATTGAGTAGTCCTCCTTACGTGCTAACCAAGTGTTCTTAACATCCTGATCAGCCGTAGCGGGTGGTTCATCTCCTAGCGCAGCATTAAGGACATAATCCTTCTTCCCAGCTTGTAAGATTAGCTTAAGATTACGAGCCCAGTCTACAAAGTTGCTTCCATCATCTTTCAACTTAGCTTTCTCTAGGAACGTATTAAAATTCAGGATGACTGTCGCGTGAGCCATGATCTACAACACAAATATATTCAAAGTGGACTTAGACTATGTTCAAGATAATTAGAGTTCAACTTAATCAAATTATATGCTAAACTCCCACTCAAAAAGTACATCTCTCTAGTCATTTGAGTGGTTCATGATCCACTTACACTATCCCAAGTCCGATCATCACGTGAGTTGGGTATAGTTTCAGTGGTAAGCATCCCTATGCTAATCATATCAACTATATGATTCACGATCGACCTTTCGGTCTCATGTGTTCTGAGGCCATGTCTGCACATGCTAGGCTCGTCAAGCTTAACCCGAGTGTTCCGCGTGCGCAACTGTTTTGCACCCGTTGTATGTGAACGTTGAGTCTATCACACCCGATCATCACGTGGTGTCTCGAAACGACGAACTGTAGCAACGGTGCACAGTCGTGGAGAACACAATTTCGTCTTGAAATTTTAGTGACAGATCACCTCATAATGCTACCGTCGTTCTAAGCAAAAT
Source organism: Hordeum vulgare subsp. vulgare (assembly GCF_904849725.1). Lineage (NCBI taxonomy): Eukaryota > Viridiplantae > Streptophyta > Magnoliopsida > Poales > Poaceae > Hordeum > Hordeum vulgare. Next base: position 316,093,244 of record NC_058518.1, read on the forward strand.
AAGGTGCATAAAAGGATTAACATCACATGCAATTCATAAGTGACATGATATGGCCATCATCACGTGCTTCTTGATCTCCATCACCAAAGCACCGGCACGATCTACTTGTCACCGGCGCCACACCATGATCATCCATCAACGTGTTGCCATCGGGGTTGTCGTGCTACTTATGCTATTACTACTAAAGCTACATCCTAGCAAAATAGTAAACGCATCTGCAAGCACAAACGTTAGTATAAAGACAACCATATGGCTCCTGCCGGTTGCCGTACCATCGACGTGCAAGTCGATATTTCTATTACAACATGATCATCTCATACATCCAATATATAACATCACATCGTTGGCCATATCACATCACAATCATACCCTGCAAAAACAAGTTAGACGTCCTCTAATTTTGTTGTTGCATGTTTTACGTGGTGACCAAGGGTATCTAGTAGGATCGCATCTTACTTACGCAAACACCACAACGGAGATATATGAGTTGCTATTTAACCTCATCCAAGGACCTCCTCGGTCAAATCCGATTCAACTAAAGTTGGAGAAACCGTCACTTGCCAGTCATCTTTGAGCAAAGGGGGTTACTCGTAACGATGAAACCAGTCTCTCGTAAGCGTACGAGTAATGTCGGTCCAAGCCGCTTCAATCCAACAATACCGCGGAATCAAGAAAAGACTAAGGAGGGCAGCAAAGCGCACATCACCACCCACAAAACCTTTTGTGTTCTACTCGAGAAGACATCTACGCATGAACCTAGCTCATGATGCCACTGTTGAGGAACGTCGCAAGGGAAACAAAAAATTTCCTACGCGCATGAAGACCTATCATCGTGATGTCCATCTACGAGAGGGGATGAGTGATCTACGTACCCTTGTAGATCGTACAGCAGAAGCGTTAGAGAACGCGGTTGATGTAGTGGAACGTCCTCACGTCCCTTGATCCGCCCCGCGAACAATCCCGCGATCAGTCCCACGATCTAGTACCGAACGGACGGCACCTCCGCGTTCAGCACACGTACAGCTCGACGATGATCTCGGCCTTCTTGATCCAGCAAGAGAGACGGAGAGGTAGAAGAGTTCTCCGGCAGCGTGACGGCGATCCGGAGGTTGGTGATGACCTTGTCCCAGCAGGGCTCCGCCCGAGCTCCGCAGAAACGCGATCTAGAGGAAAAACCGTGGAGGTATGTGGTCGGGCTGCCGTGGAAAAGTCGTCTCAAATCAGCCCTAAAACCTCCATATATATAGGTGGGAGGGAGAGGGGCCTTACCTTGGGGTCCAAGGACCCTCAAGGGGTCGGCCGAGCCAAGGGGGAGGACTCTCCCCCCCCCAAACCGAGTTGGACTAGGTTTGGTGGGAGGGAGTCCCCCTCCCTTCCCACCTCCTCCTTTTTTTCCTTTTTCCTTTGATTTCTTATCCTTGGCACATAGGACCCTTTTGGGCTGTCCCACCAGCCCACTAAGGGCTGGTGCGCCACCCTTATGGCCTATGGGCTTCCCCGGGGTGGGTTCCCCCCCCCCCCCCCCGGTGAACTCCCGGAACCCATTCGTCATTCCCGGTACATTCCCGGTAACTCCGAAAACCTTCCGGTAATCAAATGAGGTCATCCTATATATCAATCTTCATTTCCGGACCATTCCGGAAACCCTCGTGACGTCCGTGATCTCATCCGGGACTCCGAACAACATTCGGTAACCAACCATATAACTCAAATACGCATAAAACAACGTCGAACCTTAAGTGTGCAGACCCTGCGGGTTCGAGAACTATGTAGACATGACCCGAGAGACTCCTCGGTCAATATCCAATAGCGGGACCTGGATGCCCATATTGGATCCTACATATTCTACGAAGATCTTTTATCGTTTGAACCTCAGTGCCAAGGATTCGTATAATCCCGTATGTCATTCCCTTTGTCCTTCGGTATGTTACTTGCCCGAGATTCGATCGTCAGTATCCGCATACCTATTTCAATCTCGTTTACCGGCAAGTCTCTTTACTCGTTCCGTAATACAAGATCCCGCAACTTACACTAAGTTACATTGCTTGCAAGGCTTGTGTGTGATGTTGTATTACCGAGTGGGCCCCGAGATACCTCTCCGTCACACGGAGTGACAAATCCCAGTCTTGATCCATACTAACTCAACTAACACCTTCGGAGATACCTGTAGAGCATCTTTATAGTCACCCAGTTACGTTGCGACGTTTGATACACACAAAGCATTCCTCCGGTGTCAGTGAGTTATATGATCTCATGGTCATAGAAATAAATACTTGACACGCAGAAAACAGTAGCAACAAAATGACACGATCAACATGCTACGTCTATTAGTTTGGGTCTAGTCCATCACGTGATTCTCCCAATGACGTGATCCAGTTATCAAGCAACAACACCTTGTTCATAATCAGAAGACACTGACTATCATTGATCAACTGGCTAGCCAATAGAGGCATGCTAGGGACGGTGTTTTGTCTATGTATCCACACATGTAAATGAGTCTTCATTCAATACAATTATAGCATGGATAATAAACTATTATCTTGATACAAGAATTATAATAATAACTATACATTTATTATTGCCTCTAGGGCATAATTCCAACACCAGGCGGCCTCCCTGCGCGGCTAGGAGGCACGCCGCGCCACCAGGTCACCTGGAGCCCCGGGAGTTCCTCTCCGGGTCCACTTGGCTTGGAATTTTCCTAATTTTGCAAAGACACATAATACGGAACTTTTATTTATGTTCGCGAAGTTTCCTTACCGTATTACACACCTATTCTTGTTCTGCTTCTGCTGGTGTCTAACACAGTATTGCAATATTTTATTCATGAGTAGCTACCTCTATCACATCCACCTCTACATTAATGGGGTCTCTAGCCATGTAATGCTTGAGTCTTTTCCCATTCACAACATGTGGTTTGGTGCCTTCAAAATTGTTAATCTTGATTGCACCCGAGCGGTAGACTTCTTCGATATGGTACGGTCCTTCCCACTTGGAAAGTAATTTACCTCGAGAAAACCTGAAACGAGATCTATACAACAAAACTTTATCACCCACATTAAATTCACGTTTCAGAATTCCCTCGTCATGCCACTTCTTTAGCTTTTCTTTGAACATTTTTTCACTCTCGTAAGTTTCACTTCTCCACTCATCTAGAGAAGTCAAGTTCATGAGACGCTTTTCACCAGCAAGCTTTGGGTCAGCCTTAAGCTCTCTAACAACCCAGAAAGCTTTGTGCTCTAACTCTAAAGGTACATGGCATGCCTTGCCATAGACCATCTTATACAGAGACATTCACATGGGATTTTTGTAAGCAGTTCTATACGCCCACAAGGCATCTCCTGACTTTTTGGACCAGTCCTTTCTAGAACTGTTCACTGTCTTTTGCAAGATCAACTTGATCTCTCTATTTGTGAGCTCAACTTGCCCACTTGTTTGAGTGTGGTAAGGTGAAGCAATTCTATGATTAACATCATATTTGGCTAGAGCTTTTCTTAAAGCACCATGTGTAAAATGTGATCCTCCGTCGGTCATGAGGTACCTAGGTTGTCTGCTACAGGGTTGTCTGCTCCCTTCCTATCAACAATCTATAAATCAAATTCTTGAAGAAGAAGGACCCATCTGATAAGCCTTGGTTTGCCATCCTTCTTTTCCATAAGATACTTAATAGCAGCATGATCATTATGAATGATGACTTTGGGATCAACAATGTAAGGCCTAAACTTATCACAAGCAAACACTACCGCTAAAAATTCTTTCTTAGAAGTAGTGTAATTCTTTTGAGCACTATCAAGGGTTTTGCTAGCATAATGCATAACATTCAATTTCTTGTCAACCCTTTGTCCTAACACATCTCCAACAGCAAAATCACTAGCATCACACATGATTTCAAAAGGCAAATTCCAATCGGGTGGTTGCACTATAGGGGCGGTTATCAAGGCTTTCTTAAGAACTGTGAAGGCTTCCTTACAATCTTCATGAAACACAAAAGGAATATCCTTCTAGAGAAGATTAGTGAGGGGTTTAGAAGTCTTAGAGAAGTCTTTAATAAATCTTCTATAGAAACCAGCATGATCGAGGAAACTACAAATACCTCGGATGTCCTTTGGATAAGGCATCCTCTCGATTGCTTCGACCTTTGCCCTATCCACCTCGATTCCCTTTTCGGAAATCTTGTGGCCAAGAACAATTCCCTCATTGACCATGAAGTGGCACTTCTCCCAATTGAATATCAAGTTTGTCTCCTCGCATCTGTGCAAAACTTTATTAAGGTTGTGGAGACAATGGTCAAAAGAGGTTCCATAGACGGAGAAATCGTCCATGAAAACCTCCACAATTTCCTCACAAAAACCATGAAAGATAGCACACATACACCTTTGAAAAGTAGTAGGAGCATTTCATAAACCAAAAGGCATACTTCTATTAGCATAAGTACCTAAGGGACAAGTAAAAGTGGTATTCTCTTGATCAGCAGTGTTAACATGAATTTGTGAGAGGCCAGAATACCCATCAAGATAGCAAAAGTGAGTGTTTTTGGATAACCTTTCAAGCATTTGGCCGAAGAACGGCAGCGGGTAGTGGTCCTTCCTGGTTGCTTTGTTCAGCTTCCTGTAATCAATACACATTCTATATCCAATAATAATTCTTTGAGGTATTATTTCATTCTTATCATTAGGAACCACAGTCGTACATCCTTTCTTGGGAACACATTATACCGGACTTACCCACTTACTATCAGTTATAGGGTAGATAATACCTGCGGCTAGAAGCTTGAGGATTTCATTCCTCACAACGTCCTTCATCTTCGGGTTCAACCATCGTTGATGATCAACAAACGGTTTAGCATCAGGCTCAATATTGATAGTATGCTGACAAATAGATGGACTAATCCCCTTAAGATCATCAAGGGTATAGCCAATAGTGTCTCGGTGTTTACGAAGGACTTCCACTAATCGTTCTTCTTCATATCATGAAAGGTTAGCATTGATAATAACATGATATACTTTCTTTTCATCTAAATAAGCATACTTGAGTGTATTGGGAAGAGGTTTAAGATCAAACACCGGGTCTTCTTTTGGTTTTGACAGAATTCCCAAAGGCTCAACCGGAAGGTTATGCTTCAGGATAGCAGGTTATCTCAAGAATATGTCGTCTAGCTCATTCATTTCCTCCATATGCATATCATTGTTGTGGTCCTCCATAAATTGCTGCAAAGGATCGTTAGGAGGAATAGCAATAGAGGCAATCTCTTCAATAATTTTATCATTACTAGGCAAATCAGTACCACGAGTTTGCTTCAAGAATTTAGAAAATTTAAGTTCATATGGCTCACCATTAAATTCAACAGATACTTTTCCTTTCCTACAATCTATAATAGCTCCACAAGTTTTGAGAAAAGGCGTACCAAAGATAATAGGGCAAAAACATCTTCCACTGACCGAGTACTAGAAAGTCGGTAGGATATTTTACCTTTCCACATAGGACTTCAACATCTCGCACAATTCCTATAGGAGAGATAGTTTCTTTGTTTGCAAGATGAATAGTAACATCAACGTCTTCAATTTCACATGGTAGAATCTCATTCACGATCTCTTGATAAAGTGAAAAGGGAATAGCACTAGCACTGGATCCCAAATCACATAGCCCGTAATAATTATGATCTCCTATTTTAACAGATACAACTGGAGTACGTGAAATTGGGCCTTTATTCTTGGCTGTAACAAGGTTAGTAGAAACAACACAAAAAATTATATTGGAATCCTCAATATTACTAGTAACAAGATCCTTGACTAATGCAACTTGAGGATTGACCTTAATCAGGTCCTCATGCTCATCGGTCGTTCTTTCACTTTTATTCAGTATACCTTTGAAAAAATAATGCTCCCTCATCCTTGTGGGAAAAGGGGGCTTTTCATATAAAACTGCAGGCAAGATAGGGTCAGCAACATTGATATCAGTAGGTAATTCCTTTAAAGGTTTGTGGTGCTAATCCTCCTTCTTCTTAGAAGAATCAATATGAGAGGCAAAGTCGTTGGAAAAATTAATTAGAAGCTGGGAATCAAGACCAATCTTATCACAAAAGGTATTGAAGTAATCAGTTTTCACATAGCTCTCAATGTAATCATGCTCATAATTTATAATGGGTTCAATACTTTTATCAATCTCCCAATCTTCAGTGTTCTTCTGGATCCTTTCAATAAGATCCCACCTAGCTTCAGTGTTTTTGTTGGAGAATGACCCACTAGAGGAGGCATCAAGCATCTCTTTATCTTGACGAGAAAGCCTGGCATAAAAGTTTGTAAGAATAATTTCCTTGGGGATCTCATGATTGGGACATTTGAGCATTAGGGACTTCAATCTCCCCCAAGCTTGAGCGATGCTTTCTCCATCACGAGACCAAAAGTTATAAATATAGTTCATGTCTCGATGTATTTCATGAAGAGGATAAAACTTTGCGTAAAAGAGAGGCATAAGATCTTGCCAATTTAGCAAATGAGAGTTATCAGGAAGCCTATACCAATCCAGAGCCTTATCTTTTAATGATAGAGAGAATAGCTTTCTCAAAACAAAATCCATTGATATACCTGCAAGCTTAAATAAAGAGCATAGTTGTGAAAGATATAGAAAGTGTTCGCCTGGATGTCTATCTCCTGCATATCGATTAGCCAAGACACAATCAATAATACCAGTTGGTATTTTAAAGGGCACAATTTCCGTAGGTAGGGGAGGCTCCTCCACTACAATAGCGGTGGGTCGGTTCCCCACAAGCAACAAACCAAGAACAGAGTTGTCCATAGGGACAAAGAGCAGAAACAACAAAATAAAAACAGCATGTACAACGTAAAGGTTTCCTTACCAATTTCACTTACCAATAGCGCTACACTCCCCGGCAATGGCGCCCGAAAATGGTCTTGATGACCCACAAGTGTAGGGGATCTATCGTCGCCTTTCCGATAAGTAAGAGTGTCGAACTCAACAAGGAGAAGAAGGTACTGACAAGCAATCTTGAGCAAGGAATAACTGCAAGCACTGAAAGGTAACTTTTTATCGGTTCTTTGGTATAAGAAACAAGGAAATAAATTCAAGGAAAGTAAATGGTGCCGAGGTGCAGCAAGTGGCCCAGTCCTTTTTAACTCAAAGGATAAGCCGAGGGACTAAACTTATAAAGACAAAGGCGTTCCTGAGGACACATGGGAAAGATACTTAAGTGATTTCGCCATATTCCGTCTAGTATTATGTTTTGTATTGATAAATGTTATGTGGGTGGATCTTTACTAGTGCACCGTCTAGGCTAAGACAAGTACACTCTTATGGTTAAACCCCTTGCAAGCATCCGCAAATACAAGAGAGAAATTAAGGCAAAGCCTAACCATAGCAATAAACTTTAGGATCCAATACTCCCTCGTGCAAAAGCATGCGAACTGGGGTTCAGGTTTCTGTCACTCCGGCAACCCACCATAAGCATTCTTTATACATGATGCATTCTCCTAGGTCCTTAAAAAGGCGAAGTGTTATGTAGTCGACGTTCACATAACACCACTAGAAGAATAACACCACAACTTAAATATCAATCGACACATATTAGTTCAACATCATATGACTACTATCAACTAGACTTATCCCAAGTCCTCAAGAACTAAAGGAACTACTCACAAGACATAAAAGAGATCATGATCAGAGGGGGTGAAAATATGATGAACAATCTGGTCATAACAATAATTCTCCAACAATACTCAATAGCATTCACCACAAAATATTAATCAACACCGGTAGAGTAAAGGGGATGGATAGTGCAAGGTACAACTCTGCTTCCAATGGTAAAGTGAGATGGGGTGAAGATGGAGATGGTGCTGGTGATTAAGATGATGGTGATGATGATCTCGATGATGCCCGTCAAGATGGTGATGACGATGAGGATGATCTCCCCTTCCGGGAGGATTTCTCCCTGGTGGAATGTGCCCCCCGGAAATGTCTTTTCTTCTCTATAGGTTTCCGCCACGCAGCAGCAGGGGAACTGCGTAAACTCTTCTGTCTCCAGGATTTTTAGGTCACGAGGATCATATAGGCCAAAGAGGGGCACCGGAGGTGGGACCCACCGCCCAGGCGGCCTTTGGTTGCGGCCTAGGGGTGACCCGCGCCACTAGGTCGCCTGGGTTCCTGGTGGCCCCCCACCGGCCCTTCTTCGGCCTGTCTTCGTGATTTGTTCAGAAACTCATTCCCCGTAAATTTCAGCTCAGTTGGAGATGTTTTGATATGGTAACTCTTCATGCTCTTTTCTCCGCTGAATCCTACGTCTGTTGTTTCAGCACAGGAAAGTTGTAAATTGTGTAAAATAAGCCAAAACACTATAATAACAGCATCATATTGTGAAATATATCGATTAATAGAGACACATTATGATACAAAATAGTGATGCATTTTGGACGTATCGGCAAGCAAATCATTTTGTGACTTGGAAACTTGGTCTAGTTGAGTATTAACCATTCAACCATGTTTACCTGGACCTTTAACATCATTAGGAATTCTAAACATTAAGTCAACCTTTAACATCATTAGGAATTCTAAACATTAAGTCACTCATAGAATTTCATTGTAATTGATCCTTCACATAATTATTAAAATGTTCTTGCTTAAGAATGTAATTATAAAATGCATCCATGCATTTACTAGGAGTTTTAGTGTGAGGTTTATCACTTTCATCAAATCTACAGAGATAATTTACCTCTACTATGTGTGTAGGATATCGAGTCCATGTACTTCTTCAATAGGTGGTAAATTCTTGACATCTTCAAATTTAATACCCTTTGCTTGCATAGGTCTCCTAACTTCTTGCATATCTTCTGGACTGAGGAGTAGAATACTTATCTTATTTTGGATATGTTCTAGTGGGGGTTCATAGAGTTTCCAATCATCGGCATTTTCAATATATTATCCAATAGCACTTTGGGTTGTCCAATAGTTTGTTCCCTAGAAACACAACTAGCACAACTATCTAGGAAGTCCCTAGAAGCACCGATTTGTCCATTATAAAATATATCGAGTATTTCATTTTCCTTAAGAGGATGATCAGGCAAAGCTATAAGTAGCTGGAGCATACTTCCCCAAGCTTGAGGGAGATTCTCTTCATTAGTTTGCACAAAGTACAATATCTCCTGTAAAGCAGCTTGTTTCTTATTATCAGGAAAATATTTTTCAGAGAAACAACAAATCATATCCTGGGGGCTACGCATACAACAAGGAGAAAGGGTATGAAACCATTTCTTAGCATCACCTTTTAGAGAGAAAGAAGGTTAAGTATATAGTAATAGCGCATCTTTTCCTCATGAGCAAACAAAGTGGCAATATCATGTAACTTGGTAAGGTGTGTCACAACAATTTTAGTTTCATAACAATGAAAAGGATCAAATTCTACTAAGGTAATAAAATCGGGGTCAATAGAGAATTCATAATCCTTATCAGTAACACATATGGGAGAAGTAGCAAATTTAGGATCATGTTTCATTTTCTCCATCATAGTTTTTTCTTTCAGTTTCCATATCGGTATTATTAAATCTTCTATATCATTACAAGCAAGAAAGTCTCTAGCTATCTCCCCATCCGTAACATAACCGTCAGGTACATCATGCATATCATAACTATTAGGAGAGCTAGGCAAAATAGGTGAATCATAGTTTTCATTAATTCGAGCATTTTCTGTTTCTCTAGATCTATCAATATGAGCATCAAGCAATTCACCAAGTGGCGCAGTTTTATTTGTATCAAGCATAATAGTAGCATCATCATAAGTTTCATGAAATTGACAAGTACCATCATCAAGTACTTGCAGCATATCAGAACAAATAGCAAGTGGTGGTGTCCTAAGCTGATTCAAAACAGTAGGTGAATCAAAGGCAGAGCTAGATGGCAGTTCCTTAGCTCCCCTCGTCTTAGAGGGTATGATCTTGGTTCTGGTATCTCTCAGATTCTTCATAGTGACAACTGGATATCCTCAAGTGAACATGATAAATAAAGTTATGCTCCATGGCAATGCCGCCATAAAATAGTCTTGATAACCCACAATGTAGGGGATCGCAACAGTCTACACGGGTAGCATTACCCCCTAATTTTTTGATTCGACATAAGGGGAGCCAAAGAATATTTATTGGTCTCAGAAGTTGAGTTGTCAATTTAAACACACCTGGGATATCTCTCAGTAGCAAAAGTTTTGGTAGCACATAAAATAGTAGTACTAACGGTAACAACAACAACAACAACAACAAGAACAGTTTTGTAGAGATTGTAACAGGAGTAGAAGCAAAAGTAACTTAGCAAAAATCAATATATGAAAAGTGTAGGCATCTAGATCGGTGATGGATAAGTATATTGGATAACATTCATCATGTAATAGTTACACACTAGAGCGACCAAGAACTATCTCCAATTCATCAATGTAATGTAGGCACATATTCCATATATAATCATACATGCTTAGAATAAGAACTTGCATGACATCTTTTGTTATACCCTCCCGTGGCAATGGGGTCCACAAGGAAACTAAGGGATATCAAGGCCTCCTTTTAATAGATAACCAGAACAAAAGCATTCACACATAATGAATACATGAACTCCTCAAACTACGACAATCACCCGGAAGAATCCTAATTATTGTCACCTTGGGGTATGTCGATCATGACACGTAATAGGTGCATATAACTTGCAAGATAGGATACAAAACACTCTCATATTCATGGAAACATAATAGGTTGAAATCAGAAATCATGGCACTCAGGCCCTAGTGACAAGCTTTAAGCGTAGCAAAGTCATATCAACATCAATCTCAAAACATAGTGAATGCTAGGGATCAAGCCCTATCAAAATAACTTGATTACATGATAAATCTCATCCATTATCATCACCGTCCAACAAGACTACAAATGAATTACTCACTCCCGGTGGTGTCCATCATGGTGGTGTTGATGGAAAAGGGTTGGGGATGACGACGGCGGCGAATCCCCCTCCCTGGAGCCCCCAAACGAACTCCACATCATCCCTCCCGAGGAAGAACTCGAGGTGGCGGCGGCTCCATCTCATAGAACGTGATGAAATCTTCTATCTCAATAAATAGGAATTTATAGGACTGGAGTTAGGGTCGGAAGACCCACGTAGGCCCCCCAAGGTAATAGGATTCGTCGTGTTGCCTTGGCAACAACTCACGCCCCCGTCAAGTGGATCTTCACTGTTGTATTTTTATATATTCCAGAAAAAATCTACAAAAAGTTTCATCCAATTCTGAGAACTTCTATTTCTGCACAAAAACAACACTATAGTAGTTGTGTTGAAAACGGTGTTAGTCCGGATTATTTTCATTCTAATCATGCAAATTAGAGTCCAAAACAATAGCAAAAGTATTTGAAAAAGTAGATACGTGGGAGACGTATTAGTTTGACACTAGTATGGATCGATGCACCCGACCATATAAATCTAGCAGGGCACACATAAGCCTCCCTTTTCTCCTCTACCCATCTTGTTGACTAGGGTTCCTCCAGCTACCACCCCTGTTGGTTGAAGTCGGCCCTCTCCTCCGCCGCAATGGCACGTTATACTTGTAAATTGTCTTGGGATTTCCCCCAAAGAGGAGAGGAATGCAACGTAGTACAGATAAGTATTTCCCTCAATGAGAACCAACATTATTGAACCAATAGGAGAATCACGCAAACCCCCTTCAACAACACGTACACACAGAGAACCAAACACTTGCACCCAACGCGAGCAAGAGCGTTGTCAATCCCCTTGAACTCGTAAGGCCCATCATCGGCACAACCCATCATAGGACCGGTGTGGCGACCAAGTAAAGTAGACTAGGTCAGTTGCACGAAACCCTGCCCCCTCCCCCCGTGGTGACTATATAAACCGGGGGTCCTCGTCCATGTAGAGGGATTATCCCACCTAGGGTTTAGTATACACGATCTTGAGGTAGACTCTGTAATCATCATCCACATCAATATAATCAAGAAGGACGTAGAGTTTTACCTCCTCAAGAGGGCCCGAACCTGGGTAAACATTGTCTCCCCCTCTCTCCTGCAACCCATCAATCTAAGGTCCATAGTTCGGGACCCCCTACCCGAGATCTGTCGGTTTTGACGCCGACATTGGTGCTTTCATTGAGAGTTCGACTCATTGGATCGCCGGAAGAGTCGATGGTGCACCTAGTCATCAGCGAAGAGATCAGTAACACGGATGTCTTTGTCCGAGGACAAATCTTCGCCTTCGGAAGCGTGGTTCTGCACGCCAATCCGGCCAGCAACCTCGGCCTGGTCGAGAACTTTGCCCCCGGTTAGGAAGTCAGGTTCGGAAACCTAGAGTTCACCACTAACCCTCGGGGAGATCTTGCACTAACATAACTCTTAGATCCTCTCGAGGAACTCACAGCCCCCGACACTTCGGCATTGGAATTCGCTGACCTCACCACCAGGACGACCTTCGTCCCCACCCCGGCCTTAGAGCTCGGTGCGGTGAACATGCCGGAGCACGGGTCGATCGAGAACACTCTTGGAGCGACCTTGAGCGTCACCAGGGGATCGGCTGCATGGGTTGAACCCGAACAATTAAGTGGCGCGAGCCCCAGTGAAATACCGATGCTACACAAGCTACTAGATCAGATACAGGTCATGGGGGTGACAAACGACTAGGTTACGCTCTATGACCAAATCAGGTTTAGACCCGACGATTGGGAAATCTACATCCCACCCATTATGCACCTGACCAAGATCGTCGAGTGCCCAGGTACGGGCTCCCCGCACCAATTACCTGAGTTGAGGACGATTTACGTCCCGATCACCGATCTTCCAGACACACCCTATAGTCCAGAAAACTGATCTCGCCCTAACAACGTGTCGGGGTAAGCGACAGGCCCAGAGCGCGACCTAGTTGGGAACGCAACCATCAACGTCTCCTGCCCACAAATCACGGGGATCCAAAATCTTTCCCCAGCCACCACCCATACCAAGCATAATATGGAAGAGTATGGCTCTTCGGCCACGTATGAAGTCATGCAGAAGCCAGGGGAATCAGTACACCACTTTTGGGCTAGATTCCTCCTCTCCAACAGGACACGAGGCCGCAACAAGAGGGAGCTTATTCATGCTTTTTAGCAGCATTGCCACTATGAGGGTATCCTCAATGCCCTCTCCCATAACCGGATTCAATCCTTCACCGAGTTGTCAAGCATAGTGCTTAAATACGGCGCGAGGGAAGTACTTTGCAAATTCAGAAAATGTGCAACAATCCTAGCCTCGCCAGACGTGGGCTAAATCGGTCCTTGACGTACTACTGGGCCAGCCATGCTCCATACATTCCGCCCCGCCTAAATCAAGCTCCGCTCATAGCCATAGAACATGTTCGGTCGTCAGGCAGGTCACAAAAAGCAGAGAAACTATCCTCAATGCAACACCCTCGGAGCGCCGGCAAATGGCACCGCCGTATACATCCAAAGAGATCTTAATGATCTACGAGATGTTCACCTCAAAAAACAGAGAAAGAGAGCCTTTCAAGAGCTCCATCAAATCCATCATGTAGCAGCGGCAAACCCATGGTCGAACACACCTATCACGTTCGACCAAGGCGACAAGCCGATGGCCAGTACAGGTCGAGTACTTGTCGCCCTAGTCCTAAACCCCATAGTCGACGGCTTCACACTCAACAAGGTACTCATGGACACGGGCGGCGTCCTCAACCTCATTTACGAGGACTCAATTCAAAAAATGTAGTTTGACCTTCTAGAATCGAGTCGAACACAACCACCTTCCGGGTTATTGTCCCCGGGAGAGAGGCCCGCTTCACAGGACGAGTCGTGCTCGACGTAGTATTCGGTACACCCGATAATTACCGATCTGAAGAGCTACTCTTTCATATCGTCCCGTTCCACATTGGTTACCACGCACTGTTGGGACGTGAAGCCTTCACATGATTCTGGGCCATACCACATTACGGGTACATGAAACTCAAAATGCCAGGGCCAAACAGAATGATCACAGTAAACAGTGACACCAAAAGAGCCCTTTGGGCCGAAAACAAAACGGCATCCCTCGTCCTGGAAGTGCTAGCAGAGACCCTTCCCGTAGAAGAACTTACCGCACTATGTGCCATGGTAGACAAAAACAATGTGATCCTTGGCAAGCGGCCCAAGTCCGCATCCTTCAAACCGGCCGACGAAATCATCAAATTCCAGGTACACCCGATGGGTCCCAGTAAAACAGCATCAAACGGGGCACAACGGGAGCCCGAAATCAACAAAGCACTTGCACTTTTCTATGCAAAAAATGGGACATATTTGCCTCGCACCCATCAGATATGCCACGAATCCTTGTGGGGCAGGCAGAGAACATCGTGAACATAATTGCCGGTTTCAAACCTATCAAACAGACCTTGCGCTGATTTTCCGAACCTAAACGCAAAGCTATGGGCGAAGAGATCGCCAAACTACTTGAAGCTGGTTTCATCACAGACACTAAACACCCCGACTGGTTGGCAAACCTGGTCATGGTACCAAATAAGGATAAATCCTCGCGGCTATGTGTCGATTTTAAAGACCTAAACAAAGCCTGACCCAAGGATCACTTTATGTTGCCCCAAATAGATCAAATTATCGATGCTACAACCAGCCATGATTCCCTATGTTTCCTTGACGCCTGCTCTGAATACCATCACATCAAGATGAAGGAATCCGATCAGGAAGCAACCACATTTATAACACCCTACGGGTCATTCTGTTTTAACACAATGTCGTTCTGGCTAAAAAACATGGGCGCCACTTACCAGTGCATGATCCAGACTTGCTTGAGGAAACAAATCAGAAAAAAGTAGAGTTATATGTACACGATGTGGTCTTCAAGACCAGACATGTCAACCAGCTGGTGGATGGCCTTAGGGAACCTTTGCCAACTTATGGGCATACGATATTCGACTTAATTCGGATAAATGCGTCTTCGGAGTCCCCGCTGGAGAAGTCCTCGGATTTTTCATATCACAACGAGGAAATGAAGCCAATCCAGCCAAAATACAAGCACTGTCATAGATCGCGATACCAACAGAGCTACAGCACATCCAAAAGCTGGCACGCTGCATGGCGGCCATAAGCCGATTTATATCCCGTCTAGGCGAGAAGGCCATGTCAGTGTATCGATTGCTGAAGAAAACTAAAGACTTCAAGTGGAACGATGATACGTCCATTTTGCATCATGCTTTTATGTTGATATTTATCGCTTTATGGGCTGTTATTACACTTCACGGTACAATACTTATGCCTTTTCTCTCTTATTTTGCAAGGTTTACATGAAGAGGGAGAATGTCGGCAGCTAGAATTCTGGCCTGAAAAGGGAGCAAGTTTGAGATACATATTCTGCGCAACTCCAAAAGCCGTGAAAATCAACGAGGAATTATTTTGGAATTTATAAAAAATACTGGGCAGAAGAAGTACCAGAGGGGAGCCACCAGGAGGCCACAAGCCTGCTAGGCGCGGCCTACCCCCCTGGCCGTGCCTAGGGGGCTTGTGGGCTCCCTGTTGGCCCTCTGGCTCCCCTCTTTTGATATAAGGAGGGTTTCGTTCGAGAAAACATCAAGAGGAGGCTTTCGGGAGGAATCGCCGCCGCCACGAGGCGGAACTTGAGCAGAACCAATCTAGAGCTCCGGCAGGGTCGTCCTGCCAGGGAAACTTCCCTCTCGGAGGGGGAAATTGTCGCCATCATCATCACCAACACTCCTCTCATCGGATGGGACTCATCACCATCAACATATTCATCAGCACCATCTCATCTTCAAACCCTAGTTCATCTCTTGCAACCAATGTCCCTCTCGCGACTCCAATTGGTACTTGTAAGGTTGCTAGTAGTGTTAATTACTCTTTGTAGTTGATGCTAGTTGGATTACTCGATGGAAGATTATATGTTCACATCCTTGATGCTATTCAATACCTCTCTGGTCATGAACATAATTATGCTTTGTGAGTGGTTACTTTTGTTCCTGAGGACATGGGATAAGTCATGCTATAAGTAGTCATGTGAATTTGGTATTCGTTCGATATTTTGATCCATTGTATGTTGTTTTTCCTCTAGTGGTGTTATGTGAACGTCGACTACATAACACTTCACCATTATTTGGGCCTAGAGGAAGGCATTGGGAAGTAGTAAGTAGATGATGGGTTGCTAGAGTGACAAAAGCTTAAACCCTAGTTTATGCGTTGCTTGATAAGGGGCTGATTTGAATCCACTAGTTTAATGTTATGGTTAGACTTTGTCTTAATTCTTCTTTCATAGTTGAGGATGCTTGCGAGAGGGGTTAATCATAAGTGGGATGCTTTTCCAAGTAAGGGCAGCACCCAAGCACCGGTCCACCCACATATCAAACTATCAAAGTAGCGAACGCGAATCATATGAACATGATGAAAACTAGCTTGACAGAAATTCCCATGTGTCCTCGGGAGCACTATACCTCCTATAAGAGTTTGTCCAAGCTTGTACCTTGCTACAAAAGGGATCGGGATATCTTGCTGCACCTTTGTTACTATTGTTACTTGCTACTTGCTACGAATCACCTTATCACACAACTATCTGTTACCGACAATTTCAGTGCTTGCAGAGATTACGTTGCTGAAAACCACTTGTCAGATCCTTCTGCTCCTCGTTGGGTTTGACACTCTTACTTATCGAAAGGACTATGATAGATCCCCCACACTTGTGGGTCATCAAGACTCTTTTCTGGCGCCGTTACCGGGGAGTGAAGCGCCTTTGGTAAGTGGAATTTGGTAAGGAAACATTTATATAGTGTGCTGAAATTTATTGTCACTTGTCACTATGTAAACAAATCCTTTGAGGAGCTTCTTCGGGCTATCTTCACCTCGAACGGAAGCACAAGGAGTTTCTCCTCAACCTGCTGCACCTACTGAAAATATTTGCTATGAATTTCCTTCGAGTATGCTTGAGAAACTGTTGGCTAATCCTTTTACACGAGATGGAACATCACATCCCGACTTGCATCTAATGTATGTAGATGAAGTTTGTGGTTTATTTAAGATTGCAGGTTTGCCCGGGGATGAGGTCAAGAAGAAGGTCTTTCCCTTATCTTTGAGGTATAAAGGATTGACATGGTATAGGCTATGTGATGATACTGGATCATGGAACTACAACCGATTGAAATTGGAATTTCATCAAAGGTTTTATCCTATGCATTTGGTACATCGTGATCGGAATTATATTTATAATTTTTGGCCTCGTGACAGAGAAAGTATAGCTCAAGCTTGGGGGAGGCTCAAATCAATGTTATATTCATGCCCCAACCATGATCTCTCAAGAGAAATTATCATTCAGAGCTTCTATGCTCGGCTTTCTCATGATAATCGCACCATGCTTGACACTTCTTGTACCGGTCCTTTTATGAAGAGAGATATTGACTTCAAATGGAATTTATTGGAAAGAATTAAATGCAACTCTGAAGATTGGGAGTTTGATGAAGGTAAGGAGTCAGGTATGAATTTCAAGTTTGATTGCGTTAAATCCTTTATCGAAACAAATACTTTTTCTGATTTTAGCGCTAAATATGGACTTGACTCTGAGATAGTAGCTTCAATGTGTGAATCATTTGCTGCTCATATTGATCTCCCTAAAGAGAAGTGGTTTAAATATCATCCTCCCTTAGAAGTCAATGTAGTTAAACCCAATCCAGTTGAAGAGAAAGTCATCGCTTATAATGATCCTATTGTTCCCAGTGCTTACATTGAGAAACCACCTTTCCCTGTTAGGATAAAGGATCATTCTAAAGTTTCAACTGTGATACGTAGGGGATACATTAGAACGCCTACACCCCCTGAGCAAATTAGAGTTTAACCTAGCATTGCTATTATCAAAGATCTCCTGTCCGACAATGTTGATGGCCATGATATTCACTTCTGTGAAGATGCTGCTTGAATTGCTAAACCACATGCTAGAGAAAAACATAGGCATGTTGTTGGCACGCCTATTGTTTCTGTTAAGATAGGAGATCATTGTTATCATGGTTTATGTGACATGGGTGCTAGTGTTAGTGCAATACCTCAATCCTTATATGATGAAATTAAAGAGGAGATTGCACCTGTTGAGATGGAACCTATTGATGTCACTATTCAGCTTGCCAATAGAGATATTATCTGCCCTTTGGGAATTGTTGGAGATGTTGAAGTCTTGTGAACAAAGTATCCTGCTGATTTTCTTGTTCTTGCTACCACACAAGATAGCTTTTGTCCCATCATATTTGGCAAACCTTTCCTCAATACTGTCAATGCTCCTATTGACTGTGAGAAACAAACTGTCGCTGTTGGCTTTGAAGGTGTGTCACATGAGTTCAATTTATCCAAGTTTGGTAGATAACCTCGGGAAAAAGAGTTGCCTAGTAAGGATGAAATTATTGCCCTAGCTTCTATTGTTGTGCCTCCTACTGATCCTTTAGAGCAATACTTGCTTGAGCATGAAAATGATATGCATATGGATGAAAGGAATGAGATAGATAGAGTTATCTTTGAACAACATCCTATCCTTCAGAATAATTTGCCTGTTGAACTGCTTGGAGATCCACCCCCACCAAAGGGTGATCCTGTGGTCGAGCTTAAATAGTTGCCTGATACTCTTAAGTATGCTTATCTTGATGAAAAAGAGATATGTCTTGTTGTTATTAGTGCTAGCCTCTCAGAGCATGAAGAAAAGAAGTTACTAAAAACTCTGAGGAAGCATCGTGCTGCTATTGGATATACTCTTGATGATCTTAAGGGCATTAGTCCCACTCTATGCCAGCACAAGATTAAAACCGATCCTGATTCCAAACCAGTTGCCGATCATCAACGGAGATTAAATCCTAAGATGAAAGAGGTAGTAAGAAAAGAAATACTAAAGCTCCTGGAAGAAGGTATTATCTATCCTATTGCTCATAGTGATTGGGTAAGTCCGGTGCATTGCGTCCCTAAGAAGTAAGGTATTACCGTTGTCCCTAATGATAAGGATGAAGGAAAATCGTTTGAAGACTTCCTGCACTTCAATTTTATACAAAATGATATGCACCCAAGTGTATTTGGAATAATCATCAACTATGAAAAAGTCGTATAAAGATGCTGCATTTGCTATAGTGGCATAATGAGTAGGTCCAAATAGATCCATGTGGAGCAATTCAAATGGACGAGTAGTAGTCATGATGGTCTTTGAGGAGTGTTTGGATATGTTCATTTTTTCACACTCACAAACACCACAGAGGTGGTCCTTGAGGAATTTGACTGATTCGATGACAATGACATGCTTCTTCTTTGCCAGCGTGTGCAAATTCCTCATGCCTACATGACCAAGTCTTCGATGCCATAGCCATCCTTCTGAGGTTTTTGCTAGTAAGCATGTGGCTGGTTGAGGACCTGTAGAAAAAACAACAATGTACAAATCTCCTCGTCTAACGCCTTCGAAGACTTTGGATCTGTCAGATTCCATGATGACTACACATCTATATTTTCCAAAGATAACAACCATATCAAGATCACAAAGCATTGAGACTGACATCAAGTTAAACCCAAGGGATTCCACAAGCATCACTTTGTCCATGTGCCCGTCCTTGGAAATAGCCACTTTGCCAAGTCCCGAGACATTGCTTTTACCTTTGTCAGCATAAGTGATTTGCTTCAGTGGTGATGGAGTCGGTGGCATATTCATCAGCAAGCTTTTGTCACCAGTCATGTGGTGTGTGCAGCCACTATCAAGAACCCACTCAGTACTCTTGGGTTTGTCATCCTACAGATGAATTAGTACAGCTTACCATCTCATATGCTTCAGACTTGAAGAATATGATATCAATTTCATCAGATAGGAATTTCATCATAAACAGTAAATTTTAGGACGTGTGAAATGATATCATTTCATCAGTGTTTAGCTTGCGGCCAATCAAGCATTTTCCTCAGGTCTCCAGCAAATTCTTCAGATGATGATTTTCATCTGGAGACCTTACCTACAGAAGTGATTAGTTAAATTTCTTCACCACCCACATCTGAAGGGGTGGCAAAGAGTTCTTCATCCTGTGAGCACCATATGAGAAAGGGGGCATTGAAGCTAATCCACTTCTCTTCACAGTAGGGGGTTAGAGTACTCAAATGAATAGGCAGAGAAGTTCTTTGAGGATTTATGAACATAATGATTTAAGGAGTAATGCTCATATTCATATCCCTTGTAATTCCCCGGCATATCAGAAGCATTAGCATGAGTACGAGCATAGTTTTAACCAGTTGAGGATTTTGATCCTCTTGAAGACTTTGGTACACCTAAGGAATTTGATCTGGGGTTCTGATTCTTCACATGTGGTGTCATGAGGACATTCACCTGAAGATTTTCAAGGCAACTTTTGGGGACCCAGATTTTCCGCAAGGGTGGTCCATTCATGCAGTTAGTTTCAACATATCGAGCAAATACTTCACCGGGTTGATTTTTGAACAGTTTATAGTTGGAGTCAAATGACTCATTTGAGGAATAGGATAATTCACATGCAAAGCCTGTTAGATTGGATGGATCAACAGGAGGTCCTTTAGAAGCAACCCATCAGGTTTTGGGATACTGCTCAGGTTTCCAGTATGATCCATCAGCATTCAGTTCCCTTTCAAAGGCAATTCCTTCTTTCCTCGGGTTCCTGTTCAAAATCTGCTTTTTGATCACATCCCAAAGGGCTTGGTGCCCTTTGAGACTTTTGTACATGTCTGTCACATACAATTCCTTCAGCCCTGCATTTTCGTCAGTGACATTTGTGGTTTCCTCAAGTGAGGAATTTGATACCACATGAACAGTTGAAGAATTTGTAGCAATAGAAGCATTTGATGATTCTGGTGAAGAATTGGCAGTTTTATGTTCGATGCATTTAGGACATGGTGGAATGAATTCAACCTGAGCGGCACTGATCTATTGAGCGAGTAATGAATCATTTTCCATTAAAAGATCATCATGAGACATCCTCAACTTCTCAAGATCAAGTTTCCTTTGAAGGAATTCATAGGAAAGTTTCTCATGATTAGCCACGAGTGTGCCATGACAATCTTGAAGATTATCAAATCTGGACTGAAGACTTTTCAAATCTTCAGTGAGAATTTGAGTAAGATTCATTTCATCATTCAACAGGTCATCGCTTCTGTCTAGCAGTTTCTGAAGCTTTTCAAGGGCAGTTTGTTGTTTAGTAGCAATGTTGGCAAGTTTACTGTAACTGGGTTTTTTATAATCATCAGGTTCACAGTCACTTGAATCAGAGGAGGAAGTAACATTCGGTACCTTGGAACCTTTTGCCATGAAGCAATAGGTTGGAGCGAAGTCATCAGCATAGTCATCAGTGTAGATGGCGTTGCCGTTTTCTTCAAGGTTGAAGATTGACTTGCTGACGAATGTGGTAGCCAGTGCAAGATTAGCCACACAGACTCTGAGTCTTCTTCAGAACCCTCCTCTTCATCACATTCCTCAGATTCTGCCTCAGAATCCATTTCCTTGCAATAAGTGCCCGAGCCTTTCTGAAACTGGTTTTCTTGTGCGATGAGGACTTTGAGGATGAGGATTTTGAAGATTTCTTCTTTTTCTTCGATTCATCAGAACTTTCATCCTTGTATTTCTTCTTCTTTGATTCCTTCTGATTTCCTCATATCTCTTCTTGAAGGTTTACCAAACTGGCTACGTCTTGTAAAATTCTAGAATTTTCTCACGAGCATTGCAAGCTCATGTCCAAGTTCTTCGGAATCACCAATGCTGCAATCCGAGTCTTCTTCTTCATATGAAGAAATTGCTTTGGCCTTGAGTACACGAGGTCTAGAATAACCTGGTCCATATAGATCTCTCATTTGTTCCTGTTGGAATTCATGAGTATTGAGTCTTTCAAGTACATCAGCAGGATCAAGCATCTTGTAGTATGGTCTTTCTTGAATCATCAGAACCAGTGTGTCAAATGATGTATCCAAAGATCTTTGTAGTTTCTTCACAACTTCATGGTCAACAATGTCTCGAGCTCCTAGTGCTTGCAGTTCATTTGATATGTTAGTGAGGCGATCAAAGGTATCTTGGCAGCTTTCATTGTCAAGCCTCTTGAAGCGATTGAAGAGATTGCGAAGAACATCAACACGAGAGTCATGCTGAGTTGATATTCCTTCATTGACTTTGGACAGCCTTTCCCAGATTAGTTTTGCTGAGACCAAAGCACTCACTCTGCCATACTAACCT
The DNA here is from genome assembly GCF_904849725.1 of Hordeum vulgare subsp. vulgare. Taxonomy (NCBI): domain Eukaryota; kingdom Viridiplantae; phylum Streptophyta; class Magnoliopsida; order Poales; family Poaceae; genus Hordeum; species Hordeum vulgare. Next base: position 316,115,461 of record NC_058518.1, read on the forward strand.
TTGCTCAGATGGCCACAAATGATATTCTTCGCTTGAGAATCAAGTTGCTTGAATTTCTTCACATCAGCGACAGAGACAGTAGCAGTGATGGAGGAAACACCATGTTCCACAATATACAAGAGATCATTGTCAATAGCTTGAAGATGCATCTGCATCTTGGTCCTCCAGAAGGGGAAGTCCTTTCCTTCGAAAGTAGGACATCCTGCAGTAACCTCTATCATGCCTGCAGTCGACATAACTAAAACTCCAGGTGGTTAAACCAAAATCACACAGAACAAGGGAGTACCTTGCTCTGATACCAATTGAAAGTGTGTTATATTGGCTAGAGGGGGTGAATAGGAGATTTTAGAATTTCATCGCTGAGGAAATTCCTCACTGATGAATAACTTACATCGGAAACAACAAAGGATCAGGGGTGCAAACTAGTACTACAACAGTTTTCTAGATGAGGAATATGAAAAACATTTTGCACAATACACACGCATAGAGTAAGCAGGTGAGGATTAACTAGTGTGAAGAATTTGAGGTTGAGGAAATTCAGAGAAAGTCGTCACCAAATTCTTGAAACAGAGACAATGAAAATATTCAACATACAATATTGAGGAATTGAAAGAGCTCAAGAAATACAACCCGTATCATAGTGAAGACAGTGGTTGATGACCCAGTTCCAATTGCTGTGATAGTCATACGTCTGGTTTGGAGCGGCTTGGTATTGAAACCAAAAGACACACAGTCCTAGGACACACAGTCTCTACTGTATTCTCCTTGAACCAAGGACACACAATCCTCGCCCAACACTCGTGGTAAGTCTTCAGGGCAGACTTCCAAACCCTCACAAACTTGGTCACCCGACGATCCACAGTTGACTGCTGGATTGCTCTAGACCATGACACCTAACCGTCTGGAGGATGCACAGTCCTCAAAGGTAAAAGGCTTCAGTTCCACACATCAACAAATTCTTGAGCGATGCTCAATCACTTGGTTCTTGGTTTGTGGTTTGGTATTTTGGGGTATTTCCTCACTGATGATTTACTCTCGAAGACTCTGAGGAATTTGGGTTGCTCTAAATGACAAGTGTCAGTTTCTTGCGGAGGAGCCAACCAGCTAATGGTTGTGTGGGCAGCTATTTATAGCCTAGGAGCATCCCGACATGATTTGACATAAATGCCCTTAAATATTATAACCGCTGGTGTGGATAAGATCGGTGATGTGGCGAGGATTGCGGCAACGGTAGGCACCCTCAACTGTGAGAGTCCTCATGTCTCTCATATTCCTCACTTGAGGCTTTTGTAGGATTAGGCTTGGGTTGAGCATCTTGAGGAAATTCATTCGTAGTGTTACCTCGACCCCCTTCAACAGTACGTGTTCCTATGACTCAAGAGTGAAGAAAATGAAACAGAAAGAATAAATCTTCACGCTTCAAAGTCTTCGGATTGTTTTTCTTCACACACTGAATTCCTCATCTTCAATATCTTCATGAGGAATATCAATTGCATCGCAATTTCTTCGCGATCAAAGTCTTCAGGCGAGGACCAATTTCTTCAGCCGAAGATATACATTTTTAGGGGGCGATATTCATCTTATAATTCAAACTCCTCAACGACTTATAGATCCTTTGTACACTCATGAACACATTAGATACTTAACCTATAAGTCTTCAAACAACCAAAATGACTAAGGGCACTAGATGCACTTACAACACTCCTTATTCCTTCATCCATCGTTATCTCACCCAAAACTTGAAAACTTCTGTTGGGGAACGTTGCATGGGAAACAAAAAATTTCCTACGCACACGAAGACCTATCATGGTGATGTCCATCTATGAGAGGAGATTTGGATCTACGTACCCTTGTAGAACGCACAACAGGAAGCGTTTAAGAAACTCGGTTGATGTAGTGGAACGTCTTCATGTCCCTCGAACCGTCCCACGAACTATCCCGCGATCCGTCCCACGATCCGTTCCGGTCTAGTGTCGAACGAACGGCACCTCCGCGTTGAGCACATGTACAGCTCGACGATGATCTCGGCCTTCTTGATCCAGCAAGCAAGACGGAGAAGTAGATGAGTTCTCCGGCAGCGTGACAGCACTCTAGTGGTGGTGATGATCTACTCCTGCAGGGCTCCGCCCGAGCTACGGAGAAATCCGATCTAGAGGTAGAACTATGTGGTCTAGGGTTGAGTTGCACATGGCAAAAGTTGTCTCAAATCAGCCCGAAAACACCACTATATATAGTTGGGAAGGGGAGGGGCTTTCCTTGAGGGATAAGGCCCTCAAGGGTGCGCCGGCGCTAGGAGGAGGAGGACTCCTCCTCCAACTCAGTTTGGGGAAGGAGGAGTCCTTTGATACGTCTCCATCGTATCTACTTTTCCAAATTCTTTTGCCCTTGTTTTGGACTCTAATTTGCATGATTTGAATGGAACTAACCCAGATTGACGTTGTTTTCAACAGATTTGCCATGATGTTGTTTTTGTGCAGAAATGAAAGTTCTCGGAACGTCCTGAAAATTTACGGAGAATATTTCTGGAAAATATGAAAAATACATGCGCAAAGATCCACCGGAGGTGACGGGCCAGTGGGCCACAAGCCCTGTCGCCGCGGCCACCCCCTGGCCGCGGCAACCAAGCTTGTGGGGCCCACGTGGCTCTGTCGCCCCCAACTCCAACGCTATTTGTTCCCTTTCGTCCTGAAAAAAATCAGAAGAGAATATTTCATCACGTTTGCGATACGGAGGCGCCGCCACATCCTGTTCTTCATCTGGAGGGCAGATCTGGAGTCCATTTTGGGCTCCGGAGAGGGGAAATCGTCGCCGTCGTCATGATCAACCTTCTTCCCTCTCCAAATCCATGAAGCTCTTCATTGTTCGTGAGTAATCTATTCGTAGGCTCGTTGGGTGGTGATGAGTAGGATGAGATCTATCATGTAATCGAGTTAGTTTTGACGAGGATTGATCCCTAGTATCCACTATGTTCTGAGATTGATGTTGCTACTACTTTGCCATGCTTAATGCTTGTCACTAGGGCCCGAGTGCCATGATTTCAGATCTGAAATTATTATGTTGTCACCAATATATGTGTGTTTAGATCCGATCTTGCAAGTTGTAGTTACCTACTATGTGTTATGACCCGGCAACCCCGAAGTGACAATAACCGGAACCACTCCCGGTGATGACCATAGTTTGAGGAGTTCATGTGTTCACCAAGTGCTAATGCGTTGGTCCGGTTCTTTATTAAAAGGAGAACCTTAATATCCCGTAGTATCCTTTTGGACCCCGCTTCCACGGGAGGGATGGACAATAGATGTCATGCAAGTTCTTTTCCCTAAGCACGTATGACGACACACGAAATGCATGCCTACATCACATTGACGAACGGGAGCTAGCCACATATCTCTCTGTGTTATAATTGTTGCATGATGAATATCATCCAACAAATCACCGACCCATTGCCTACGAGTTTGTCCCACTGTTGTTGCTGCTGTTACTTACTTTGCTCTGCTGCTGTTACTACTGTTGTTGTTACTTGCTTTGCTCTGCTGCTATTACTACTTTTGCTGCTACTGTTACTTGCTGCCACTGTTACTTGCTTTGTCCTGATGCTGCTGCCACAACTGTTACTTGCTACTGCTGCTACTTGCTACTGCTGTTCCTTGCCACTGTTGTTACTCGTTGCACTGCTGCTACCTCTACAATACTTTTTCTAGTGCCGTTGCCGGGAAAGAATATTTCGCGTCCACGGGCAACTTACAGTTAGAAATAGTCTGCCTTGTCACGAGATCGTTTCTGGCACCGTTGTTATCATACTACTTTGCTGTTGACACTTTGCTTGCACACACTAATCTTTCAGGTGTGGTTGAATCTGACGCATTCAGCTGCTAATACTTGAGAATATTCTTTCACTTCCTGTCGCGTGAACCAACAAATTTGGATTGAATACTCTACCCTCGAAAACTGCCGCGATCCCACGCGTTGGTGGGCTATTGCAAGACAATTTCTAATTGTTGAGCAATTGGGAGCGGCTCTTTTCAAGCTCCGTTGCCGTGGAGGCATCAAGTCAGGAATAGTTGCACGTCAACGGCATTTTTCTAGCGCCGTTGTCGGGGAAGGGATTGCTATATTATCTGAGTCACTTGGGATTTATATCTGCTGATCACTATGAACAATCTGAAAGATCCAAAAACCAAAGTATTGCCCTCAACTACGAGGGGAGGTAAGGAACTGCCATCTAGCTCTGCACCTGATTCACCTTCAGTTATGAGTAAGTTTGCGACACCACCTCTTGCTAGAAATCTTGATATGTCGCTTGTGATTGATGATGCTTATGATGCTACTGCTAGAGATGCTATGCCTCATACTGCTTTGCGTGATGATGCTAGAGATTCTATTTTGTGTGATGATGCTATGCTTGATACTGCTAGAGATACTACTTTGCCTGATCACCCTTGATGCCACTAGGGGTATTCCTTGATGCTCATATTGCTAGAGTTACTGCCAATGCTCGTGATGCTTCTGAAACTGCCGATACTATTGAGATAGAACCTGCTTTTGCTCCTGCTAGATCTAGCTCTCCTAGATATGAATTGCCTGATATACCTGAGGGTTATGTTATGGAGGGAGAGATAGCTGAGGATTTTCTTGCATGTAAGGATGCCTATGACACTGAGAAATTACTTCTCAAGTGGAAGGAAAAATCTCTGAAAGCTAGGATGAAATACGACCCGAAGTTTCCACTTCACCTATCTTTATCACCGATAAGGATTATGAATTCTCGATCGACCCTGAGATAATCTCTCTAGTCGAATCTGATCCTTTCCACGGTTATGAGTCTGAGACGATCGTAGCCCATGTTACCAAACTACACGATATAGCCACCCTTTTCACTAGTGAGGAGAAGATCTGCTACTACTATATCCTTAAGTTGTTTCCTTTCTCTCTAAAGGATGACGCTAAAGCCTGGTTCACTTCTCTTGCTCCTGGATGTGTGAGTAGTCACCGGGATATGGTATATTACTTCCGTGAGAAATATTTCCCTTCCCATAAGAAGCAAGTTGCCTTGCAAGAAATTTACAACTTTGCTCAATTCAAAGAAGAGAGTCTCCCACAAGCTTGGGAGAGGCTCATCCAGCTACAAAATGCTTTGCCTGATCACCCTCTTAAGAAGAACGAGATACTTGATATCTTCTATAACGGACTTACCGATGCTTCTAGAGACCACCTAGATAGTTGTGCCGGTTGTGTTTTTAGGAAACGAACTGTAGAACAAGCTGAGATCCTACTGAATAACATCTTGATCAATGATAATGCTTGGACTATTACCGAACCACCTCCTAAGCCAACTCCTAAGAAAAGAGGTATTCTATTCCTCAGTCCCGAAGATATGCAAGAAGCCAAGAAATCTATGTAAGAGAAAGGCATTAGATCTGAAGATGTCAAAAATCTACCACCTATCGAAGAGATCCATGGTTTCGATAACCCAATACAAGTAGTAGAAGTGAATTCTATGCGTAGGTTTGATGAGAGTGATATTCCTTTTGACAAACCTGCTAGCTTATGCTTTGATGAATTTGAAAACTTTGTTGCCAAACAACGGAGTTTCAATGATTATGTTAGCACACATTTGGAACAAAGTACTCGTATGCTTAGTCATTTAAGTGCTTGTGTAGACAGAAATGTCAATGATATGAAGCTTCTGAGTAAACATGCCTCTATGATTACTACTCAGGTAGAACAAGTACTTAAAGCTCAGAATGACTTGCTCAATGAATTAAATGACAACTCTGTCAGAGTCATTACTAGAGGAGGGAAAATGACTCAGGAACCTTTGTATCCTGAAGGCCATCCTAAGAGAATTGATCAAGATTCTCAAGGAATTAATGTTGATACACCCAGTCATCCTAAGAAGAAGAAGAAGGATGATAGAAACCAACATCTCAGTTCACCAAATACTGCCACACCTGAAGAACCAAATGATATTTCTGCGTCTGATGCAGAAACACAATCTGGTGATGAACATGAACCTGGTGACAATATGGACAGCGATGTTCATAATGATGCTCAACCTAGCAATGATAATGATGTGGGGATTGAACCTACGGTTAATCCTGATAACCCACAACCTAAGAGATACGATAAGAATGACTTCACTGCTAGGAAGCATGGTAAAGAAAGAGAGCCATGGGTTCAGAGACCTATGCCCTTTCCTCCTAAGCCATCCAAGAAAAAGGATGATGAGGATTTTGAGCACTTTATTGAAATGATAAGACCCGTCTTTCTGCAGATGGGGTTAATTGATATGCTCAAAATGTCTCCATATGCCAAGTACATGAAAGATATCGTGACTAATAAACGGAAGATACCAGATCTTGAGATCTCCACCATGCTCGCTAGTTACACTTTCAAAGGTGGAACTCCTAAGAAACTTGGTGATCCTGGAGTGCCCACTATACCTTGCTCCATTAAAGGAAACTATGTAAGAACTGCCTTGTGTGACCTTGGAGACGATGTTAGTGTTATGCTGCTCTCTCTTTATTGTAGACTTGAACTGGATAAGTTGACACCCACTGAAATATCTCTGCAAATGGCCGACAAATCAACTGCTTTCCCTGTCGGCATTTGCGAGGATGTGCCTGTTGTAGTTGCTAACACCACTATCTTAATAGACTTTGTTATCTTGGATATTCCTGAGGACGATGCCATGGCTGTCATCCTTAGAAGACCCTTTTTAAACACTGCAGGGGCTGTTATAGATTGCAACAAAGGCAATGTCACTTTCCATGTCAACGGTAATGAGCATACAGTGCACTTTCCAAATAAACGATATCACGTACATTGCATCAATGCTATCGAACAAACTTCATCGATTCTTATTGGGAGCTTTGAATGCCCTATTCCTCCTGTCAAGATGAAGTATGATTTGCTTGTTGGGGAGATACATATCCCCATTGAGGTGACTTAGTGGCTATTCGAAAATTCTCCGTTCTCTTTTGCGATTCGAGAAGGTTTTGTCATGAGGATTTGATCAACCCCATTGACGGATTTCTTTCGATGACCATGAAATGGATGAATCAAAGAGTCACATACCTCTGTTTTAAGCTTTCACTTTTTGTTGCTTGGAAGAAAAATGATAGATTTAGTTTAGTTTTCCCTGTTTCCTGTTTTAGCGTCCGATAGAAAAATACTCCGAAAATAAAACTTCTCCGATGGTCCTAAAAATCTAGTATGATTTTTTCTGGAATATTTGAAAAAATACTGGGACTGAGAGCTGACCTGGGGGCCACACCAGTGGGCCACAAGCCCTGTCACCGCAGCCTCCCCCCTGGCCGCGGCAACCAAGCTTGTGGGGGCCACACGGACCCCCTCCACTCATTCCAACTCCCATCCTCTTCTTCTACCTCCAGAAAAAATCGTTTCGCATCTCAAACCCTTGTTCTTGCTCATTTGTCTGTGATTTCCGATCTCCTTGCTCAAAGCACCATTCTCCGAACCGTTTTGGGGAAATTACTCCATGGTAAGTGACTCCTACATTGGTCCAATTAGTTTTTGCTCTAGTGCTTTATCCTTCGCGTATTCTTGCTACCTTGGTGACCCTCTTCTTGAGCTTGAAATGTTGATTTTAGCTGGTCCCAAGTAGTTTTAGCGCGTGATACGGTCTCTAGGCACTAGTAGGAGTAGTTGCTACGAGTTGGGTTAATCCTTACTCACTTTTCTTCCGAAGTCTCTAAAAATTTCAGAATTTTTCAGGGTTAGAGAAAGGAAAAGATGAGGAGGTTCTTGAGAGGCTCTTCAAGCCGTAACCCCAAGGAGGATGAGAAGAACCACCCCAAGTACGTGGTTCCTCAAGTCACACAAGTTCGAGCATGCGAGTGGCCAAGTGATGGATTTTTGCGTGCCGCTGGGCTTTATGAAGACTTTTATTACTTGGTGGAGAATGCAGGTCTTACCGTGTTCGTTGAAGATAAGTGCTCACAATACCTCCTCCTCACCAATATTTTTGTTCAAAGCTTCAACTTTTATCCGAGGAAGAATCCTCCCATGGTTGAGTTCATGTTGCACGATATCCCCCAGTGCATGACACTACATGATTTTTGCAATGTATGCAAATTACCTTATGTTGGGGATATTCATGATCCTCGTCCATGGGACTTGGAGGATTTCATAGGTACTATTGTTGTTGGAGAGGAGAGAGGAGTGTCTCGCGCTAGAATTGCCAGCATACATTTTCCTGTGCTTCGGTACTTCTCATTATTTGTGGGAAAATGTTTGATTTGCCGTGGGGAGGCTGGATCACTTATCTCTCCAGACCTTGCGGTTTTGCATGAAGGCCTTTACAACGATAAGACTTATAGCCTAGGTGCTATAGTAGCTCAGCGGTTGAACACAAACCGTTCCAAAGGTGTCGTCTATGGAGGTATCTACTCTACTCGTCTTGGTAGACACTTTGAGATACCTATTAGACTTCGCGAGAAGAAATGCTTCTTCCTGAAAAATATCTGGATTATGACAGCATGGTTCGCCATGATTTTCTGGATAGAGATGCTAGTAGACGGATGATTTATAACCTGGTATTTAGTCAGGGTACTCGAGAGACTATTACTTTGCCTGCTCCTTCTTTGTTCGATCTTCATCCAACCAGGTACACTATTATGCCCTAGGACATCTACGCATATTGGGGCTTAGCCCAACCATAGGTGCCCGTGCCCGAGCCGCCAGTCGAGTACCAAACGCCAGATTATCAGTGGGAGCCAGAGGAGCTCACACAGCAGTGGCATCCACAGTCCGCTCCAGAGTATCCCGGAGCTTGTTATTTCCCGCCTTGGGAGTAGACCAAGCTAAGCCAAAATCCTAAGCTTGGGGGAGTACGTGTTCTCACGGACTTTACATTCATGCTTATGCTTTCACTTTGTTAGTCGGTGTTTACACTTTGCCACTGTATTATCCATGCTAGTTTATTTTTGTTTTCTGGTTTTCTTGTTTTGTGTCCTTTTGAGAAAAACCAAAAAGATTTTCCTTTCTTCTTTTGCTTGTTGGGAGCTTTCCCGTGTAAATAGTTTTCTTTTTCTTTGGGTCAAGGTAGAAGATATTGGTTACAATGTTTAGTGGCCCTTGCATGCATACCTGTTTAGCTTTCAAAGGGCCATATTACTTTGTCTTCTCCTTTGTGTTTGCCTGCAGATTCAGCTTAGTCCAATTTACGAGCACTCTTGTTATTGTTCACATCGTTCGGTCGTGCAAGTGAAAGGCAATAATGATGATATATGATGAAGTGACTGAGACTGGAAAAGCTGGTATGAACTCTATCTATTTTGTTTTTGTAAATATGACTAGCTTGTCATCCCAGATTCAGCTTTGTTGTGAGAGAAACATGTTTGCAATGACAACTTAGAGATCATAGTTTCTGATGCCATGCTTATTTATCTAGGAGTTTATAATTGTTTGTCTTGAATGCCAACATAGATTTTGAGATGACTATGATGTAGTATGATAGGATGGTATTCTCCTATGAATGATTCAAGTGGCTTGACTTGGCGCATGTTCATGCATGTAGTTGAAACAAAATCAACATAGCCTCTATGATGTTCGTGTTCATGGTGATTTATATCCTGTTCATGCTTGCACTCAATGTTAGTCAAACTCATTGCATCTTGATGACTGTTGTCGCTCTCTAGTTGGTCGCTTCCCAGTCTTTTGCTAGCCTTCACTTGTACTAAGCGGAATACTGCTTGTGCATCCACTTCCATGAACCCAAAAGTTGTGCCTTATGAGTCCACCATACCTACCTATGTGCGGTATCTACCTGCCGTTCCAAGTAAATTTGCATGTGCCATTCTCTAAACCTTCAAGAAATAATCTGTTTTGCATGCCCGAACCGCTCATGTGGTGACATGGGGCTATTGGTATCTTCCATGTTAGGCGTGTTATCCTCGACATGTGTTTATTCACTGTCATTCACGAGAAAGGGGTCGGTAATTGGAATGCCCAGTTCCACGCTTAAATCAAAAACATAACTGTAAAACAAGACTCCCCCCGAATTGATGTTAGTATGGACGGTACCCGAGGATTCGGCTAGCCGTGGAGTGTGATTGATTGGTGGTGGGGGAGTTAAAACTTTACTTTTCTGTTTGGGAACCGCCTATAGCATGTGTAGCGTGGAAGATATTGAAAACTCTTGGTCATTGCGTTGACAATGAAAGCATGCCACCCAAAATTATTATCTCAGTTTTCAAAGCTCGAGCTCTGGCACCTCTGCAAATCAATGCTTCCCTCTGCGAAGGGCCTGTCTATTTATTTTCCTGTTGAGTCATCCTCTTCTTATATAAGCACCAATTAGAGAGCACCTCTATCATTTTTATGATTTGCTTTTGATTGATATTGAGTATGACTATGACTGGATCTTCGTTGCTATGAATTACAATGTTTAGTCAGCCCTTGATCTTTGAAAGTGCTCTGCATTTATGTTTTGTGGTCTCAGAAAGAGCTAGCGAGATACCACCTATTCATATTGCTTCATGCTTGATTTGATTGAATTATTGGTATCTGACACTCATTATTATTTGCTCGCTAGCTGATTATGCCATTGATATTAGTTTACCGTGAGACCTTTGTGTCACTTGCTTATGTGGTTAACTTGTGATCTTGCTAAATTCTGGTTATGAGTTAGACATAGTTGCAACAACAAGATCAAACAGAGTTTGTCAAAGTTTTTCTTTAACTTTCAGTTTGTCAACTGAGTTGCTTGAGGACAAGCATGGTTTTGAGCTTGGGGGAGTTTGATACGTCTCCATCGTATCTACTTTTCCAAACTCTTTTGCCCTTGTTTTGGACTCTAATATGCATGATTTGAATGGAACTAACCCGGACTGACGTTGTTTTCAGCACATTTGCCATGGTGTTGTTTTTGTGCAGAAATGAAAGTTCTCGGAACGTCCTGAAAATTTATGGAGAATATTTCTGGAAAATATGAAAAATACCTGCGCAAATATCCACCGGAGGGGATGGGCCAGTGGGCCACAAGCCCTGTCGCCGCGGCCACCCCCTGGCCACGGAAACCAAGCTTGTGGGGCCCACGTGGCTCTGCCGCCCCCAACTCCAGCGCTATTTATTCCCTTTCATCCCGAAAAAATCAGAAGACACGGAGGCGTCGCCACATCCTGTTCTTCATCTGGAGGGCAGATCTGGAGTCCGTTTTGGGCTCCGGAGAGGGGAAATCGTCGCCATCGTCATCATCAACCTTCTTCCCTCTCCAATTCTATGAAGCTCTTCATCATTCGTGAGTAATCTATTCGTAGGCTCGCTGGGCAGTGATGAGTAGGATGAGATCTATCATGTAGTCGAGTTAGTTTTGACGAGGATTGCTCCCTAGTATCCACTATGTTCTGAGATTGATGTTGCTACTACTTTGCCATGCTTAATGCTTGTCACTAGGGCCCGAGTGCCATGATTTCAGATCTGAAATTATTATGTTGTCACCAATATATGTGTGTATTAGATCCGATCTTGCAAGTTGTAGTTACCTACTATGTGTTACGACCCGGCAACCCCGGAGTGACAATAACCGGAACCACTCCCGGTGATGACCATAGTTTGAGGAGTTCATGTGTTCACCAAGTGCTAATGCGTTGGTCCGGTTTTTTATTAAAAGGAGAACCTTAATATCCCGTAGTATCCTTTTGGACCCCGCTGCCACGGGAGGGATGGACAATAGATGTCATGCAAGTTCTTTTCCCTAAGCACGTATGACGACACACGGAATGCATGCCTAATCACATTGACGAACGGGAGCTAGCCACATATCTCTCTGTGTTATAACTGTTGCATGATGAATATCATCCAACAAATCACCGACCCATTGCCTACGAGTTTGTCCCACTGTTGTTGCTGCTGTTACTTGCTTTGCTCTGCTGCTGTTACTACTGTTGCTGCTGTTGTTACTTGCTTTGCTTTACTGCTGTTACTACTGTTGCTGCTACAGTTACTTGTTGCCACTGTTACTTGCTTTGTCCTCCTGCTGCTGCCACTACTGTTACTTGCTACTGCTGTTACTTGCTACTGCTGCTACTTGCTACTGTTGTTCCTTGCCACTGTTGTTACTCGTTGCACTGCTGCTACGTGCTACAATACATTTTCTAGCGCCGTTGCCGGGAAAGAATATTTCCCGTCCACGGGCCTTACTGGTGCCATTGATACAACAGTTAGGAATAGTCTGCCTTGTCACCAGATTGTTTCTGGCACCGTTGTTATCATACTACTTTGATGTTGACACTTTGCTTGTAGACACTAATCTTTCAGGTGTGGTTGAATCTGACGCATTCAGCTGCTAATACTTGAGAATATTCTTCCACTTCCCGTCGCACGAACCAACAAATTTGGGATGAATACTCTACCCTTAAAAACTGTCGCGATCCCACGCGCTGGTGGGCTATTGCAAGACAATTTCTAATTGTTCAGCAATTGGGAGCAGCTCTTTTCTGGCTCCGTTGCCGTGGAGGCATCAAGTCAGGAATAGTTGCAAGTCAACATCCTCCTCTTCCTTCCCACCTCCCTCTTTCCCTTTTTCTTTTTCTTTTATTTTGGTATTTCTTTGTGTGGCGCCATGGGCCCCTTGGGCTGACTCCACCAGCCCACTAAGGACTTGTGGTGCCACCCTAGTGCCTTGGGCTCACTCTCGGGTGGGTGGGCCCCTCCCGATGAACTCCCGGAACCCATTCATCACTCCCGGTATACTACCGGAATTGCCTCAAACTTTCCGATGACCAAATGAAACCATACTATATATCAGTCTTTGTTTCCGGACCATTCCGGAAACCCTCGTGACGTCTGTGATCTCATCCGGGACTCCGAACAACATTAGGTAACCACACATATAACTCAACTATACTAAAACATCATCGAACCTTAAGTGTGTAGACCGTGCGGGTTCGAGAACTATGTAGACATGCCCCGAGGCACTCCTCGATCAATATCAAATAGCGGGACCTGGATGCCCATATTGGGTCCTACATATTCTCCTAAGATCTTATCGGTTGAACCTAAGTGTCAAGGATTCATATAATCCCGTATGTCATTCCCTTTGTCCTTTGGTATGTTACTTGCCCGAGATTTGATCGTCGGTATCCGCATACCTATTTCAATCTCGTTACCGGCAAGTCTCTTTACTCGTTATGTAATACAAGATCCCGTGACTTACACTAAGTCACATTGCTTGCAAGGCTTTGTGTGTGATGTTGTATTACCGAGTGGTCCCCGAGATACCTCTCCGTCACACGGAGTGACAAATCCCACTCTTGATCCATACTAACTCAACGGACACCTTCGGAGATACCTATAGAGCACCTTTATAGTCACCCAGCTACGTTGGGACGTTTAATGCACACAAGGTATTCCTCCGGTGCCAGTGAGTTGTATGATCTCATGGTCATAGGAACAAATACTTGACACGCTGAAAACAATAGCAATAAAACGACACGATCAATATGCTACGTTCATAGTTTGGGTCTAGTCCATCATATGATTCTCCTAATGATGTGATCCAGTTAGCAAGTGACAACACTTGCATATAGCCAGAAAACCTTGACTATCATTGATCAACTGACTAGCCAACTAGAGGCTTGCTAGGGACATTGTTTTGTCTATGCATCCACACATGGATCTATGTTTTCATTCAATATAATTATAGCATGGATAATAAACGATTATCTTTAAATGGTAAATATAATAATAACTATTTATCATTGCCTCTAGGGAATATTTCGAACAGTCTCCCACTTGCACTAGAGTCAATAATCTAGTCCTCACATCGCCATGTGATTTACAATGTAATAAATCGAACACCTATACAGTTTTGGTGTTGATCATGTTTTGCCCATGGAAGAGGTTTAGTCAGCGGGTCTGCTACATTCAGATCCGTGTGCACTTTGCAAATATTTACGTCCTCTCCTTCGACGTAGTGGCGGATGAGGTTGAAGCTTAGTTTGATGTGTCTGGTCTTCTTGTGAAACCTTGGTTCCTTTACTAAGGCAATGGCACCAGTGTTGTCACATAACAGAGTTATTGGATTTAGTGTGCTCGGCACAACTCCAAGATCTATCATGAACTGCTTCATCCAGACACCCTCCTTTGTTGCCTCTGAGGAAGCCATGTACTCCGCTTCACATGTAGAATCTGCTACGACGCTCTGCTTGGAACTACACTAGCTTACCGCACCCCCATTAAGATTAAATACGTGTCCAGTTTGTGACTTAGAGTCCTTTGGATGTCAAAACTTTCGTCGACGTAACCTTTTACGACAAGCTCTTTGTCACCTCCATAAACGAGAAACATTTCCTTAGTCCTTTTCAGGTACTTCAGAACATTCTTGACCACCGTCAAGTGATCCACTCCTGGATTACTCTGAAACCTGCCTGCCATACTTTGTCACCGATGTCTAGTGCACAACATTGCATACATGATAGAACCTATGGCTGAAGCGTAGGGGACGGAACTCATTTGTTCTCTATCTTCCGTAGTTGATGGGCACTGAGTCTTACTCAATTTTATACCTTGTAATATTGGCAAGAACCCTTTCTTGGACTGATCCATTTTGAACTTCTTCAAAACTTTATCAAGGTATTTGCTTTGTGAAAGTCCTATCAGGCGTCTCGATCTATCCCTATAGATCTTAATGCCTAGAATGTAAGCAACTTCTCCTAGGTCCTTCATAGAGAAACTTTTATGCAAGTAATCCTTTATGCTCTCCAAAAGCTCCATGTTGTTTCCAATCAGAAATATGTCATCCACATATAATATTAGAAACGCCACACAGCTCCCACTCACTTCTTGTAAATACAAGATTCTCCAACCACTTGTATAAACCCAAATGCTTTGATCACCTCATCAAAGCGCTTATTCCAACTCCGAGATGCTTGCACCAGTCCATAAATGGATCGCTGGAGCTTGCACGCTTTGTTAGCATTCTTTGGATCTACAAAACCTTCGGGTTGCATCATATACAACTCTTCCTTAAGATAACCGTTAAGGAACGCCGTTTTGACATCCATGTGCCAGATTTCATAATCAAAAAATGCAGCTATTGCTAACATGATTCGGACGGACTTAAGCATCGCTACCAGTGAGAATGTCTCATCATAGTCAACTCCTTGAACTTGTGAAAAACCCTTTGCCACAAGTCGAGCTTTATAAACGATCACATTACCGTGTGCGCTCGTCTTCTTCTTAAAGATCCATTTGTTCTGAATAGCCTTGCGGCCTTCAGGTAGTACTTCCAAAGTGCACACTTTGTTCTCGTACATGGATCCTCTCTCGGACTTCATGGCCTCCAGCCATTTGTTGGACTCCGGGCCCACCATTGCTTCTTCATAATTCACATTTTCATTGTTGTCTAACAACATAACTGATAAGACAGGATTACCATACCACTCAGGAGCAGTACGTGATCTTGTCGACCTGCATGGTCCGATAGGAACTTGATCTGAAGTTTCATGATCATCATTGTCAACTTACTACTCAACCGGCTTCGCAACGATAGGGGTTTCCCCTTGACCTGCGCCACCATCGAGAGGGACTAGAGGTTCCACAACCTCATCAAGTTCTATCTTCCTCCCACTCAATTCTTTCGAGAGAAACTCCTTCTCAAGAAAAGCTCTGTTTTTAGCAACAAACACTTTGCCCTTGGATTTGAGATAGAAGGTATACCCAAATGTCTCTTTTGGGTAACCTATGAAGACTCACTTTTCCGCTTTGGGTTCCAGCTTTTCAGGCTGAAACTTTTTGACATAAGCATCACATCCCCAAACTTTAAGAAACGACAATTTTGGTCTTTTGCCATACCACAGTTCGTATGGTGTCGTCTCAACAGATTTTGATGGTGCCCTATTTAAAGTGAATGCACCTGTCTCTAATGCATAACCCCAAAACGATAACGGCAAATCGGTAAGAGACATCATAGATCACACCATCTCTAATAAAGTACGATTACGATGTTCGGACACACCATTATGCTGTGGTGTTCCAGGCGGTGTCAATTGTGAAACAATTCCACATTGTCTTAAGTGAGCACCAAACTCGAAAATCAGATATTCACCCACACGATCAAACCGTATGAACTTGATCTTCTTGTTACGATGATTTTCAACTTCACTCTGAAATTGCTTGAACTTCTCAAACATTTCAGACGTGTGCTTCATCAAGTAGACATAACCATATCTACTCAAATTGTCAGTGAAGGTGAGAAAATAACGATATCTGCCTCGTGCCTCCACACTCATCGTACCGCACACATCGGCGTGTATGATTTCCAACAAGTCACTTGCACGCTCCATTGTTCTGGAGAACAGAGTCTTAGTCATCTTGCCCATGAGTCATGGTTCGCACGTGTCAAGTGAATCAAAGTCAACTGACTCCAAAAGTCCATCGGAATGGAGTTTCTTCATGCGCTTTACACCAATATGACCTAAGCGACAGTGCCACAAAAACATGGCGCTATCATTGTTAACTCTAACTTTTTTTGGTCTCAATGTTATGTATATGTGTATTAATCGCTATCAAGATTCAATATGAACAATCCTCTCACATTGGGTGCATGTCCATAAAAGATATTGCTCATAGAAATAGAACAACCATTATTCTCTGACTTAAACGAGTAACCGTCTCGCGATAAACAAGATCCAGATATAATGTTCATGCTTAACGCAGGCACTAAATAACAATTATTTAAGTTCATAACTAATCCTAATGGTAACTGAAGTGAAACTATGCCGACGGAGATTGCATCAACCTTGGAACCATTTCCCACGCGCATCGTCACTTCATCCTTCGCCAGCCTTCGTTTATTCCGCAGTTCCTGCTTCGAGTTGCAAATATGAGCAACAGAACCGGTATCGAATACCCAGGCACTACTACGAGAGTTGGTTAAGTACACATCAATAACATGTATATCGAACATACCTGATTTTTTCTTGGCCGCCTTCTTATCAGCCAGATACTTGGGGCAGTTGCACTTCCAGTGACCCAGACCCTTGCAATAATAACATTCTGTTTTAGGCTTAGGTCCAGCCTTGGGTTTCTTCGTCGGATTGGCAGTAGGTTTGCCTCTCTTCTTGGAGTTACCCTTCTTGCATTTGCCGTTTCTCTTGAAACTAGTGGTCTTATTCACCATCAACACTTGATGCTCTTTATGGAGTTCTGACTCTGCGACTTTCAGCATCGCGAATAACTCGTCGGGTGACTTGTTCATCCCTTGCATGTTATAGTTCAACACAAAGCTCTTGTAGCTTGGTGGCAGTGATTGAAGAATTCTCACGTGAGTTGAGAATAGTTTCAGTGGTAAGCATCTCTATGCTAATCATATCAACTATACGATTCATGCTCGACCTTTCGGTCTCATATGTTCCGAGGCCATGTCTGCACATGCTAGGCTCATCAAGCTTAACCCGAGTGTTCCGCGTGTGCAACTGTTTTGCACCCGTTGTATGTGAACGTTGAGTCTATCACACCTGATCATCACGTGGTGTCTCGAAACGACGAACTGTAGCAACGGTGCACAGTCACGGAGAACACAATTTCGTCTTGAATTTTTAGTGAGAGATCACCTTATAATGCTACCGTCGTTCTAAGCAAAATAAGGTGCATAAAAGGATTAACATCACATGCAATTCATAAGTGACATGATATGGCCATCATCTTGTGCTTCTTGATCTCCATCGCCAAAGCACCGACATGATCTTCTTGTCACCGACGCCACACCATGATCTCCATCATCATGATCTCCATCAACGTGTCGCCATCGAGGTTGTCGTGCTATCTATGCTATTACTACTAAAGCTACGACCTAGCAATATAGTAAACGCATCTGCAAACACAAACGTTAGTTTAAAGACAACCCTATGGCTCCTGCCGGTTGCTGTAGCATCGACGTGCAAGTCGATATTAACTATTACAACATGATCATATCATACATCCAATATATCACATCACGTCATTGGCCATATCATATCACAAGCATACCCTGCAAAAACAAGTTAGACGTCCTCTAATTTGTTGTTGCATGTTTTACGTGGCTGCTATGGGTATCTAGTATGATCGCATCTTACTTACGCAAAAAACACAACGGAGATGTGCAAATTGCTATTTAACCTCTCCAAGGACCGCCTCGGTCAAAACCAATTCAACTAAAGTTGAATAAACCGAAACCCGCCAGTCATCTTTATGCAACGAGGTTGCATTTCAATCGATGAAACCAGTCTCTCGTAAGCGTACGAATTATGTCGGTCCGGGCCGCTTCAATCCAACAATACCGCCGAATCGAGAAAAGACTAAGGAGGGAAGAAAATCGAACATCACCGTCCACAAAACCTTTTGTGTTCTACTCGAGATAACATCTACGCATGAACCTAGCTCATGATGCCACTGTTGGGGAACATTGCATGGGAAACAAAATTTTCCTACGCACACGAAGACCTATCATGGTGATATCCATCTATGAGATGAGATTTGGATCTATGTACCCTTGTAGATCGCAGCAGGAAGCGTTTAAGAAACGCGGTTGATGTAGTGGAACGTCTTCACGTCCCTCGAACCGTCCCGCGATCCGTTCCGATCTAGTGCCGAACTGACGACACCTCCGTGTTCAGCACACGTACAGCTCGACGATGATCTCGGTCTTCTTGATCCAGCAAGCAAGATGGAGAAGTACATGAGTTCTCCGGCAGCGTGACGACGCTCCGGTGGTGGTGATGATCTACTCGTGCAGGGCTCCGCCCGAGCTCCGTAGAAATCCGATCTAGAGGTAGAA
This sequence comes from Hordeum vulgare subsp. vulgare, assembly GCF_904849725.1. Lineage (NCBI taxonomy): Eukaryota > Viridiplantae > Streptophyta > Magnoliopsida > Poales > Poaceae > Hordeum > Hordeum vulgare. Next base: position 316,134,242 of record NC_058518.1, read on the forward strand.
CTATGTGGTCTAGGGTTGAGTTGCACGTGGAAAAGTTGTCGCAAATCAGCCCTAAAACACCACTATATATAGGAGGGAGGGGGAGGGGCTTTCCTTGAGGGACAAGGCCCTCAAGGGTGCGCCGGCGCTAGGAGGAGGAGGACTCCTCCTCCAATTCGGTTTGGGGAAGGAGGAGTCCTCCCCTTCTTTCCCACCTCCCTCTTTCCCTTTTTCTTTTTATTTTCTTTTGGTATTTCTTTATGTGGCGCCATGGGCCCCTTGGGCTGACTCCACCAGCCCACTAAGGACTTGTGGCGCCACCCTAGTGCCTTGGGATCACTCTCGGGTGGGTGGCCCCCTCCCGGTGAACTCCCGGAACCCATTCGTCACTCCCGGTACACTGCCGGAATTGCCCGAAACTTTCTGGTGACCAAATGAAACCATCCTATATATCAATTTTCGTTTACGGACCATTCGGTAAACCCTTGTGACGTCTGTGATCTCATTCAGGACTCCGAACAACATTCAGTAACCACACATATAACTCAACTATACTAAAACATCATCGAATCTTAAGTGTGTAGACCCTGCGGGTTCGAGAACTATGTAGACATGCCCCGAGGCACTCCTCGGTCAATATCCAATAGCGGGACCTAGATGCCCATATTGGATCCTACATATTCTCCGAAGATCTTATTGGTTGAACCTCAGTGTCAAGGATTCATATAATCCCTTATGTCATTCCCTTTGTCCTTCGATATGTTACTTGCCCGAGATTCGATCGTTGGTATCCGCATACCTATTTCAATCTCATTGCCGGCAAGTCTCTTTACTCGTTCTGTAATACAAGATCCCGTGACTTACACTAAGTCACATTGCTTGCAAGGCTTTGTGTGTGATGTTGTATTACCGAGTGGGCCCCGAGATACGTCTCTGTCACACAGAGTGACAAATCCTAGTCTTGATCCATACTAACTCAACGGACACCTTCAGAGATACCTGTAGAGCACCTTTATAGTCACCCAGTTACGTTATGATGTTTGATGCACACAAGGTATTCCTCCGGTGCCAGTGAGTTATATGATCTCATGGTCATAGGAACAAATACTTGACACGCAGAAAACAATAGCAATAAAGCGACACAATCAATATGCTACGTTCATAGTTTGGGTCTAGTCCATCGCATGATTGTCCTAATGATGTGATCCAGTTATCAAGTGACAACACTTGCATATAGCCAGAAAACCTTGACTATCATTGATCAACTGACTAGCCAACTAGAGGCTTGCTAGGGACATTGTTTTGTCTATGTATCCACACATGTATCTATGTTTTCATTCAATACAATTATAGCATGGATAATAAACGATTATCTTTAAACAGGAAATATAATAATAACTATTTATCATTGCCTCTAGGGCATATTTCCAACAACTTCAACACACAAAACTCAAGAGAAACCTCGTGAGATCCGTTAGTATAATAGGCAAATCATAAACTTCAGGTACTGTTATAAATTGACTCATATTTAATTATTGCATAAGCTACTATATTATAACTTCTCCATGACTTATACTCCGGATATAATCCATATCATCATCAAAACAAGCAAACTATGCAAGCAAAAACATGATCTCTCTAAAACAGACCAGATTATAGTGACCAACACTAATACCATACTCTGTAACTTCAAACATTCTGAAAAATTAGGACAACCTCAGGAATTTTTATACCAATATTGTGTAAAAATTTGAGATCAAGTATTCATTTCAGTAAAATCAGGAAAATTCTCCATCGGACGTATAAGTTTCTGTTTTTGCACATGATCAATTATACCATCTTCCAAATCATCCCAAAGGCTTTACTTGGCACAAACACTAATTAAAACATAAAGATACAATCATTACATTAGGAATAATCATTTCAACACACCAAAGCAAAAGTAAAACAAAAAATAAGATAACTGTCGGGTTGCCTCCCCCACAAGTGCTATTGTTTTATGCCCCAAACTAGGTATAATGTGTAGTATCAAGTGTGTCATCCTTGACATACATCTCCTCAATTATGCAACATGCTTCCTAGGTGTTTTATTAGGTAATTTATTAATAATAATGCTCCTAGGAACAAATAGAGGGGGCTTGATAATAGGTTCATTTGTCATGTTTATAAAATTGGGGTGCACACTAATCATTTTAAGATACTCTTTCCTTTTACTAGGTGTGACACTTGTATGCTTAGGAACATACATAACCTTGGGATTTTTATTGAGAGGGGTCCTAGCATTAGTGTTAGTGGAGGTAAAAGCTGAACCCATTTTATTAATGACTTACTCCAACTTATCAATTCTAGCTGGACTTTGATCCACCCTCTCATTAATTATCGTTTCCTTCTCTTTTAGTGTTTTTGAAGTAATTCCTATCTTTGATCCAACTTGAGTAATGTGATTATTAATCATTTTATGTAAATCCTCAATATGTTTTGTGGTAGGCATTCTATTTTCAATAATTTCTAGCCTTTGCATAACATGCTCCAAGGTCAATGTTGTTTCATTAATAGTGATAGGTGGTGATCCCGCTAAATTTCCCATGGCATTAAAAGAGTCCAAAGTATGACTCATTAAGAAATTACCACCGGTAATAGTATCAAGCACAAATCTATAACAAGTAGCAACACCCATATATAAATTATGAAGCAAAATGTTGATATATTGCCATGTGTTGATCTACTTTGAGCATTGCAAATCCTATGGCAAGCATCTTTTAAACTTTTCCTCTCCTTTGTTTAAAATTAAGCACCTCATTCTAGGGAGTGCACGAAACAAGAGAAGAACGAGCCATAGTAACAAGCAAAACATGTAAACTAACAAAGATAATTATTTTTTGTGTTTTTGGTATTTTTAAGCAATAAAATATAAAAGCAAATAAAATGTAGAACGGGTGAATAATAATTTTGGTGAACGAACCTCACACGAATTTGATCATGTCTCCTCGACAACAGCGCCAGAAATTCTTCCTGCTACTTGTAAAATGCGTTGGGTTCTTCCCCAAAGAGGAGGGGATATGCAACACAGTAGAGACAAATATTTCCTCAATGTGAACCAAGGTTATTGAACCAATAGGAAAATCACACAAAGCCCCCCTCGACAACACCTACACACACAAAACTAAACACTTACACCTGACACGGACAAGAGTGTTGTCAAGCCCCTTGAACTCATTACTTACAAGGATTAAATACTGATAGATAGATAATAGAAAAATAAAATAAAAGTAAGTAGTAGTAAACAAATTCCAGCAAAGTATTTTTGGAGTTTTAGTAATTATGGTTAAGTAGACCTCGGGCCATAGTTCTCGCTAGAGGCTTCTCTCTCGAGTGTAGTGGGTACACAGATTATTCTTGGTCAACTGACACAATAGTGCATAGTCATGGCATGTTATTCAAGGCAATGATCATGTATATAGGCATCACATCAATAAACAAGTAGATCGACTCCTGCCTGCATCTACTACTATTACTCCACTCATCGACTGATATCCAACATGCATTTAGAGCATCAAGTATGAAACAGATTAATGCTTGGAGCAAGATAACATGATGTAGACAAAGTAAGACAAGCAATATGTTCCAACCCCGTCGTTTTATCCTTAATAGCATCAATATAATACGTGTCTTGTCCCTTTCTATCATTAGGATTGAGCAACGCAAGATTGAACCCATCACAACACACCACTCCCACTGAAGATAAATAAATCTAGTTGGCCAAACCAAACTAGTAGATTAGCAAGAAATACAAAGCTATAACAACCATGCATATTTTTTTAGAGAGGACTCAACTAATATTCATGAATAATCTGATCATAAACCAGAATTCATTGGATCCCAACAAACACACTGTAGAGAGGATTACATCGGATAGATCACCGTAGGGATCACGGTAAACTTTGTATTGAAGATGAAAGAGACAGAAGAAGCCATCTAGGTACTAGCTATGGACTTGTAGGTCTATGTTGGACTACTCACACATCACCATCGAGGCAACAAGGTTGATGAAGATGGCCTCCGTGATCCATTATCCCTCCGGCAGGGCACCAAAAAAGGTCTCCAGATGGCCTCCCATTGGAACAGAAACCCACGGAGGTGGAATAAGCATTTCAGATGGCTCTATGTTGCTTTCCCGATTTTAGAGAATTTATGGAGGTGGAATTAGGTCAAATGGAGCCACGAGGGGGCACAAGGCATCAGGGCGCGCCTACCCCCTCGGTACGCCCTATTGCCTTGCCATCTCCTCGTCTGTCGTTTTGTATCCTTCCGAATCTTCCAAGTCCTCTTTTGTTGACAGAAAAAAATTTCAAAAAGTTTTGTAGCGTTTGGACTTCGTTTGGTACTAATTTCTTGGAAAACAAAAAACAAGCAAGAAACAACAACAGACACTTGGCACTGAGTTAATAAGTTAGTTCCCAAAAATAATATAAAATAGCATACAATTGCATATAAAGCATCCAAGATTGATAATATAATATCATGGAATGCTAAAAAATCATCGATACGTTGGAGACGTATCAGCGTGGCACTGCTCTGCCGTTCGCTGGCCACCTCGAGCTCTCTTCTTCTCTTCGCAAAGATCCCCTCCACTCCGCGGGTAGGGGGGGCTTGTCTTGTCGCCACCGCTGCAAGGGGAGAGGAGCACCAGCTAGCCACCACATGTCGGACACTCCATCCGCCTTCCTCCTTTGGCCGATGAGACTTTCCACTCCGAGAACCCAGTGATGATGTTGCTAATCTGAACTGCACCACCTACCTTGCTGAAGCTCTGTCCCGACAGCTCTCGGTAAGGTAAAAATCAACTTTTGTGATGTACAAACCCATATAGCATGAGGAGTTTCTATTCTGGATTGATGATGATGTGAAAATGCATAGTGCTAGATTAGTTTCCATGTATGTGCATTATTCCTCGTGTGAAAAATGTATATGTAGTTCATATGAGTGCATAACTCCCATGTGTGCTCAACATGCTTTGCTTCTTGGTTATGGCGGAAATATGTGCATTAAAAAGTATTTGGAAATTAGCTTATATGCTTGAAACTTTTGTTGTGAATTAGATGGAAAAGGAAATGGAAAGTTGGGATGCACAACACATAACCGTTTTTTTAGATATGCGAAGAACAAGTGGAGAAAGGTAATAGACCAAAGGGATGTTTGAACCGTAGAGGGTGCAACCATCTTGAAGAGAAGTTTTTTGTCAAGATTGGGAAAAGAGGTACTCAGACTCAGATTAAAAACAAATGGAACATGTTGAAGAGATAATATATACAGTTCATGTTGTTGAAATATGAGGCAACATGGCTAGGTTGGGATGATGTGAAGAAAACCATAGCAACCGACAATGATTGGTGGAATGTTCATCTTAAGGTATGTAGTATCATTTTTTTTGTTGCGTCGTTTTGTTTGTGCTATTGCTAATTTTTATGCTACGTTGTTTTGTTTGGAAATATCCCGAGCATGCAAAGTATGAGCAAAAAGGGGTTGGCCAACTTGGAAGAAATGCATATCATGATCACCAAGGCACATGTCACCGGGAAACATCATCTATTATTGGGGAGATATCAGACATCAGAAATGATGATGATATGCTTGATGCTGAAGCGGAGTCTGAGGGGGATGGAAATGCAGGAAAGGAGGTCGGAGTTTCACCTAGGGAGGGCAAGCTAGCAAAGGAGGGCACAGTCTCACCTAAGGACGACAAGGTTGAAAAAAATGTGTAGCGCAAAGCCAAGTTTATTGTCGAGTCGGATAAGGAGGACAAGAACCCATTTCTATGGGAGTATAAGGCCATGCTTGGCAATATAAACTCAGGGATAGCAGCAACTCGTGCTCCAAAAAGTGTTGTTCCTACTATGAAGGAAGTTCTTACTTCGACGAAGGAATGTGGGGCTGAGGAGGGAACTCCTTTATATTTCACAACCACTAACCTTGTCCTCCAACCCAACTACAGAGAGTTGTTCATGCTGATTGAAACAAAAGAGGGCAGGCTTGACTGGCTCAATTAGAAACATGCTCAAATGAACAAATAGTACAACACAACCTTGTCCTCCAACCGAACCATGTTTGAACTATTTGTTGAACTATATATTTTGCTATGTATGAACACATGTCTTCATGATGTAATGAATTCTTGATGCCATATTTGTGTGAATTCTTGTTACCATATGTGTGTGAATTCTTGCTACCATGTGTGAGGTAGATATCATATTGTTGCTACGTTATTGTTGCCATTTTATTTCTTCCATAATTAGCAATGTTGTTGTCCATTTTTTTAAATGTTCTTGTTGCCATATTTAACAATGTTGTTGCCCTTTTTTTGTAGATGAATGGAGTGGGTCAGGATATCGATGATGAGCCTACTAAAAGAGAAAAAGGTCATGCGTTAACAACTTTGGCATATCAATTTGGATGTATGGTCCACATAGGTAATCACTACACCATGGCCTATCTACACAAAGAACCATATAGGATTCCAGAACAAACTGATTTTGAATGGGTTATGGAAACTCTTGGTCACAAAAGGAGTTGTTATAGGATGTTTAGGACGATCGAAGAGTATTTGAGTCATTGCATAATGCTCTAGTGTCTCATTATGGATTGAAGTCAACTAGAGAAGTGACATCACATGAGTCTTTAGCTATGTTCTTGTCGATAGTTGTGGCCCAATCATTCTCTCAAGTTGAAAATCATTTTTGGAGATCAATGGAAGTGGTTCATCGAAAGTTCAAAAAAGTCTTGAATTCCTTGTGATGAGTACATCAACACCATTGTTACACTCACAACCTAAGTTGCTATACATATTGGACCAGTTACTAGAGCTTGCGCACGCCAATTGAATTACCAAGTACTTCTGTTTCTTGGAAATCCTTCTGATGTTCATGAACATATGATGTTGCCTAAGTTAGATACTTTTGTTATACTTATGAATGAAGGACCTAACATGGACAAGAAAGATATCCGTTGGCGCGGGATCAAGCATGGAGAAGAAGGTGCATGCACGGGAAAGAACAATGGAGCTTCCACTCGTGATTTTCGCACTTTGAAGCCACCATAAGGAAAACATGAAGGCTTTGATGAAATATTCAAGACGCCGCTTTATAAATTTCGTCCATAGGCTATTATAGGTGTCACGCCACCTTATTTTTGGGCCAGGCCCATGTAATTTCTAAATACCATATTATAGGCTATTTTTAGAGTTCGTATGTGTGAGGAAACTGAGTTATGTTCGGTTTCGGACCCCTCCTGCAAGGGGTCACGGAATTCCTCCTCTATTCCCCCATATATACAACCCATAGGGTGTCGTTTAGATGGGGTTTTGTTTGGATTACAAGTTTGCCATAGCTGCAATTTTGCGTTCTTCATTTGTGTTCCACGACCAGACAAAGGCGTCACACAACCCCACTTTCATCAATAAAGCTTTCCTCTTATATTCGCAATATCTAGATTGCAATCTTAGTTTCTTACTTGTTGTTCGTCGGGAAATATACCCTCGTGGTGAGGTTGATCGTGCTCCGGCATGGTGAATAACCTCTCGGAGTTGGTTTAGCGATTGCTAAGGCGCGACGTCCTCACACATTCGTATTCGGATTGTCGAAGTCTACTCCACCAAAACGATAACCACCATCTCATCGAAAGACACGGACAACTTTGCATCTATCAAGTGGTATCACATTTCCAGGTTGCTCGGTGAGATTTTACCAGTTTTTCGTAGTTAGATCACATGTGTTCTTCATACCTATAATCCATGGAAAAGCTACAAAAAATATTAGGGTTAGATCATCATATCCGAACCAATCTGAGCCTTTGCATAGTCTTTTCAGTACTTTGCTTTGTTGAATTTGTGGTTACATCGTTGTCTCGAGTTGTTGGTCTTAGTGTCTAGTCCTTTAGAGTTTCGTGTTCTGTTCACAGGTTGTCACGCCGCCACCACGCCATCTTTCATCGCTGCCATATATCACAACCATGCTACCATCATTGATGCTGCCATATACCACCACCACGCCACCATCATCCTTGTTGCCATATATGACCGCCACATATCCACCACCAATCCTAGTCCAAGTCCTTGACATATTATGTTAATTTCGAGATCCTCTTGTTTTCGGTTTCGCCTTTCCTTACGTGAGTAGGTTTCGGGAAAAAAAAGAGTCTAGCACGCTTTTCACAACACTTTTTAGGCCAAAATTCGGAGGGTGAACTTTTTCCCCATCATGTAATTAGGATTTTTAGAGAGTTTTGAGACACTCGCCACCATAGTGATTTTTGTCGCAATTTTTGGTCGTCTCATCCCCGAATTGCTCCAAAAAAATAGTTAATTTTTTTTGTGCCTATCCTGTTTTTAGTCCTTCGGAAGAGTTTTGAGACACTCACCATTATAGTGATTTTCTGGAAAAAAAAGAGCGCAAAAAAAGAAAAAAACGCAAAAAAGAGAAAAGAAAATCTGAGTGGCTCTTCCCTTGATTATGTGTAGCGCCATGATTTTGTTGGTGTTCTAGGCTCGCGTCTCTAGTATGGTCTAGCCTAGGACCAGCACAGTACCATCGTTGAGCATCTTTTCAACTGGGCATCTCTGAACTGATTATTGTTAACCCTTTTTGCTACCACATTATAAGTATTCCCAGCTCCACATACATCTACATCGTGTGTTTGACACCACCTGGCAATTGCTCTATCCAAGGTTTGAGAGTTTTGACTACACCAGTTGTCGATCACCACCTGCTGCTGGGTAACAAACTGGTAAGAATTTGAGATTTGCTTGACAGATTAGTGACACACCACCACCACCACTTCCAAGCAGCCTGTAGGTTCGTATTCTTCTATGTTCCTATTGCTGCTAACCATGCTAGGATCGCAAGACGACTTTATCGACTGGGAGAGCCTGACCAAGTGAGAGCTCCATGATAAATTTCAGCAAGTGATGGCTCACCAGGAACAAGACTTCATGACCAGCCTTCGAGAGGCCATGGAGAAACTAAATGGTTTGGAGAAGACATTCGACATCAAGATGGACGCCAAGTTCAGTGAGGTGCTTGCCCATCTACCACCACCAGTTGTAGCTTCCGTCCCTCTCCAACAACAACAACGAGGCCCGGATTTTGTGGGACGAGTGCGATGTGTGCCTTCCGACCAAGCACATAATTCTGGTGTTATTGTTCCTGCTGCTACTACTGAGGTTTTTGTGGCTGAGCAAAATGAGGATTATGATGATGATAACAATGTTGAGGGAGAGGTTTCTCCAAATCAGCACCACGGACAACAACCACAACCACAAGCATCGGGCCATCCAGATGGTTACAACCGCAATGGTAGGGCTGCACCACCCCCTCAGGTACGAGATCATGACCATCTCCCTAACTTAAATTGAATTTCCTACATTTGATGGCGAGTAAGTTCCTGATACATATCTTACTTGGGAGTTAGAAACAGAGCAACGTTTTACATGCTTACAATTTCATGAGGATAGACGTGTTGCTGCTATTTTTTGTTCATTCACTAGTTTTGCTTGTGTTTAGTAGTGTGAACATTGTAGAATACATCCTACTGATATTCCAACTACTTGGGCTGCTTTGAAAACTGCTATGCGTACTCGTTGGGTTCCACCATATTATCAACGCAAATTACTTCAAAAATTGCAGTTTAAGACAGGAAAAAATTCTGTAGAAGAATATTATCAGGAATTACAAACTAGCATGATTAGATGTGGTATTGCTAAGGACAATGAAGCTATGCTTGCATGTTTTATGGGTGGATTAAATAGAGATATTCATACTATTCTAGAATATAAGTATTATAACACTATCACTCGTTTATTCCATCTTGCTTGCAAAGATGAACGTGAAGTGCGGGATCGACATGCATTGGCGAGAACTAACTTTTCTGCACGTCACACTTCCTCATGGATGCCACATACCTCATATACTTCCACATGTCCTCCTGCATCAGCACCGCCTACTTCAGCCACCAACTCCAACAGAGATACCATGAAACAGGCCCTGCCCCACCCTCCGCCAAGAGCACACCTTCCGGGCCAACACATAGTTGTTCTTCATCCATGGCATCCATAGGGCAAACACTTGAGGTTATCTGTCGTCGTTGCAAGGGTGGAGGTCATTATGCGAGAGAGTGCCCATCCAAGCGTGTGATGATTGTTATTGAGGATGGTGTATATGACTCCGCTAATGATTATGACAAGGAGACTCTCGCTCTTATTGCAAGTGAAGAACAGGGTGTAGATGATACTGAACAAGAGACACAATACATGGCTGCTGACTACGCTGACAGGTATGAAAGCTTAGTTGCTCAACGTGTTTTAAGTGTGCATGTAACACAGGCTGAGCAAAATGAGAGGCACAACTTGTTCCATACAAAGGGAGTTGTGAAGGAACATTCTGTTCACGTAATCATCGATGGAGGGAGTTGCAACAACTTAGCTATCATGGAGATGGTGGAGAAGTTGTCTCTCACCACCAGACCACACCCCCATCCTTATTACATCGAGTGGTTCAACAAGAGTCGCAAGGTTAAGGTAACACGTATTGTTCGTGTGCATTTTAGCATTGCTACATATTTTGATTTTGTTGATTGTGATGTGGTACCCATGCAAGCATGCTCCGTTTTACTTGGTAGACCATGGAAATTTGATAAAAATTGTGTACACCATGGTAGACAAATCAATATACTCTTGTTCATAAGGATCAAAATATAACTTTGCTTCCTATGTCTCCTGAACATATTATGAAAGATGACATTGCTAGAGCTAGTAAAGCAAAACAGGATCTACATAAGAGTGAAAATCAGATTGTAGCAAAGGAATTTGAGCAACACAATAAGCATAATAAACCATCATCTAGTGTCGCGTCTGAAATAAAACTGAAGAGGGGTTGTTTACTTGCCACTAAATCTTATATTACTGATTTGGATGTTACTACATCTGTTTGCTATGCTTTCGTATGCAAAGAGGTATTATTTTCATTCAAGGACATGCCTCCCTCTTTGCCTCCTGCTGTCATTAACAATTTGCAGGAGTTCACTGACGTCTTTACACAAGACGTGCCACCGGGATTACCACCTATTAGAAGGAATGAGCATCAGATTGACTTAACTCCCGGTGCATCCTACCCAACCATGCACCATACTGCACCAATCTAGAGGGGGCGAAGGATATTATGTGTTAAGTACAGGAGCTGCTCGACAAAGGTTATATACGAGAATCTCTTAGTCCTTGTGTTGTTCCTATTATTCTAGTGTCTAAAAAGGATGGTACATCGCGTATGTGTGTTGATTGTAGAGGCATTAATAATATTACTATCCGTTATCATCATCCTATTCCTAGGCTAGATGATATGCTCGATGAATTAAGTGGCTCTACAATTTTCTCCAAAGTTGATTTGCGTCGTGGATACCATCTAATTCGCGTGAAATTGGGAGATGAATGGAAAACAACATTTAAAACTAAGTTTGGATTATATGAGTGATTAGTTATGCCTTTTGGGTTAACTAATGCACCTAACACTTTCATGATATTAATGAATGAGGTCTTACGTGCTTTCATTGGACGATTTGTGGTAGTCTACTTTGATGATATACTGAATTATAGTAGATATTTGGAGGAACACTTGGATCATTTGCGTGCTATTTTTATTGCTCTACGTGATGCACGTTTGTTTGGTAACCTTGGGAAGTGCACCTTTTGCACCGACCGGGTATCTTTTCTTGTCTATGTTGTTACTCTATAGGGAATTGAAGTTGATAAAGCCAAGATTGAAGCTATTGAGAGTTGGCGGCGACCGAAAACGGTCACATAAGTGAGGAGTTTTCTTGGACTCGCTGGGTTTTATAGGCATTTTGTGAGAGATTTCAGCACCATTGTTGTACCTCTCAATGAGCTTACAAAGAAGGATGTGCCTTATGCTTGGGGTACCGCACAGGAGGAAGCCTTCATAGTTTTGAAAGATAAGTTAACACATGCTCCTTTACTCCAACTTCCTGATTTTAATAAGACTTTCGAGCTTGAATGTGATGCTAGTGGAATTCGATTAGGAGGTATGTTATTACAAGATGGTAAACTTGTTGCATACTTTTCTAAAAAATGAGTGGGCCTAGTCTGAATTATTCTACTTAAGATAAGGAACTATATGCTCTTCTTCGGATTTTGGAAACATGGTAACATTATTTATGGCCCAAAGAATTTGTCATACATTCTGGTAATGAATCTTTGAAACATATCAAAAGTCAAGCAACAATGAACTGTAGACATGCTAAATGGGTTGAATTCATTAAGACTTTCCCGTACATCATTAAACACAAGAATGGTAAAGAAAATGTTATTGCTGATGCATTGTCTCGTCGTTATACTATGCTTTCACAACTTGACTTTAAAATATTTGGTTTGGATACCATCAAAGATCAATATGTGCATGATGCCGATTTTAAAGATGTGTTGGATAATTGTAAAGAAGGGGGAACATGGAACAAGTTCATCATTAATGATGGATTTGTGTTCCGTGCTAATAAGCTATGCATTCCAGCTAGCTCCGTTCGTCTTTTGTTATTACACGAGGCATGTGGAGGAGGATTGATGGGACACTTTGGCGTAAAGAAGACGGAGGATGTACTTGCTACACATTTCTTTTGGCCAAACATGCGACGGGATGTTGAGCGTTTTGTTGCTCATTGCACGACATGTCAAAAAGCTAAGTCACAACTCAATCCTCATGGTTTATATATGCCTTTGCTTGTACCTAGGGTTCCTTGGGAGGATATATTTATGGAATTTATTTTAGGTTTACCTCGAACACAAAAGAGGAGGGATGGCATATTTGTTGCCGTCGACAGATTTTAAAAAATGGCACACTTTATACCATGTCATAAAAGTGATGATGCTACTAATGTGGCTAATTTCTTCTTATATGAAATTATTTGCTTGCATGGTGTGCCAAATATGATTGTTTCAGATCGTGATGCTAACTTTCTTAGCCACTTTTGGAGATGTTTATGGGCTAAGTTGGGGACAAAACTGCTTTTTAGTATTACATGTCACCCCAAACTGATGGACAATCTGAAGTAGTCAATAGATCATTGTCTACTATGCTTAGGGTTGTTTTGAAGCAAAACCTGAAAATGTGGGAAGAATGCTTGCCTCATATTGAATTTGCTTATAATCGTTCGCTGCATTCTAGTACTAAGATGTGCCCTTTTGAGGTTGTGTATGGTTTCTTACCTCGTGCACCTATTGATTTGTTACCTCTTCCATCTTCGGAGAAGGTTAATTTTGATGCTAAAGAACGTGTTGATTTGATATTAAAGATGCATTATTTAAATAAGGAAAACATTGAGCGTATGAATGCTAAATATAAACTTGCTCGAGATAAGGGTAGAAAACATGTTGTCTTTGCACCGGGAGATCTTGTTTGGTTGCATTTGCGTAAGGATAGGTTTCTCATTTGCGCAAGTCAAAGCTAATGCCACGTGCTAATGGTCCTTTCAAGGTGTTAGAGAAAATAAATGATAATACATATAGACTTGAGCTGCCTCCAGATTTTGAGGTTAGTCCCACTTTTAACATTGCAAATTTGAAGCCATATTTGGGTGAGGAAGATGAGCTTTCGTCGAGGACGACTTCAATTCAATAAGGGGGGATGATGAGCACATCAACACCATTGTCACACCCACAGCCCGTGCTGCTATACATACTGGCCAGTTACTAGAGCTCGCGCATGCCAATTGAATTACCAGGTACTTTCGTTTCTTGGAAATCTTTCTGATGTTCGTGAACATCTGAGGCTACCTAAGTTAGATACTTTTGTTGTACTTGTGAATGAAGGACCTAGCATGGACAAGAAGGATATCCGTTGGAGAGGGATCAAGCATGGATAAAAAGGTGCACACGTGGGAGAGAACAATGGAGCTTCCACTTGTGATTTTCACACTTTGAAGCCACCATAAGGAGAGCATGAAGGCTTGGACGAAATATTCAACATGCCACTTTATAAATTTCGTCCATAGGCTATTATAGGTGCCGCGTCACCTTATTTTTGTGCCAGGCCCATGTAATTTTGAAATACCATATTATAGGCTATTTTTAGAGTCCATTGTGTGGGGAAACTGAGTTAGGGTCAGTTTCGGACCCCTCCTCCAAGGGGTCACAAAAATTCCTCCTCTATTCCCCCTTATATACAACCCTTAGGGCGTCATTTAGACGGGGTTTTTGTTTAGATTAGGAAAAAGTCCAAAACAAACCTTGAAGTTATAGACGAAAGTTAAATCAAACCCTGAACTTTGAATCCCTGAAATCGGCACACCGAACTCATTGATCCTGGTCTATTTTAAGCCTTGACACAACTTAGCCGGGATTTGCTGAATTGGGCCGGGCCCATTAGCGCAGTTGTGCACGCGCGCACCCTCTGCTCTGTTTTTTTTTCATTTTCTTTTTACTTTTCCACATGTGTATATTTTTTTTCAGTATCCAATGTATTTTTGTAACACATATATGTATATTTTTTGATAAACTTCCAATATTTTTCAACACATTATGTACATTTTAAAAATACATCTTACAAAAAAAATACATGGTAATATTTTTCTAAATAAATATTTTATATTTTATAAATAACAATAAACATTTTATAAAATTGATATATATATTTTTGAGGTATAAATAACAATAAAGGTTGAATGTTGGGCGCTAGGATTATGCTCCTACAAATTTATAAAATGCATGTTGGACCAATACGAATAGAATTAAAAATACGAATAGAACTAAAAATACGAATAGAACTAAAAATACAAATAGAATTAAAAATATGAATAGAATTAAAATTACGAATAGAATTTTAAAAAGCCAAACATTTTTTTGAAACAAAAAAGACATAGAATTTGTGACAAAAATAGAAAACATAAATATTTTTAACTTCTGAAGAATTTTAAAAATGCGCGAATTTTTTTTAAACTTTGTAATTTTTTTTGGTAGTGGGCCGGTCCAATTTCTGTCTATATGAGTAGCAGCCTAGGTTATCCCGGTCGGGATTGTGGTATTGCCAGAATCCCGGTGTGCCAAACGGCCCTAGGGTTCAAAATAGACC
Organism: Hordeum vulgare subsp. vulgare; assembly: GCF_904849725.1. Lineage (NCBI taxonomy): Eukaryota > Viridiplantae > Streptophyta > Magnoliopsida > Poales > Poaceae > Hordeum > Hordeum vulgare. Next base: position 316,149,343 of record NC_058518.1, read on the forward strand.
GGGATTACAAGTTCGGAGTGCCAATTTCAGGGATTCAAAGTTTAAGGTTTAATTTAGCTTTCGTCTATAACTTCAAGGTTTGTTTTGGACTTTTTTCTTTAGATTACAAGTTTGCCATAGCTGCAACTTCACGTTCTTCGTTTGTGTTCCACGACCAGACAAAGGCGTCACAGAACCCCACTTTTATCAATAAAGCTTTCCTCTTATATTCACAATATCTAGATTGCAATCTTAGTTTCTTGCTTGTTGTTCGTCATGAAACAGACCCTCGTGGTGAGGTTGATCGTGCTCCGGCGTGATCAATAACCTCTCGGAGTTGGTTTAGCGATTGCTAAGACGCGACGTCCTCACACGTTCGTATTCAGATTGTCAAAGTCTACTCCACCAAAACGATAACCACCATCTCATCCAAAGACACGGACAACTTTGCATCTATCAAGTGGTATCAGATTTTCAGGTTGCTTGGTGAGATTTTACCTAATTTTCGTAGTTAGATCACATGTGTTCTTCATACCTATAGTCCACGGAAAAGCTACAAATTTTTTTAGGGTTAGATCATCATATTCAAACCAATCTGAGCCTTTGCATAGTCTTTTCAATATTTTGTTTTGTTGAATTTGCGGTTACATCATCGTGTCGAGTTGCTGGTCTTAGTGTCTAGTCCTTTAGAGTTTTGAGTTCTATTCACAGGTTGTCAAGCCGCCACCGCGCTATCTTTCATCGCTGCCGTATATCACAAGCACGCTACCATCTGCCATATACCACCACCACGCCACCATCATCCTTGCTGCCATATATCACCGCCACATATCCACCATCAATCCTAGTCCGAGTCCTTGATGTATTAGGTTAATTTCGAGATCCTCTTGTTTTCGGTTTCGCGTTTCCTTAGTGAGTAGGTTTCAGGAAAAAAAAGAGTGTGGCACGCTTTTCAAAGCACTTTTTAGGCCAAAATTTCGGACGGTGAATTTTTCCCCATCGTGTAATTAGGCTTTTTAGAGAGTTTTGAGACACTCGCCACCATAGTGTTTTTTGTTGCAATTTTTGGTCGTCGCAGCCTCTAATTGCTCCAAAAAAATAGTTAATTTTTTTCGTGCATATCCTCTTTTTAGTCCTTCGGAAGAGTTTTGAGACACTCGCCACTATAGTGACTTTTTGGAAAAAAAGAGCGCAAAAAAGAAAAGAAAAGCGCAAAAAAAAACAGAGTGGCTCTTCCCTTGATTACGTGTAGCGCCACGATTTGGTTGGTGTTGTAGGCTCGCGTCTCTAGTACGGTCTAGCCTAGGACCATCACGGTATCATTGTTGAACGTCTTTTCAACTCGACATCTCTGAACTGATTATCGTTGATCCTTTTTGCTACCATATTATAAACCTTCCTAGCTCCACATACATCTACATCGTGTGTTTGACACCATCTGGCAATTTGCTCTATCCAAGTTTTGAGAGTTTTGACTACACCGGTTGTCGATAACCACCTCCTGCTGGGTAACAACTAGTAAGGATTTGAGATTTGCTTGACGGTTAGTGACACACCACCACCACCACCACTTCCTAGTAGCCCGTAGGTTCATATTCATCTATGTTCCTATTGCTGCTAACCATGCTAGGATCACAAGACGACTTGATGGACTGGGAGAGCCTGACCAATCGGGAACTCCATGATAAATTTCAGCAAATGATGGCTGACCAGGAGCAAGACTTCGTGACCAGCCTTGAAAAGGCCATGGAGAAACTAGATGGTCTGGAGAGAACATTCGACACCAAGATGGACACCAAGTTTAGTGAGGTGCTTGCTCGTCTACCACCACCCGCTGTAGCTTCCGCCTCTCTCCAACAACAACAACAACGACAGCAACGAGGCCCGAATTTTGTGGGACGAGCGCGACGTGTGCCTTTCGACCAAGCACATAATTCATGAACATACGATGCTGCCTAAGTTAGATACTTTTGTTGTACTTATGAATGGAGGACCTAGCATGGATAAGGAGGATATTCGTTGGAGCGGGATCAAGCATGGAGAAGAAGGTGCACGTGCGGGAAAGAACAATGGAGCTTCCACTCGTGATTTTCGCACTTTGAAGCCACCATAAGGAGAGCATGAAGGCTTGGACGAAATATTCAAGACGTCACTTTATAAAATTTATCCATAGGCTATTATAGGTGTTGCGCCAAGTTATTTTTGGGCCAGGCCCATGTAATTTTTAAATACCATATTATAGGCTATTTTTAGAGTCCGCATGTGTGAAAAAACGGAGTTAGGGTCGGTTTTGGACCCCTCCTACAAGGGGTCACGAAGTTCCTCCTCTATTCCCCCATATATATAGCCCTTAGGGCGTCGTTTAGACGGGGTTTTTGTTTAGATTACAAGTTTGCCATAGCTACAACTTCGCGTTCTTTGTTTGTGTTCCACGACCAGACAAAGGCGTCACAGAACCCCACTTTCATCAATAAATATTTCCTTTTATATTCGCAATATCCAGATTGCAATCTTAGTTTCTTTTGTTATTGCTGGTTGGCCCGGTTCAGCACATGCCACAAGAATCTTAAATGATAGCTTGGTCAGGTATGCACATAGGTTTCCTACACTCCTATGAGGTACTAATATTTATTGTTGAGCATTACATACCTGCCTTTACTTGCTTCTCAACAACCATGCAGAACAATGTTGGTTCTCTTTTTATAGGAAAATATTACTTCGTCGATTCCGGAAATCCAAACCATGGAGGATATCTTGCTCCTTATAAAGGTCAAATACACCATGTCCCAGAATTTCATAATGAAAGAAAACCGGTGAAAAAATATGAGGTGTATAATCATGCGCATTCTTCACTTAGAAATGTTGTTGAACGATCATTTGGAGTGCTCGAAGCTAAATGGGGCATCTTGAAGGGTACCCAATTTCAACTCTCGTAGGCAAAAAAGATTATTATTGCTTGTATGTCGTTGCACAGTTACATTCGTAAGACCAAGTTGCCCGACGAGGAATTTGACAAATATGATGAAGATGAGAATTATGTTCCTGATGAGGATTTAGGAGTAAAGCCTGATTTTAATTTACTTCGGCAAAAACAATCAAAACACGAAATTTAGCAACACTGAGAGTCCGAGGACAAAAAAAAGAAAGAAGGGCTGAAAGCGCAGTTCTAGGCGCTACTAGCGCAGATTTGGGGTCGGGTCGGCGGGGCCTTTCCGAATCGGCGCGCGAACGGTTCCGAACAGTTTCTCGCAAACGCATCTGATTCGTGTCAGCCCGGCACGCAGCCGCTCCGACCACCCATTCTCCTCGCCCTAGTAGTCTGGCGCAAACACGTCTTTGGTTGTTTCTTCTTACCCAAATACTACAGTACAATTATACAAACATCGGCGTAACACGTCGCACATTTGCGTGTGCGCGTGCATGCAAAGCAGAATAGCGTGCGCGTGCAAAGCGTCCGTGGGTTCGCTGGCCTAAATCCGTCGCAACTATAGCAAAGCTGCGGCGCTCGACATGCACATTCGCACCACCCCGGTTGACATCAAGCATCCCCGCCCCCGCAGAGAAAAATAAAGTTGACATGAGGCAGGCGCAAAGGAGAGAGATCCGCACCGCCACCGCGTGTGCTCAGCAAATTCCTCTTCTCGTTGCCCGAAAGTCGCGACAGCGCCTTCACTAGTAGAGCCGCGTCCCGCCCCGCGTCCGCTGCTCCGCGCGCGACCCTCACCGCCCCCGTAGCAGCAAAGCCAGCCAGCACGACCAGCTGGCGCGGCATCGCACGTCGCACCCGGGCCCTCCTGTCCTGTGTCCTCACCGCGAGTGCCCGCACCACGCGGCGACGACGCATTCCACTCCCCTTGAAATCTCCCTCTCTCTCTCTCTCTTTCTCGCTTCGCCTCCGAGAAGCTCGGTCTCACCTCACGCACCACCAACACAGTCTTCTCCCCGCCCCGATCACCGTACCGACCGACGGACCGCGAGCGGCGCCGCGGCTGACCCAGCGTACGTGATGTGGCGCCATGCGGCGGCCCGGCGGTCGGCGCAGATCCGGCGGCTCCTGTCCACGTCCGCCCCCTCGGCGGGCGCCGGCGCCGCCGTGCGCGGCCCCTGCATCGTGCACAAGCGCGGCACCGACATCCTCCACGACCCCTGGTACAACAAGGTACCCGCCCCCGCCCCGCCCCGCCTCGCCGCCCCTCCCTCGATCCCGCCATCCGCGCGCGCCTTGGCGGTTTCCGATTTCACTTCGATTTTCGTTTCGCGCAGGACACGGCGTTCCCCCTCACGGAGCGCGACCGCCTCGGCCTCCGGGGCCTGCTCCCGCCGCGGGTCATGTCCTTCGAGCAGCAGTACGAGCGCTTCAGTGAGTCGTCTAGCCCCCACACCCTCACTCGCACTGTCGCGTCATTGTATTGTTCACGCTAGCCCCACCGGCCGTATGTATCCCTCCCGAGATCACGCCTATCTTTTTGGTCGCTAATGTCGCGAGCGCTCCGTGTCGCAGTAAACTCGTACCATTCGCTGGAGCACAACACGCAGGGGGAGCCCGATTCCGTGGTCTCGCTGGCCAAGTGGAGGATCCTTAACAGGCTGCACGACCGGAACGAGACGTTGTACTACAGGGTGAACTCCCACTGTCACACTTCCCATTGGTTGGCATGCGCGTGTCTTTTTAGTCACCGCAAGGAGGTGTTTGATGTGTGTGTGTGTGTGTGGTGCTATGGTCTGTTTCTGCTGCAGGTGCTAATTGACAACATCAAGGATTTTGCGCCCATCATATACACCCCTACTGTGGGCTTGGTCTGCGAAAACTACAGCGGGCTGTTCAGGCGTCCCCGCGGGATGTACTTCAGTGCAAAGGATAAAGGGGAGATGATGTCGATGATTTACAACTGGCCAGCAGAGAAGGTACACTTGACTATTTCGGGAACTTGATTTATATATTTTTTGCTACCAATGTAGTTGGACACAGGAGGTTCAGGTTATTCCAGGTAGCGGTTTTATGAATGCAGTATAATATCAATATGGAAATTTTAGCTGGCGTCCTATCAATATCAATGGAACACTAATTTGTTCTCTAGTTGTTTACCCTTTTTTAAAAGCCAGTCTGTAGCTATATCCATCTGAATTGCTACACAATAATATTAGTGGGTTTCCAGAGTTATGTACCTGTACTGAACTTTCTTCGTTGCTTATTTCAGGTTGACATGATAGTTGTGACTGATGGGAGTCGCATTCTAGGTTTAGGTGATCTTGGAGTTCAGGGCATAGGCATACCTATTGGTAAACTTGATGTTTATGTTGCAGCTGCTGGTATCAACCCACAGAAGGTATGTGATTTGCTACTTTTTTGGAACATAGAAAGAACATCAGTTAATGGCACCCCCCCTTTTTATATTTGTCCATTCTCCTTGCAGGTTCTCCCAATAATGCTTGACGTGGGAACAAATAATGAAAAACTCCTTGAAGACAAGCTATGTGCGTAAGATGCATTAAACACAACTTCTGAAACATTATAAAATGTTTTTTTATCTAGTTTTGTGACAAGCACAGTTGAGCATAGTCAGCATACTCAGATTAACTTGAAGTTCTACTCATTCTTCTTTATAAGGAAACAAAGTAGAAACTCTTACTGTTTGGAGTAAATGCCTGCATCATAGTGTTGCTTATTAAGTGAATATTTTCTTAGATTTAGGATTGAGGCAACCTAGGTTGGAAGGAGAGGAATACTTGGCTGTTGTAGATGAGTTCATGGAAGCTGTTCATGCACGGTGGCCTAAAGCAATTGTGCAGGTACGTGTGTGCTGCAGTCATACTTTGGTTGCTAAGTCAATGATGCTCCATTGCTGAAGTGGTGAAATTTCAGTTTGAAGACTTCCAAATGAAATGGGCATTTGAAACTCTTCAGAGGTATCGGAGCCGATTTTGCATGTTCAATGATGATGTGCAGGTACTTTGATTCCCCAACTTTGTTTTCTGTAAGTTATTAGCACTCTTTTGTTTATTTCAGTTTTAATTCATCATTTCTTGGGGCCTTCATATTCGATAGGGGACAGCAGGAGTTGCTCTAGCTGGTCTACTTGGAGCTGTTAGAGCACAAGGTCGACCCCTCGCAGATTTTACTAAGCAGAAGATAGTTGTGGTGGGAGCTGGAAGGTCCGTGATACGTTTGACATGCTTGTACAATTACCTCAGCCTATTGCATATAAACTATTGCTCGTCAAAATTCTGTTTTGTCCATTCTAACACCTCTTCAGAATCCAGTGCTGGGATAGGTGTGCTTAACATGGCTAAACATGCAATGCTAAGGATGCCAGGGACCCATAAAATTGGAGAACTCGGCGAAGGACACAATCAATTCTGGGTTCTGGACAAAGATGTAAGTTTAATTTATCCAATCAAACACATTGTTTCATGCTTTTTACCAGTTTGCGTGTCATATGTATTCAATTTCCACTTTCATGCTAAGTCCTGGTTGCAATAGGTTGGTTATTTATGTGCGACTGTTATGCTGTACCATGCAGGGCCTTATTACCAAAAGTAGAAAGGATCTGGATCCAGCCGTTGCTCGTTTTGCTAGAGGTTACGGTCCTGAAGAGGTCGAAGATCTCCATGAGGGGGCTAGTCTTGTTGAAGTGGTATTTAAACTTTGATGTTCTTTGTTCATTCTTAATCAATATTATTAGCAGAAAAGACTTCCAACTCCTTCTGTAGTTGAACTAATTCAGCTCATTGTCAGGTCAAGAAAGTGAGGCCTCATGTTCTTTTAGGACTATCTGGAGTTGGCGGGATATTTAACGAGGAGGTAAGCTCCATCGTTGTGTAATCTTATTATCTCATCACTGCTGGAAGCTGATGGTGTTTCTTCTATTTATTTCCCCCTTTTTACCTGTCCAGTCCTATGGACCCTCATACCAGGTTCTTGTTTGTAGCAGCAGGTAGTCCATTTTAAGCTTAGTAAAGGACTGTGAACGCCCTATCCCGATTCCCTTATCTAAAAATACTTGAATGTATTGATAAATACACTCTCATAATACTAGAGATTTATTGTGCCCAGCTATGTGTGATGAACACCTTGAGGTAGAACATTTGTGCCAAGAAGTTCCAGTTGACCTTACAAATTCACCATTGTTACATTTAAGAATCACATCTCTGGCTATATGCTACTCCCTCCGTCCCAAAATAAGTGATTCAAAAGTGAGTCTATTTTGTACTAAAGTTAGTACAAAAGTGAGTCATTTTTGAGTCACTTATTTTGGGACGGAGGAAGTATTTAGCATGCTTCATCATGATTCAGAATGGTCTCATGAACAATGACAGCCTCAATTATGTATATCTTGTGTTAGAAAAAAAATCGTCTCCTTTCTTGATCTATAACATTAAATTGGCTAGAATAGTATTGGTGATTCATAATTGTAGGGTCATACCTATTGTGATATAGTGATGTTTATAATTTCACATGCCCTAATCTATCACAATCAGCAGTTGAGCTTTAACTTAGGAATATTGCATCACTCCAGGTTCTCAAGGCTATGAAAGAATCCGACTCCCCCTGCCCTGCAATTTTTGCAATGTCCAACCCAACAACTAAAGGTTTCTCCCTATATTTACTTGCAAATACTTAAAAATAAGCACTAACATTGGCCTTTTCTTGTTACAGCTGAATGTACGCCTGAAGATGTATTCAAGCATGTTGGTGAAAATGCAGTATTTGCTAGTGGAAGCCCTTTCAGTAATGTTACTTTAAGTAAGTCATGTTTAATCTCATTTGATTTGTTTGCATACTATAAATCCTTGTCAGCGACTGCTAATGCTAATGCTACGACCGGGTTGTCCCAGGCAATGGTAGAAAAGGCTATGCTAATCAAGCAAACAACATGTATCTGTTTCCTGGGTATGATAATCTTTGTGTCTTCCCTTGGAGTCTCTGGTTTTTGTTTTCACTGTCTCTGGTTTTTGTTTTCACCTGATCTAAGTTTCTGTGAAATACAGGATTGGTTTAGGAGCCCTTCTTTCAGGTGCTCGGCATATATCGGATGGCATGCTACATGCTGCAGCTGAGTGGTAAGTCTCGCTTGATAGGATTTAAGATTGACCAAGTCCATAAAAAATATATCAACATCGACTACAGCAAAATAGTTTCATTAGATTCTTTATAAAATATATTTACGTAGTATTATATATATTTCACATTTTTACATAAACTTTGTAAAACTTAAAGAAGTTTGACTTGGGACAAACCTAGAATAATTAATTTGGAATGGAGTGAGTAGGTACTAATGTAACTTGGAGACAACGTGCAAAACTTTTTAGCTTGCAGTTTTTCAGCCAAAAGACTTTTCACAAAATGGACCCATGATTATTAATTTTTCAACTTACATTGCACAGTTTTTGTAATTAATGTATCTCGCATGGCTCTTGTTTGTTCTCCTTCTTCCCTGGACAAAATTCAGCTAAGCTTTTGTGTAACAATTGCTGGTGCAGCCTTGCTTCATACATCACAGATGATGCAATTCGAAAAGGAATCCTCTTTCCTTCAATTTCAAGGTTTGCTCAATGACCCAACTCGTGCCATCGCACTCTGTAACCACTAACCATGACACCTTGCTCCAAGCATTATGTTGTTGCTGACTACCACCCATCACACATCACAGTATCAGGCACATCACCGCACGTGTCGGCGCTGCAGTCGCCCGTGCTGCTGTTGATGAAGATTTGGCCGAGGGATGCTCTGACATGGATCCTCGGGACCTCAGGAGCATGTCAGAGGTACGCCATACAAAATCTCACATCCCTAAAGTTGCCCGCCAGAACATTGCCTGATTCTTTTTCATGTGTTCACAGTCGGATACGGTGGATTACGTGGCTCGGAAGATGTGGTACCCTGTTTACAGCCCACTTGTGAATGACAAGTAGTGTTCGACGAAGCACACCTGAAGAGACATATCAGGCACATACATTTGTTCTGATTAGTGAATACTTTGCTATTTCGGTTTAGCTGCTCTACCTGGGAGCATTTCAGCAGATACTGCTGCCACGTCTACTGGCTATGTTGTTGCCTCATTTGTTTACGTTGACAGGTTCATCAAACATTGCTCAGTTTTGAGACCCGTTGAGCTACAGTTATGTCCCGTGTCGTAGGACTTGAATAAATGTCTGATGTTGGCAGTCTGCCTCCTGGGGGGGAATTTTTGGTCTATGCATGTATATACAGCCTATATGCGGAAAAAAATAGTATTTAAATAAAAAGTCAAAAAATCTGAAAATATTTTTAAAATAACTTAACCTTCCATTCTACCTGTGAAAAACATTCCACAAAAACAAAAATCTCTTTTGACCTTTTTTGGTCAGAATGGTGTGAATAGTGACCTATAATAACAAATATTTTTTGTTATTTTTGCCCTGAAATCAACTCTTGCTTGTTTTTTATTGGTGGAAATCCATATACTAGTGCAAAAAAGTCAAGTTTATTAAAAAAAAACTTATGAACTATTTTGACTTTTTATTTTGTAATACTAAAAATAAAATTTTATATAGAGGGTAGATACAACCAGGAACCAAAGGGTATTTCCCTCTGCCTCATGCATCTTCATTGTTTGGCGTATCAAATACTAGGAACCAGGAACCATCACCTTTTCGGCTTTTATAATATAAAACAAGATGAAAATGTGTGGTCAGGTGATTTATAAGTCAGATGACAACCAAATAGGCGTGACTTATAAGTCATTGGTTTTAAGTTACCTGACTTATAAGTCACCTGACTTATTGAAACCAAACAGGTCCTTAACATCCTTTAGATTCCCTCAGATTTGGGTTAGATAATATGATTACTTAGTTTGTTATGTGCCATAAAAGAAAACAATGGCGAATCAATATGTGATTGGATGTTGTTCGTATTTTTTTGAATTTATTTCAGACCTTTTTAGGGGTGAATATGTAGGGGTGAACATCGCTCTCTTGGGAGTTGAATCTCACCTGTATCTAGGAAACACATGCCATAATCATATCTATCAATCGATTATGGAACCCCAGTTTCTGTACTGTGTAATTACCTCAGGTGAGTCGACCTTGGGGATCAGAACTATTGATGTATCATTCCATTCCTCCAGAGTTTGCCTAGAATTTATCATAAAAAGGACCTTCTGTGAAATATCATCTCCTAGTATATGCCAGAATGTCTTAAAGAAGACCGCATGGAGGCCATCAGGCCCGGGTGCCTTCAGGTCCCCAATGTTGAACATTGCTTTATGTACACCATCATGTGTATACGGGCCATTAACATGGTATTCATTTGAACATTTGGTCCGTCACCTTTGGCTGGACTTTTTGGATGATTGAGGGATCAACATGATGAACTTCGGATGAAAATAAATGAGCGAAGTACCTTTGGATATGTGAACCGAGGGTTGTCGTACCTTCCAGTACGTTACCAGCTCTATCATTAAGCTTCTTAATGAGATTTCTTTTCCTGTGCACGGATGAGTAGCGTTAGAATAATACGAGAGGCAATAATCGAGAGAGGTGTAAAGTGAATCGTTGATCTTTTATTAGATGATTGTAGATATTTATACAGGTAGAAGGGATGCCTTGAAGTGGCATCCGTTCAGGAGAGATGGCATGAACCGACACGACGGTTGTCAAAAGGCAATTGCCCGTGGTTGGTACAATGAAAGATTCCCCATAACTAACACATGTTAATTAAGTTTTAGCACTTTTCTTAATCTACACTTGTCCATAAAAATATCATCATCTTGAAAGGTCTTCTCTAAAAACCTCTGGAAAAAATGTGAGGACTATAGTATTTGATAAAACTTCTTTAAACCGAGTGGAGAAAATAAGGAGAAAATGCTGTAACATATAATTGTTGTTGTCTTCCTTAACTCAATATGTGAGAACTATAGAGTTTAGAGGACAATAAATTTGTCGTATATACTTTTCTAAAAACCCCGATAGGGAAAACAGAAAGTAGGCCATATGATCTTGTGTTGATATTACCTTATTAAAAACCTTTACGAGAACCTGTATAGTAACTCATGAAGGAAAAAGAGTATAATATGATGCATTGAACATGAATAATTCACGAAGATACTCCCCCTGATTCTTGCAAATTTCGAAGCCATCATATACCAATTCCATGAACATATTTCTGGAATGTAAAAGTTGATAGAGACTTCGTAAGAAAATCAGTCACATGATTTGATTTGCAAGATATGCATATAGTGATGTTGCTTATTGCATAACCTATTTGCATCCGGGCAACACAAGAAACATTATCGTTAAGATAGTGGTTGGTGGATGTAACCATGAGATATGTTTCGAAGACTCTTCATGAGAGGGCTATTGTACCTAGTAGGAACACTAAGCTTGTCTATGATCTGACATAGCGGGGATCTGGTCAATGTATCCAATGGTATTGGTGTTCAGATTTCTCTAAAACTTAAAAAACTAGGACAAGCTGTTTGATGCCTTTGGAGATATCGTTAGAAATTCTTGAGTCCCAATCAACTGTGTTTGGTGGATCCAATGGCATTATGAAATTTTGAGTCCCAATATCTCATTCCCATCATCTCTTGGTCTAAATAGATCTTTCTCTACGTCTAGAGAATGAACTACCATGAGAGTTATGGATGGATAAGATTTGTCCACAATGAATTTTTCCAATATGTTTTGAATATAGACAACATAGTATACCATAATGTATGAATGAAGGTGCTAGCTCAAGTTGTAGTAACGAGCGGTATTTTGGTTTACCCAAATTCTCCATTTTAAACTCCGTCATTTAGATGATTACATGTGTCGTCATTGTAGACACACAATCATGGATAATCATCATTATAGGAGTAATCCTTGTGTATAAGGAACTCACCACGTCGGTTGTACCATATGTACCGACAACAATAATTCGTATGGTGACTTAATGATTTTTTTACACAATATATGTTGCATTTTGCATTTCGATTCAGAATCGAGGTTCCAATGGGAACCATCTAAGTCTGAAAATAGTGATCCACATGGATATGTAATCACTACATCTATCAACTGCATAGATAGATGATTTTTTACTGCCAATGATATAAGTTACGGGAAAGAGATTCCACCTCTGGAGAATAGTTGGGTATCTGCGTGAACCCTTGTGCTACAATACTTGCTCGTTGTTTCACCACCTCGTTGTTCTCAATTCCGTTTCCAGAAGAAAACTGGTGTAGGTATTTCTTATGAATACCTTCCCATTATTAAGCAAGATCATTCCTATCTAGATTATACCCTTTGCTTGAGTTCAATCCGTGTGTTGTTCACACTTTGCCATGGCCATGGTCTTTGGATATGAATCATTTGAAAAGTTTTGCAATCTAGTTGAGAAATGTACGTCGACAATTGTAGACTTTCGGCTATATGTTTCTCAAGAATCTATATATGAATATAGAGTTGATGGAAATATCCTTACCCATGCCGACTGCCTGCAATTTCCCAATGCAATTGAGTCTGGTATTATGATGTCCCGGTCATTATGTGCACTATGACCTGGGTTGGTGGATGTTTCCCATGCACTCGGTATGCTACCCATTATGTGTCTGTCAACGTGAAGTTTACTTGCATTTACTCATTCATAGGCCTTGATATCCTTGCTTGCGAGAAGTTGAATCCTGATGTACTTTGGCCATACATCTCCCCTGTTCTTCAGTCATTTTCTGTTCTTTGTGGCCTTGTTTCGCTTACAGGTGGGATTCATTGCCGCGGCGCGGTGCAGGAACGCCGGTTCTATGGGCCGCCATGGTAGCGGCCGCCACCATGCCAAAGCAAGGGCTGTAGCGTCTCGCGAGCGAGCGATGCTGAAGCCGAGAACTGTCGTGCCCCTGAATCGCTCCACTGGGAGCGTGCTGATAACGTGTTAGAATAATGCGAGAGGCAATGATCGCAAGAGGTGTAAAGTGAATTGCCGATCTTTTGTAGATATTTATACAGGTAGAAGGGATGCCTTGAAGAGTCTAGGATCGAAAGTATGTCTAGAGGTGATTAGACTACTTGACAAGATTTTTTTGCCTTTTCCCAATTCTACTTGAGAAACAGCTACAATAGTTATAGAAGGTCAAGTACACCCTACACATGCAATTCTAATAGTATAGCAGCGGAAAGTAAAACATGCAAGTGTAAAGTAGAGGAGTGAGATAGGGAGATCAAACGCATGAGGTTGACACGACGATTCTTCGCATGGTTCCGATAGGTGGCGCTATCGTACGTCCATGTTAGTGGAGACTTCAACCCACGGAGGATAATGATTGCGAGAGTCCACGGAGGGCTCCACCCACAGAGGATCCACAAAGAAGCGACCTTGTCTATTCCACCACGGCTTCAATCCACGGAGGACTAGCCTTACTCACGGTAGATTATCATGAAGTAGGCGATCTCCTTGCCCTTACAAACATCTTGGTTCAACTCCACAACACGAAGTAGGAGGCTCCCAAGCGACACCTAACCAATCTAGGAGGCGCCACCCTCCAAAAGGTAATAGACGTGGTCGATCAATGAACTCCTTGCTCTTGTGCTTCTAAAGATAGCCTCCTCAAAACAAATCACTCTCTCACATAATATGCATGGGTAGGAGAGGTTAATTTGGTGGAAAGCAGTTTGGGGAGGCTAGAGATCAAGTTTCAAATGATAGGATTGGAATATCTTGGTCTCAACACATGAGTAGGTGGTTCTCTCTCAGAAAATGGATCTGGCAGTGAAGTGTGTGTTCTGAGTGTTTCTCCCACGAATGAGAGGTGGGTGTAGGGGTATATATAGGCAGCAGCCAAAATTCAACCGTTACACGCAAACGAGCAAACTCGGCGGTACCGATTATAACAAAGGTGTTAACTTTTGAATCTCGGTGAGACCGATATATGAAACTCGGTGGCACCGAAAAGGTGACTAACAGTGAGATGGCCAAACTCGGTGGCACCGATACTCAAACTTGGAAATTCCGATTTTGTGTATCTTGGCAACAGAATGTTGGTCACATTGAACATGGTAGCACCGACTTGGTTTCGGTTGCACCGATTTGGTGGAAATATCTAGGGTTTCTTTCTGAGGTCAAACTCAGTGGGTCCGATATGGAAATGTTGCTGACACCAAATTTGTGAATGTGGAACTTGACAGAGTGGATATGTGGGAAAATGACTCAGTGTTTTGGTGGCTAACTTTGAGCATTTGAGCAATCAGTTCATTTTACTACCGCATCCCCTTTTAATAGTATTGGATTTCCTATGGACTGAAAAGTGATTTCTCACAAATATAAAATGAAGAGTCTTCTTTGCTTGAAGCTTGATCCAACATTATTCCTTTCTTGCATCCAGGGGCTTCTCCACATAAACCTTAAGCCATAGCATCTTTTGAACTTTTTCTGAAATATACTTGGAAAACATATTAGTCCAATGATGCATGTGTTGTGATCAATTATCAAAACCACCCTAGGGAGCAATTGTGCTTTCAATCTCCCCCTTTTTGGTAATTGATGACAACATATAGATCAAAGCTTCGACAATAGTTATAATCAATGATTAGCATCGACACTTTGAGAAGTCTGTGAAAAGCAAGAGCTCCCCCTAAATTTGTGCATTATTTAAAATTTGTGTTTGAATGCAAATGCACAATCGATTAGGATCATGGGTCACTCTTCCATGTCACATACATCTTGGTGGTGCGTAAACAAGATAGAAATGAATAACAATACACATGGCACCAACAAGATAAGTGAATGATCATCCCAAAGATAGCTAAAAGATAATAGTGTTGCATCACACAAGGTAAAGCGTATGATCAATCACACAGATAGGATAAAGTCATGCAACAAACCAAAGTTTTTAAAACCAAATGAGAGCAAATAAGGTCAAAAGCTCTCTCTCACACGAAGTCTATGATCTATACATTTCTCTCTATTTTGCAACAAGTTATTGTCGTGGAGCTGGAGGAGTTGATAATGAAGGTGCTTGAGCTGGAGCTGGTGTTGAAGGTGCTGAAGCTTGTGCTGAAGATGTCTGTCTTGTCTCCTGAGGAGGTACAACAGCTGACCTAGGCCTGGTGCTGAACTGAGTAGTAGTGGGAGGAGGAGACTCTTCCTCCTCCTCATCATCATCTTCATCTTCCTCATCTGAGCGTGTGATCTCCAATGAGTCAACTTCATGTTGAAGCTGTTTGACTATAGTTGTCAACTAAAAAACCTTCACATCCATGTCATGAAACTTGGTTTCCACGACTCTCTCAAGGCTTTTGTGACTTTGCAGTATCTCCTGAATGTTCTTCTCCATGCCTTGGACAGAGCTAACTAGAAATGCCATTTGCTCATCTTGAGTTCTGGGCTGTGGAACTGAAGGTGTCCTATTTCTAGCAGCCTTAGCTTCTGCTGCCTCTGGTGCCATTCTTGCTGCAGCTGAGTTGGGATCATTATCGTCCATTACCACTTCATTGTCTTCAAACTCTGGCTGAAGAGGTAGATGGGATGATCAAGTAGATATGCATGCTTGCCTAGCTTGGCACTGATAAACATTTGAATGTAAGGAGCATATCCACACGATCCCTTCTGATCTGCAGAAGTCCTCCGGATAGTCTCTACTATCAAATCTATTACTCTGAATCTAGTATGAGTGTCTAGCAGGTGCAACAGGTTGATGGAATGTCCTCTAATCATCTTTTCATCTCCTGATCTAGGCATCGGGGTGTATCTCAGAATAGTGTTTGTTGTAGGAATGCATGCTTGCAGAAAGTACACTAAACCCATCTTGTGACTTGCCAAGTACTTGTGTGGAATTGTCTTGTACATATTGGCCATTGAGTTGTGACTCTGCTTCGCTTCTCCATACACATCTACATCTCGATCTTCTTGCTTGGGGGCACCAATGATAGCAGCCCATTCAGCAATTGTGGCTTCATACTTGTGATCATGAGTCATACAAACTAAAGAATCATCATAGAAATGAATAGTTGCATAGAATTGCATGATCAACTCGTCATTCCACGGGGTCATCTCTTTGCCAACAAACTTTTCAGTGTCCACTAATCTAAAGTTCTCTTGGACATGGGGAAACAAATTCTCATTTTCCTTGAAATATGCCCAGTCGACATACCTCATATCATTGACAACACGACTCTTGTCAAACAAGACAGTCTCATAAAAATCTTGTTGTTCCTTGGTGTGAAA
Source organism: Hordeum vulgare subsp. vulgare (assembly GCF_904849725.1). Lineage (NCBI taxonomy): Eukaryota > Viridiplantae > Streptophyta > Magnoliopsida > Poales > Poaceae > Hordeum > Hordeum vulgare. Next base: position 316,165,496 of record NC_058518.1, read on the forward strand.
CCTTGGATCAACAACAATTCTTCTTCTTACAACATATGGATCATTAGCTCTCCACTTTCTTAGTCCGACATCCTTCCTTTTCTTCATATCTTCTGCTATTGGATGAGCAGCATTGTGAATAGGCAGGGTTCGTCTGAGCTTCCTGAGAATTGGTACATTCTCATCTTCCTCCTCCTGTGCAGCATGGGCACTGGATGCAGGGCCTTTGCTCTTGGCAGCTGCAGGTATGTCCTTGGTAGTCCTTCTGGGAGCTACAACCTTCTTTGCTTTGGCAGGAGGCGTAGGAGCAGATTTCATAGCATAAGCCATCACCTTCTTCTTCTTGGGAGGAACTGGGATCTCCTCGGGAGCTTCTTCCCCAGCATCTTCTGGGTCTTCATACGTTGAAGTCTTTCTCCCAACAAGATGATCAGTTCTCTTCCCGGGCCTCTTCACACCAGCCTTCTTGGCAAGTTCATCCTTGGAAAGTGTTGTGCTCTTCCTGGCATATTCAGGTGCTCTCTCCATATTGATGCAATGCGGCCAGATGAAGAAGACTGGCGCCTACTAAAATAAGGGGGAGTAAATGATGGAGACTAAAAAAACGATTTAAGGTGGCATTGTCCACGGAGAAACCACCCCAAAGCCAAGTCACTATGGTATCTCCTACTACTGGTATGGCGCTAGCTAAGCTTGTAATTACTGTTGCTCCCCAAAAGTTCATCTGACCCCAAGGTGGTACGTATCCTATAAAAGCTGTCACAATCATTAATAGGAATATGACAAGAGAGGGAGAGGGAGAGGGAGAGGGAGGGAGAGAGAGGGGAGGGGGAGGGAGAGGGAGGGAGAGAGGGAGAGGGAGAGAGAGAGAGCGGGAGAGGGAGAGGGAGAGGGAGGGAGAGGGAGAGGGAGAGGGAGGGAGAGGGAGAGGGAGAGGGAGAGAGGAGAGAGAGGGAGGGAGGGAGAGGGAGAGGGAGGGAGAGAGGGAGGGAGGGAGGGAGAGGGAGAGAGAGAGGGAGGGAGGGAGAGGGAGAGAGAGGGAGGGAGGGAGAGGGAGAGAGAGGGAGAGAGAGAGGGAGGGAGAGGGAGAGGGAGAGGGAGATGGAGAGGGAGGGAGAGAGAGAGAGATCATCAGGGGTAGTAGTTACTTTCCTGACAGTCTTCTTTGGAGCCTTTGAAGGAGCTAAAGTTTCCCCGGGCATAAAATTTGAGTCCTCTTCATCAGAAACCAACTTCTTCCTTTTCCTGGTGGCTGCCTTGGGAAAACCATGAGAGCTGGGAGAACTTGGGTCTGAAGCAGACTTCTCTGGACTAGTGCCTGAGTCCATCTCTACGCTCTGCTCTCTGAAGTCATTTTGACTATCTTTTGAACCAGACATATCTGACAGGCAAGCACAAACTCAACAGCAAACAACAAAATGTGTGAAGTGGATATAGGAAATACAAAAAGGATGAGCATCACAAAATTCACATGTTTTTGAAATTTTAAACAGAGAAATCCTTAGTTTTAACTTTCTGCAGAACACATATTGGTGGAACCGAGTTTGAACTTTTGGAGTCACCGAGACACATTAACTCCTTAACATAAACTTGGTCATCATTTCGGTGGAACCGAAAATGACAACTCGGTCTCATCGAGTCCATTCTCACGAACCCTAGGTTCAAAATCGGTAGCACCAAGTTTTGCAACTCGGAGTCACCGAGATGGGGTCTGCGGACTGTTAACCCTAAAAACTTCATAGTTCTCTAATCTATGGGATTCATCTGGAGGATGGAGAGGATGCACACGGTGGCTTGTGGATCAAAATTTCCCATTGCGTATGAATCAGATGGAGAAACACACAGGGGCTCCGAACCATACCCTAGCTTGGCGGTGGTCCGGCTACGGCGGCGATGACGGTGAGGATTCCGTCGGCGGCGGAGATTCCCAGCGGCGGAGAAGCACGGGGACTCAAGGGTGACGACCAGGGGTCCAGGAGGCACCTTAGGGTTTGAGGCGAAATGGTTTTGACGATTGGAAATCAAAGAATCGGTCCGCTGGAATATATACCCATTCGTTGTCGGTGTCACCGAGATTACATGTCAGAATGTTTGTAATACAATTTTTGTAATAATAATTTGTGTCGACGCAAAGAGGCCTGTGTCAGAATGATTGTAGTTCAATTTTTGTAAAACTGCATGTGGGTATAACATGGCACAAGCATCATTGATGAGTCCCATGTCCAGTCTCTCCCTTATCCAACCTCTCTGCCAAGTAAACTTATCGCCGACGAACCCCAAGTATCTCCGATCATAGTCGCTTATCGCAGCCCGAAACACTGTCATATATTGTTGCGGCCTTGGGGTTGCCACCTTCCTTCTCATTCAGATATTGTATCTCGTTCAAATCCCCAATTGGTAGCCATGGTGAGTTGTTGGTCTGATGCAACAGATGTTTCCTTTCCCAAGTTTTATACTTATGTTCCCAACTGAATTGTCGTACATACTTGTCAGTATCCACTTGACATTGCTCTCATCTTCTACCACTACATCAACTAGCTGAGTGTGCGTGCGTTGCCATGAAACATAAATTTACACTGTCGTTTACTTTGCTGCTAGTGTTGATCCAACCTTGCTAGTTGTTTTGCTGTTATTGACAAACCCACGATAAGCTTTCTTGTGGCCCTAGCAACCCTTTGTGCTTAAAGAGATCATACTATTTTTATTTTGTCGAATCAGCGCTTTAAGCAGGAAGGGTTATACAAACATAATATGATATAAAGATACCCGTTTCAAAAAAAGTATGATACCTTCTTCCATATAGTGTACTACCAAACCAAATACATGTGGCTCAAACTTGAATTCCATATATAAATATTCATCATCATGAGTAAAAAAATATCCCCGTGTTCTTAATCAAATCTCATATAGTTTGAGGCAAAAGAAAAATGTGCACATAATGCCACAAAACAATAAATTTAGGCATAGGGATCTTGGGATGTCCACATAGTTATAAAGTGTCTTGTACTCCACAAGGATGTATCATGCGGAATAAATCAAGAATTTATGTGATGTATGTTGCTTATTACTCCATTGCTACAAATTTCAAATAACCAAACTAGCGTACATAGTGAACTTTCGGAAGCTTGACATATTAGAACTAAATCAAATTATCGCAACTGTAGTGCCATGGTGCTTCATCGGTAGTCTTGTTCGAAGTCAAATTTCTCTGTAAAGTCTACCAACATAGCCTGGCAACAAGCAATAAGCAAGTAAGAAGACATTAAAAAAGAGAACACATTATCCCCATCAAAGGAAGCAACACTGCATGTGCATAACTAATAAGCAACCTATGAAGCAGGCACATGTGATATGTCCAACTTCAATCTATGTGTTCTTCCAACTAAATAGCTGCTCTGACAAACTCATATTTCCTGGCATTTTCTGAGTGTGACCTATATCCTTGCCATTTGATTATAAAGCATAAATTTGAAATGATCAGCGCCATTGGCGTTTGAGTCCTAAAGCACCTTGCAATCCCTTAAATATTTCATTTTATCTCGTTTCCTAATTATACTATGTGATTAATAGCATGGCATGATAAGCTTGTAGAGCGCACGCTTATTTTACCTCATTCTACTTCTTCGACTTACCTACCCACCGTGGTAGCTCCTCTCTCTCCTCCCTTTTGCTGCTCCATGTTCTGATCAATCATACAAAAACCTAAAAGCCAGTATTACTTCAGACAAACATAAAACTATATGTATATTAATAATTATCAATTTTACTATAACCGGTGTATCTTTTTATAGAATAGAAATCTTGGGGTTAAGTTGATCAAATGAGTGGATGAGATGAGTATCATAGCAACCATTTACCTAGCGCTTTGTATTATGGCAGGTTAGCAATCCTAATGGTTGGTCTCTCATTTGAGTATCTTGATACTAAGTTAATAACACAATAGTTTGCAGAAAAGGTTTAGAAAAAAGGAACAATCTAAGGTACCGATTCAGTATGTACAGGTGGTTGTTATGTCATGTTTGGTTGAGTTACAATCACGTTATTTGAGGGTTATTAAGTTGACAAGCATTAACTTGGATTGAAACCTAAACTTTTGTGCGCATACTCACATCCTAGTCCTAGCACGAGCTTTCGGAAACCTCATGAGACAGTCTAAACTACAGAATGACACCGAGGTGACATAGCCTTGCTCAACCAATGGAATAAAAGCCAAATTGTCAACCGCCTTTACTAAAACATGCCACTATTTCTGCAAACATTTTTGCTGTATCATGATATCCTAACGGAGACTATCTCAGGCACCTACCGTCTAGAGCATCATGACGGAGACAAGGTCAGAGAGGAGGAATGCCAATAATACTTGAGCAACACGTACTCGTATTATGTTGTGCATCTATCAGTAGACAAAGTAACGATTTTCGTGTTCTTAACACAATTAAGTGAAGAAAAAGAACAAGCTTGAGTTCTATGCATGTGGGCGTGTGGATAAACTAACCAAATCTAAATATGTATTTCCATAAGAAATAACATTTATTGCTGAATCTTATCATCGATCTAAGCACATCACAAATCCTTCCATCCAAGTGTGAATTCCATTTTTTCAATAAGAAGATCAGTCCTGAGATGACAGAAATTGAACAGGAGAAGAACACACGTTACTTGCATTCAACGAGTGTAAAAAACATCACAGGTATCACACGCCCACCTTTGTAATGCACCTGTGTACTGGGTGGGAAATAAACAGATAATGGACCCTCAATACCCGATAATTTTATGGTTAATTGCATAAAAAAATTGGTATAGCTAGAACTCGACAAAATGGAAACATATTTGAAGTGGTAAAGACCACAGAAATATGCAAAAGAAGATTAGCCTTTTCATTCCGTGCATATGTGAATTATATCTTAGTATGTAGATAGAGACAAATCATGTCCATTAGTACATATATCAGGAATAACATCATAAGATGCATCCGTTTCCATATGCAACCCCAGAAACTGCAACCTCTGAAACTGATTAAGGCCGTATGAAAAAAGTTAGATGAACTAATCTATTCATAACATTGACTGGACAGAAGGTTTAGAAAAATTATTATGTGTGCTGTATGAGAAACCTGCCTCATCAAGTCTACCAAACGTTAGAACGAAAAGAAAGAAGATTCAATTTCGTAAACCATTGCAGCCCGTGCGTCATACCTCTAAATTTGTAAAGCAGTCATACTTGCGTGCGAGTGAACTCCTCAATCCTCTTCATGATGCACCAAGTCCTCCATCAACACCTTGTCATCCAGTCATCACCTATCATCCAGTCAATCCCGGTGAATGTATCGATCCCTGAACCACCTCCCATATCTCAATATCAATGTGCAGAATCAACTCAGTCAAATCAATGACCAAAGGAAAAGATGTGATCCCTGACACAACACTTGTAGTTCAAAACAAACAAGCAAAATTAAACACCACGACCCAAAATCTCAACCAACACATGTGAGGCTCTGTGCAGCGATGCTTACATTGATGTGCTTCTGCAGATAATGCGGCAATGACTTCTTGGGCCGTCGTGGCAGATGCATGCAGCCGATGGAGAGAAACTCCTCAATGATGGGACGAATAAGTCCCTTTTCCTTCAATGGTAGCGTGGGCAAGCGTTTGCCCAATGCCATCCAATCTCAATGCCGGAGAAGCCACAATGGCGGTACAGTCCTCTAGGGCCGCCGTAGCCATGCGAGTTTGTGGGCTTCTCCTTCTACAGCTATGGATAGGAGGCATCCACTAAGGCAGGGATGCGGTGGTCAGAGGCGGCACCCGTGAGGGCGGGGCTTCCCTGCGCGACCGGTTGAGGGTAGGGGAGATCGTGGGTGTGCTCCACCAGATGGAGGGGATCGAGGCAGAAGGCAGAGGTCGTGGAGAGGTAGAGAACGTGTTGGTTTTCTGATATGTTTTTTTGGGTGAAGGAGGCTAGTTTTCCGAGGGATTGAAGGATTGAAAAAAATGCTGGGAGGATGTGGGTGGGAGGAGCTAGTGATATGAGGGAAGGTAGAACCATCACAACGATGGAAGATTCTCCCCCCTTTGTAAACATTTAGCTGGACTAGTCAATCGCCCGTGAGGTGCCACAAACGATAAAAACTCAAATTTTGCTATTAACTGCATTGTGATCTCATCCGTGAACCATAACACACGTGCAATTCTTTACCATATCATGGAAAGCGTTGTTGTCGTCTCAGTCATATCGTGGAAAGCATTGGAGATGTCCTCCAGTGCCCTCCCTCTTTCCTTATCACCGTGCACACATTCGATATTCTTGTAATTTTTGAATGTATGCAATCGCTTTCCTAATAACTAAGCACACTTTAAATATACTTGCAAATTTCAAATGTATATGTATTGCAATAATTGTAGATACCTTGCATATCGTGGAAGCACACTTTAGATATCCACTGATAGTCTTTAGATATCCTTGTCGTAGAATAACAAAGATTATGAAACCACCTTCGGTTTTGTTTTCATTTGTTTTGGAATTTACTGTTTATCGGGGCGCAAATGAGCTCGGGAGTAGAAGGAGACTTTCGGTATTATATCCAACTTCGTTTCCAAGTATACCAAGAACTTCTTCTCTACTCGTACCATGTTGGTTGAGCAACATATATGTTATTACCATGAAAATGATTGCCAAATATGCACTTACACCCCACATTGCATCTCCAATAACATCTAACAGGAAACATGAGCCAAAATTAAAAAGGAAAAAATGACACAGCTAGCGGCATTGCTGCATTTCCCACATACAACCCAACACATAAAAAAGAAAGGGACGAAACATATACCGCTACTTAGCACCTCCTTCGCCAATCACTTATCACCTCCCATGCCATATAGGGACTCAACACTTTTACCATCGAAATCCTACATGCCCACAAGACCCTAAGTCCAAAGCCCCTCTCCTAGCGGCCCCCCTCCCAATCACCTTTGATATAGGTTAGGACAATCTAGAACAATGCATAAAATAATTAATATAATAATTTCTTTCTAGGATAACCCAATGAAAGATGAAATATGCTAAAGTAAGTAGATTTCAAATTTGTATCATTAGATTCATTATTTATGTTAACAACAAGAATTATTTGAGTGAAGCACTAAGTCAAGACAATCACATTCAATAAATCAGGTGGAACAAGATTATATATTTTAAAACCAAAGAGACACATGTAGAACAATACAAAGGAGATAATAAGAGAACATGTTGGCACTACCATCATCCACATAAGTAATATACATAATTATGATGGAAAACTTCCTAAACCTTTCGAGGAATGCTGACCAGCCGTGATTGGCTACCAGTTTCAACCAATATGTGCTACATCATGTGCCGTTGCTCTGAAACATCTCGTCTCGTCCCTTCTATCGTTGTCACACCAGAATTAGCAAGGATTCTCTTACCCCGTCCATTTATAATCTAATATTTTTCTTGAGTCCGTAGGAGAAACAATAATGATATTGGGATCATAAGCATCTTCTATATATGCGCGAGACAAATATTAACATAAATTTGCGCAACCAAGGTTATGGCTCTGACCTTATTTTGCAACTTTCCCAATTGAAGTTAATGTCCCCATTGATTTCCCACATGGAATTCCTTCAAATCCTACACTTGTAAGATGACCAATGAAAATAAACACCCTGAAACATTGATTTGAAGGGTAGTTGTGTGAATGCGCATGCACCTGTGTTAAATGGAAAGTGAAATAACCCCGGTTAGGATAAAAAGTACAATAATTGAATAGCTTAAGGATGGATATTTTGCAACAATAGTTAATCACTCCAATAGAGTAGACTGAGAAAAAAAAATTGTTTACATACCATGATGATATTGCGAGGACCAAATCATGGGCGCTTCCAACACAATTTAGAGAGCAAGGAAATATATCTTGCATCAGATAGAGACAACTTACAAAAAATCCCCCCAAAAAGGTGCCCCGTAGGCCAGTATCTTCTTAGGGATGCATCCACATCACACACCTAAGGGCAGTAAGCAGATTACAGTGAGTGCGCGTATTCAAAATGTCAGAAGATCTCCAAGAGGAGAAAAGCTGACATTCAAGTACCAACACCAAAAATGCACAAGAGTAACCAGGATATGCTTATGTAACGTTGTATGGTTACATCCAATCCGAGCTAATTGGGTGGAACGGGACCCCATGGATCACAACCTGAATGAAAAAAAATCTCAAAGCCAACCAGGTGAATAAACCTAGCAGATAACATAATCAAACATAGCAATTACATAACATTTGTGGCAGGTCATAGCCGCCAACTTTATCTTGCTCTATACCGCAATAAACACACCTTCATTCGTGATGTGATTATGAAGAGGCATCAGATGAGTTGTGGACTGATACGTCTCAAACGTATCTATAATTTTTGATGGTTTCATGCTGTTATCTTTTCAACTTTGGATGTTTATATACCTTTTATATATTTTTGGGACTAACTTAATAATTCAGTGCCAAGTGCCAGTTCCTGTTTTTCTAGGTTTTTGACTCTTTTCAGATCTGATTTTGGAATGGAGTCCAAACGGAATAAAATCCCTGAAATGAATTTTTCCAGAACAGAAGAAGATCGGGGGACTTGAGGGCCAAGGCAGGAGGCCCATAGGGAGCCCACAAGCCCTGTAGCCGCGGCCAGGGGGGCCGTGGCCACCAGGCTTGTGGCCTCCCTAGAGCTCCTCTGCCCTAGCTCTTTGGCCTATATATTCTCTAAAATCCCAAAAAAATAAGGGCGTCCACGAAACCACTTTTCCGCCGCCGCAAGCTTCCGTTTCTGCGAGATCTCATCTGGAGACCCTTCCCGGTGCCCTGCCGGAGGGGACTTTGGAGCTCGAGGGCTTCTACATCAACAACATTGCCTCTCCAATGACTCGTGAGTAATCTACTTCAGACCTACGGGTCCGTAGTTAGTAGCTAGATGGCTTCTTCTCTCTCTTGGATCTTCAATACAAAGTTCTCCATGATCTTCATGGAGATCTATCTGATGTAACCCTCTTTGGCGGTGTGTTTGTCGAGATCCGATGAATTGTGGATTTGTGATCAGATTATCTATGAATTATATTTGAGTCTTTGCTGATTTCTTATATGCATGATTTGATATCCTTGTAAGTCTCTCCGAGTCTTGGGTTTTGTTTGGCCAACTAGATCTATGATTCTTGCAATGGGAGAAGTGCTTGGTTTTGGGTTCATACCGTGTGGTGACCTTTCCCAGTGACAGAAGGGGCAGCAAGGCACACATCGTGTTGTTGCCATCAAGGGTAACAAGATGGGCTTTCATCATAGATTTGAGATTGTCCATCTACATCATGTCATCTTGCTTAAGGTGTTACTCTGTTCTTATGAACTCAATACACTAGATGCATGCTGGATAGCGGTCGACATGTGGAGTAATAGTAGTAGATGCAGAAAGTATCGGTCTACTTGTTTTGGACGTGATGCCTATATGTATGATCATTGCCATAAATAACGTCATGACTTTGCGCGGTTCTATCAATTGCTCGACAGTAATTCGTTCACCCACCGTCTACTTGCTTTCATGAGAGAAGCCACTAGTGAACACTACGGCCCCCGGGTCTACTCACAATTATCATCTCCGCTTTTACTTTTACTTTGCTTTGTTTACTTTTTTGCTTTCAGTTCTCACTTTGCAAACAATCTATAATGGATTGACAACCCCTTCATAGCGTTGGGTGCAAGCTCTTTGTGTTTGTGCAGGTACTTGTGACTTGGCGCGATCCTCCTACTGGATTGATACCTCGGTTCTCAAACTGAGGGAAATACTTACCGCCGCTGTGCTACATCACCCTTTCCTCTTCAAGGGAACACCAACGCAAGGCTCCAAGGCCGCGGGGGAATCCTTTGCATATTTGCCAAGGAAATCCCTATAGGCGTAGCCAGCAGCAGAAGGATTTCTTGCGCCGTTGCCGGGGAAGAGAGATCAAGTCAAGATCTATCCAAGTAAGTGTCCCAAACTCATCTCTTGCATTTACCTTTTTTGCCAGTTGCCTCTCGTTTTCCTCTCCCCCACTTCAGATTTGCCGTTTTCATTTTCCTTTCTCCTTTGCCGTTTTCATTTGCGTTTTGCCGTTTTCCTTTGCCAGCTTTGTTGCTTGCTTGTGTTCTTGTTTGTTTGTTGAAGTCATCATGGCTGAAAACACCAAACTTTGTGACTTCTCGAATACTAATAATAATGATTTTATTAGTACTCCGATTGCTCCCGCCACTAGTGCGGAATCATATGAAATCAACGCTGCCTTGCTGGATCTTGTTATGAAAGAGCAATTTTCTGGCCTTCCTAGTGAAGATGCCGCATCCCATCTCAATACTTTCATTGAACTTTGCGATATGCAAAAGAAGAAAGATGTGGTAATGATGTTGTTAAATTGAAGCTTTTTCCGTTCTCTTTGCGAGATAGTGCAAAAACTTGGTTTTCTTCTTTGCCTAAAAATAGTATCGATTCTTGAAATAAGTGCAAAGATGCTTACATGTCCAAGTATTTTCCGCCGGCTAAGATTATCTCTCTCCGTAACGATATCATGAATTTCAAGCAACTTGATCATGAACACGTTGCACAATCTTGGGAGAGGATGAAGTTGATGATTAGAAATTGTCCCGCTCATGACTTGAGTTTGTGGATGATTATACAAATCTTTAAGCTGGATTGAATTTTGCTTCTCGAAATATCTTGGACTCCGCCTCAGGTGGAACGTTCATGGAAATCACGTTAGGAGAAGCTACAAAACTCCTAGACAATATCATGACCAACTACTCTCAGTGGCACACTGAAAGGCACGTGCTAGCAAAAAGGTACACGCTATAGAAGAAATTAACTCGCTTAGTGCTAAGATGGACGAGTTGATGAATTTGGTTGCTAGTATAAATGCTCCTTTAGATCCTAATGACATGCCACTATCTTCCTTGATTGAGAGTAGCAATGCTAGTTTGGACGTTAATTTTGTTGGTAGGAACAATTTTGGCAACAACAATGCTTTTAGAGGAAACTATGTTCCTAGGCCTTTTCCTAGTAACTCCTCTAACAATTATGGCAATTCCTACAACAACACTTATGGAAATCATAACAAATTACCCTCTGATTTAGAGAGTAATATCAAAGATTTCATCAACTCTCAAAAGATTTTCAATGCGTCCATAAAGGAAAACCTACTAAAAATAGACGATTTGGCTAAGAGCGTTGATAGGATGTCTTGTGATATTGATGCTTTGAAAGTTAGATGTGCTCCGCCTAAGGTCAACTTGGAGGGAACTTTAAAAGCTATGCGTTTCTCCATGAATGAGAGCAAAGAAAGAACCACCCAAATTCGCGCTAAGCATGAATGGTTTAAAAGGGTGCGTTCTAGTGATGCAAATCACGAAGATCTTAAAGTGCTTGGTGTGACTCCTCTTGAATCTTTGTTTTCGCGTGTCAAACCTATTGATGAAGGGGCTGGATATGAATCCACTTTGGTTGAAAAACGCCCCAATGATTCGGAGTCCACCTATCTTGATGATAAAGGTGTGGAGAGTGGAGTAGAAGAAATCAAAATATTGGTTAGTAATGAAACTCCCACTTTGGATTTCGAGGGATTCAATTATTATAGTTGCTCCTTGTTTGAATGCATTTCCTTGATGCATTCCATTCCAAACTCTCCACATGCTTATAGCCAAAGCAAAGCCTTTACCGCACATATCGTAGATGCTATGATGAAATCTCTTGAAGAGAAACTCGAATTAGAAGTCTCTATACCTAGAAAACTTCATGATGAGTGGGAACCTACTATCAAAATCCAAATCAAAAACTATGAATGCAATGCTTTGTGTGATTTGGGTGCTAGTGTTTCCGCGATTCCAAAGTCTTTATGTGATATTCTTGGTTTTCATGAGATTGAAGAGTGTTCTCTTAATTTGCATCTTGCGGATTCTACTGTCAAGAAACCCATGGGAAGGATCAATGATGTTCTTATTGTTGCAAATAAGAACTATGTACCCGTGGATTTCATTGTAGTTGACATAGATTGCAATCCTTCATGTCCCATTATTCTTGGTAGACCTTTCCTAAGGACTATTGGTGCTATCATTGATATGAAGGAAGGGAATATTAGATTTCAATTTCCTCTAAAGAAGGGCATGTAGCATTTTCCTAGGAAGAAAATAAGATTGCCTTATGAATCTATGATGAGGGCTACTTATGGTTTGAGCACCAAAGATGACTATACGTGATTCCATCACCTTATGCCTAGCTAAGGGCGTTAAACAATAGCACTTGTTGGGAGGCAACCCAACAAATCTATCCTTTTTCTTTCTGTTTTGTGTTTTCCACACTTTCATAATTCTGTTATGATTGTGTTTTTTGTGTTTCTTTTGCGTTTGTGCCAAGTAAAACCGTTATGATTAGTCTTGGGGATGATCGTTTGGTCATGCTGGAAAAGACAGAAACTTTCTGCTCACTAAAAGAATTTTCATTTTTTTTTTCTGTGAGAGCTTTTGAGTTGATTCTTTTTGCTGCTGATTGGTACACAAATTCTTCAGACTGTCGTAAGTTTTCAGAATTTGTGAAGTACCAGAAGTATACGAAGTATACAGATTGCTACAGACTGGTCTGCTGTCAACAGATTCTGTTTTTGTTGAGTTGGTTGCTTATTTTGATGAAACTATGGATAGTATGGGGGGGGGGGGTATTAGCCATGGAAGATTGAAAATACAGTAACCCAACATCAACATAAGTAGAATTTAAGTTTACTACAATACCTAAGGAAGTGGTGATTTGCTTTCTTATACTAATGATATCACGAGTTTATGTTTAAGTTTTGTGTTGTGAAGTTTTCAAGTTTTGGGTGAAGTTCTTATGGACAAAGAGATAAAGAGTGGCAAGATCTCAAGCTTGGGGATGCCCAAGGCACCCCAAGTTGATTCAAGGATGCTGAAAAAGCCTAAGCTTGGGGATGCCCCGGGAAGGCATCCCCTCTTTCATCTTCAATCCATCGGTAACGTTACTTGGGGCTATATTTTTATTCACCACATGTTATGTGTTTTGCTTGGAGCGTCTTGTATCGTAGGAGTCTTTTATTTTTGTTGTGTCACAATCTTCCTTGCGGCACACCTAGAGAGAGAGACATGCACTCACCATGATTTTGTCGAGCTTCACTTATATCCTTTGGTTAGACAATTCAGCTCACATGTGTTTCACTTATATATTTTGAGCTAGTTGATTTTTCTCTATGTGTTTCACTTCTATCTTTTAGAGCACGGAAGCGCATGGCGTGGTAGTTGATCTATGCTATGAAAGTAGTCTCAAAAGGGGTAGTTATCCAAAGGGATATAAAAACTTCCACCTTCATGTGCATTGAGTAGTTAGAGAAGTTTGATTCATCTCAATTAGTTTTGAGTTGTGGTTGTGGTAATATTGAAGTTATACTAGTAAGGTGTTGTGGATCTAGAAATACTTGTGTTGAAGTTAGTGATTCCCGTAGCATGCACGTATGGTGAACCGCTATGTGATGAAGTCTGAGCATGATTAATTTATTGATTGTCATCCTTTGTGTGGCGGTCGGGATCGCGCGATGGTTTATACCTACCAACCCTTCCCCTAGGAGTATGCATTGAATGTTTTGTTTCAATTACTACTAAAACTTTTGCAACAAGTATATGAGTTCTTCAGGACTAATGTTGAGTCCATGGTTTAGATGCACTTTCACCTTCCACTATCACTATCTTCTTTAGTGCCGTGCAACTTTCGCCGGTGCATAAAACCACCATTAGCCTCCCTCAAAACAGCCACCATACCTACCTACTATGGCTTTTTCAAAGCCATTCCGAGATATATTGCCATGCAACTACCACCATGACATGTGCCATAGCTTCTACATTGCCATTGCATGATCATAAGATAGCTAGCATGATGTTTCTATTGATGTCTATGCCATGCTAGATCATTGTCACGGTACACTACCAAAGGCATTCCATATAGAGTCATCATTGCTCTAAGTTTTGAGTTGTAAGTGTGATGATCATCATTGATGGAGCATTGTCCCATGTGAGGAAATAAAAGAGGCCAGCAAAGCCCATTTACAAAAAGATGCCAAAGATGCCCACAATATATATATATACATACATATATATATATATATACATATATATATATATATATATATATATATATATATATATATATATATATATATATATATATATATATATATATAAGAGGCCAAAGAGCCCACCAAAAAAATGAGAGAAAAAGAGAGAAGGGACAGTGCTACTATCTTTCCACACTTGTGCTTATTAAGCACCATCATCTTCATGATTGAGAGTCTCTCGTTTTGTCACCACCATATAGCTAGTGGGAAATTTTCATTATATAACTTGGCTTGTATATTCTAATGATAGGCTTCCTCAAAATTGCCTTAGGTCTTCGTGAGCAAGCAAGTTGGATGCACACCCACCAGTTTTCTTTAAGAGCTTTCACATACTCTTAACTCTAGTGCATCATTTGTATGGCAATCCCTACTCATTCACATTGATATCTATTGATGAGCATCTCCATAGCTCATTGATATGCCTAGTCAATGTGACTATCTTCTCCTTGTTTGCCTTGCAACCCCCACCACACCCCATTCCACTTATAGTGCTAAAACCATGGCTCGAGCTCATGTATTGCGTGAGAGTTGAAAAAGTTTGAGAAAGTAAAGGTGTGAAAACAATTACTTGGCCAATACTGAGGTTGTGCATGATTTAAATTCGTTGTGCAAGGATGATAGAGCATAGCCAGACTATATGATTTTGTAGGGATAACTTTCTTTTGGCCTTGTTATTTTGAAAGTTCATGATTACCTTGCTAGTTTGCTTGAAGTATTATTGTCTTCATGTCAATAGCAAACTATTGTTTTGAATCTAACGGATCTGAACATTCACATCACATAAGAGAAGTTACAATGACATCTATGCTATGTAGCATGAAAGCATCAAAAATTCATTCTTTACCACTTCCCTACTCGAGGACGAGCAGGAGTTAAGCTTGGGGATGCTTGATACGTCTCAAACGTATCTATAATTTTTGATGGTTTCATTCTGTTATCTTGTCAACTTTGGATGTTTTATATACCTTCTATATATTTTTTGGGACTAACTTATTAATTCATTGCTAAGTGCCAGTTCCTGTTTTTTCTGTGTTTTTGACTCTTTTCAGATCTGATTTAGGAATGGAGTCCAAACGGAATAACCCCGAAATGAATTTTTCCAGAACAGAAGAAGATTGGGGGACTTGAGGGCCAAGGCAGGAGGCCCACAGGGAGCCCACAAGCCCTGTAGCCGCGGCCTGGGGGGCCGCGGCCACCAGGCTTGTGGCCTCCCTGGAGCTCCCCTGCCCTAGCTCTTTGGCCTATATATTCCCTAAAATTCCAGAAAAAATAAGGGCGTCCACGAAACCACTTTTCCGCCGCCGCAAGCTTCCGTTTCCACGAGATCTCATCTGGAGACCCTTCCCGGTGCCCTGCCGGAGGGGACTTTGGAGCTCGAGGGCTTCTACATCAACATCATTGCCTCTGCAATGACTTGTGAGTAGTCTACTTCAAACCTACATGTCCGTAGTTAGTAGCTAGATGGCTTCTTCTCTCTCTTGGATCTTCAATACAAAGTTCTCCATGATCTTCATGGAGATCTATCTGATGTAATCCTCTTTGGCGGTGTGTTTGTCGAGATCCGGTGAATTGTGGATTTGTGATCAGATTATCTATGAATTATATTTGAGTCTTTGCTGATTTCTTATATGCATGATTTGATATCCTTATAAGTTTCTCTGAGTCTTGGGTTTTGTTTGGCCAACTAGATCTATGATTCTTGCAATGGGAGAAGTGCTTGGTTTTGGGTTCATACCGTGCGGTGACCTTTCCCAGTGACAGAAGGGGCAGCAAGGCACACATCATGTTGTTGCCATCAAGGGTAACAAGATGGTATTTCATCCCTGTCTCTCCGTGTCTCTCCACACCATCCGGCATAACTTCAACCTCCTAGCCATCTTCAATGTGATGATGCTGAGGTGCGCTCTCTCCACCAGGGACAAAAGTCGCGCTCGTCATGGTGCCGGGTCTTCTCCAATTTATCTCTCTTTCATGAGCAATGCAAGCGATAGGACGGGAAGCACATGCGGCGGCGGATCGGGGATGTGGTGGCGTTTTGGCGAGGATCTTCCATGGCCGATGCCAGCCATGGGGTGAGAAGCATAGGAGGAGGCGGTTCGCAAGGTTGGGATGAGTCATGGAGTCGGGGCGGGTAGCGAATTTTCTGGGAGGAATACGCTATCTGTGGCGAATAACATGGATTGGGGGGGGGGAAGATGGGAGTATGGGACATGGTCGTGTTGGACGTGTGTGTTTGCACGAGTGTAGCAACCACTGTATTTTTAGATTGATGACAAGAGGAACGTGGGGTTGGTTTTCCAAGTTTAATCGTGCGTGCGTGGGCGGACTGATTTTTCTTACATACGAATGAGGGGGGGGGGTCGAAGGAGGTTGAACCATCACGATGACAGTAGATGTATATTGGCCTTGTTCGTGCGTTGGATAGGCCACGACGTTGGCACGACATATGGTTTTCATTCACTTAGTGACATATATTGGCCTTGTCCCTCATCTTTCCTCCACAACAACATGTCTCCTCAATCATTCTCTGCTTGGAAGAAGAGATGGACTTAGATGATCTAGTTCGAAGGGGAGTGATGACCTACACACAAGATCTCCTTAATCATTCTTAGTTTGGAAGAAGAGATGGAGTTACATGATCTAGTAGGGGGGGGGGGGGGTGATGACCTACACACAGGATATTCAAAGACGTGCGACGACTTGAAGGAATTTGGAGGCAGATGGATGCTAATAGTCCACATGTCAGTGCACATCTTCGTGTATTTTAGTGATTTTGACGTATGTCCTTTGGATTCGTGTTATCTATGCTTATCTTATTCGGTGATGGTTCTTGTCCTAGTGCATTGGTCATGAAGGGCCCTAACATGATGATTTCTGGATTGTCTACTACAACAAGGTTTTTTTGATTTTTCGAGGGAGGAGCGATGACACTTGTGCGTCGTTGCCTTGCTTCAGTGCTTGGAGTCGTTGCTACATGGTTTACAAACCTACATGTAATTTACCTTACTTATGTTCTACT
Organism: Hordeum vulgare subsp. vulgare; assembly: GCF_904849725.1. NCBI lineage: Eukaryota > Viridiplantae > Streptophyta > Magnoliopsida > Poales > Poaceae > Hordeum > Hordeum vulgare. The sequence goes on from NC_058518.1 coordinate 316,182,672, forward strand.
TTGTATGGCCATGACATTTGATGAATAGACCATATGTTTTTTGGAAAAAACATACAATCACCAACTCCCCTTCGATACTAAAGTGTAAAGGGAGCCGATGTAGGTCTTTCCTGTTTATGTTTATCTGTTCTTCAAATTTCATAAATTGTAAGAATGCTAGACTCATCAGTGATTCACATGGGAGTTCGATAAACTTCATCAAGGTTATAGCAAAAAACTTCCTATCTAGTTTGAGCATTTTGAAAAAAGAAAATGCTTCTTTTTTTACACACAATTATATTCACTTGTTGACTTACGATTATGCCTTCAAATGACCTCTTTTTAAAATTTTAAAGAGAGACTTATAGAAAAAATCTAACCTCCAAACTATATCTTGTTTGAAACCATGCACATGCAAATGCACATCTTTGCCAATTGATAATAATTAAATACAACACAAAGAAGGAAAATTTAGGTATCATATTAAACACAACAATTCTACAGATATAAAATAAAAATCTTGAAAAATTGATTATGAAATTCCAGGTCAGAAACAAAATTCATCTCTAAGATGACGAAAGCCATGCTACCGACGAAGAAGCACGTAGCCAAAGCCGTCTGCGTTGGATCCAACAATTTCATGTTCTTGGAGTTCACTAACCTCAAAGTTGATGTCCTCGGTAGCTTCATCTATGATACTTGCTTGTGAGAACAAAAACTTAACTAAAAACAACATCGAAAATAATACCTAATTAAGGTGCGACATTTTCATCATTATTTCATGGAGAATGAATAATGCATACTCTAGTTTACTGAACTGAAAGTGCATGCTCGTAAATAAATTTTCTTCAAATAAAATAGCTAGTAGAAAATCTTAGTAGTAAAACAGAAAGATCATATGCTCCCTTAGCAATTCATATAAGATTAAAACTGTAAGAATATTAAATCAAGGCATTCTAATCATGGTGATTATATAGTTCTGCGAAAAATCATTTATGGTCAAAATTATCTGACAATATTCAAAGAGATTGGTTCAGACCAATAGAAGGTAGCCAGAATAATAGTTGGAGGTACATAAGTATGGACCTTAGATATGAATATCAAGGAAAATATGTGCGCAAAAATCCTTCTTAAAAACATAGAAAACAATACCTAATTAAGGTGCAACATTTTTGTCATTTATTCATGGAGAATGAATTACCATATTCAAGTTTACTGAACTGCAAGTGCATGCACATAAATATAAATCAACTTGTTTCAGGAAACAAATTTAAATCGACTACTTCTAGTAAAAGATCTACTAAAAAATTGTAGCAGTAAAAGAGAAAGGTCGTCATATGGTTCCTTAGCATTTCATATATGATTAAAACTGTAAGAATATTAAATCGAGGTGTTTTTCAGACAATGCAAGGGAAGCATTTGATCATTATAGAATAAATAATAGCATCTAATCTCATATTACAAATCTCAAAAGAAAAAAACAACCTCATCACAACCTACATAGGAAAAGAAGGGAACTCCCGGAACAAAAACCATAAACCTTGTCGGACAGAGAGATACAAAGCAGAAATCATCAGCCTTGAACCATTCGAACATCAAGTTGTTACGTTCTTGCTGAAATGAGCATGCGAGCAAGATAAAAACAAAGCAAAACTTATTCCTCTTGCCTGGAGCGACCCCATACTTGGCCAAAGGTCCACCGTTCAAGCTGGCATCAAGCCCCCTCAAGGAGCTTTGTCGGTAAGGTCTTCCATATCTATGGAGACGAGTGAGAAGATAGACATACCTCCATCAACAATCCCTTTCTCATCCTCCTCTGGAACCCCCAGTCACCCAGGCTGGCCTACTACTTGTTGTTACCACGGTACTGCCTAGTGCACAGGATATTTTCCTATCCAACTTGCTTCCCTGACATTTTCTGTTGTAGTCCCTAGATACAATGAATTATTTAACCGTTGGAATGAATACCAATATTTATTTCCTTATTGCTCTAAATATTTTAATTTCACAAAATAAATAGTTTCCAAAAGTAGATTGATTCAGGCATAAGCTACTTTGATTACATGACTAAAGGATTCAGATTTCTATCTCTAAGCAAAGTAAACCTTTGATATCAATGCAACATATCTACAACTAATATTCCAAATATGAGTGAAGGAACAATTCACATCTTTTGAAAATACTTTGCATTATGATCATATATCCTGTCACCCCTACTTGAAATAAATAAATAAAAATAATAAGTGAAGCATCTAGTACTTTAGAAATATGATGCTCTTGATTGTCCATATTTCCTTACTATTTATATATAAAAGAATTGTTACATCCGGATCTAGAATATATTTTACTCGTTTTTGGCTGTACAACAGTACATTTACAGTGGCCTCAATTATGTGATTACATCTTAAGAACACACATTTGATCAAACTGGAGTCTACCGTACATAGTATGAATTTCTTATCATATCATTTCTATTTCCTTTTACCGAACATAACATGACCTCGTCAATATTTTCCTAGCGAGGCATATGATAGGACAACTCTATGTTAAAATTCCAGTAATATGCTATCTAGAAAATTAAAACTATATAACATTGATATTTAAAGATGCTCTCCGAAAGATGTAGTGTTTTTATGTAAAAAAGACATGTATTACCCAACACAAATAACAATTAGAAAGTCAATACAGGACAAATCATCAACGAAAGGAGGTACAAGTCCCGTCCAAGCGTTACTATTCCTATCAGTTTGAGCGATGGACAAAACACATCAAGGGCTGATCCTGAACGCGTCATCCTGGGGATGTTAACGTTGGTGATTAGTACAGAACATTCATATTCATATCTAAACACTATAGAAAGTATCAACCATGCATACCAACTTAAATATATGCACAATAAGAGAATGAAGCCTCAAGCATTGTATACCTAAGCTGTCAAGGAAACCATATATTTTGAAAACTAAAATTATTAAGTGCAAGGCTAGTGTGTTATTTGAAGTATCACCCAACACATAAATCCAATACTTTTCTAGTTACCTACTTTCATTTTTCTCACACTGAACTACTGAAGCATACAAGTGAAGTGACAAATAATTACTGGACCTATAACACACATTATGCAGTTCTCATATCTGCACAGCTCGTCTAACGACCCGATGATTCTAGAAGCCAAACATCATATCTAAATGGTAATGTGAATAAAAAATAAAAATGGAATAACATATACAAGAAATAGTTCTAGCTCGTAGAGAAGAATTAGTAAATGTGTCCTCCACCAACAACATATCAAGTTGCAGAGAAGAAAAATCCTTCATAAATATGAAAAATCAGGTTTCATCACTTATTAATGTGTCCTCTTGAAAGCACTGTGTTCATATCATTGCCAGAACAAACTTCAAGAAAGCAGTGAACATTGTATGTAAGGTATAAATAAAGAACTGTTTATTCTTTGATAAGTGTTTTGAGTTTTCCAAACAAACTTCACGCATAACTCAAAAGCGTCTATCAGTTTGGCTGAATGTACACACCAGGAGATTGTAGTTCATAATCTTCTCATGCTCAAGGAAATCATAATCCCTGTCCACTTGCCCGCTTCAATATAATCGCTCTTTATTAATATATGGACTAAGCACACAAATAAATAGAAACAAAAGAAATGGTTAATAACTGTTTAGCTATTCTGTTATGCATATTCATGAATAACCAACAAAAAGCCCCAAGAGAGGTACAAAGTCAAGAAAGGAACAACATATGAGTCAAGAAATAACAAATACCCTTACAATTTTAAGTCAAGGATATGAAGACCATTGCTTGCTTACAAGTAAATCTGAACTTAATTGGTTTACTTAGTTACTTATAGGCTTTAGCAAGTAATATAATTACAAGTATCTCTAAGTGGCTTTAGCTAGCAAAATTTAACGGACAATATTTCCAAAACCAGATAAACCCAGTCAAAGAATGTGGGTTTATACTTGTTCCCCAAAGAAGAGAAGGACAGGTTCGTAATGATTGGATACATTTTTCTAAGTCAACATAGTTTTGGCAAACATCAAACCATGTACCTTTAGGATTCAAATTGACAACATACTCACATACCCGACCTTCAGTTAAGATGGAAATGGCATCATCTTGTAACACCCTGTTTTTTGCTTTCCTGACTAATTAAATTATCTAAAAAATTAGGACCAATTAATTTTATTTGTGAATGCTTGTGATGCCTGAAGTGACTATTGTTTGCCTGCTTGCTTGTATGCATGTGGTTGCTCCCCAATAATTCTTACTATCCTCCAACTCACCTCCTCATCCCATGTTCTCCTGCCTAATGATCATGCCATGTGTTTAGACCAGTATCTATTTTTACCAAATATTATTTTCACCAAAAAGCATTTCCTTGAATTAAACCTTCAAACCCCTCAGATGAGATTTGTACTACAAGTCCTCAACTTAGGGAATTTATTTTCCGCCAATTATTTTATTTAAAACCTATTATAAAAATGTCTTCCAAAAACCGCCATGTTATTATTTTAAAAGTTATTTTATTATTTTATTTAAAATCCTTTCTGTGAGGCCAGAAATGGTCTCTTATGAAGGAAAGTTATTTTTATTGCTTTCAAAATATTTAAGAAAATTTAGGGAAACTGAGTGGATATATTTATTCCATATATATGAGTTTCAACACATGGTCATGTTCAAAATATTGGACAAACCCCTCTAAAACCCTTCGTGCCTAATTCAAGCTTTTGAAATATTTCTATAAGAAATATTCTCAATAAATTCCAGTAAAATTCCAGCATGTCACCTATGATATGCTTGATGATCTTGCCAAGTTTCATCTCAATCCAAGTTGATTTGACTTCCCTAATTATTCAAAAACCCTGTTTGTCCAGATTCAAATTTGAGCAACTCTTCATTGTCAAATGTCTCCAATTGTGCTCAAATTTGGTGGACATGTTCTAATACTCCAATAATGCATCCACACCAAGTGGTGCATCAAGGAGAGTAGAAGAACTTGTCGTAAGACCGTGAAAACCCTCTCTGTTAATTTCTGACTTTGGAAAACTTTGCATTATAAAGTTTCTCCAATTGACCCCACACTTTTTGTGCATGCCTTAATGCTCAAATAATGTCCCACACCAAATATTGGATTTGTGGCAATTGATTCGAATAGTTTTGTAAGCAGAAAGCCATTTCTGCCCATCTCATGGGTTTTCCAAGTCTACATTGGAAAACTTCTCCAGAAAATCCCACATTTAGTGTACAAGCTTATTTTCATCCATCATTTGATCGTGTTAAGTTTCATAGCCATTGGGATTCATCTGATGGCCTAACCACAGACCAAACACCTTGTGTGCACTCACTAAATTGGCTTCTTTGACCCCTTCCACCCTAACCCTTGAGCTCAACTTTCTACCACAGCTATCTCTAGTTACATTTTACCTCCAGTTACAATCCCATGGCCACTGGTCAATTATTGGGGAGAGACCCTTTGTTGCTACCTCTCAATTTCACCCTTGGTAGCACTGTTTTACCTCTCTTCCCATGCATCTGCTTAACCCAAAGCCCCCAATTCTTCCCAGAGCATCTCTAGTATGCCGATGCTTCATTTCAAACCTAGAGATGGCCTGCTCATGTGGAGAAAATGGGCAACACATCTACAAGTTCATTTTGGCTGAAATATGGCTCTATACAGCAAGTCAAGCTACCCTTCATTTCTTGAGCTCAAACTTGGCAGTGTTGTAGTTCTTGCATAGGTAACACTGTCAGACATCATGTTTCTCCAATGCTCCCCATTTGAGACCCACTTTATTTAGCCCTAAGTTTGCTGCTGCAAACTTAAGCTCAGTCAAAGTCCATTCAAACCAACTCCACTAGCAGCCAAACTCGAGAGTAACCTTCCTGCATGTGTGCCTTGAGTGTTTGACATGTTTGACTGGTCATTAGGACCCTGTAGGCACAGGTGGCCGTGGTGACCACCACCCTGGCCTGCAGTATGGGTGCTCTGCGCCTTGTCTCCTTCTTCCAGACCTCATTCGACCGTTGCAGCACGTCTCCGAGCACTGGGGTATCCCATTTGACTGGTCCAAGCCCTTCCCAACACCTAGAAGCAGCCAATCTCTCCCAGGGACACGTGTCTTCCCCGTGCCCTCGGAGCTCCGGGAGCTCCCAAGCTTTCCTTCGGTCGCCCCTCCATTGAGGGCCTCCCCGAGCCCCTGGTGTCTTCCTCCTCCTCCCCCAGCTCCTCCTAGTTCCCAGACGCCTCCGTGCCCTCGCAGATGGAGCTCCCAAGCTCACCTCCTTCTCCTTGAACGGCCATGGCGCCACCTCGGCCTCCCTTGCGCTCGAGCCATCCAGCCCCCTCCGGCCTCAGGCCTTCCCTCTAGCGAGCCCCCGTAGCTTCCCCATCCTCCTGGACTCGTTAGGGCTCCTTCCCGAGGTCAACACCATGCCCCTCCACGGTGACCGGAGCTGTCAGCCATTCCTCACGGTGGGCCTCTCGCCCCGGGCATCCTCTCGGCCACCAAGGCCACCTCCCAGGCTCGGTAGGGAGCAGGGCACCCGCTCCCACCCGCGGCTCGGCAGCTGGACCAGCAGGCGGCTAGAGCCCCGGCGGCCGGTGCCCCCATCTCCCTCGTCGCAAGGTTGAAGAAGACTAGGAGAGAGAGAAGGAGGCGGGTGGACCCCAGGTGTTGGCGACCCATGGGCCGGGCCAGCAGGTAAGTGAAGGCGCCCCGGCGCTTTGCGTCTTTCCCTAGTGGAAGGCGTATTCCGTAGAATGCGCCTCCCGCGTGGCCGGTTGCCTCGGGCCGAGCTATTAGGCCGACCCACCTGCCTGCTAACGCCCTGAGCGCAGCATAACTCCTAGGTGAAACTCCTTTCTGCATTTTTCCTTTTTGTAGAAACTTGTAAATTCCACCATAAATTCATTCTGACTCCAATTTAATTGATTCAAATTTCTACAGGTTCCTAAATCCAAGCTCTATCCACATTTGTGCTTTGCACATTTTTCTAGGAAGGTTTTCTGTAGTACTATTACTCAAATCCAAATGTGGATGTAATTGTCCCACCTTTCAAAAATTTCCATAGGTTCCAAATCAACTCCAAATGGAGTGATTGCAATTCCTAGGGCCTTCTAAAATCATTCCCTATTTTTAGAACCTTGGTCAACATTTTATTCAGGCTTTATTCTGTTGTATAAAATAAATAGCTTCCTATTGCTATTTACTCCATGTTAGAAAATTCCTAGTATATTCATTTCAACTCCAAATCTAGTGAAACAAGTTCCTAAATAATTCTAAAATTATTCTCTGTTAAATTGGTGCCTCCACTCATTTTTATCATAATAACTTCTGTGGGTTTCATAAAGAACTCCCTCCTCCTCCTTTTCTCCATTCAGACACCCCTGATGATCCAAACCTCTATGGCAAAGTGTCAGGTATTTTTCTTATGACCAGAGAGGTCCAAGAAAAATAAAACCTCTATTTCATAATGTACTTTTGTTTTGCTTGCCGTGTGGGTGACCGTGATTGTTTCCGACGATAGTTGGCGAGTAGACGGAGTTCTCGGAGTTGTATCAGAAGACCTCGAAGACCCGAGAGCTATGAGAGAAAAGGCAAGCAGCCCTTTGACCATGACTGAGCATATGTTCTTTGCATGATTAAAATAGCAAGTTTTTCCGTTGCATATGATCATAAGTGTCGGTAATCATTTGATATGATTTTGCCATTGGGTCCCTCGGAGCACCTGCATTGTGCTTGATCCTACCCCGTGAGGGTCATGCAAATATCATGTTGACAAGTAAAGATAGAAGTAGCATTATCATGAGCATGTTGATGACATAAAGCAAGAGTTTATGAAAACCCCGTCGGGTGCCACTAATGCCCGAGGGTGATGATGAGTTAGGTGGTCACTTTTGGTGAAGTGATGCACCCGGTATTTGTGTGAGTTTGGTTTCAGAAATGGGATTAGATTTATGATGTGTCGACCATCCCAACCTTACCAGTATGACCACGTTACCCCTTATGGGACGGTGCTAGGAAATAGCCACATTACTAGTGGCGGGAGTGATGTGTGGTCACTCTCGTGATGGGTTCGTGCCAGGTAGGACGACTATGCCATATTTATGAGTTCCATTCACACCGTTGGTCCCGACATGGTTGGTACTGTCCAGAGTCGGTGCTCGTAAGACGTACAACATGTGGGCCGGGTACCAATTGAGTGGACCTCTTTGTCTAGTATCGTCAGGGGAAAGGCATTGATCGGGTACTTATCTCGGGTATGTTATATACCGCGAGTCGTGGATGACACGGAATTTTCCCGGATCTCGTGGGTCGAGCGTACTACCTGTGGAGAGTGTAAACTATTCGAATAGCCGTGTCCATGGTCAAGGACAGTTGGGTAATCCTGCTTAAACTACGTCCAGTTATTTCCGCATAAACCAAGTGTGTGTGTGTGTCAGATGATGAAAAGGTGTTTTTATGAAAGTAATAATATGACCAAGTTTGGAGACTTGGCATATAGGGTGAGCCCGGATGGCTCAGCCCTTGGTAGATATATTGGTATCTGTAACCTGTTCTTCGAAAGTAATACTTCAACTTGATGCATAATCATGATCATTGCACCAAGATGAGTTACACCAAAAATACATGATATTGTTATCCTTCACTTTCATTGTTCATATCATGGGCTGTTTGCGAGTACAATCAAAAGTACTCATTGGCTTGCGACTAGTTATTTCATTGACCAGGTATGAAAGAACATGATATGGTGAAGATTAACTCGGTGACGTTCTTGCGAGCTAGGATGCTTCCCAGTCAGAATGCCTGTAGGTTAAGGCTGATGGCATGGGTTCACGCTTTCAACCAATAATTGCGATATTGGTCCAGTTTGGAGTGTTGGCCTTTAAGGCCCTATATATGTGAGACTCGACCGAGTTGGTCATTTACTGTATCAAACGGTATGTATGGATGTAAGACTCTTTTATTCGGTATCTGTGTTCGGTGAGCATTGATCTCTGGGATCACTGAGCACGGCGATCTTGACTCGTAAGTCGGGGTCCCCACAGAGCTGGTATCAGAGCCATCTTGACTGTAGGAAGCCTTAGTTAGCAGAGACGTTAGTTAGGATAAAACTGCTTTTCACATCCTTCAAAAATACTTAGAAAACCTATATACTTTCTCGACTCTTCTAAATTTTCAAAGAAAGTGAAGGTTATACTCTAGCCTTCCACTCTTATTTTCTTGACACTCCTCGTCTACTTTTTCTAAACTTGCAAATGGTCGCTAGTACCTTATGCCGTCTGACCACGGGATAAATTGAAATCCTCGTGAGCAGCCTGCAAGGAAGTAACCTTTCCAGGCAAACACCTGTGCTGAAGGTTAGAGAAGACAACTCTACGACCAGACGACACCAACAGAAGTACCTCCATGAGGAACAAGGACATTGAGGCTTAGAAGATGGTGACACCCTGGTCACTGTTCCAGAGTGATGCCACTCTCACATACGATAATCTGGACATAATATATGCAAACCATGATCTGCATCACTAATAGAGCAACCCTGTCAATTATAAGGATTGTTTCGACCACCACCGGTGGATGAGAACCTCGCCATTCGGTCCGCCTCACCTTAGTGAGCAGGAAAACGGTTCTCTTCATCCCCCGCTCCAGGTGTCGATACCGGAATTAGTATGATTGACAGATCAGAACTCTATCATGTCTTGCAAATACTAATGCATGAAGATGTCCACTTCAGACTCTCGAAGCCTCAGAAGACAAGAAGGCGATGACAGGATCATGAAGACAACAGAAGACCCTGTCAACGACAGCAATGAAGAAATACCTTCGTCAGCGACTCCCCAGATGAGAAGTCATCAAGGATCCCTTCAACTCAACCCCAGAAGTTCGGCAAGCAACAACAAGAGACGTGGCAACACCATGAGAAGGTCCAGAATACTTAGCGGACTCCTCCCCGGAGCATGAAGCAGGCACGACTGTCGAGTCCAAGAACCTAGGTTAAGATGAGTCGTGAATCCCCTACGCGAAGTCGAGTCCATGAAATGGTTCGGATGAACCATGTTGTGTGCTGCTTGTTTTTGTTGTTTGTGCTTTGATATAAGTCGCACTTTTGCTTAGGCAACAAGCATGCGGTTATATCACTTGTCTTATTTTGATGTTCAAAACGATTTTTGGCACTTGTTTAAGCTGACCTTCCAACGCTTGTTTGATTGCACTAAAACCCCTAGACACTCCCCTCTACGATACTCTCTCTCCTTCACCCCTCTCGACAACTGAAGACGGCAAGACGAGATGCACCAAGGATCCACTTCGAAGGACGGCTGACACTGGAGACACTAACTGTATTATGCTTAACCACACGCAACCCGTAGTAGTGATGCTTTTCCCTCAAGATTGGAAAACCACACTAAACCAGACTAACTTCCACAAGCCTTTCCGGCTCAAATTTTCTGGTCGCGTGTCTAGTACACGGACTTGCCAGAACAGCTGTAGGTCCCCGATAAACCCCGCTCAGCACCGGGTTCCTTATAGAACGAGTGATCGCAGTGAACAAGTATCCTTCAATCTTAACATATCACCATAACCCTGATGCCATAAAAATGACCGTTCTCGGATATAAGAGTATTAGACTAAAGATTGTCGTGATGATGATATGTGTCTTGAGGATATAGCCAGGCTATCTTAGTGTACCGCAATACCCTTATGAAGGTAGGTGAATTTGGTGGAACAAGTTGATATAGTAGCATAACCTACATATTCCCGGAGTAAGGTTGGATTTAGTAGTTCGATTATAATCGTGAACAACAATATTCTTGGTGGTATACATGACTTTAGCAAGTAGTTGGCATGATTTGATGCCTTTACCATAATGACTTGGAGTATCAAGTAGACTTCTCATTGGACTTGAGTCTTGGATTTAAATAGGTAATCTTAATAGAGTATCGAGGATGACAGAGACCACATGGTTCGTAGTAAATTGGATTTAGCCCGATAATCTTGATCGTGATACCATGTTTCTCGGTGGATAGAGAGTGTGTATACTTGGAGTTGTCAGATTGATTTACAAACCAATGTGGTTTGGCCTTGGAGATTAGATGGCCATGATTATTGAAGTTGGTGGACATACTATGACGTAATCTTTGCAGTCATATGTGAATTATGAGGACTGTAAGCAAATATGTAGAACCCGTCAGTATTGGATTTGTAGGAGTGATAGGTCCAGTAATGATCTATCGGATTGATGGATCACTTGATCGGATTCGTAGCAAGGAAACAAGATATTGGATTGGTATACTATGTGTTTCCTTAATATAGTAATGCAGTACCCTGTCCACTGAATGACCTAGGTGGACATTTGAATTTTTGGTGTCTTAAATTCAGTCATAGGAGCTTGTATGCCTCCCGAGGTTCTTGCATAGGAATGCATGTGCATCGTAGCTACACCATACTTATAATGTTTGGGTTAGTCCTTCCCTCAACCCTGGAGTGACTAGCATGAGTAGTATGGAGTTGACCCATGGGAGATGGTATCCCTGATGAGATAAGGTGATGTCGTCCCGAGTTAGGGGTCGAACTATTGGCATCCAAGGAATGTGCTTAGAGATAAGATGATAACTGTTCGCCCACATCCTAGTTCCATGAGACCCTAAAGCTTCGCCCATCATGTGTGTGACGAACATGGGCACGAAGGAGCAGGTCATGTGGACCATAAACCCCCCCTCGTCCAACGATCCACCATAGCAAGTCCCCGTTATCCTCACCTGACTCATGAGCACTGTGCTTATGTCATGTTTGGAGGAAGTATGATGTCATCCTCACTGATGACATACTTATTCGCCCAGTAAGAGGAAGAACATCTTAGTGTTGTTTGGACAAGCCCAGGAGCGCCGATTGTTATGCCTATCGAGGGTGCAGTGTTATCTCAAGAAGGTGGGCTTATCGAAGCAACCCCAAGACAACGGAAGTCTATCCTACTCAAGTCAAGATGAAGAACCGCCGTTGCGAGGAAACCACGACATTGACGAAGAAGTAATAAAAGTCAACCACCGACCGTGCACCGACTACATCAACGACGTCAAGAAGCCTCGACGATTCAAGATGATTAAGCCTTTGGGCAAGAGAAAGAACCAGACGACCTCTCCTTGGTCCAAATCAAGGACGAGAGTACTAGTTGGGTCGTGGTGAAAACCTGCCAAAGGTGATTCACCCGCTCGCCGAGCCGCAGGCCTTGGGAGTGGATGAGTGGTCTATACAATTGGGTAGCCAACTCATCCAGGAACTCTCGCAACCTTCTGAGGTGGTGGAAGTTGTCGGTGAATACTCACAACATATGCCATAGGTAGGCTAACGTTGGTGAGAACCGAAGGGACAAAGGTGGGCGCTGGGAACGAGGTTGGTACACGCATGGGACGCACGATGTACCCAGGTTCAGGGCTCTCCATAGAGATAATACCCCTAATCCTGCTTGTGTGTTTGATGTATGGGAACAGAGTACAATGTTGCTCATGGAGCTGTGTTGGGGGGAGGAAGAGGGGAGCAGCCAGCTCGTCTCTACCTCGCTCTCTGTTGGTTGGTCAGTGTGTAGTGTCGAATGACTGGCAAGTAATCAGCCCCTCTGCATGGGGGGGGGGGGGGTTTATAGACGAACCTGCCGGCCTACAATATGGATAAAGGGTAAAAGTGTGGGACCCGGCTGGCTGCTTCGCCAGCTGGCCAGGGGCCCATAAGGGTCTTGTCTTTTCAATGAGGGGCCCACCGGCTGCATGGTCTCGTTTACCTGTGGGACCCACCGGCTGGCCAATGGGGCTCCCGCGTAAGGTTGACGCTGAGCACGCGCTGTACGTCAAGCGTCGCCCCGCGAGATTCTTCATGGGCAGACAGTACGACCGCCTCCACTGTTCCCCATGCCGAGTGCAGTAATGGAGTGGTAGTGTGACGGTCCGACATCAGGCTAGGTGATGGATGAGAGCCAGGGTAGGTTAGCGGCGTGGCCGCCGACGCTCGTACCTGCCGGGCGCCCCGATCTAGTACCTTTGCTGACGAGTAGCTACCTTTAAGCATGAGGTCCTTTCCTGACCTACGATCTGATGTGACTGGTGATCCTCGGCCGGCTAGCCTGCTTGGTTAGCCGGCTCGCGGGTGGACGCCTCCTCCCTAGTCCGGCTGGCGGGACCAGGCCGGCTCTGAAGGGGAGGCCGCCTGCGTTCTAGCCGGCAGGGGATGCCGGGCCAGCCAGAAAGGTGGCCGCCTCGTCTTCCAGCCGGCAGGGGATGCCTAGCCGGTCAGAAGACTTGGGCCATGGGAATCTCCCTATCTTCATGTCCATTGGGCCGGAAATGAGGGAGCAGGCTTGATGAGCCTACCCTGGGGTTATCCCCACGACAGTAGTCCCCGAAGCTGGCGAGGTCTGCCGCCTGCGGGCGGGCGGCCTCACCGGCTTGTTGTCTTGTCTTGATATTTTGGCTGTTGTTTGCGGTGAAGGACGCCGAATTCGGAGCCGGGCAGCTTCGAAGCGACGCTTCGGTCCAGTCGTAACTGCCCGGGGAGCGCCACGTGCCAGGCCCCGCCTGGCGTAATGATGGCGATTACTGCTTGACGGGACCTGGCCTGTACCTTGGGTCCCAACACGACGCCCCTCGGCCTCCGCGCGGGAGATCTTCTGCGGATTTACTCCGCGACGGTTGGGCTTAGGGGAGCGTTACCGCCCGTAATACGCGGAATTAATGGGGCCCGACGTGCACCGGATCTCCTCCCCACGACGGTTCGTGGGTTTTAAATGGGACGCGAGGGTTTCGAGGAGGCCATTCGCCCCTGCTTCTCGCCCTGCTCCGTGCCTTCTCCCTCCTTGCGTCCTGAGAAGAAGAGCTCGCGCCCTTCCCCTCCTTCTTCTTTGCTGCCGAGACCCCCTCCGCCCGCTTCGAGCTCTTGCCACCCGTAGCCATGGCCGGGGGATCTTCTTCGAAGAGGTCGTCGGCGCAGCAGGCGTCCTTGCAGGGGGCCTGGCCAGGCAGCGATGTCGACCCGGGGCTCATCGACGCGCTCCGTCATCATCGGCTGCTGCCCCCGGCCTCCCAAGTGTCGGTGCGCCTCCCTGGCTCCGAGGCCTCTCCCGCACCTGTCGCGGGAGAGGTGGTGTTCTTCGCCGAGCATTTCTACCGGGGCTTGGGCTCCCGGCTAGCTCTTTCTTCGCCGAGTGGCTCCAGTTCTTCGGCCTGCAGCCGCATCATCTGGCACCGAACGCCATACTGCAGCTGGCCACCTTCGTGGTCCTGTGCAAGGGCTTCGTGGGGATCGAGCCTCGCGTCGATCTGTGGCGCAGCTTGTTCTTCTTCAAGCAGCAATCCATCGCCATGGAGAAATCCGAGGTGGAGAAGCTCAAGGGGCCGCGCCCCATGACGCTATGCGGGGATGCGTTGGTGCATCACCGCCCGAAGTACGGCTTCCCCCAGATGCCTTTGCAAGACTCCATCAAGCATTGGCAGAAGGGGTTCTTCTATGTGAGGAGCACCGACCCGGCCCAGGACGCCCTCAACATGCCCCTGTTCGCCATCGCCCCTCCGACGCGGCAGAACTGGGACGCGAAGACCCCCAAGCCGCATCATGAGGTGGCGCCCATTCGCGCCCACCTCGATATCTTGAGGGAGAGCGGCCTCCTTGGCCGCGACCTTCTCGCTGCCATGGTGGTCTGCCGGATTCTGCCTCTGCAGAGGCGGCCGCATCTGGTCTGTGAGATGAGCGGCCGGCTTGATCCATGCCGGATGTCCATCAAGAGGCTCACTTCGGGTGCTGTGGCGCGGAGGGTGAACCTGATCTCCACCGCCCGTATGGATGAGGGCGGGGAATGGACGTGGGGGATGGCCTCGTTCAACCGGGCTCATCCGCCTCCCATGGTAGCCTTTCTACCTTCTTTTCTGTCGTTTTGTTTTGAAGCCGGTGGCGTTTGCTGAGCCAGGTTGAATTCCATTTTTGTAGATGTTCCAGACCCTACAGGGGTCCCTCCCTCAGCCTGCTCCCGACGTGGAGGCGTCCGGCGCCTCCGAGATGGAGGATGAGGCTGCGATGGAGCCTCGCTCGGACTCCCCCACAGACACAGGAGATCCCCTGGAGTCGGAAGGGACCGAGCCGTCTGGTGAGTACCCACGGCACGCCCTAGCAGACTGGACGGACGACGATGAGGAAGCCTCATTCTGCTCTGATGCAGCCTTCGAAGGGGACTCCGACGAGGTGGAGGAGGTCACCGGCCCACTACCGTTGCGTGGCCGGCATCAAGGCGGCGGAGTGACCACTGCTAACGAGGCAGCCGGGAGGAAGGGCAAGGGTGCCACAGCTTCCCGACCGGCCTCTAAGTGACCAGCGCCGGGTCCTCCAGCCGGGCAGCGGGCAGACGGCGCCAAAAGGCGCCGTGGCCAGAAGCAGGTCCGGTAGTTGTCGGGTATGGTTTCCTCCTTTTCTCTCTTCCGTATTTTGAGATGAACTTTGTTCCTGAGAAGCTTGGCTCGACAGGGAGGCGGAGGATACGGATGAAGACACCGCCTCCATGGCCGAGCGGGCCGGCTGGGCAGCGGCTGATGCTGCCGACAGGGAGCTGGAGATAGAGTCCAAGCGCCGGTGGGACACGGCTGCGGGGAAGGTCGCCGTGGATCAGCCTTGCCCCAGCCGGGTCGAGAGGCCGGCGGAGAAGCGTGCGAAGGCTAAACAGGACCCCTCCGCACACGCCCGTGTGGAGGAGCCAGCTAGCGAGGCTGCCTCCAGGCCAGCCCCGAGGACCGAAGGGACCCAGCCGTCTGAGCCGGTACCCCCGGAGCGGGTGGACCTGGAGACGATCCCGGTTTCTCCCCGGGCCGAAGCAGCTCCTTACGCGCCGATGTTGGATCTGGCCGTGCCGGACGCGGCCCCTGACGCCCCAGGGGTGACCATGGATGCACCGGACGCGGCTCATCCGCCTCTTGTGGAGGAAGTAGCGCCGGCTGGGGCGGCGCTCGAGCCGGCCGTTGAGCCGGCACCAGGAGCCGGAGCCATCGTCGTCCCCCAGCAGGGCCCTGTCGCGCCAAGGGCAGGGGGCCGGCCTAGGAGTCGGCCCATGAAGTCATGGCGGGCGGCGAACGCGGCCCGCCTGCGAATGCCTGCCGGCACCGTTCTTTCCAGCATGCCGGAGCTGGTGACGCTGTTTGACAGCGGCCGGTCGAAGGTGGAGCAGGCGGCCCGCGTGGTATGCGGCAATATGGAGCGCCTGGAAGCCCGTACCCAGGTAGGCCTTGCCTGTTTTGGTTTTTATTTGCTTTTTTCTCTTCTCTTGATGTCAGTGGGGGCGCGGCAGCGCACCCACTGGGTGTAGCCCCCGAGAATCGGGCGGGTTGATTGCCAACCGGTCCGAATCGCTTGGAGGCCTTTTTCTTCTGCATATCTTTCTTCAGTGGGGGCGCGCAAGCGCACCCACTGGGTGTAGCCCCCGAGAATCGGGCTGGTTATGCTTTTAACCAGGTCGAATCTTAATCCTGTTCCCTTTCTCTCCCCTTTGGCAGGCGCTATATGATGCTTAGGTGCAGGCGTACAATGAGCTTCGGGACCAGCACCTGGGGGCTGATAGCCGGATCGCCGGGCTTGAAATCCGGCTAGGCGAGGCCGCCGCGGAGCACGACGCCTTGCGCGAAGCCGGCGGCCGGCTCTAAGAGTAGCTGTACCTTCTTCAGGCGGAGAAGAAGGGGCTCGAGGCGGCCGACCGGGTTTAGCTGGAGCGGCTGCATGCCATGTTGCAGGAGAAGGAGGCCTCCTACTCCGCTGACATGGACCACCTCGCGTCGCTCCATCTTGAGGAGGCGAACCTCAAGGACGCCGCCTTGAGGGCGAAGGATGAAGCCCTTACCCAGAAACAAGCGCAGCTGGGTAAGGCGCTGGAGTCCGCTGCGACCCTCCAAGAAGAAATCGCCCGCCTCACTCATGCGAGTGAGGTGCGGGAGGGCGAGGTCCTCGAGGTCTTTCACGAGACCGACGGCGCCTTCTAGCGTAGGCTTCCTTTCCTTATTTTGCGTTGGTTTTTTTGGCCGTCTCCTCCTCCTGCTGTGTTCTTACGTCCCGACTATCTTTACCCCAGATCTCTTCTCCGAGACCCAGGCGCAGCCGACACCGCCGTTGAGGTGTGCCGCGAGGAGCGACGCGCGGCCGGCCAGGAGGTAGATACTACCTCCTGCTGGAGCATCGAGGAGATCGGCGTGGGCCTTCGGGTCTGCGTGCACGTCTTGAGCGAGTCTGTGACTCAGCTCCAGGTTGCAGGTTCGTCGATGGTGGCGGCCCTGTGGCCGGAGGGCGTGGAGCCGACGACCATGAGCCGGCTTGCCCGCTGGCTCGCAGCGGGTGGAGAGCGCCTGGACGCCTGGCGAGCCTCCGCCGCGCGGTCTGGGGCTTATATCGCCCTGCGCTTGGCCAAGTCATGGTATCGCAACCTGAACTTGGGCAAGCTGGCTGCCCAGCGCGACGGCTCAGAGGCGGAGCTGCAAGGCATGGAGGAGCAGCTCCGGGTGAGAGCCAGCGCCGTCGTCGTGTATGCCGCCTGGGATGACTTCGTCTTGGAGCGGGGTGAGAACGGCGGCGTGATCGCTGAGGATCTGCACGGCCTTCAGCCCTACGACGTCGATGGCAGCGCCAAAGAAGCGGCCTGGGCTGCGGAATCTGCAGCCGCCTCCAGTGGTGGGGCGTATGCCGACTCCGGGATGAGCGGAGCCGGGGGCCGCAATGGGGGAGACGGCGCATCCACCTCGGGAGGAGCCAGAGGCGGCGATGCCACCACATCAGGAGCGGCAGCCGAGACGACCCATGAGGCCGCTGTCCCGTAACTGGCGTCCTTTTGTGTTTTTTGTTCTACCCCCGGAGGGATGTATCGAACGTGGGCCGTGGGACAATGCTTTTTATGAATGTATATATTCAGCATTATATTCGTCACCAAGCGTGTTGTCTTATGATCCCGTCTTTTGATTCCTGATTGACTTCTCTTATCCGAAGCCATCAAGACGTAAAGAACAAGACATAAGCCAATCAGAGGCCGGCTAGAATGAACCAACTCGAGACGGTCGTCACTAGTATAGCCGAACTGTGCATGTATTCGACCTGTCCCGACGTCACACCGCGAACCGAGCGACCGGAGCCAGCCCGCAGGTTCAAGCGATGGACCGGGATTCAGCCGGTACACTATGTGCCCGACTACAAGGATTGACCGTCCGAGCGGCTGGCGAGCCCCCGAGCTTGTTTGAAGCTAGCAAGGGGCCGCGCGGCGTAGCCTCCGGGCTTAAGCAAGCCAGCAAGAGGTGGTACGCGGTGTAGCCCGTACACGGAGTGAAAATTCTTTTGGCAAGAGAAAGGATGGAGCCTGCTTTTTTCTGCGTAGCCTCCGAGCTTAAGCAAGCCAACAAGAGGTGGTAAGCGGTGTAGCCCGTACACTGAGTGAAAACTCTTTTAGCAAGAGAAAGCATGGAGCCTGGTTTTTTCACCATATTTGTTGTTCCCGGCAGTCAGAGTCCGTCTTGAGTCTTGAAGGAGATCGTATATACGATCGAGCCGGCCCGAGCCGATCGTTCCAAGTATAGCCGGACTGTGCATGTAGTCGACCTGACCCGACGTCACATCGCGAACCGAGCGACCGGAGCCAGCCCATAGGTTCAAGCGATGGACCGGGATTCAGCCGGTACACTATGTGCCCGACTACAAGGATTTGACCGTTCGAGCGGCTGGCGAGCCCCCGAGCTTGTTCAAAGCTAGCAAGGGGCTGCGCTGCGTAGCCTCCGGGCTTAAGCAAGCCGGCAAGAGGTGGTACGCTGTGTAGCCCGTACACGTGAGTGAGAACTCTTGATAAAAAAGAAACATGGAGCATGTCCTTTTTATTGCCTTCTTTGTTCCCTGCGGAGGGAGGAAGATACATGTGTATGCTCTTTCCTTTGCTTGTCTTCCGCCTTTTAGCAATAGAATGGGCGAAGCAACGCCGCGTTCCGTGGGCGCTCCGTTTCTTGGCCGGAGTCGTCCCTCTTGCGCTTCCTTGGCTTCTGGGCGTCAATCAGGTAGTACGCATTGTTGTGTAATGCCCTACTGATGATGAAGGGTCACTCCTAGGGGGGTGAGAGCTTGTGCTGGCCGGCAGTGCGCTGGATTCTTCTGAGGACCAAGTCTCCCTCCCTAAAAGAGAGGGGACCGATCCTTTTGCTATGCTAGTATCTCACCTTCTGTTGGTAGATGGCCGTCCGGGTCAAAGCCAAGTCCCTTTCTTCCTCGAGGAGATCCACACCGTCTTCTCTAGCCTCCTTCGCCTCCGTTTTTGTGTATAGGGTGACCCGAGGCGAGTCAAATTCGACATCCGTGGGGATGATAGCCTCAGACCCGTATACCAGAAAGAATGGAGTGAAGCCGGTCGACCGGTTGGGCGTGGTGCGGAGGCTCCATAGTACAGCCGGCGGTTCTGCAATCCAGCAGCCGGCTGACCTGACCAGTGGTGCCACCAGCCTTGGCTTGATGCCGGCTGGGATCAGGCTGTTGGCCCTCTCCGCTTGGCCGTTTGACTGGGGGTGTGCCACTGAGGCGAGGTCGAGCCGGATGCCTACCTTGGAACAGTAGAGCGCCAGGGCGCCCTTGGCGAAGTTGGTGCCGTTGTCGGTGATGATGCTGTGGGGAACACCATATCGGACAGAGATGTCTGTGATAAGCCTGACGGCAGTGGGGCCGTCCAGCTTCTTGATAGGCCTGGCTTTGATCCACTTGGTGAACTTGTCGACGGCTACCAGAAGATGCGTCATTCCTCCACGAGCCGTCTTGAAGGGCCCAACCATGTCCAGTCCCCAGACGGCAAATGGCCATGACAAGGGAATGGTTTTCAACACTGAAGGCGACATATGGCTTTGTGCACTGAAGCGTTGGCAGCCTTCACATTTGTCCACCAGATCCACAGCCTCCTCGAGGGCCGTGGGCCAGTAGAATCCATGGCAGAATGCTTTGGCCACCAGGGTTCTGGAGGCGGCATGATGCCCGCACTCCCCCTGGTGGATGTCCTAAGGATCTCCTGCCCTTTTTCTGATTCGACGCAGCGTTGGGAACACGCCGGTCATGCTGCATCGCACCAGTTCGTGATTGATGATGGCGTAGGCGGCGGACCTGCGTTGGGTCTGTCTCAGCTCCGCCTCGTTCTGAGGAAATTCGCCGCAAAGAAGGAAGGCCAGAATGGCCTGAGCCCATGATGGAGCCGACACAATGGTCGCCTCCGCTTCGTCTTGACTGTTGGGGGCCTCTGCATCCCCCGAGCCTGATGGCGTCTCCGGTGCTATTGCTGCAGCTGGCTCCTCGTCTATCTCCATGACGTCCACCCACTGGGAGGATTCGAGCCCGGGCAGAGCCGGGGTTGTCGTTGTAGCTGGTGCCGTTGTTGGAGTCGGGTGGACCAATGGATCCGGATTAGGATCCGAGGCCGGTGTAGTTGGTGGAGCCGACGACGCTTGCACCGTAGATTCAGTCGGTGCCACATTTGGAGCCGGTGCCGCCAGTGCAGCCGGCGTGGGGTCCGTAGCCGACATAACTGGCGGAGCCGGCGGCGCTTGTATCGTAGGGTCGGCTGGTACGAAGATTGATGCCGACTCCGGAGCTGGCTTGATAGACGGCTTGTGGAGTTGCTCGAGGGAGACGCCGGCTGGGATGGCCTGCCTTGTGGAGCCGATCTTTGCCAGCGTATCTGCCGCCTCATTCTCCGCCCTGGGAACGTGGTGGAACTCACAACCCTCGAAGGGGCCGCTGAGCTGCTGGATGAGGAAGCGGTAGCTTGCCATGTTGGCGTCCCTGGCGTCCCATTCGCGAGAGACCTGCTGCACCACCAGGTCTGAATCGCCGAAGCATATGAGCCGCCGGATGCCAATCTCCTTGGCAAGTTGGAGGCCGTGGGCCAGTGCTTCGTATTCGGCGACGTTGTTGGAGGCGGCGAAGTGGATCTGGAGAGCGTACTTGAGTTGGTCCCCTTTCGAAGACGTCAAGATGATGCCGGCTCCCAGCCCCGTCCGCATCTTCGAGCCGTCGAAGTGCATCCACCAATGCATGGAGTCTGGAGGCGGTGGCTCAAACTGGGTCTCGGCCCAGTCGATTAAGAAGTCATCCACCACCTGTGATTTGATGGCGGTGCGAGGCTCGTACCGAATGTCGTGGTCCTCCATGGCGATGGACCACTTGGCAATTCTGCCCGTGGCATCACGGTTGCCCATGATCTCTAATAGTGGAGCAGTGCTCACCACAGTGATGGCATGCTCTTGGAAGTATTGTTTTAATTTCTTAGCAACAAGGTAAACACCATAACACATTTTCTGATAATGAGGGTAGTTCTGCTTAGAGGAGGACAAGACCTCACTAAGGTAGTATACAGGGCGCTGCACTGGCAGGGCCTTGCCCTCCTCTTTGCGGTGAACGACCAACACTACGCTGACCACTCGGGTGGTCGCCGTGATGTATATGAGTATGGGTTCCCTTTCAGATGGGGCTGCTAAGATTGGCAGGCTCGAGATTACCCGCTTGAGGTCACAGAAGGATTCGTCCGTCTGGTCATTCCACTCGAACTTCGTCGTCTTCTTCATGAGCTGGTAGAGTGGAAGAGCCTTCTCGCCAAGCCGGCTGACGAACCGGCTGAGGGACGCCAAGCAGCCGGTGAACTTCTGGACGTCGAGGATCCGAGCCGGCCACACCATCCGCTCGATGGTGCTGATCTTCTTAGGGTTTGCTTCGATGCTGCGGGCGGATACGAAGAACCCCAAGAGTTTGCCGCGTGGGACCCCGAAGACGCACTTCTCCGGATTGAGCCGGATCTTGTATTCGCGCAGATTGGCGAATGTCTCTCGCAGGTCGTCGAGGAGGCTGAAGTGCTGCTTCGTCTTGACGACGATGTCATCCACATAGACATGGATGTTTCTGCCAATCTGTGGCAGTAGGCACTGCTGCATGCAGCATTGGAATGCCGCACCTGCGTTCTTCGAACGTCATGGTGGTGTAGCAGTAGGCCCCGAAGGGCATGATGAAGGAGGTCTTCAGGCGATCAGCTGGATCCAGGTTGATTTGATGGTAGCCTGAATAAGCATCCAGAAATGACAGCAGTTCGCAGCCTGCAGTGGAGTCGATCACTTGATCTATCCTAGGCAACGCGAAGGGGTCTTTCGAACAGGCCTTATTCAGGCTAGTGTAGTCGATGCACATTTGCCATGTGTTGTTCTTCTTCAGCACCAGGACTGGGTTCGCCAGCCAGTCCGGGTGGAAAACCTCCATGATGAAGCCGGCTGCAAGGAGCCGGGTGATCTCTTCTCCGATTGTGCGTCTCTTCCCCTCGGTGAAGCGGCGCAAAGGTTGTTTCACCGGCTTTGCATCCGGTCGCACGTGAAGTTTGTGCTCGGCGTACTTCCTTAGGACACCCGTCATGTCCTTGGGGGACCATGCAAAGATGTCCCGATTCTCACAGAGGAAGTCGACGAGCTCGCCTTCCTATTTGGGCCAAGGCCAGCCCCGATGGTGATGCACTGCTTCGGGTTGGCAGGGTCGAGTGGGACCTGCTTGGTCTCTTTAGCCGGCTTGAAAGAGCCCTCGCCGGCCGATTGGGACGAAGGAGAAGGAATCGCCGGCTGGTCGGTAGCCTGGGCCACGAGCTGGTCGATCTGCCGCTTCTCCTCGGCAATCACCATGGCGTCGGCGAGGCGACTGCTATCTTGGGCGCACTCGAGCGACTTCTTGTAGTCGCCAACAATAGTGATGATGCCCTTGGGACCCGACATTTTCATCTTCAGGTAGGCGTAATGCGGAATATCCATGAACTTGGCCAGAGCCGGTCTCCCCAGCAGCCGTGATACGGGCTACTGAGGTCCACCACCTCGAACCATATGGACTCACGGCGGAAGTGGGCCTTGTCTCCGAAGAGGACGTCCAGCTGGATGTTGCCGATGGGCGAGCACGACTGCCCAGGCACGATGCCGTGGAAGACAGTGCTGGTTGGCAGGACGTCCGTCTCCTTGAGCCCGAGCTTGTGGAGAGTGTCGAGGTAGAGGATGTTGATGCTGCTGCCACCATCGACCAACACCCGGGAGAATCGGCAGGTGAGCCTCTTGGAGGGGAAGGTGGGGTCGAGGACGAGCGCGTATGACCCCGGGTTGGGCATCACCGCAGGGTGGTCCACCCGGCTCCATGTAATTGGTTTGTCGGACCAATGCATGTACTGGGGAACCGGGGGGACAGTGGCATTTACCTCGCGCCGCCTTTGGCGCAGGCTGTGCTTGTCGTCGCCTTCACTGGTGAAGACGACGAACGCTCCGTCTTGATGTGGGTAGTCGTCAGGGTGTGGGCCGTCGTCGCGAGGCGGCGGCGGCGGAAGCGGAGCATGATGGGGAGCCGGTGCACGGGGCGCCGCCTGCGCACCCGGGGGAGCCGGCATTCCCTCCCCTTGCGACAGCCGGCGCGTGATGCTGCACTGTCGAAGGGTATGGGTGGACGGCGCGGCCCCCGAATGTATCTTGCAGGGGGCATCGAGCAGCTGCTCGAGAGTCTCCTTGGGCAGCCAGTTGGGGTTGCCCTGATTGCGATGCTTTCGTGGATGGCCGGCTTGGGAAGCCGACGCCTCGCCCTCCACGTTGGCCACTAGCTTGTTGTTGGCCATCTGATCCGCCTTGCGCTTGTAGTTGTTCTGGCCGCCTCGGTTGTCCCCAGCCGGCTTGGGAGTAGCCGGCACAGGCACAACCTTGTCCGAGGCGGTCACCTTGATGCGCATCGTGGAGTCGGCCATGGCGTACTTGTCCGCCTTGGCCATGAGCACCGCCAAGGAGGTGGGCTCGGCACACATGAGCTTGTGCTTGAGGAGGGTGCCGTCTCGGCATCCGTCGATGAAGTACTGTATGGCTTGTACCTCATGCACCCCCTCACAGGAGTTGCGGAGCTCAGTCCATCGGGTGACGTAGTCGTGGAGGGGTTCGTCGGCCTTCTGGACGCACATGGCCAGCTCGCGAGGCCAACCAGGGCGCTTTTAAGTGCCGGTGAAGTTGCGGACGAACGCCTCCTCGAAGTCCACCCAGGAGTTGACGCTGCCGGCCGGGAGGCTGTTAAGCCACGTCCGGGCCGAGCCGGCCAGCATGAGTGGCACGTAGCGAACCGCTACGCGCTTGTTGCCCCTGGCGATGCCTACGGCCGTGGTGTAGTCGATCAGCCAGTCTTCTGGCTTGGCCGTGCCGTTATATTTCGGCGTATCCCGAGGCAAGGTGAAGCTTCGGGGGAATGGCTCCCCTCGGAACCGGGGGCGAAGCAAGCCGGACCTACGGGTCCGTCTTCCTCTAGGATGGCCGAATGGGCCAGGGCGATGATACGCCGGCGGGTGTCCCGCTCGTCCTGGGAGGCGGGAGCGCTAGCCCCGGTGGCGAGAGGGGAGGCTCCTCGGGAGCAGGATGCGTGAGTTCTTCGTGGGGGAAGGTCGCCTACTCTGAGTCGCCCTCATCGCCTCCACGACGTAGGCCCAAAGTGTGCTCGCTCTAGTGCTGTGAGCGCCGGCCTTGGCTTCCCTCGCCCCTCCAGCCGGAAGGGCGATGCGAAGAAGATCCTTCGGCGTGGTGCTGGCCGCTAGGGTTGCGGCGAGCCCCCGAGTTCGGCCCCGGGGACTCTGAATGAGCCTGGCCGGGGTCGAACCGAGCGTGCTGCTGGTTAGCGGCGTCAAGGAGATCCTTGACGCGCTTCTCCTGGAAGGCGCACTCCTCGCCTTCCAGGCTGGCCATCTCCTCCATGGCCGCCCGCGCCGCCCGCATGTTGGCCGCAGGAGTCTCGTAGGTGGGCAGGTCCGCGCCTAGGACCTTGGCGACGAACCGTCCGCGGCTGCGGACCGATCCAAGGCGGCTGGGGGCCTCGGAAATCGGAGTAAGACCGTATGCGGAGTTATACTCACGATGTGTAGCCTCCAACCGACGTTTTGCCGAGGACATGGCGATGCCCTTCTCCAAGATACGCTTGTGAGCCTCCTCCAGCGAGGCCCGAGCGTCTGCAGGGTCGGCGGAAGCGGCGACCAGTGTCTTCAGGCCGGCGATGGCGTCCCGAAGAGTGTCGGCGGCGGCCGTAGCGGGCTCGCCAGCGCCCGCGAAGGCCTTGCCGGGAGCCGTGCTGGTGCCGGCGCCGATAACCATCACCTCCACGGCGTTGGAGACGGCAGCGACGTGGTACGGGGTGAAGAACCCGACCGACGGTGGAGGGCCGTCGAAGACGAGGACGTTACTGGGGTAAAAGTCATGAGCAGGCGTCTCAGCGATAGAGAGCCTGCTGAAGCTGGCGCAGAGCGCCTCAACGTCGTAGTCCTCGCCGAAGTAGCGTGGGCCGTCGTTGAGGTGAAGATCGCTAAAGAGAACGCTGATGTTCTCCATAGCAGCAACGACGATGCTAGGGAGCGCTTCGTCATCGGAATATTCGTCCGAATCCGCATGGCGGACGGGGACGTCGATCATCATGGGCGTCGCCTCGTCGAAAGCGAGCTCCACGGGCATGTGAACTGATCCGGACGCGATGCATCCGGTGGTGTAGGTGCGGGGCCTCGCCCAAAGCGTGAAGCCAGCCGATGCCGCGATAGGCCCCAAGGTGGGCGCCAAATGTTGGTGAATACTCACAACATATGCCATAGGTAGGCTAAAGTCGGTGAGAACCAAAGGGACAAAGGTGGGCGCTGGGAACGAGGTTGGTACACGCATGGGACGCACGATGTACCCAGGTTCAGGGCTCTTCATAGAGATAATACCCCTAATCCTGCTTGTGTGTTTGATGTATGGGAACAGAGTACAATGTTGCTCCTGGAGCTGTGTTGGGGGGAGGAAGAGGGGAGCAGCCGACTCGTCTCTACGTCGCTCTCTGTTGGTTGGTGAGTGTGTAGTGTCGAATGACTCGCAAGTGATCGGCCCCTCTGCATGGGGGGGGGGGAGGCGGCCGGGGGGTTTTATAGACGAACCCGCCGGCCTACAATATGGATAAAGGGTACAAGTGTGGGACCCGGGTGGCTGCTTCGCTGGCTAGCCAGGGCCCACAAGGGTCTTGTCTTGTCGATGAGGGGCCCGCCGGCTGCATGGTCTCGTTTACCTGTGGGACCCGCCGGATGGCCAATGGGGCTCCCGCGTAAGGTTGACGCTGAACACGCGCTGTACGTCAAGCGTCGCCCCGCGAGATTCTTCATAGGCATGCAGTATGACCGCCTCCACTGTTCCCCACGCCGAGTGCAGTAATGGAGTGGGAGTGTGACGGTCCGACATCAGGCTAGGTGATGGATCAGAGCCGGGGTAGGTCAGCGGCGTGGCCGCCGACGCTCGTACCTGTCGGGTGCCCCGATCGAGTACCTTTGCTGACGCGTAGCTACCTTTAATCATGAGGTCCTTTCCTGACCTACGATTTGATGTGACTGGTGATCCTCGGTCGGCTAGCCTGCTTGGTTAGCCGGCTCGCGGGTGGCCGCCTCCTCCCCAGTCCGGCTGGCGGGACCAGGCCGGCTCTAAAGGGGAGTCCGCATGCGTTCTAGCCAGCAGGGGATGCCTGGCCGGCCAGAAAGGTGGCCGCCTCGTCTTCCAGCCGGCAGGGGATGCCTAGCCGGTCAGAAGACTTGGGCCTTGGGAATCTCCCTATCTTCATGTCCATTGGGCCGGAAATGAGGGAGCAGGCTTGATGAGCCTACCCCGGGGTTATCCCCCCGAGAGAAGTCGTTTTGGACTCTAAGCTTCCGAGCTTAGACTCATGGGTAAGACCCAACCCGAACCCTTTCATGAGAAGCCTTCGAAGACCACTGCAAAGCCCTCAAGGATGAAGACCATTGCGACCATAGCTTGCCTGCTGAAAGGAAGGCATGGACTTCCCCGTAAGCAGGAAGCTACACGAAGACCTTGGCAGTGCGTTCTATCACGAGGCATCTAGATGTCACTAACCGGCTTTAGCAGCCCCGAGACCAAAACCTAGACGCACTATCTTGCCACGTATTCCTATCTTGGAATGCACGTGCAAGCCGGTACCTTGCACGAACTAAGCTCACCGGGCCCATGACCCTCGGTCTAGCCTAACTTATTGCCAAAACCCACTCACGAACAGGCAAGGACGTGCGAAACATTCGAAGTCGTATCCTCAAGCACCTCAAGACCACAACAGTTACATGGGGACATGAAGACTACCTCCGACTCAAGATTTTGTATCTCTCCAACCCCTAGCCTAGAAATCTCGGGGACGAGATTTTCTTAAGGTGGTAAGGTGTGTAACACCCTCTATTTTTCTTTCCTGACTAATTAAATTATCTAAAAACTTAGGACCAATTTTTGTGTGTGTGAATGCTTGTGATGCTTGAAGTGACTATTGTTTGCCTGCTTGCTTGTATGCATGTGGTTGCTCCCCAATAATCTTACTATCCTCCAACTCAACTCCTCATCCAATGTTCTCCTGCCTAATGATCATGCCATGTGTTTAGAATGAGTATCTATTTTTACCAAATATTATTTTCACCTAAAAGCATTTCCTTGAATTAAACCTTCAAACCCGTGAGATGAGATTTGTACTACAAGTCCTCAACTTAAGGAATTTATTTTGTGCCAATTATTTTATTTAAAACCTATTATCAAAATGTCTTCCAAAAACCACCATGTTATTATTTTAATTTTAATTTTATTTTATTTAAAAGCCTTTGTGTGAGGCCAAAAATGGTCTCTTATGAAGGAAAGTAATTTTTATTGCTTTCAAAATATTTAAGAAAATTTAGGGAAACTCATTGGATATATTTATTCCATATATATGAGTTTCAACACATGGTCATGTTCAAAATATTGGACAAACCCCTCCAAAACCCTTCGTGCCTAATTCAAGCTTTTGAAATATTTCTATAAGAAATATTCTCAATAAATTCTAGTAAAATTCCAGCATGTCACCTATGATATGCTTGATGATCTTGCCAAGTTTCATCTCAATCCAAGTTGATTTGACTTCCCTAATTATTCAAAAACCCTATTTGTCCAGATTCAAATTTGAGCAACTCTTCATTGTCAAATGTCTCCAATTGTGCTCAAATTTGGTGGACATGTTCTAATACTCCAATAATGCATCCACACCAAGTGGTGCATCAAGGAGAATAGAAGAACTTGTCCTAAGACCCTGAAAACCCTCTCTGTTGATTTCTGACTTTGGGAAACTTTGCATTATAAAGTTTATCCAATTGACCCCACACTTTTTGTGCATGCCTTAATGCTCACATAATGTCCCCACACCAAATATTGGATTTGTGGCAATTGATTTGAATAATTTTGTAAGCAGAAAGCCATTTCTGCCCATCTCATGGGTTTTCCAAGTCTACATTGGAAAACTTCTCCAGCAAATCCCACATTTAGTGTACAAGCTTATTTTCATCCATCATTTGATCCTGTTAAGTTTCATAGCCATTGGGATTCATCTGATGGCCTAACCACAGACCAAACACCTTGTGTGCACTCACTAAATTGGCTTCTTTGACCCCTTCCACCCTAACCCTTGAGCTCAACTTTCTACCACAGCTATCTCTAGTTACATTTTACCTCTAGTAACATTCCAATGGCCACTGGTCAATTATTGGGAGAGACCCTTTGTTGCTACCTCTCAATTTCACCCTTGGCAGCACTGTTTTACCTCTCTTCCCATGCATCAGCTTAACCCAAAGCCCCCAATTCTTCCCAGAGCATCTCTAGTATGCCAATGCTTCATTTCAAACCTAGAGATGGCCTGCTCATGTGGAGAAAATGGGCAACACATCTACAAGTTCATTTTGGCTGAAATATGGCTTTGTACAGCAAGTACAAGCTACCCTTCATTTCTTGAGCTCAAACTTGGCAGTGTTGTAGGTCTTGCATAGGTAACACTGCCAGACATCATGTTTCTCCAATACTCCCCATTTGAGACCCACTTTATTTATCCCTAAGTTTGCTGCTGCAAACTTAACCTCAGTCAAAGTCCATTCAAACCAATTCCACTAGCAGCCAAACTCCAGAGTAACCTTCCTGCATGTGTGCCTTGAGTGTTAGACATGTTTGACTAGTCATTAGGACCCTGTAGGCACAGGTGGCCGTGGTAACCACCACCCTGGCCTGAAGTATGGGTGCTCTGCGCCTTGTCTCCTTCTTCCAGACCTCATTCGACCATTGCAGCACGTCTCAGAGCACCGGGGGTATCCCATTTGACTGGTCCAAGCCCTTCCCAACACCTAGAAGCAGCCAAGCTCTCCCAGGGACGCGTGTCTTCCCCGTGCCCTCGGAGCTCCGGGAGCTCCCAAGCTTTCCTTCGGCCGCCCCTCCATTTAGGGCCTCCCAGAGCCCCTCGTGTCTTCCTCCTCCTCCCGCAGCTCCTCCTAGTTCCCAGACGCCTCTGTGCCCTCGCAAATGGAGCTCCCAAGCTCACCTCCTTCTCCTTCAACGGATATGGCGCCGCCTCGGCCTCCCTTGCGCCCGAGCCAGTCAGCCCCCCTCCGGCCTCAGGCCTTCCGTCCAGCGAGCCCCCGCAGCTTCCCCATCCTCCTGGACTCGTTAGGGCCCCTTCCCGAGGTCATCATCATGCCCCTCCGTGGTGGCCGGAGCTGTCAGCCGTTCAACACGGCGGGCCTCTCGCCCCGGGCATCCTCTCGGCCACCAAGGCCACCTCCCAGGATCGGTAGGGAGCAGGGCACCCGCCCCCACCCGCGGCTCGGCGGCTGGACCAGCAGGCGGCTAGAGCCCCGTCGGCCGGAGAGATAGAAGGAGGCGGGTGGACCCCAGGTGTCGGCGACCCATCGGCCGGGCCAGCAGGTACGTGAAGCTGCCCCGACGCTTTGCGCCTTTCCCTAGTGGAAGGCGTATTCTGTAGACTGCGCCTCCAGCGTGGCCAGTTGCCCCGGGTAGAGCTATCAGGCCAGCCCACCTGCCTGCTAACGCCCTGAGCGCAGCATAACTCCTAGGTGAAACTCCTTTCTGTATTTTTCCTTTTTGTAGAAATTTGTAAATTCCACCATAAATTCATTCCGATTCCAATTTAATTGATTCAAATTTCTACAGGTTCCTAAATTCAAGATCTATCCACATTTGTGATTTGCACATTTTTCCAGGAAGATTTTCTATAGTGTTATTACTCAAATACAAATGTGGATGTAATTGTCCCACCTTTCAAAAATTTCCATAGGTTCCAAATCAACTCCAAATGGAGTGATTCCAATTCCTAGGGCCTTCTAAAATCATTCCCTATTTTTAGAACCTTGGTCAACATTTTATTCAAGATTTATTCTGTTGTATAAAATAAATAGCTTCCTATTGCTATTTACTCCATGTTAGAAAATTCCTAGTATATTCATTCCAACTCCAAATCTAGTGAAACAAGTTCCTAAATTATTCTAAAGTTATTCTCTGTTAAATGGGTGCCTCCACTCATTTTTATCATAATAACTTCCGTGGGTTTCATAAAGAACTCCCTCCTCCTTTTCTCCATTCATACACCCCTGATAATCCAAACGTCTATGGCAAAGTTTCAGGTATTTTTCTTATGACCAGAGAGGTCCAAGAAAAATAAAACCTCTATTTTATAAAGTACTTTTGTTTTGTTTGCCGTGTGGCTGACTGTGATTGTTTCCGACGATAGTTGGCGAGTAGACGGAGTTCTCAGAGTTGTATCAGAAGACCTTGAAGACCCCGAGAGTTATGAGAGCAAAGGCAAGCAGTCTTTGACCATGACTGAGCATATGTTCTTTGCATGATTCAATTGCAAGTGTTTCCGTTGCATATGATCATAAGTGCCAGTAATCATTTGATATGATTTTACCGATGGCTCCCCCGGAGCACCTGCATTGTGCTTGATCCTACCCCTTGAGGGTC
Organism: Hordeum vulgare subsp. vulgare; assembly: GCF_904849725.1. Lineage (NCBI taxonomy): Eukaryota > Viridiplantae > Streptophyta > Magnoliopsida > Poales > Poaceae > Hordeum > Hordeum vulgare. The sequence continues at coordinate 316,213,498 of NC_058518.1, forward strand.
ATGCAAATATCATGTTGACAAGGAAAGATAGAAGTAGCATTATCATGAGCATGTTGATGACATAAAGCAAGACTTTATGAAAACCCCGTCGGGTGCCACTAATGCCCGAGGGTGATGATGAGTTAGGTGGTCACTTTTGGTGAAGTGATGCACCCGGTATTTATGTGAGTATGGTTTCAGAAATGGGATTAGATTTATGATGTGTCGACCGTCCCAACTTACCAGTACGACCACGTTACCCCTTATGGGACGGGGGTATGTTGATTACTTTGGTCAGTGCTAGCAAAGAGACACATTACTAGTGGCGGGAGTGATGTGTGGTCACTTTCGTGATGGGGTCGTGCCAGGTAGGACGACTATGCCATTTTTATGAGTTCCGGTCACACCGTTGGTCCCCGCATGGTTGGTACTGTACGTAGTCGGTGCTCGTAAGACGTACAACATGTGCGCCGGGTACCAATCAAGTGGACCTCTTTGTCTAGTATCGTCAGGGGAAAGGCATTGATCGGGTACTTATCTCGGGTATGTTATATACCGCGAGTCGTGGATGACACGGAAGTTTCCCGGATCTCGTGGGTCCAGCGTACTACCTGTGCAGAGTGTAAACTATTCGAATAGCCGTGTCCACGGTCAAGGATAGTTGGGTAATCCTTCTTAAACTACGTCGAGTTATTTCCGCATAAACCAGGTGTGTGTGTGTGACATGATGAAAAAGGTGTTGCTATGAAAGTAATAATGTGACTAAGTTTGGAGACTTGGCATATAGGGTGATCCCGGATGGCTCAGCCCTCGGTAGATATATTGATATTTGTAACCTGTTCTTCGAAAGTAATACTTTAACTTGATGCATAATCATGATCATTCCACCAAGATGAGTTACACCAAAAAAGCATGATATGGTTACCCTTCCCTTTCATTGTTCATATCATGGGCTGTTTGCGAGTACAATCAAAAGTACTCATTGGCTTGCCACTGGTTATTTCATTGACCAGGTATGAAAGAACATGATATGGTGAAGATTAACTCGGTGACGTTCTTGTGAGCTAGGACGCTTCCCAGTCAGAATGCCTGTAGGTTAAGGCTGATGGCATGGGTTCACGCTTTCAACCAATAATTACGCTATTCGTCTAGTTTGGAGTGTTGGCCTTTAAGGCCCTATATATGTAAGACTCGACCGAGGTGGTCATTTACTGTATCAAACGGTATGTATGGATGTAAGACTCTTTTATTCGGTATCTGTGTTCGGTGAGAATTGATCTCTCGGATCACTGAGCACGACGATCTCGACTCGTAAGTCGGGGTCCCCACACATCTTCTCTCACCTAAAGTCTTTTCCCACTCTTGTTCCTACTGACCTACTCATGCAGCACATTGCGACCATGCAATCGACACTACCTCCACTGATAACGTGTGCAACGGTGAAAACCTACCAACCGTCGTCCTTGCACACACCATACATATTTCACTTGCAACATGAGCCTGATCCATAATGGTTTGAATGAGCTTTGTGCAAACTTAAATTTTCTCAATTAATGACACAAAACGACAACATATTAATCAACAATATGCACAAACTGGACTGCATGTTTTGGAATATGCACCTTATGGCAAGTACGTCATAGTTAGGATTTGTAAACAAGCTCCAGAATACTCCATGTCACCATGTCTGAGTTGTAAACTGAACACTTCCTAAAACGACATCGATAGCAACAAAAATTCATAGATATTTGGTGCTCCATTCAATGTTAATCTTCATTTAACAAAAAGAGGAAAATAATATTCAGTTCATTAATGCTCGTTAAGTGACAACACTTACTATTCAGTACCGCCTGATACATCTCCAACGTATCTATAATTTTTGATGGTTCCATGCTATTATCTTGTCAAACTTTGGATGTTTTGTATGCCTTTTATATATTTTTTGGGACTAACTTATTAACTCAGTGCCAAGCGCCAGTTCCTATTTTTTCGTGTTTTTGACCCTTTTCCGACGAGGATTTTAAACGGAGTCCAAACGGAACAAAACTTCCAAAAAGTTTTTTTCCGAAACAGAAGAAGATCGGGGAGCCTAAGAATCAAGGCAGACGGCCACCATGGACCCCACAAGCCCCCTAGCCGCGGCCTGGGGGCCCGCGCCTCCCAAGCTTGTGGGCTCCCTGGGCCACCTCTGCCCTAGGTCTTTTGCCTATATATTCCCAAAAATTCCAGAAAAAATCAAGAGATCATGGAAAGTACTTTTCCGCCGCCGCAAGCTTCTGTCTCCGCAAGATACCATCTGTGGCACGTTCTGGTGCCCTGCCGGAGGGGGGATTTGGATACGGAAGTCTTCTTCATCAACACCATGTCCTCTCCGATGATGCGTGGGTAGTTCACCATAGACCTACGAGTCCATAGCTAGTAGCTAGATGGCTTCTTCTCTCTCTTGGATCTTCAATACAAAGTTCTCCATGATCTTCATGGAGATCTATCCGATGTAATCTTCTTTTGCGGTGTGTTTGTCGAGATCCGATGAATTGTGGATTTATGATTGGATTATCTATGAATCTTATTTGAGTTTCTTCTGATAACTTATATGCATGATTTCATATCCTTGTAATTCTCTTCGAGTTCTGTGTTTTGTTTGGCCAACTTGATCTATGATTCTTGCAATGGGAGAAGTGCTTGGTTTTGGGTTCATACCGTGTGGTGACCTCACCCAGTGACAGAAGGGGTAGCGAGCACGCATCGTGTTGTTGCCATCAAGGGTAAAAAGATGGGGTTTTCATCATTGGTTTGAGATTATCCCTCTAAATCATGTCATCTTGCTTAAGGCGTTACTCTGTTCGTTATGAACTCAATACACTAGATGCATGCTGGATAGCGGTCGATGTGTGGAGTAATAGTAGTAGATGCAGAAAGTATCGGTCTACTTGTCTCGGACATGATGCCTATATGTATGATCATTGCCTTAGATATCGTCATGACTTTGCGCGGTTCTATCAATTGCTCGACAGTAATTTGTTCACCCACCGTAATATTTGCTATTTTGAGAGAAGCCTCTAGTGAACACTATGGCCCCGGGTCTACTCCACACCATATTTTCAGCCTTACTCTTTTACTTTGTTGCACTTTCCGCCTTCAGATTTCACTTTGCAATCAATCTTGAAGGGATTGACAACCCCTTTATAGCGTTGGGTGCAAGCTCGTTTGTGTTTGCGCAGGTATTTTGAACTTGACAAGATTCTCCTACTGGATTGATACCTTGGTTCTCAAACTGAGGGAAATACTTAGTGCTCCTGTGCTGCACCACCCTTTCCTCTTCAAGGGAAAAACCAATGCAATCCCAGCCTCCGTCAACGTGTCAATCTCTAGCACTGTTGTCTGTTGCCGCAGCAGAAGAATTTCTGGCGCCGTTGCCGGGGAGGATCAAGTCAAGAACTCATCCAAGTAGGTGTCGCAAACTCATCTCTTGCATTTACTTTTTTTTCCTCTTGTTTTCCTCTCCCCCACTTCTGAAAAAGAAAAATTTACAAAAAATTATTTGCCTTTTTCGTTCGCCCTTTTCTCTCGCTTGCTCTTTGTTTGCTTGTGTGCTAGCTTGCTTGCTGAAGTTACCATGACTGAAAACACCAAACTTTGTGACTTCTCGAATACTAATAGTAATGATTTTATTAGTACTCCGATTGCTCCCGCCACTAGTGCGGAGTCATACGAAATCAATGCCGCTTTGCTGAATCTTGTTATGAAAGAGCAATTCTCCGGCCTTCCTAGTGAAGATGCCACATCCCATCTTAATACCTTCATAGAGCTTTGCGATATGCAAAAGAAGAAAGATGTGGATAATGATGTGATTAAATTGAAGCTTTTTACTTTCTCGTTGCGAGATCAAGCAAAAACTTGGTTTTTGTCTTTGCCAAAAAATAGTATCGATTCTTGGGATAAGTACAAAGATGCTTATATATCCAAGTATTTTCCGCCGGCTAAGATTATATCTCTCCATAATGATATCATGAATTTTAAGCAACTTGATCATGAACATGTTGCACAATCTTGGGAGAGAATGAAATTGATGATTAGAAATTGTCCCGCTCATGGCTTGAGTCTTTGGATGATTATACAAATCTTCTACGCTGGCTTGAATTTCGCTTCTAGAAATATCTTGGACTCCGCCTCAGGTGGAACATTCATGGAAATCATGTTAGGAGAAGCCACAAAACTCCTAGACAATACCATGACGAACTACTCTAAGTGGCACACTGAAAGGTCACCTACTAGTAAGAAGGTACACGCTATAGAAGAAATTAACTCGTTGAGTGCTAAGATGGAAGAGTTAATGAATTTGGTGTCTAGTAGAAGTGCTCCTTTAGATCCTAATGATATGCCCTTGTCTTCCTTGATTGCGAGTAGCAACGCTAGCTTGGACGTTAATTTTGTTGGTAGGAACAATTTTGGCAACAACAATGCTTTTAGAGGAAACTATGTTCCTAGGCCTTTTCCAAGTAACTCCTCTAATAACTTTGGCAACTCCTACAACAATACGCATGGAAATTACAATAGATTACCCTCTGATCTAGAGAGTAATATCAAAGAGTTTATCAACTCGCAAAACATTTTCAATGCGTCCATAGAGGAAAAACTACTCAAAATTGACGATTTGGCTAAGAGCTTTGATAGAATGTCTAGTGATATTTATGCTTTGAAAGTTAGATGTGCTCCTCCCAAGATCAATATGGATGAAACTTTGAAAGCTATGCGTGTTTCCATGAGTGAGAGCAAAGAAAGAACCGCCCAAATTCGTGCTAGACATGAATGGCTTAAAAAGGCGTGTTCTCGTGATAAGAATCACGAAGATCTTAAAGTGCTTGGTGTGACTCCCATTGAATCTTTGTTTTCTTGTGTCAAACCTAATGATGATGGGGCTGGATATGAATCCACTTTGGTTGAAAAACGCCCCAATGATTCGGAGTCCATCCATCTTGATGCTAAAAGCATTGAAAGTGGAGTAGAAGATATCAAAACTTTGAGTAGTAATGAAATTACTACTTTGGATTTCAAGGAATTCAATTATGATAGTTGCTCCTTGATTGAGTGCATTTCCTTGATGCAATCCATGCTAAACTCTCCACACGCTTATAGCCAAAACAAGGCCTTTACTGATCATATCGTCGAAGCTATGATAAAATCTCTTGAAGAGAAACTTGAATTGGAAGTCTCTATCCCTAGAAGTCTTCATGATGAGTGGGAACCTACTATCAAAATCAAAATCAAAATCAAAAACTATGAATGCAATGCTTTGTGTGATTTGGGTGCTAGTGTTTCCACGATTCCAAAGTCTTTATGTGATGTTCTAGGTTTTAATGAGATTGAAGAGTGTTCTCTTAATTTGCATCTTGCGAATTCTACTGTCAAGAAACCCATGAGAAGGATCAATGATGTTCTTATTATTGCAAATAGTAACTATGCACCCGTGGATTTCATTGTGCTTGACATTGATTGCAACCCTACATGTCCTATTATTCTTGGTAGACCTTTCCTAAGGACTATCGGTGCTATCATCGATATGAAGGAAGGGAATATTATATTTCAATTTCCTTTAAAGAAGGGCATGGAGCACTTTCCTAGAAAGAAAGTAAGATTGCCTTATGAATGCATGATTAGGGCTACTTATGGTTTGAGCACCAAAGACGACGATACGTGATTCTATCGCCTTATGCCTAGCTAAGGGCGTTAAACAATAGCGCTTGTTGGGAGGCAACCCAATGAATTTATCTTTTTCTTTCTATTTTGTTGCGTCTACACTATCATAATTCTCTTATGATTTTGTATTTTGTGTTTTTTTTTGTGTTTGAGCCAAGCAAAACCTTTATGACTAGTCTCGGTGATGGTTGTTTGATCCTGTTGGAAAAAGACAGAAACTGTTCGCTCACGAGATGATTTTTCATTTTTATTTAGAAAGAGATTTTGATTTGATTATTTTTTCTTCTGGTTGATATGCCTTTTGCCCAGGCAGTCGTAAGTTTTCAGAATTTTTGAGGTACCAGAAGTATACGAAGTATACAGATTGCTACAGGCTGGTCTGTTTTTGAAAGATTCTGTTTTTGTTGAGTTGGTTGCTTGTTTTGATGAAACTATGGATAGTATCGGGGGGTACTAGCCATGGAAAAGTGAGAATATATTAGCCTAACACCAATATAAATATAAATCAAGATTGCTACAGTACCTAAAGAGGTGGTAGTTTGTTTTCTTGTAGTTATGTTATCACGAGTTTCTGTTTAAGTTTTATGTTGTGAAGTTTTCAAGTTTTGGGTGATGTTCTCATGGACAAAGAGATAAGGAGTGGGAAGATCTCAAGCTTGGGGATGCCCAAGGCATCCCAAGCCAATTCAAGGACACCAAAAAGCCTAACCTTGGGGATGCCCCGGGAAGGCATCCCCTCTTTCGTCTTCAATCCACCGGTAACATTACTTGGAGATATATTTTTATTCACCACATGATATGTGTTTTGCTTGGAGCGTCTTGTATCGTAGGAGTCTTTTCTTTTTGTTGTGTCACAATCATCCTTGCTGCACACCTTTAGAGAGAGACATGCACTCATCATGATTTTGCTAGAATGCTCATCGTGCTTCACTTATATCTTTTGAGCTCGATAATTTTGCTCTGTGTGCTTCACTTAGATCTTTTAGAGCACGGCGGTGCATGACTTGGTAGTTGGATTATGCTATGAAAGTAGTCCCAAAGGTGATAGGTACCCAAAGAGGATACAAAAACCTCCATCTTCATGTGCATTGAGTAGAAAGAGAAGTCTTGATTCCTCTCAATTAGTTTTGATACATGGATTTGGTAATATTAAGAGTTATGTTAGTAGGGTGTTGTGAATCTAGAAATACTTGTGTTGAAGTTAGTGATTCCCGTAGCATGCACGTATGGTGAACCGCTATGTTAGGAAGTCGGAGCATAATTGATATACTGATTGTCATCCTTTGTGTTGAGGCCGGGATCGCGCGATGGTTAAGACCTACCGGCCCTTCCCCTAGGAGTATGCGTTTAGCACTTTGTTTTGATTACTAATAAAAACTATCGCAATAAGTATGTGAGTTCTTCATGACTAATGTGAGTCCATGGTATAGATGCACTTTCAACTTCCACCATTGCTAGCCTCTCTAGTGCCGCACAAGTTTTCCGGCACACAAACCCACCATATGCCTTCCTCAAAACAGCCACCATACCTACCTACTATGGCATTTCCATAGCCATTCCGAGATATATTACCATGCAACTCCCACCGTTTCGTCTCATGACTTGTGCCGTTACTCTCATATTGCCATTACATGATCGTAAGATAGCTAGAGAGATGTTTCAACGTCCTACGCCAAGCTAGAACGTTGCACATCCCGGTACACTGCCGGAGGCATTTCCCATAGAGTCATCATCGTTCTAAGTTTTGAGCTGTGAGTAAACAAAAGTGTGATGATCATCATTATTAGAGCATTGTACCATGTGAGGAAAAAAAGAGAGGCCAAAGAGCCCAAATAAAAAAAGAGAAAAAAAGAGAGGCGTAAGTGCCCAAATAAAAAAAAGAAGAGAGAAAAAGAGAGAAGGGACAATGCTACTATCTTTTTCCACACTTGTGCTTCATAATAGCACCATGTTCTTCATGATTGAGAGCCTCTCGTTTTGTCACCACCGTATACTAGTGGGAATCTTTATTATATAACTTGGCTTGTATATTACAATGATGGGCTTATTCAATCGCCCTAGGTCTCCGTGAGCAAGCAAGTTGGATGCACACCCACTAGTTCCCCTTTTGAGCTTTCACACAGTTATAGCTCTAGTGCATCCTTTGTATGGTAATCCCTACTCATTCACATTGATATCTATTAATGGGCATCTCCATAGCCCTTTGATACGCCGAGTCAATGTGACCATCTCCTCCCTTTTTTGTCTCACAACCACCACCACACTCTATTCCAGCTATAGTGATATATCCATGGCTCACGCTCATGTATTGCGTGATAGTTATAAAAAGTTTGAGAAAGTAAGAGTGCGAAAACAATTATTTGGCCAATACCGGGGTTGTGCATGATTTACATTAGTTGGGTGAGGATGATGGAGCATAGCCCGACTATATGATTTTGTAGGGATAACTTTCCTTGGACTTGTTATTTTGAAAGTTCATGATTACCTAGCTAGTTTGCTTGAAGTATTATTGTTTTCATGTCAATAGCAAACTATTGTTTTGAATCTTACGGATCTGAACATTCATTTCACATGAAAGAAGTTACAAAGGACAACTATGCTAGGTAGCATTCCACATAAAAAATTCAGTCTTTATCACTTCCCTACTCGAGGACGAGCAGGAGTTAAGCTTGGGGATGCTTGATACGTCTCCAACATATCTATAATTTTTGATGGTTCCATGCTATTATCTTGTCAAACATTGGATGTTTTGTATGCCTTTTATATCTTTTTGGGACTAACTTATTAACTCAATGCCAAGCGCCAGTTCCTATTTTTTCCGTGTTTTTGACCCTTTTCAGAGGAGGATTTTAAACGGAGTCCAAACGGAACGAAACTTCCAAAAATATTTTTTTCCGAACCAGAAGAAGATCGGGGAGCTGAGAACTAGGGCAGGGGCCACCAGGGACCCCACAAGCCCGCGCCTCCCAGGCTTGTGGGCTCCGTGGGCCACCTCTGCCCTAGGTCGTTCGCCTATATATTCCCAAAATTTCCAGAAAAAACCAATAGGTCATCGAAAGTACTTTTCCGCCGCCGCAAGCTTCTCTCTCCGCAAGATACCATCTGGGGCACATTCTGGTGCCCTGCCGGAGGGGGGATTCGAATACGGAGGGCTTCTTCATCAACACCATGACCTCTCCGATGATGCGTGAGTAGTTCACCATAGACCTACGGGTCCATAGCTAGTAACTAGATGGCTTCTTCTCTCTCTTGGATCTTCAATACAAAGTTCTCCATGATCTTCATGGAGATCTATCCGATGTAATCTTCTTTTGCGATGTGTTTGTCGAGATCCAATGAATTGGTGATTTATGATCAGATTATCTATGAATCTTATTTGAGTTTCTTCTGATCTCTTATATGCATGATTTCATATCCTTGTAATTCTCTTCGAGTTGTGGGTTTTGTTTGGCCAACTTGAACTATGATTCTTGCAATGGGAGAAGTGCTTGGTTTTGGGTTCATACCGTGCGGTGACCTCACCCAGTGACAGAAGGGGTAGCGAGGCACACATCATGTTGTTGCCATCAAGGGTAAAAAGATGGGGTTTTCATCATTGGTTTGAGATTATCCCTCTACATCATGTCATCTTGCTTAAGGCGTTACTCTGTTCGTCATGAACTCAATACACTAGATGCATGCTGGATAGCGGTCGATGTGTGGAGTAATAGTAGTAGATGCAGAAAGTATCGGTCTACTTGTCTCGGACGTGATGCCTATATGTATGATCATTGCCTTTGATATCGTCATGACTTTGTGCGGTTCTATCAATTGCTCGACAGTAATTTGTTCACCCACCGTAATATTTGCTATTTTGAGAGAAGCCTCTAGTGAACACTATGGCCCCCGGGTCTACTCCACACCATATTTTCAGCCTTACTCTTTTACTTCGTTTCACTTTCCACCTTCAGATCTCACTTTGCAATCAAATCTTGAAGGGATTGACAACCCCTTTATAGCGTTGGGTGCAAGCTCGTTTGTGTTTGTGCACGTACTCTTGACTTGACGAGATTCTCCTACTGGATTGATACCTTGGTTCTCAAACTGAGGGAAATACTTAGTGCTCCTGTGCTGCACCACCCTTTCCTCTTCAAGGGAAAAACCAACGCAAGCCCAGCCTCCGTCAACGTGTCAATCTCTGGCACTGTTGTGTGTTGCCGCAGCACCGCCCAACCAAAATCTACATTACCAGTACCAGGGCCTGCAAAAATTGAACAAAATAAAACCACTTGAAAATGAGCTAGACCAAGTAAAAAAGATGTCAACATTTCCTCCTCAACCAAACCAAATCTAGAACGTACTCATGTGAAAGGAGCGATTAGCAGTTTAGCACCTACAAATTAGGGCTCCTCATAGCTACAAGGGGCAGCTCCACGTTGGCTGCCTCCCGCGTCAACAATAACTAGAATCAGGAAAGATCCAAGAGACCAAAACAGGACAGGAATAGAGGGACGGAGAGAAATCAGGTGAATTTTACAATTACGTGGTGCACTTCTTGCAGCTTCGTTGTGGCGTCGACGGCTTCTAGTTGCGAACTTTCGATCTCGGCACTCTTACGTCTGTAGCCGAACCACCAAGTTGCAGGTTGCTCTGCCTCTCATCTTTGGACACCTCCCCGCCGTATCTACTGGATTTGGGGATAGGAGGCAAGGCCTCTCGGAAGGTCTAGGCCGGGTGGCTTCGATAAGCCGAGGTAGTATGCGACATGGGGTAATGGGGAGGCGGCAGCGCTTGCACATACGCTACAGACGAGGGTGGAGGGTGGTAGACTGGCCCCTTAAAGGTGCAGTGGCACAGGAAAATCGGGCGACAAACCCTAGCCTGCGGTGGAAGGAGAAGTACGCCGGTGGTTCCAGATTTGGGAGAGAGGGGTCTGTAGATCGAGACCGACGGGTCGGGGGAGAAGGTGGAGGAGGTGGGAGTTATTTTTCTTTTCTTTTTCTTTGTTGACCTGAACGGGGGTATTTTCGATCGATTGTTTTCTCTATGGGAGTGGGATGGTGGAAAGATGGTCGAACCATCACGATGACGGCAGATTTTCCATTAATAAAGATAGCTTTCCAATTGAGTCTTCGACAAAAACATCACGTATGGGTTGCATGCTCGTTGGACATCCAACAACGCCCGAACAGATGCGGCATTTCCGAGCCTGTTACAATTCCACCTTAAAACTTTCATGACGACCGGTCAGCCTCTAACGAGAAGACCGTGATTCCGGCGATCGGTGACCAAAAAACTCTCGGCCTTTGTAACCACCGAGGACAACATATCACAACTTTGCACTAGTGATTTACAAAGAGACTCATAGTGAGCGGAGCTGCTGTAGGACATCAAACCCTGACTTTCTTAGGCCCTGTTTGCTTAAAAAGTCCTAGGACTTTTTTTAGTCCCAACAAAAAAGTCCCTAGTCCCTACCTGTTTGGTTCCGGGGACTAAACATGGACTAGAGGTTATTAAATGACATTCTAAAAGACCTTGTTACCCCTACTAATAGACTAGAGGTTATTAAATGACATGCTAAAAGCAGGTGCACTGTTGGAAAAAGTCCCAAAAAGTCCCAAAAAAGACTCTCCCTTAGGGACTTCTTTCTTTAGTCCCAAATGCCCACTTTTATTCCCTAAAAGTCCCTCCCATTTGGTTTTGATTGAACTAAAAGGGAATTTTTTTAGTCCCTACACCAAAAAGTACCTGTAAACAAACACCCCCATAGCCACGGGACGGGAATCTGAAGCATTGGCACTTCGTGAGGGCATCAAGCCAGCCTCGTGAGTAGGACACATGCCGGCGGCGGTGCACCAACCTTAGATTGCTAGAAATATCGCCTCCCGTGGAAAACGCTTTAGCTCGTAGAAAAGTTCATACATGTATGTAGCACATAATGTTACTCCCTCCGTCCCAAAATAAGTGTCGCACATTTAACACTAAATTAATACAAATTTTATACGAGAGGAGCGACACTTATTTTGGGACGGAGGAAGTACAACTTAATTAAACATGTTTAACTAAACAAAAATCTCCCCTTGTTTCCGTCATTGTGCGATTGCATCGTTGAAACATCACGAGCTAGCGATATATCCTTCTATAATGTTGTGTATGTTCCGGACGTATATATTGTACTCCCTCTATAGCTAAATAATTATAGTTGGAGAGAACTAGACTAGTTCTCCTCAACTACAATTATTTAGGGACGGAGGGAATACTATATAACATACAATCAATACAACAATTACTATTTATTCGTCATTAATCACATCAGTGTTTTGCACATTGTTTTTATTTTTTTAAACATGGTATAAGCGCAAACACTCATATATAAATACATACACTCATCCTATGAACCTGCGCACACCTTATCTGATGCAAAGCATCCTACGAACATCACAATGTCATGAGCGTGTTTGACAAGTAACACGTGCAACACCAATTTCACATACCTAAAAATGAATCATCTCATTTACACGTGTTCACTTGACCCCTTGAAAGATGATATACTACTTGACACTCCTCTCGTTTCTGTTCATAGGTGTTGTGGGAACTTCATGAACAACGAGGAGGAGTGCAAGCACCAACATATGACTACACCATTCATGAAGAAGCTTGGAAATAGAGACAGAAGAAGACAAAGTCCAGAAGCTAGAAGAAGAGCCAACTCCCAGACGATCTCATGCGCACGACATCCATTGGTCCCGTGCCCACGAGCCCTCTAGAAACTTTCTGGACACCCCGTGCACGGGGAACCCCATGCACGGGAGAACCCAGGTACACGGCGGGTACTTAAGCCTCTGCACACGGGCTTGCCTGCGAGCAAGTTGGGGAAATGTCCCTTTTGCCATTACTTCATCCCCACCTCCAGCCACCTACATATTCAGTACCTAGACTATTTGTTAGGGTTAGCAAAGTGACACCTCATATTTAGTTGAGCTTTGCTCCTTCTGCTACCTCTTCCAAGGACATCAACTCCTTCTGCTACCTCTTCCAAGGAGATCAAAGTATCCCCCCCCCCCGAGAAGTGCCTGGACACACCAGGCCCACAGTCTTGTATCGTGCACATGATGCCACTCCTCTAGAATCAGCTGCCACCGCTTCACATTTTTTCCCATAACTCCCACTCCGAACTCTGATTTGAGTGTTATTTGGCTCGTTTGGAAGCTATTGATGTTCCCAATATGCTCATATTGGTTTTACTATAATTTGACTCCATAATTTTTTTTCACATTTTGGCATATTTGCATAGGCCTTCCACCATAATTCCGCAACACCACCCAATACTTCCACAACATAATCCATTTTGGTTCCTGTTGCATTTATGGTTGTTAGAGTTGTGATTAGAGTCTCCTAAGGTGTTTTGGCTACTTAGGGACGAATACTTCTTCATCAACCACCGGTTACTTGTATTAGTTCATCATCTACATCAACAACTGATGTTTGATATCGACGACGACTTTCCATCCTTTAAGACCATCTTCAACCAAAAGCAAGGTTGGTTAACCGACTTCGTGAAAGGTTAAGTGTGACAAAGGTATCCATTCCGTCACAAATTTTTTCTTCCTTGCCATTACACATTTATAGCCCCACCATATTTGAGAACACCTTCAAACCTATTGAGACTAGCTATCCGTGTATTGTCGGGCTTCGCAAAAACTTGAGCACCATAGTTATACAATATCATATTGTTGCATCATTTGTTATATCATATAGTGTGATATCTTTCTCCCGTGCATATCTTGTGATAAGTGCCTTGCATATTTGGTTGCGGCTCAATAATAATAGTGGAAAGGAAGAGTAGATCAAAAAAAGATTTTAAGCAAGAAAAAGAAACATCAAAAGTTTATAAGCAAAAAGAGGTGAGCATGTAAAGAGATACTTGTGCATGAGGATACATGCAATAGGAAATGTAGCTTGCATGATTAGGATTGATGCCAAGTAGTGAACCGTGCCCAAACATGCAATAAGACAGTGTGTCTCCTTGTGTTTGTGCAACACGAGCGCAGTCTTCGTTAAGCAATTTTGTATTGCTCATCCCAATAGTTGCACAAGCCCCATAATCCCATCGTGCATGTTTCTCTATTGCCCTCCTCTATATTTGTGATCACTTGCTTTGTATTTTGAATCCTTTAGATTGAATTCAATATTTAAAATATATTTGACTCCAGTTTGCATGAATTTTGTGACCCTTGTCCTAACCAAGCCACTCTATAAGCTTTACTTTCTAGGTGTGAGTGAATAAGTCAGGTAGCAATTCCACTATTCTCTCAATTAACATTAAGTGAAATGGGATACATCCCAAACTTTGGGAAAAGTTATCTTGGTATTAATAATCTCATTTCCTAGTCACCTTTCCTCGAGTCTTGTGAGGTCTAGGAAAAGCACATCATCTCCGGTCTTCAACGACAATAACGGCGCAAACAACTACATCACCAAAAGTCACCTCTCCGGACTAGAACGAGCAATGAAAGATACATTGTGTGACCACGTTGAGTGACTCACCACTGATGACCCACAAGTATAGGGGATCAATCGTAGTCCTTTCCATAAGTAAGAGTGTGGAACCCAACGAGGAGAAGAAGGCTCTGATAAATGGTTTTCAACAAGGTAATAACTACAAGCACTGAAAGTAGCGGTAACAACTGATGGTGTAGTGAGGTGAAACGTAGCAAGTGAAAAGTAACAAGCAACAAGTAGTAGAAACTGTGCAGGAAAGTGGCCCAATCCATTTTGTAGCAAGGGACAAGCCTTAACAAAGTCTTAAAGGAGGAAAAGCGCTCCCGAGGACAAACGGGAATTTCTGTCATGCTAGTTTCATCATGTTCATGTGATTCGCGTTTGTTACTTTGATAGTTTGAGATGTGGGTGGACCGGCGCTTGGGTACTGCCCTTACTTGTACAAGCATCCCACTTATTATTAACCCCTCTCGCAAGCATCCGCAACTACGAAAGAAGAATTAAGACAACGTCTAACCATAGCATTAAACTAGGGGATCCAAATCAGCCCCTTACGAAGCAACACATAGACTGGGGTTTAAGCTTCTGTCACTCTAGCAACCCATCATCTACTTAGTACTCCCCAATGCCCTCCTCTGGGCCTAAATATGGTCAAGTGTTATGTAGTCGACGTTCACATAACACCACTAGAAGAAAAGACAACATACAACATATCAAAAATACCGAACGAATACCAAATTCACATGACTATTATCAGCAAGACTTATCCCATGTCCTCAGGAACAAAAAGTAACTACTCACAAATCCTAATCATAATCATGATCAGAGGTGTAATGAGTAGCATCAAGGATCTGAACATAAAATCTTCCACTAAGTAATCCAACTAGCATCAACTACAAAGAGTAATCAACACTACTAGCAACCTTACAAGTACCAATCGGAGTCGCGAGATGGAGATTGGTTACAAGAGATGAACTAGGGTTTGGAGAGGAGATGGTGCTGATGAAGATGTTGATGGAGGTGACTCCCCTACGACGAGAGGAGTGTTGGTGATGACGATGGCGACGATTTCCCCCTCCGGGAGGGAAGTTTCCCCGACAGGATCGTCCTGCCGGAGCTCTAGATTGGTTCTGCTCAAGTTCCGCCTCGTGGCGGCAGAGAATCCACGAAAAGCTCCACCTTAATTTTTTCCTGGACGAAACCCTTCATATAGCAAAAGAGGGGGGGCCAGTGGGCCACCAGGGTGCCCACAAGCCCTATAGCCGCCACCAGGGGGGCGGCGGCTACTAGGCTTGTGGGCCCCTGGTAGCGCCCCTCTGGCACTTCTTTCGCCTAGTATTTTTTATATATTCCCAAAAAATTCCACGTTGATTTTTAGGGCATTTAGAGTTGCGCAGAATAGAGGACTCAGACTTGCTCCTTTTCCAGTCCAGAATTCCAGCTGCCGGTATTCTCCCTCTTCAAATAAACCTTGCAAAATAAGAGAGAAAAGGCATAAGTATGGTACCACAAAGTAATATAACAGTCCATAAAGCGATAAATATCAACATGAAAGCATGATGCAAAATGGACGTATCAACTCCCCCAAGCTTAGACCTCGCTTGTCCTCAAGTGAAAACCAAGATCCATAAACATGTCCATATGTTTAGGGATGAATGTGTCGATAAAACATAATACGAACATGAGGGCATCGTGATCACACATAGAACAACAATACATCATAAAGATTCTTATGGGAAAGTAACAATTCCTTCACAAAGCAAAGTATGAAGCAAAAACCTTACCGAGAAGTAGCCAACAACAGTCCATAGTCATTGAAGCAGTTGGAATTTATCATAACATCAGAAAGAGTCAAATAAGAGCTTGTAAAGCAAACACACATACTCAATCATCTCTTTTGTTTTCCACAATTGTTACAACTCACGTGGTAATCATGGTATCAAAGTTTCAGTTGGACACAGACAAAGATAGGGGATTATAATTTTGCCTCCCAACCATTTACCTCAAGGGTAAAGTCAACAATAATAAAGCATAAGTACTCACCTCCAAGTTGATATATCAATATAGAAGTTTACCTAGCTTGTGAGGGTAGCCAAGACAAAGGAAAAATAAGGAATTGGTGATGATCACCATGACTCTTTCAAGGCCAAAAAGTAAAGGTACAAGATAGGCGCTTCGCAGAGGGAAGCAGAGGTTGTCATGTGCTTTTGAGGTTTGGATGCGTGTCCTCTTAGTGCGGAGGAACGTCACTTTAAATTGCCTCCTGTGATAAAGAACTTTATTATGCAGTCTGTCGCTTTTATGTCTTCCACATCACAGGTTCGTACAAAGCTTATTTTCCACAAAACTGGGCTGAAGGTTTGTGGATGCACAAGTAGTATCTCTACTTGGTGCGGGAGTTTTGGCTAATATGAGGTGGAAGCAATCGTCACATGCTAAGGGATCTCTAGGCATATAACATGTTTTGGAACCAAGCAAACACAATTCATTATGTTGTCTTCCTTGTCCAACATCTACTTCTAAGCATGTAATAGTTTGGTGAGTGCTCACAATGGTAAAAAGTGTCTAAGATGATATATTTTATGTGAATCTCTCTTTCCTTATTACTTCTTATTAAAAGCAACAATGACTGGCGTCTATGTTGGTCTATTCTCAACAAGTTTCAATCATCATACTTGTCATATGTGAAGCTATCACTTTCCATAAGATCATCTCATGATCTTTCATGCTATCGTTCTTTTAATACTTTTGATCACGGCACAAAACAAATCCCTTGACTAAGATACTCTTTATTATATAGCTCGCGAGCTCGAATACATCAGGGGAGACACAAGGCAAAAGACTCAAACTAAACACTAAAGACTTATTCCACTAAGATAAGAAATAAAAACTGAAAAGGAAAGAACTAAAACAAAGGTAAAAGCAAAAGATATAAAGGTGATACGATACCAGGGCAACTCCCCCAAGCTTGGAAAAAGCCAAGGGGATTTCCCATACCAATGCTTAGTTGTCTTCCTTTGGTGGTGATGGTGGTGGTGTTGTTGAAGCAGTCTTGAGCTTGTCTATTTTCCACTTGAGCATAAAGTTCTGCTCCCAGAGATCGTCATTTTCCTCCTCAAGCTTCAACACTCTATGGCAAAGTTCCTGCTTACTCTCCCACAAGAAACGAGAAGGGATAAACAAGGTCTTAGGCTTCTTCCTTTGGTCAGGGAGGCTTGACTTCTTGAACTCCACATGAGTGCATCCAGGTTGAGGTAGAGGAGCCTCCTCTTCGTCAGAACTCGTTTGTTCCTTCCCCTTGGGATCATAGTCCTCTTCCTCGTCAGTGGTCCAGCCATATGGTTCCAAGTCCCCATAAACCTTGGGGTTAGCAAGGTAATCAGCCACATAGCTCTCCTCCTCTGAATCCTAAGAAGACATCTTGACCTACATCTGCGGCAGAAACAGGCTCGAAACAAAAATAGAGGAAAACTGCGCGATACGGAGATCAAAACCCTCGGGCGTATATATAATGATTTTTTCTGGACCAGAAGGAGTGCTCCGCAAGAAAACGGAGTCCGGGGAGCACACGAGGTGGCCACAAGCCCTGTAGCCGCCGCCAGGGGGTAGGTGGCGGCTACCAAGCTTGTGGCCGCCTCGTGCGCTCTCCGGACTGCTTTTATTTTTCTATGTTTCCATAAATTCCAAAACGGAGAAAATTTCCTATTGGAAAAGTTTCAGAGTCCTATTACTTACCGAAACACATACCTCTTCGTTTTGAGGGTTTGAAACAGGCTGATAAACATCCCTTATGTACTCCTCTGGAGTTATGATATTGATGATATTGGTCTCCACATTTATGGGAGTACCATAGATATAATGCTTGATTCTTTGCCCATTTACCACTCTAGGAAAATTACCTTCCGCGTTATTCATTTTGATGGCACCAGAACGATATACTTCCTCGACAACGTAAGGACCTTCCCATTTAGAGAGAAGCTTGCCTGCGAAGAATCTTAAGCGAGAATTGTATAGCAGGACATAATCACCTACATTGAACTCACGTTTTTGTATTATTTTATCGTGCCATCTCTTAACCTTTTTCTTGAACAACTTAGCATTCTCATATGCCTGGCCCCTCCATTCATCTAATGAGCTGATATCAAACAACCGCTTCTCATCGGCAAGTTTGAAATCGAAGTTGAGCTCTTTGATTGCCCAATAAGCTTTGTGTTCTAGCTCAAGAGGTAAATGACATGCCTTACCGTAAACCATTTTATATGGCGACATGCCCATGGGATTCTTATAAGCAGTCCTATAAGCCCATAGTGCATCGTCAAGTTTGCTAGACCAATTCTTTTGTAAGATCAATTTGATCTCCCTATTACTCAACTCCACTTGACCACTAGATTGAGGATGATAAGGAGATGCAACTCTATGGTTGACATCATACTTAGCAAGCATCTTGCGGAAGACACCATGAATGAAGTGTGAACCGCCATCAGTCATCAGATATCTAGGGACTCCAAATCTTGGGAAAATGATTTCTTTAAGCATCTTAATAGAGGTGTGATGATCAGCATTTCTAGTGGGGACAGCTTCTACCCACTTAGTGACATAATCAACAGCGACTAAGATGTGAGTGTACCCATTGGAACTCGGGAAGGGTCCCATATAATCAAAGCCCCAAACATCAAATGGTTCAATGACAAGTGAATAGTTCATAGGCATTTCCTGACGTTTACTGATGTTCCCTATTCTTTGGCATTCGTCACAAGACAAGACAAACTTACGGGCATCTTTGAAGAGAGTGGGACAATAGAAACCTGATTGCAATACCTTATGAGCTGTTCTATCTCCAGCATGGTGTCCTCCGTAGGCTTCGGAATGACACTTCTGCAGGATCTGTCCCTGTTCATGTTCAGGCACACAACGTCTAATAACACCATCTACTCCTTTCTTATAAAGGTGAGGATCATCCCAAAAGTAGTGTCTCAAATCAAAGAAGAATTTCTTCTTTTGCTGGTAGGTGAAACTGGGTGGTATATATTTGGCTACAATATAGTTTCCGTAATCAGCATACCACGATGCACTATGTGAAGTGCGGATGACATTTAATTGCTCATCAGGAAAGCTGTCTTCAATAGGACGTGGGTCATCAAGGACATTCTCTAGCCAGGACAAGTTATCTGCTATAGGGTTATCAGCACCCTTTTGGTCAACAACGTGCAAATCAAATTCCTGTAGCAGGAGAACCCATCTGATTAGCCTATGCTTAGTGTCCTTCTTCTCCATAAGGTACTTAATAGCAACATGATCAGAGTGAATAGTGACTTTGGAGTCAACTATATAAGATCTGAACTTTTCACATGCAAACACGACTGCTAAAAACTCCTTTTTCGTAGTGGCATAGTTTATTTGGGCACTGTCTAGAGTTTTACTAGCGTAGTGAATAACATTCAACTTCTTGTTAACTCTTTGTCCTAGATCAGCACCAACAACATAATCACTAGCATCGCACATGATTTCAAAGGGCAAGTTCCAATCATGTGGTTGAAAAATAGGTGCAGTTATCAAGGCCTTCTTAAGTATTTCGAAAGCTTCCTCATAATCCTCATCAAAAACAAAAGGAACATCCGTCTGCAAGAGGTTGGTAAGAGGCCTAGAAATCTTAGAGAAGTCTTTAATGAACCTTCTATAGAAACTAGCGTGACCTAGGAAACTTCGTATACCTCTGATATCTGTGGGTCAAGGCATTTTCTCAATTGCATCAACCTTAGCCTTATCAACTTCAATGCCTTTCTCAAAGATTTTGTGTCCTAAGACAATGCCTTCATTAACCATAAAGTGGCACTTCTCCCAGTTCAAGACGAGGTTGGTATCTATGCATCTCTGTAAGACTCGATCAAGGTTGCTGAGGCAATCATCAAAGGAAGAACCGTAAACGAAGAAATCATCCATAAAAACCTCAACAATCTTTTCACAAAAGTCAGAGAATATAGCCATCATACATCTTTGAAAGGTGGCAGGTGCATTGCATAAGCCAAAAGGCATACGTCTATAAGCAAAGGTACCGAAGGGGCAGGTGAACGTGGTTTTCTCCTGATTAGATTGTGCAACAGGTATTTGCGAGAAACCTGAATAACCGTCTAGAAAGCAGAAGTGTGTGTGTTTAGATAGCCTTTCTAGCATTTGGTCAATAAACGACAAAGGATAATGGTCTTTCCTGGTTGCCTTCTTCAGTTTCCGGAAGTCTATCACCATCCTATAGCCAGTAATAATCCTTTGTGGGATCAGTTCATCTTTATCATTAGGAACGACGGTGATACCTCCCTTCTTAGGTACGCAATGTACTGGACTTACCCAATCGCTATAAGCAACATGATAAATGATTGCTGCTTCCAGAAGCTTTAATATTTCTTTTCTCATGACCTCTTTCATCTTAGGGTTTAATCTCCTTTGATGATCAACAACTGGTTTAGAATCAGGATCAGTTTTAATCTTGTGCTGATATAGAGTGGGACTAATACCTTTAAGATCATCAATAGTATATCCAATAGCCGCACGGTGCTTCCTCAAAGTTTTTAGTAACTTCTTTTCTTCATGCGCCGAGAGGTGAGAACTAATAATAACAGGATATATCTCCTTTTCATCAAGATAGGCATACTTAAGAGTATCAGGCAACTGTTTAAGCTCGAACACAGGATCACCCTTTGGTGGGGGTGGATCCCCAAGCAGTTCAACAGGCAGATTATTCTTGAGAATATGATATTGTTCTAAAACAATTTTATCTATCTCATCTCTTTCATCCATATGCATATCATTTTCATGCTCAAGCAGATATTGCTCTAAAGGATCCGTAGGAGGTACGACAATAGAGGCAAGAGCAATGATTTCATCCCTACCAGATGACTCTTTTTCATGGGGTTGTCTTCCAAACTTGGAGAAGTTAAATTAATGAGACACACTCTCAAAACTAATAGTGACGGTCGGTCTAATGCAATCAATATGAGCATTGACAGTGTTGAGAAAGGGTCTACCAAATATGATGGGACAAAAGCTATTTTGTGCAGTAGCAAGGATGAGCAAATCTGTAGGATACTTCGTCTTACCACACAGGACTTCTACGTCTCTCACAATTCCCAGAGGGCAGATAGTGTCTCTATTAGCTAGCGTAATAGTGACATCAATGGGTTCTAACTCAGCAGGTGCAATCTCATCTTTGATTTCATCATACAGGGACCGGGGTATTGCACTAACATTAGCACCCATATCACATAAACCATGATAACAGTGATCTCCTATCTTGACAGAAACAACGGGCAGGCCAACTACAGGTCCGTATTTGTCTTTCGCGTGAGGTTTAGCAATTCTAGCGGAGTCCTCACAGAATTTGATAACATGCCTGTCTATGTCTTCGGCTAAGAGATCTTTGATAATAGCAACACTAGGTTCAACTCTAATTTCCTCAGGGGGTGCAAGTGGTCTAATGTAACCCCTACGTATCATAGTTGGAGCTTTAGAATAATCCTTTTTACTAGCAGGGTAAGGTGGTTTCTCAGCGTAGGCACAAGGAACAATAGGATCACTAAAGGCAATGACTTTCTCTTCAACTAGATTGGGTTTAACTATGTTGACTTCTACAGGAGGATGATACTTAAACCACTTCTCTTTAGAAAGATCAACATGAGCAGCAAAAGATTCACATAGAGAAGCTACTATCTCTGAGTCAAGTCCATACTTAGCGCTAAAATCTCTAGAAGTGTTTGTTTCAACAAAAGATTTAACGCAATCAAACTGGAAATTCATACCTGACTCCTTACCTTCTTCAAGCTCCTAATCTTCAGAGTTACGTTTCATTCTTTCCAATAAATTCCACTTGTGGTCAATATCCTTCTTCATAAAAGAACCGGTACAAGAAGTGTCAAGCATGGTACGATCTTCATGAGAAAGCCGAGCATAAAAGTTTTGAGTGATAATTTCTCTCGAGAGCTCATGATTGGGGCATGAATATAGCATTGGTTTAAGCCTCCCCCAAGCTTGAGCTATGCTTTCCTTGTCACGAGGCCAAAAGTTATAAATATAATTCCGATCACGATGTACTAAATGCATAGGATAAAACTTTTGATGAAATTCCAATTTCAACCGATTGTAGTCCCATGATCCAGTATTATCACATAGCCTATACCATGTCAACGCCTTATCCTTCAAAGATAAAGGAAAGACTTTCTTCTTTACCTCATCCTCGGGCAAACCCGCAAGCTTAAATAAACCACATACTTCATCTACATAGATTAGATGCAAGTCTGGATGAGATGATCCATCTCCTGTAAAAGGATTTGCCAGCAGTTTCTCAAGCATACCCGAAGGAATTTCATAAAAGATATTTTCAGTAGGTACCTCAGGTTGAGGAGCAACTCCTCACACTTCCGTTCGTGGTGAAGATACCCCGAACAAACTCCTCAAAGGAACAATTTCCATAGTGACAAGTGACAATAAATTTCATCACAGTATATAAATGTTTCCTTACCAAATTCCACTTACCAAATCCGCTTCACTCCCCGACAACGGCGCCAGAAAAGAGTCTTGATGACCCACAAGTATAGGGGATCAATCGTAGTCCTTTCGATAAGTAAGAGTGTCGAACCCAACGAGGAGCAGAAGGCTCTGATAAACGGTTTTCAGCAAGGTAATAACTGCAAGCACTGAAAGTAGCGATAACAAGTGATGGTGTAGTGAGGTGAAACGTAGCAAGTGAAAAGTAACAAGCAACAAGTAGTAGAACTTTGCAGCAAAGTGTCCCAATCCCTTTTGTAGCAAGGGACAAGCCTGAACAAAGTCTTATAGGAGGAAAAGCACTCCCGAGGACACACGGGAATATCTGCCATGCTAGTTTCATCATGTTCATGTGATTCGCGTTCATTACTTTGATAGTTTAATATGTGGGTGGACCGGCGCTTGGGTACTGCCATTACTTGGACAAGCATCCCACTTATGATTAACCCCTCTCGCAAGCATCCGCAACTACGAAAGAAGAATTAAGACAACGTGTAACCATAGCATTAAACTAGTGGATCCAAATCAGCCCCTTACGAAGCAACGCATAGACTGGGGTTTAAGCTTTTGTCACTCTAGCAACCCATCATCTACTTACTACTCCCCAATGCCTTCCTCTAGGCCCAAATATGGTGAAGAGTTATGTAGTCGACGTTCACATAACACCACTAGAGAAAAATACAACATACAACATATCAAAATACCGAACGAATACCAAATTCGCATGACTATTATCAACATGACTTATCCCATGTCCTCAGGAACAAAAAGTAACTACTCACAAAGCATAATCATAATCATGATCAGAGGTGTAATGAGTAGCATCAAGGATCTGAACATAAACTCTTCCACCAAGTAATCCAACTAGCATCAACTACAAAGAGTAATCCACACTACTAGCAACCTTAGAAGTACCAATCAGAGTCGCGAGACGGAGATTGGCTACAAGAGATGAACTAGGGTTTGGAGAGGAGATGGTGCTTATGAAGATGTTGATGGAGATGACTCCCTTCCGACGAGAGGAGTGTTGGTGATGACGATGGCGACGATTTCCCCCTCCGGGAGGGAAGTTTCCCTCGCAGGATCGTCCTGCCGGAGCTCTAGATTGGTTCTGCTCAAGTTCCGCCTCGTGGGCGGCAGAGAATCCACGAAAAAGCTCCACCTTAATTTTTTCCTGGACGAAACCCTTCATATAGCAAAAGAGGGGGGCTAGTGGGCCACCAGGGTGCCCACAAGCCCTGTAGCCGCCACCAGGGGGGCGGCGGCTACCAGGCTTGTGGACCCTGGTAGCGCCCCTATGGCACTTCTTTCACCCAATAATTTTTTATATATTCCCAAAAAATTCCACGTTGATTTTTAGGGCATTTGGAGTTGCGCAGAATAGAGGACTCAGACTTGCTCCTTTTCCAGTCCAGAATTCCAGCTGCCGGTATTCTCCCTCTTCAAATAAACCTTGCAAAATAAGAGATAAAAGGCATAAGTATGGTACCACAAAGTAATATAACAGTCCATAAAGCGATAAATATCAACATGAAAGCATGATGCAAAATGGACGTATCAACCACCTACATATGACACTTTGAAGCTAAAAAATAGACTACATCAACGACAAGTTGGACGCTCACATGGTTCACCTCCGACATGTGGTGGCCAACTACAAGTCTGCTTCCCCTTCGTCATCATCAAGGCGGCAACGCTCAAGTCGCAAACCGTTGGAGCACCCATTCGAAGCAAGAATCACATGGCAGTGTCAACATCAATGTGAAGGCACCCGAGTGGAGGACATCGGCATGCCTCAACACACTCTACATCACGCCACGACAAACTTTCATGAGCGCAAGAGAAGACCGCTTGACGAGCACCAACAAGGAGAAGCTTCGATGCCAACATCAAGGCGTATGACAACAAGCAAGGGTGAACTTTCCATCTTCGAAAGCACCCCAAGGAAGATGGTCGAGCATGGGAAATTCCATTCGGTCATGGATGCACGCGATGAGGTGCCTGATGCGTCTCCAACATATCAATAATTTATGAAGTATTCATGCCTATAGTAGTTTTTTGGAAATATGCCCTAGAGGCAATAATAAATTGGTTATTATTATATTTCTTTGTTCATAATAATCGTTTATTATCCATGATATAATTGTATTGATTGGAAACACAAATACATGTGTGGATACATAAACAAAACACTGTCCCTAGTAAGCCTCTAATTGACTAGCTCGTTGATCAAAGATGGTAAAGGTTTCCTGGCCATAAACAAGTGTTGTCACTTGATAACGGGATCACATCACTAGGAGAATCATGTGTGCACAAGACCCAAACAATGAATGTAGCGTATTGATCGTGTTATTTTATTGCTATTGTTTTCTGCGTCTCAAGTATTTATTCCTATGACCATGAGAACATATAACTCAGTGGCACCGGAGGAATACCTTGTGTGTAGCAAACGTCGCAACGTAACTGGGTGACTATAAAGGTGCTCTACAAGTATCTTCGAAGGTGTCCGTTGAGTTAGTATGGATCAAGACTAGGATTTGTCACTCCGTGTGACAGAGAGGTATCTCAGGGCCCACTCGACAATACAACATCACACACAAGCCTTGCAAGCAATGTGACTAAGTGTAAGTCAAGGGATCTTGTATTACAGAACGAGTAAAGAGATTTGTCGGTAATGAGATTAAAATAGGTATGCGGATACCGACGATCGAATCTCGGGCAAGTAGCATTCCGAAAGACAAAGGGAATGACATACGGGATTATATGAATCCTTGGCACAGAGGTTCAACCAATAAGATCTTCGTAGAATATGTAGGATCCAATATGGGCATCCAGGTCCCGCTATTGGATATTAACCGAGGAGTGTCTTGGGTCATGTCTACATAGTTCTCGAACCCGTAGGGTCTGCACACTTAAGGTTCGATGATGTTTTAGTATAGTTGAGTTATATGTGTGGTTACCGAATGTTGTTCGGAGTCCCGGATGAGATGATGGATGTCACGAGGGTTTACGGAATGGTCCGGAAACGAAGATTGATATATAGGATGGTTTCATTTGGTCATCGAAAAGATTCGGGCAATTCCGGCAATGTACCGGCAGTGACGAATGGGTTCCGGGTGTTTACCGGGAGGGGCCCACCCACCCGGGAGTGAGCCCAAGGTCCTAGGGTGGCGCACCAAGTCCTTAGTGGGCTGGTGGAGTCAACCCATGAAGTCTATGGCTCCACAAGCAAAAAATACCAAAGGAAAGAAGAAAAAAGAAGAGGGAGGTGGGAAGGAAGGAGTGGACTCCTTCCCCGCCAAACCGAATTGGGGTTGGAGTCCAACTCTCCCCCTTGGCCAGCACACCCTTGAGGGCATTGAGACTCAAGGCTTGCCCCTCCCCTCCTCCTATATATATTGGTGGTTTAGGGCTGTTTTGAGACACAACTTTGCCACGTGCAACTCTAGCCTATTCCACATAGTTTTACCTCTAGATTGGATTTGTGCGGAGCTCGGGCGGAGCCCTGCAGGAGTAGATCATCACCACCACCGGAGCACCATCACGCTGCCGGAGAACTCATCTACTTCTCCGTCTTGCTTGCTGGATCAAGAAGGTCGAGATCGTTGTCGAGCTGTACGTGTGGTGAACGCGGAGGTGTCGTCCGTTTGGTGCTAGATCGGAACGGATCGTGGGACGGAGCGCGAGATGGTTCGTGGGGTGGATCGTGGGACGGTTCGAGGGACGTGAAGACGTTCCTCTACATCAACCGCGTTTCTTAACGCTTCCTGTTGAGCGATCTACAAGGGTATGTAGATCTAATCTTCACTCGTAGATGGACATCACCATGATAGGCCTTCATGTGCGTAGGAAATTTTTTGTTTCCCATGGAACGTTCCCTAACAGTGGCATCATGAGCTAGGTTCATGCGTAGATGTTATCTCGAGTAGAACACAAAGGGTTTTGTGGACGGTGATGTTCGATTTGCTGCCCTCCTTAGTCTTTTCTCGATTCGGCAGTATTGTTGGATTGAAGCGGCCCGGACCGAGATTATTCGTACGCTTACGAAGGACTGGTTTCATCGATTGACATGCAACCTCGTTGCATAAATATGACTGGCGGGTGTCGGTTTCTTCAACTTTAGTTGAATTGGTTTTGAACGAGGCGGTCCTTGGAGAGGTTAAATAGCAATTTTCACATCTCCGTTGTGGTTTTTGCGTAAGTAAGATGCGATCTACTAGATACCCATAGCAGCCACGTAAAACACGCAACAACAAATTAGAGGACGTCTAACTTATTTTTGTAGGGTATGCTTGTGATATGATATGGCCAATGACGTGATGTGATATATTGGATGTATGAGATGATCATGTTGTAATAGTTAATATCGAATTGCACGTCAATGCTACGGCAACCGGCAGGAGCCGTAGGGTTGTCTTTAAACTAACGTTTGTGTTTGCAGATGCGTTTACTATATTGCTAGGTCGTAGCTTTAGTAGTAATAGCATAGATAGCAGGACAACCTCAATGGCGACACATTGATGGAGATCATGGTGTGGCGCCGGTGACAATAAGATCATGCCGGTGCTTAAGTGATGGAGATCAAGAAGCACAAGATGATGGCCATATCATGTCACTTATGAATTGCATGTGATGTTAATCCTTTTATGCACCTTATTTTGCTTAGAACGACGGTAGCATTATAAGGTGGTCCCTCACTAAAATTTCAAGATGAAATTGTGTTCTCCCCAACTGTGCACCATTGCGACAGTTCGTCGTTTCGAGACACCACGTGATGATCGGGTGTGATAGACTCAACGTTGACATACAACGGGTGCAAAATAGTTGCACACGCGGAACACTCGGGTTAAACTTGACGAGCCTAGCATGTGCAGACATGGCCTCGGAACACAAGAGACCAAAAGGTCGAGCATGAATCATATAGTTGATATGATTAGCATAGAGATGCTTACCACTGAAGCTATACTCAACTCACGTGACGATCGGACTTGAGTTAGTGGATTTGGATCATGTACCACTCAAATGACTAGAGGGATGTACATTTTGAGTGGGAGTTTATTAAGTAATTTGATTAGTTAAACTCTAATTATCATGAACATAGTCAAAAGGTCTTTGCAAATTATGATGTAATTTGTGCTATAGCTCTACTATTTTTTATATGTTCCTAGAGAAAATTTAGTTGAAAGATGATAGTAGCAACTTTGCGGACTAAGTCCATAAAACTGAGGATTGTCCTCATTGTTGCACAGAAGGCTTATGTCCTTAATGCACTACTCGGTGTGCTGCACCTGGAGCGTCGTTTGTGGATGTTGTGAACATCTGACATACACGTTTTTGATGACTACATGATAGTTCACTGCGTAATACTCAATGGCTTAGAAGCAAGGCGCCGAAGACATTTTGAAACGTCACGGAACATAAGAGATGTTCTAAGAGATGAAATTGAGATTTCATGCTCGTGCCCTTGTTGAGAGGTATGAGACCCCCGACAAGCTTCTTTGTCTACAAAGAAAAGGAGAAAAGCTCAATCTTTGAGCATGTTCTCAGATTGTTTGAGTACAACAATCGCTTGAATCAAGTGGGAGTTAATCTTCCAGTTGAGATAGTGATGGTTCTCCAAAGTCACTGCCACTAAGCTGCTAGAGCTTCGTGATGAACTATAACATATCAAGGATAGATATGATGATCCTTGAGTGATTCACAATGTTTGACGCTGCGAAAGTAGAAATCAAGAAGGAGCATCAATTGTTGATGGTTAGTAAAACCACTAGTTTCAAGAAGGGCAAGGGCTAGAAGGGATACTTCATGGAACGACAAACCAGTTGCTGCTCTAATGAAGAAACCCAAGATTGAACCCAAACCCGAGACTAAGTGCTTCTGTTATGAGGGGAACGGTCACTGAGGCGGGGCTACCCTGGAAACTTGGTAGATGAGAAGGCTGGCGAAGTCAACATAAGTATATTTGATATACATATTGATGTGTACTTTACTAGTACTCCTAGTAGCATGAGGGTATTAGATACCGGTTCGATTGCTAAGTGATTAGTAACTCAAAATAAAAGCTACAAAATAAACGGAGACTAGCTAAAGGCGAGGTGACGATAAGTGTTGGAAGTGTTTCCAAGGTTGATGTGATCAAACATCGCACGCTCCCTCTACCATCGGGATTGGTGTTAAACCTAAATAATTGTTATTTGGTGTTTGCGTTGAGCATGAACATGATTGGACCGTTTTTATTGCAATATGATTATTCATTTAAAGAGAATAATGGTTATTCTATTTGCTTTAATAATTACCTTCAATGGTTTGTTGAATCTCGATCGTAGTGTTACACAGGTTCATAATATTGGTGCCAAAAGATACAAAGTAGTAATTATAGTACCACTTACTTGTGGCACTGCCGCTTGAGTGATGACGGTATAAAATGCATGAAGAAGCTCCATGCTGATGGATATTTGTACTCACTCATTTTTGAAACTTTTGATACATACAAACCATACCTGTTGGTATAAACGCATGAAGAAACTCCATGCAGATGGATCGTTGTGGACTCACATGATTTTGAATCACTTGAGACATGCAGATCATACCTCATGGAACAAGAAAGTAACTTGTTGGAAGTAACACATTTTCGATGTGTGAAGTCGAATGAGTGCTGAGGCACGCAGTGGATATCGTTATGTTCTTACTTCACTGATGATTTGAATAGATACAAGAGTATTTACTTGATGAATCACAAGTCTAAAATATTGAAAAGTTCAAAGCTATTTCAGAGTGAAGATCGTCGTGACAAATATTAAAATGTAGAAATTGTTTCACAATTCATGCCTAGAACACCATAGTGTGATGGTGTGTCCGAACGTCATAGCCGCACCCTATTGGATATAGCGCATACTGTGATGTCTCTTATCGAATTACCACTATCGTTTACGGGTTATGCATTAGAGACAACCGCATTCACTTTAAATAGGGCACCGCGTATTTTCGTTGAGAGGACACAGTATAGACTATGGTTTGAAGAAACCTAAGCTGTTCTTTCTTAAAAGTTTGGGGTTGTGATGCTTATGTGAAATAGTTTCAGTCTGATAAGCTCGAACCCAAAACGGATAAATGCATCTTCATAGGATATCCAAAACAGTTCGGTAGTTTTCGTAAGAAACACTGATACTTCGAAATTGATTGCTCGATTTGTATACAAAGTGCATCTAGTTTTAGCCGCAACCCTCTCAACTTTTTAGCACATGCTATGTGGGTGAAATGATGATACCATGCCAACTTTCAAGCTATTCAGAATTCATTTGTAGTGTTTTTCAATTTCTGGGTCATTTAGCTAAAAAACAATCAAGAAATGCATGAAAAATACCAAATGAAGTCGGAAAGTGTTGAAAATTTATGATGTGGGATTGAATGGTTCATTTTGAACACACAAAAGTCTGGAGTTCAAATAAGTCAAAAAAATGAAATCCCTTTTGTAAGAGGTTAGTTTTTGTAAAAAACCCTGATACTTCGATAGAGATTGTCTGATTTGTACACGAAGTGCATACAGTTTTTGCCGCAACCCTCTCAACTTTTCAGCACATCCTATGTTGGTGAAATGATGATACCATGCCAACTTTCAACCTATCCAGAGTTCATTTGTAGTGATTTTCAATTTCTGGGTCATTTAGCTCAAACAAATTAGTAAATGCATGAAAAATACCAAATGAAGTAAGAATGTGTTGAAAATTGATGATGTGGCCTTGAATGGTGCATTTTGAACACACAAAAAGTCTGGATTTCAAATAAGTTCAAAAAAATGAAATCCCTTTTGTAAGAGATGAGTTTTCGTAAGAAACGTTGATACTTCGAAAGAGATTGTCGAATTTGTATACGAAGTGCATACAGTTTTTGCCGCAACCCTCTCAACTCTTTCAACCTATTCAGAGTTCATTTGTAGTGCTTTTCAATTTTTGGGTCAAATAAGTTAAAAAACTGAAATCCCTTGTGTAACAGATGAGTTTTCGTAAGAAACCGAGATACTTCAAAATTGATTGCTCAATTTGTATACGAAGTGCATCTAGTTTTAGCCGCAACGCTCTCAACTCTTTATCACATGCTACGTGGGTGAAATGATGATACCATGCCAACTTTCAACCTATTGAGAGTTCATTCGTAGTGCTTTTCAATTTCTGGGTCATTTAGCTCAAAAACAATCAAGAAATGCATGAAAAATACCAAATGAAGCCGGAAAGTGTTGAAAATTTATGATGTGACATTGAATGGTTCATTTTGATCACACAAAAAGTCTGGAGTTCAAATAAGTTGAAAAAACCGAAATCCCTTTTGTAACAGATGAGTTTTCGTAAGAAAAACTGATACTTCGAAATTGATTGCTCGATTTGTATACGAAGTGCATCTAGTTTTAGCCTCAACCCCCTCAACTTTTTAGCACATTCTATGTGGGTGAAATGATGATACCATGCCAACTTTCAAGCTATTCGGAATTCATTTGTAGTGCTTTTCAATTTCTGGGTCATTTAGCTAATAAACAATCAAGAAATGCATGAAAAATACCAAATGAAGTCGAAAAGTGTTGAAAATTTACGATGTGGGATTGAATGGTTCATCTTGAACACACAAAAAGTCTGGAGTTCGAATAAGTCAAAAAAATGAAATCCCTTCTGTACGAGGTTAGTTTTTGTAAAAAACCCTCTTACTTCGATAGAGATTGTCTGATTTGTACACGAAGTGCATCCAGTTTTTGCCGCAACCCTCTCAACTTTTTAGCACATGCTATGTAGGTTAGATGATGATACCATGCCAACTTTCAACCTATTCTGTGTAGATATGTAGTGCTTTTCAATTTCTGGATCATTTAGCTCAAACAAATTAGTAAATGCATGAAAAATACCAAATGAAGTAAGAATGTGTTGAAAATTTATGATGTGGCCTTGAATGGTGCATTTTGAACACACAAAAAGTCTGGATTTCAAATATGTTCAAAAAAATGAAATCCCTTTTGTAAGAGATGAGTTTTCGTAAGAAACATTGATACTTCGAAAGAGATTGTTCGATTTGTACACGAAGTGCATACAATTTTTGCCGCAACCCTCTCAACTCTTTCAACCTATTCAGAGTTCATTTGTAGTGCTTTTCAATTTCTGCGTCAAATAAGTTAAAAAACTGAAATCCCATGTGTAACATATGAGTTTTCGTAAGAAACCCTGATACTTCATAATTGATTGCTCAATTTGTATACGAAGTGCATCTAGTTTTAGCCGCAACCCTCTCAACTCTTTATCACATGCTATGTGGGTGAAATGATGATACCATGCCAACTTTCAACCTATTGAGAGTTCATTTGTAGTTCTTTTCAATTTCTGGGTCATTTAGCTCAAAAACAATCAAGAAATGCATGAAAAATACCAAATGAAGTCGAAAAGTGTTGAAAATTTATGATGTGACATTGAATGGTTCATTTTGAACACACAAAAAGTCTGGAGTTCAAATAAGTTGAAAAAACTGAAATCCCTTTTGTAACAGATGAGTTTTCGTAAGAAACACTCATACTTCGAAATTGATTGCTCGATTCGTATACGAAGTGCATCTAGTTTTAGCCGCAACCCTCTCAACTTTTTATAACATGCTATGTGGGTGAAATGATGATACCATGCCAACTTTCAACCTATTCAGAATTCATTTGTAGTGCTTTTCAATTTCTGCGTCATTTAGCTCAAAAACAATCAAGAAATGCATGAAAAATACCAAATGAAGTCGAAAAGTGTTGAAAATTTATGATGTGGGATTGAATGGTTCATTTTCAACACACAAAAAGTCTGGAGTTCGAATAAGTCAAAAAAATGAAATCCCTTCTGTAAGACGTTAGTTTTTGTAAAAAACCCTCATACTTCGATAGAGATTGTCTGATTTGAACACGAAGTGCATCCAGTTTTTACCGCAACCCTCTCGACTTTTTAGCACATGCTATGTAGGTTAAATGATGATACCATGCCAACTTTCAACCTATTCAGAGTAGATTTGTAGTGCTTTTCAATTTCTGGATAATTTAGCTCAATCAAATTAGTAAATGCATGAAAAATACCAAATAAGGTCAGAAAGTGTTGAAAATTGATGATGTGGCCTTGAATGATGCATTTTGAACACACAAAAAGTCTGGAGTTCAAATAAGTTCAAAGACATGAAATCCCTTTTGTAAGAGATGAGTTTTCGTAAGAAACGCTCATACTTCAAAAGAGATTTTCCCATTTGTACACGAAGAGCATCCAGTTTTTTCTGAACCCACTCAACTTTTTAGCACATGCTATGTGGGTGAAATGATGATACTATGCCAACTTTCAACCTATTCAGAGTTGATTTGTAGTGCTTTTCAATTTCTGGGTCATTTAGCTAAAACAAATTAGTAAATGCATGAAAAATACCAACTAAAGTCAGAAAGTGTTGAAAATTGATGATGTGGCCCTCAATGGTGCATTTTGAACACACAAAAAGTCTGGATTTTAAATAAGTTCAAAAAAATGTAATCCCTTTTGTAAGAGATAAGTTTTCGTAAGAAACGTTAATACTTCGAAAGAGATAGTCCGATTTGTACACGAAGTGCATCCAGTTTTTGCCGCAACCCTCTCAACTTTTTAGCACATGCTATGTGGGTGAAATAATGATACCATGCCAACTTTCAACATATTCAGAGTTCATTTGAACTGCTTTTTAATTTCAAGGTCAGTTAGCTCAAAAAATTAGTAAATGCATGAAAAATACCAAATGAACTCAGAAAGTGTTGAAAATGGATGATGTGGCGTTGAATGGTGCATTTTGAAGACACAAAATGTCTGGAGTTCAAATAAGTCAAAAAAAGAAATCCCTTTTGTAACAGATGAGTTTTCGTAAGAAACCGTGATACTTCAAAAGAGATTATCCGGTTTGTACACAAAGTGCATCCAGTTTTTGCCACAACCCTCTCAACTTTTTAGCACATGCTATGTGGGTGAAATGATGATACCATGCCAACTTTCAAGCTATTCAGAGTTCATTTGTAGTGTTTTTCAATTTCTGGGTCATTTAGCTAAAAAACAATCAAGAAATGCATGAAAAATACCAAATGAAGTCGAAAAGTGTTGAAAATTTGTGATGTGGGATTGAATGGTTCATTTTTAACACACAAAAGTCTGGAGTTCGAATAAGTGAAAAAAATGAAATCCCTTTTGTAAGAGGTTAGTTTTTGTAAAAAACCCTGATACTTCGATAGAGATTGTCTGATTTGTACACGAAGTGCATACAGTTTTTGCCGCAACCCTCTCAACTTTTCAGCACATGCTATGTTGGTGAAATGATGATACCATGCCAACTTTCAACCTATCCAGAGTTCATTTGTAGTGATTTTCAATTTCTGGGTCATTTAGCTCAAACAAATTAGTAAATGCATGAAAAATACCAAATGAAGTAAGAATGTGTTGAAAATTGATGATGTGGCCTTGAATGGTGCATTTTGAACACACAAAAAGTCTGGATTTCAAATAAGTTCAAAAAAATGAAATCCCTTTTGTAAGAGATGAGTTTTCGTAAGAAACATTGATACTTCGAAAGAGATTGTCCAATTTGTATACGAAGTGCATACAGTTTTTGCCGCAACCCTCTCAACTCGTTCAAACTATTCAGAGTTCATTTGTAGTGCTTTTCAATTTCTGGGTCAAATAAGTTCAAAAACTGAAATCCCTTGTGTAACAGATGAGTTTTCGTAAGAAACCGAGATACGTCAAAATTGATTGCTCAATTTGTATACGAAGTGCATCTAGTTTTAGCCGCAACCCTCTCAACTCTTTATCACATGCTACGTGGGTGAAATGATGATACCATGCCAACTTTCAACCTATTGACAGTTCATTCGTAGTGCTTGTCAATTTCTGGGTCATTTAGCTCAAAAACAATCAAGAAATGCATGAAAAATACCAAATGAAGCCGGAAAGTGTTGAAAATTTATGATGTGACATTGAATGGTTCATTTTGAACACACAAAAAGTCTGGAGTTCAAATAAGTTGAAAAAACCGAAATCCCTTTTGTAACAGATGAGTTTTCGTAAGAAACACTGATACTTCGAAATTGATTGCTCGATTTGTATACGAAGTGCATCTAGTTTTAGCCTCAACCCTCTCAACTTTTTAGCACATGCTATGTGGGTGAAATGATGATACCATGCCAACTTTCAAGCTATTCGGAATTCATTTGTAGTGCTTTTCAATTTCTGGGTCATTTAGCTAATAAACAATCAAGAAATGCATGAAAAATACCAAATGAAGTCGAAAAGTGTTGAAAATTTACGATGTGGGATTGAATGGTTCGTCTTGAACACACAAAAAGTCTGGAGTTCGAATAAGTCAAAAAAATGAAATCCCTTTTGTACGAGGTTAGTTTTTGTAAAAAACCCTCTTACTTCGATAGAGATTGTCTGATTTGTACACGAAGTGCATCCAGTTTTTGCCGGAACCCTCTCAACTTTTTAGCACATGCTATGTAGGTTAGATGATGATACCATGCCAACTTTCAACCTATTCTGTGTAGATATGTAGTGCTTTTCAATTTCTGGATCATTTAGCTCAAACAAATTAGTAAATGCATGAAAAATACCAAATGAAGTAAGAATGTGTTGAAAATTTATGATGTGGCCTTGAATGGTGCATTTTGAACACACAAAAAGTCTGGATTTCAAATATGTTCAAAAAAATGAAATCCCTTTTGTAAGAGATGAGTTTTCGTAAGAAACATTGATACTTCGAAAGAGATTGTTCGATTTGTACACGAAGTGCATACAATTTTTGCCGCAACCCTCTCAACTCTTTCAACCTATTCAGAGTTCATTTGTAGTGCTTTTCAATTTCTGCATCAAATAAGTTAAAAAACTGAAATCCCTTGTGTAACATATGAGTTTTCGTAAGAAACCCTGATACTTCATAATTGAATGCTCAATTTGTATACGAAGTGCATCTAGTTTTAGCCGCAACCCTCTCAACTCTTTATCACATGCTATGTGGGTGAAATGATGATACCATGCCAACTTTCAACCTATTGAGGGTTCATTTGTAGTGCTTTTCAATTTCTGGGTCATTTAGCTCAAAAACAATCAAGAAATCCATGAAAAATACCAAATGAAGTCGAAAAGTGTTGAAAATTTATGATGTGACATTGAATGGTTCATTTTGAACACACAAAAAGTCTGGAGTTCAAATAAGTTGAAAAAACTGAAATCCCTTTTGTAACAGATGAGTTTTCGTAAGAAACACTCATACTTCGAAATTGATTGCTCGATTCGTATACGAAGTGCATCTAGTTTCAGCCGCAACCCTCTCAACTTTTTATAACATGCTATGTGGGTGAAATGATGATACCATGCCAACTTTCAACCTATTCAGAATTCATTTGTAGTGCTTTTCAATTTCTGCGTCATTTAGCTCAAAAACAATCAAGAAATGCATGAAAAATACCAAATGAAGTCGAAAAGTGTTGAAAATTTATGATGTGGGATTGAATGGTTCATTTTCAACACACAAAAAGTCTGGAGTTCGAATAAGTCAAAAAAATGAAATCCCTTGTGTAAGAGGTTAGTTTTTGTAAAAAACCCTGATACTTCGATAGAGATTGTCTGATTTGTACACGAAGTGCATCTAGTTTTTGCCGCAACCCTCTCAACTTTTTAGCACATGCTATGTAGGTTAAATGATGATACCATGCCAACTTTCAACCTATTCAGAGTAGATTTGTAGTGCTTTTCAATTTCTAGATAATTTAGCTCAATCAAATTAGTAAATGCATGAAAAATACCAAATGAGGTCAGAAAGTGTTGAAAATTGATGATGTGGCCTTGAATGGTGCATGTTGAACACACAAAAAGTCTGGAGTTCGAATAAGTTCAAAGACATGAAATCCCTTTTGTAAGAGATGAGTTTTCGTAAGAAACGCTCATACTTCAAAAGAGATTTTCCCATTTGTACACGAAGAGCATCCAGTTTTTTCTGAACCCACTCAACTTTTTAGCACATGCTATGTGGGTGAAATGATGATACTATGCCAACTTTCAACCTATTCAGAGTTGATTTGTAGTGCTTTTCAATTTCTGGGTCATTTAGCTAAAACAAATTAGTAAATGCATGAAAAATACCAACTAAAGTCAGAAAGTGTTGAAAATTGATGATGTGGCCCTCAATGGTGCATTTTGAACACACAAAAAGTCTGGATTTTAAATAAGTTCAAAAAAATGTAATCCCTTTTGTAAGAGATAAGTTTTCGTAAGAAACGTTGATACTTCGAAAGAGATAGTCCGATTTGTACACGAAGTGCATCCAGTTTTTGCCGCAACCCTCTCAACTTTTTAGCACATGCTATGTGGGTGAAATAATGACCATGCCAACTTTCAACATATTCAGAGTTCATTTGAACTGCTTTTTAATTTCAAGATCATTTAGCTCAAAAAATTAGTAAATGCATGAAAAATACCAAATGAACTTAGAAAGTGTTGAAAATGGATGATGTGGCGTTGAATGGTGCATTTTGAAGACACAAAAGTCTGGAGTTCAAATAAGTCAAAAAAAGAAATCCCTTTTGTAACAGATGAGTTTTCGTAAGAAACCGTGATACTTCAAAAGAGATTATCCGGTTTGTACACAAAGTGCATCCAGTTTTTGCCACAACCCTCTCAACTTTTTAGCACATGCTATGTGGGTGAAATGATGATACCATGCCAACTTTCAAGCTATTCAGAGTTCATTTGTAGTGTTTTTCAATTTCTGGGTCATTTAGCTAAAAAACAATCAAGAAATGCATGAAAAATACCAAATGAAGTCGAAAAGTGTTGAAAATTTATGATGTGGGATTGAATGGTTCATTTTGAACACACAAAAGTCTGGAGTTCGAATAAGTCAAAAAAATGAAATCCCTTTTGTATGAGGTTAGTTTTTGAAAAAAACCCTGATACTTCGATAGAGATTGTCTGATTTGTACACGAAGTGCATACAGTTTTTGCCGCAACCCTCTCAACTTTTCAGCACATGCTATGTTGGTGAAATGATGATACCATGCCAACTTTCAACCTATCCAGAGTTCATTTGTAGTGATTTTCAATTTCTGGGTTATTTAGCTCAAACAAATTAGTAAATGCATGAAAAATACCAAATGAAGTAAGAATGTGTTGAAAATTGATGATGTGGCCTTGAATGGTGCATTTTGAACACACAAAAAGTCTGGATTTCAAATAAGTTCAAAAAAATGAAATCCCTTTTGTAAGAGATGAGTTTTCGTAAGAAACATTGATACTTCGAAAGAGATTGTCCAATTTGTATACGAAGTGCATACAGTTTTTGCCGCAACCCTCTCAACTCTTTCAACCTATTCAGAGTTCATTTGTAGTGCTTTTCAATTTCTGGGTCAAATAAGTTCAAAAACTGAAATCCCTTGTGTAACAGATGAGTTTTCGTAAGAAACCGAGATACTTCAAAATTGATTGCTCAATTTGTATACGAAGTGCATCTAGTTTTAGCCGCAACCCTCTCAACTCTTTATCACATGCTACGTGGGTGAAATGATGATACCATGCCATCTTTCAACCTATTGAGAGTTCATTCGTAGTGCTTGTCAATTTCTGGGTCATTTAGCTCAAAAACAATCAAGAAATGCATGAAAAATACCAAATGAAGCCGGAAAGTGTTGAAAATTTATGATGTGACATTGAATGGTTCATTTTGAACACACAAAAAGTCTGGAGTTCAAATAAGTTGAAAAAACCGAAATCCCTTTTGTAACAGATGAGTTTTCGTAAGAAACACTGATACTTCGAAATTGATTGCTCGATTTGTATACGAAGTGCATCTAGTTTTAGCCTCAACCCTCTCAACTTTTTAGCACATGCTATGTGGGTGAAATGATGATACCATGCCAACTTTCAAGCTATTCGGAATTCATTTGTAGTGCTTTTCAATTTCTGGGTCATTTAGCTAATAAACAATCAAGAAATGCATGAAAAATACCAAATGAAGTCGAAAAGTGTTGAAAATTTACGATGTGGGATTGAATGGTTCATCTTGAACACACAAAAAGTCTGGAGTTCGAATAAGTCAAAAAAATGAAATCCCTTTTGTACGAGGTTAGTTTTTGTAAAACACCCTCTTACTTCGATAGAGATTGTCTGATTTGTACACGAAGTGCATCCAGTTTTTGCCGCAACCCTCTCAACTTTTTAGCACATGCTATGTAGGTTAGATGATGATACCATGCCAACTTTCAACCTATTCTGTGTAGATATGTAGTGCTTTTCAATTTCTGGATCATTTAGCTCAAACAAATTAGTAAATGCATGAAAAATACCAAATGAAGTAAGAATGTGTTGAAAATTTATGATGTGGCCTTGAATGGTGCATTTTGAACACACAAAAAGTCTGGATTTCAAATATGTTCAAAAAAATGAAATCCCTTTTGTAAGAGATGAGTTTTCGTAAGAAACATTGATACTTCGAAAGAGATTGTTCGATTTGTACACGAAGTGCATACAATTTTTGCCGCAACCCTCTCAACTCTTTCAACCTATTCAGAGTTCATTTGTAGTGCTTTTCAATTTCTGCGTCAAATAAGTTAAAAAACTGAAATCCCTTGTGTAACATATGAGTTTTCGTAAGAAACCCTGATACTTCATAATTGATTGCTCAATTTGTATACGAAGTGCATCTAGTTTTAGCCGCAACCCTCTCAACTCTTTATCACATGCTATGTGGGTGAAATGATGATACCATGGCAACTTTCAACCTATTGAGAGTTCATTTGTAGTGCTTTTCAATTTCTGGGTCATTTAGCTCAAAAACAATCAAGAAATACATGAAAAATACCAAATGAAGTCGAAAAGTGTTGAAAATTTATGATGTGACATTGAATGGTTCATTTTGAACACACAAAAAGTCTGGAGTTCAAATAAGTTGAAAAAACTGAAATCCCTTTTGTAACAGATGAGTTTTCGTAGGAAACACTCATACTTCGAAATTGATTGCTCGATTCGTATACGAAGTGCATCTAGTTTTAGCCGCAACCCTCTCAACTTTTTATAACATGCTATGTGGGTGAAATGATGATACCATGCCAACTTTCAACCTATTCAGAATTCATTTGTAGTGCTTTTCAATTTCTGCGTCATTTAGCTCAAAAACAATCAAGAAATGCATGAAAAATACCAAATGAAGTCGAAAAGTGTTGAAAATTTATGATGTGGGATTGAATGGTTCATTTTCAAAGCACAAAAAGTCTGGAGTTCGAATAAGTCAAAAAAATGAAATCCCTTGTGTAAGAGGTTAGTTTTTGTAAAAAACCCTAATACTTCGATAGAGATTGTCTGATTTGTACACGAAGTGCATCTAGTTTTTTCCGCAACCCTCTCAACTTTTTAGCACATGCTATGTAGGTTAAATGATGATACCATGCCAACTTTCAACCTATTCAGAGTAGATTTGTAGTGCTTTTCAATTTCTAGATAATTTAGCTCAATCAAATTAGTAAATGCATGAAAAATACCAAATGAGGTCAGAAAGTGTTGAAAATTGATGATGTGGCCTTGAATGGTGCATTTTGAACACACAAAAAGTCTGGAGTTCAAATAAGTTCAAAGACATGAAATCCCTTTTGTAAGAGATGAGTTTTCGTAAGAAACGCTCATACTTCAAAAGAGATTTTCCCATTTGTACACGAAGAGCATCCAGTTTTTTCTGAACCCACTCAACTTTTTAGCACATGCTATGTGGGTGAAATGATGATACTATGCCAACTTTCAACCTATTCAGAGTTGATTTGTAGTGCTTTTCAATTTCTGGGTCATTTAGCTAAAACAAATTAGTAAATGCATGAAAAATACCAACTAAAGTCAGAAAGTGTTGAAAATTGATGATGTGGCCCTCAATGGTGCATTTTGAACACACAAAAAGTCTGGATTTTAAATAAGTTCAAAAAAATGTAATCCCTTTTGTAAGAGATAAGTTTTCGTAAGAAAAGTTGATACTTCGAAAGAGATAGTCCGATTTGTACACGAAGTGCATCCAGTTTTTGCCGCAACCCTCTCAACTTTTTAGCACATGCTATGTGGGTGAAATAATGACCATGCCAACTTTCAACATATTCAGAGTTCATTTGAACTGCTTTTTAATTTCAAGGTCATTTAGCTCAAAAAATTAGTAAATGCATGAAAAATACCAAATGAACTCAGAAAGTGTTGAAAATGGATGAGGTGGCGTTGAATGGTGCATTTTGAAGACACAAAAGTCTGGAGTTCAAATAAGTCAAAAAAAGAAATCCCTTTTGTAACAGATGAGTTTTCGTAAGAAACCGTGATACTTCAAAAGAGATTATCCGGTTTGTACACAAAGTGCATCCAGTTTTTGCCACAACCCTCTCAACTTTTTAGCACATGCTATGTGGGTGAAATGATGATACCATGCCAACTTTCAAGCTATTCAGAGTTCATTTGTAGTGTTTTTCAATTTCTGGGTCATTTAGCTAAAAAACAATCAAGAAATGCATGAAAAATACCAAATGAAGTCGAAAAGTGTTGAAAATTTATGATGTGGGATTGAATGGTTCATTTTGAACACACAAAAGTCTGGAGTTCGAATAAGTCAAAAAAATGAAATCCCTTTTGTATGAGGTTAGTTTTTGTAAAAAACCCTGATACTTCGATAGAGATTGTCTGATTTGTACACGAAGTGCATACAGTTTTTGCCGCAACCCTCTCAACTTTTCAGCACATGCTATGTTGGTGAAATGATGATACCATGCCAACTTTCAACCTATCCAGAGTTCATTTGTAGTGATTTTCAATTTCTGGGTCATTTAGCTCAAACAAATTAGTAAATGCATGAAAAATACCAAATGAAGTAAGAATGTGTTGAAAATTGATGATGTGGCCTTGAATGGTGCATTTTGAACACACAAAAAGTCTGGATTTCAAATAAGTTCAAAAAAATGAAATCCCTTTTGTAAGAGATGAGTTTTCGTAAGAAACATTGATACTTCGAAAGAGATTGTCCAATTTGTATACGAAGTGCATACAGTTTTTGCCGCAACCCTCTCAACTCTTTCAACCTATTCAGAGTTCATTTGTAGTGCTTTTCAATTTCTGGGTCAAATAAGTTCAAAAACTGAAATCCCTTGTGTAACAGATGAGTTTTCGTAAGAAACCGAGATACTTCAAAATTGATTGCTCAATTTGTATACGAAGTGCATCTAGTTTTAGCCGCAACCCTCTCAACTCTTTATCACATGCTACGTGGGTGAAATGATGATACCATGCCATCTTTCAACCTATTGAGAGTTCATTCGTAGTGCTTGTCAATTTCTGGGTCATTTAGCTCAAAAACAATCAAGAAATGCATGAAAAATACCAAATGAAGCCGGAAAGTGTTGAAAATTTATGATGTGACATTGAATGGTTCATTTTGAACACACAAAAAGTCTGGAGTTCAAATAAGTTGAAAAAACCGAAATCCCTTTTGTAACAGATGAGTTTTCGTAAGAAACACTGATACTTCGAAATTGATTGCTCGATTTGTATACGAAGTGCATCTAGTTTTAGCCTCAACCCTCTCAACTTTTTAGCACATGCTATGTGGGTGAAATGATGATACCATGCCAACTTTCAAGCTATTCGGAATTCATTTGTAGTGCTTTTCAATTTCTGGGTCATTTAGCTAATAAACAATCAAGAAATGCATGAAAAATACCAAATGAAGTCGAAAAGTGTTGAAAATTTACGATGTGGGATTGAATGGTTCTTCTTGAACACACAAAAAGTCTGGAGTTCGAATAAGTAAAAAAAATGAAATCCCTTTTGTACGAGGTTAGTTTTTGTAAAAAACCCTCTTACTTCGATAGAGATTGTCTGATTTGTACACGAAGTGCATCCAG
The DNA here is from genome assembly GCF_904849725.1 of Hordeum vulgare subsp. vulgare. Taxonomy (NCBI): domain Eukaryota; kingdom Viridiplantae; phylum Streptophyta; class Magnoliopsida; order Poales; family Poaceae; genus Hordeum; species Hordeum vulgare. The sequence continues at coordinate 316,256,108 of NC_058518.1, forward strand.
TTTTTGCCGCAACCCTCTCAACTTTTTAGCACATGCTATGTAGGTTAGATGATGATACCATGCCAACTTTCAACCTATTCTGTGTAGATATGTAGTGCTTTTCAATTTCTGGATCATTTAGTTCAAACAAATTAGTAAATGCATGAAAAATACCAAATGAAGTAAGAATGTGTTGAAAATTTATGATGTGGCCTTGAATGGTGCATTTTGAACACACAAAAAGTCTGGATTTCAAATATGTTCAAAAAAATGAAATCCCTTTTGTAAGAGATGAGTTTTCGTAAGAAACATTGATACTTCGAAAGAGATTGTTCGATTTGTACACGAAGTGCATACAATTTTTGCCGCAACCCTCTCAACTCTTTCAACCTATTCAGAGTTCATTTGTAGTGCTTTTCAATTTCTGCGTCAAATAAGTTAAAAAACTGAAATCCCTTGTGTAACATATGAGTTTTCGTAAGAAACCCTGATACTTCATAATTGATTGCTCAATTTGTATACGAAGTGCATCTAGTTTTAGCCGCAACCCTCTCAACTCTTTATCACATGCTATGTGGGTGAAATGATGATACCATGCCAACTTTCAACCTATTGAGGGTTCATTTGTAGTGCTTTTCAATTTCTGGGTCATTTAGCTCAAAAACAATCAAGAAATCCATGAAAAATACCAAATGAAGTCGAAAAGTGTTGAAAATTTATGATGTGACATTGAATGGTTCATTTTGAACACACAAAAAGTCTGGAGTTCAAATAAGTTGAAAAAACTGAAATCCCTTTTGTAACAGATGAGTTTTCGTAAGAAACACTCATACTTCGAAATTGATTGCTCGATTCGTATACGAAGTGCATCTAGTTTTAGCCGCAACCCTCTCAACTTTTTATAACATGCTATGTGGGTGAAATGATGATACCATGCCAACTTTCAACCTATTCAGAATTCATTTGTAGTGCTTTTCAATTTCTGCGTCATTTAGCTCAAAAACAATCAAGAAATGCATGAAAAATACCAAATGAAGTCGAAAAGTGTTGAAAATTTATGATGTGGGATTGAATGGTTCATTTTCAACACACAAAAAGTCTGGAGTTCGAATAAGTCAAAAAAATGAAATCCCTTGTGTAAGAGGTTAGTTTTTGTAAAAAACCCTGATACTTCGATAGAGATTGTCTGATTTGTACACGAAGTGCATCCAGTTTTTGCCGCAACCCTCTCAACTTTTTAGCACATGCTATGTAGGTTAAATGATGATACCATGCCAACTTTCAACCTATTCAGAGTAGATTTGTAGTGCTTTTCAATTTCTAGATAATTTAGCTCAATCAAATTAGTAAATGCATGAAAAATACCAAATGAGGTCAGAAAGTGTTGAAAATTGATGATGTGGCCTTGAATGGTGCATTTTGAACACACAAAAAGTCTGGAGTTCAAATAAGTTCAAAGACATGAAATCCCTTTTGTAAGAGATGAGTTTTCGTAAGAAACGCTCATACTTCAAAAGAGATTTTCCCATTTGTACACGAAGAGCATCCAGTTTTTTCTGAACCCACTCAACTTTTTAGCACATGCTATGTGGGTGAAATGATGATACTATGCCAACTTTCAACCTATTCAGAGTTGATTTGTAGTGCTTTTCAATTTCTGGGTCATTTAGCTAAAACAAATTAGTAAATGCATGAAAAATACCAACTAAAGTCAGAAAGTGTTGAAAATTGATGATGTGGCCCTCAATGGTGCATTTTGAACACACAAAAAGTCTGGATTTTGAATAAGTTCAAAAAAATGTAATCCCTTTTGTAAGAGATAAGTTTTTGTAAGAAACGTTGATACTTCGAAAGAGATAGTCCGATTTGTACACGAAGTGCATCCAGTTTTTGCCGCAACCCTCTCAACTTTTTAGCACATGCTATGTGGGTGAAATAATGATACCATGCCAACTTTCAACATATTCAGAGTTCATTTGAACTGCTTTTTAATTTCAAGGTCATTTAGCTCAAAAAATTAGTAAATGCATGAAAAATACCAAATGAACTCAGAAAGTGTTGAAAATGGATGATGTGGCGTTGAATGGTGCATTTTGAAGACACAAAAAGTCTGGAGTTCAAATAAGTCAAAAAAAGAAATCCCTTTTGTAACAGATGAGTTTTCGTAAGAAACCGTGATACTTCAAAAGAGATTATCCGGTTTGTACACAAAGTGCATCCAGTTTTTGCCACAACCCTCTCAACTTTTTAGCACATGCTATGTGGGTGAAATGATGATACCATGCCAACTTTCAAGCTATTCAGAGTTCATTTGTCGTGTTTTTCAATTTCCGGGTCATTTAGCTCAAAAAATCAGTAAATGCATGAAAAATACCAAGTGAAGCCGGAAAGTGTTGAAAATTTATGATGTGGCCTTGAATGGTTCATTTTGAACACACAAAAATTCAGGAGTTCAAATAAGTTGAAAAAACTGAAATCCATTTTGTAACAAAGGAGTTTTCGTAAGTGCATCCAGTTTTAGCCGAAACCCCCTCTCTACTTTTTAGCACATGCTATGTGGGAGAAATGATGATACTATGCCAACTTTCAACCTATTCAGAGTTCATTTGTAGTGTTTTTCTATTTCTGGGTCATTTAGCTCAGAAATATTAGTAAATGCATGAAAAATACCAAATGAACTCAGTAAGTGTTGCAAATTGATTATGTAGCCTTGAATGGTGGATTTTGAACACACAAAAAGTTTGGAGTTCAAATAAGTTCAGAAAAATTAAATCCCTTCTATAACTGATGAGTTTTCGAAAGAAACCTTAATACTTCGAAAGAGATGGTCCGATTTGTACACAAAGTGCATCCATTTTTTTCCACAACTCTCTCAACTTTTTGGCACATGCTACATGGGTCAAATGATGATACCATGCCAACTTTCAACCTATTCAGAGTTCATTTGTATTGCTTTTCAAATTCTGGGCCATTTAGCTAAAAAAATAAGTGAAAAATACCAAATGAAGTCAGAAAGTGTTGAAAAATGAAGATGTGGCCTTGAATGGTTCATTTTGAACACACAAAAAGTATGGAGTTCAAATAAGTTGAAAAAATGAAATCCCTTTTGTAACAGATGAGTTTTCGTAAGAAACCCTCATACTTCAAAAGAGATTATCCGATTTGTACACGAAGTGCATCTAGTTTTTGCCACAATCCTCTCAACTTTTTAGCACATGCTATGTGGGTGAAATGATGATACCATGCCAACTTTCAACCTATTCAGAGTTCATTTGTAGTGCTTTTCAATTTCTGGGTCATTTAGCTCAAAAACAATCAAGAAATGCATGAAAAATACCAAATGAAGTCAAAAAGTGTTGAAAATTTATGATGTGGCATTGAATGGTTCATTTTTAAAACACAAAAAGTCTGGAAATCGAATAAGTCAAAGAAATGAAATCCTTTTTGTAGGAGATGAGTTTTCGCAAAAAACCATGATACTTCGATAGAGATTGTCTGATTTGTACACGAAGTGCATCCAGTTTTGCCGCAACCCTCTCAACTTTTTAGCACATTCTATGTATGTGAAATGATGATTCCATGCCAACTTTCAATCTATTCAGAGTTGATTTGGTGTGCTTTTCAATTTCTGGATCATTTAGCTTAAACAAATTAGTAAATGCATGAAAAATACCAAATGAAATCAAAAAGTGTTGAAAATTGATGATGTGGCCTTGAATGGTGCATTTTGAACACACAAAAAGTCTGGAGTTCAAATAAGTTCAAAAATATGAAATCCCATTTGTAAGAGATGAGTTTTCGTAAGAAACGCTCATACTTCAAAACAAATTGTCCGATTTGTACACGAAGTGCATCCAGTTTTTGCCGCAACGCTCTCAACTTTTTGGCACATGCTATGTGGGTGAAATGATGATACCATGCCACCTTTAAACATATTCAGAGTTCATTTGTACTGCTTTTCAATTTCCGGGTCATTTAGCTCAAAAAAATCAGTAAATGCATGAAAAATACCAAATGAACTCAAAAAGTGTTCAAAATTGATGATATGGCCTTGAATGGTGCATTTTGAACACACAAAAAGTCAAAGGTTCAAATAAGTTCAAAAAAATGAAATCCCTTTTGTAACAGATGAGTTTTCGTAAGAAACCGTGATACTTCGAAAGAGATTGTCCAATTTGTACATGAAGTGCATCCAGTTTTTGCCGCAACCCTCTAAACTTTTTAGAATATGCTATGTGGGAGAAATGATGGTACCATGCCAACTTTCAATCTATTCAGAGTTCATTTGTAGTGCTTTTCAATTTGTGGGTCATTTAGTTCAAAAATATTAGTAATGCATGAAAAATACCAAATGAACTCAGTAAGTGTTGCAAATTGATAATTTAGCCTTGAATGGTTCATTTCGAAGACACAAAAAGTATGGAGTTCAAATAAGTTCAGACAAATGAAATCCCTTGTGTAACTGATGAGTTTTCATAAGAAACCTTAATACTTCGAAAGAGATGGTCCGATTTGTACACAAAGTGCATCCATTTTTTGCCGCAACCCTCTCAACTTTTTGGCACATGCTACATGGGTGAAATGATGATAGCATGCCAACTTTCAACCTATTCAGAGTTCATTTGTATTACTTTTCAAATTCTGGGCCATTTAGCTAAAAGAATAAGTGAAAAATACCAAATGAAGTTAGAAAGTGTTGAAAAATGAGGATGTGGCCTTGAATGGTTCATTTTGAACACACAAAAAGTATGGAGTTCAAATAAGTTGAAAAAATGAAATCCCTTTTGTAACATATGAGTTTTCGTAAGAAACCCTGATACTTCAAAAGAGATTATCCGATTTGTACACGAAGTGCATCTAGTTTTTGCCACAACCCTCTCAACTTTTTAGCACATGCTATGTGGGTGAAATGATGATACCATGCCAACTTTCAACCTACTCAGAGTTCATTTGTAGTGCTTTTCAATTTCTGGGTCATTTAGCTAAAAAACAATCAAGAAGTGCATGAAAAATATCAAATGAAGACAAAAAGTGTTGAAAATTTATGATGTGGCATTTAATGGTTCATTTTGAACACACAAAAAGTCAGGATTTCAAATAAGTTCAAAAAAATGAAATCCCTTTTGTAACAGATGAGTTTTCATAAGAAACCGTGATACTTCGAAAGAGATTGTCCAATTTGTACATGAAGTGCATCCAGTTTTTGCCGCAACCTATAAACTTTTTAGCACATGCTATGTGGGAGAAATGATGATACCATGCCAACTTTCAACCTATTCAGAGTTCATTTGTAGTGCTTTTCAATTTCTGGGTCATTTAGTTCAAAAATATTAGTAAATGCATGAAAAATACCAAATGAACTCAGTAATTGTTGCAAATTGATGATGTAGCCTTGAATGGTGCATTTCGAACACACAAAAAGTATGGAGTTCAAATAAGTTCAGAAAAATGAAATCCCTTCTGTAACTGATGAGTTTTCATAAGAAACCTTAATACTTCGAAAGAGATGGTCCGATTTGTACACAAAGTGCATCCATTTTTTGCCGCAACCCTCTCAACTTCTTAGCACATGCTATGTGGGTGAAATGATGATACCATGCCAACTTTCAACCTATTCAGAGTTCATTTGTAGTGCTTTTCAAATTCTGGGTTATTTAGCTAAAAAAATCAGTGAAAAATAATAAATGAAGTCAGAAAGTGTTTGAAAATGATGATGTGGCCTTGAATGGTTCATTTTGAACACACAAAAAGTATGGAGTTCAAATAAGTTGAAAAAATAAATCCCTTTCGTAACACATGAGTTTTCATAAGAAACCCTCATACTTAGAAAGAGATTGTTTGATTTGTACACGAAGTGCATCAAATATTTGCCGCAACCCTCTCAACTTTTTAGGACATGCTAGATGGGTGAAATGATGATACCATGCCAACTTTCAACATATTCAGAGTTCATTTGTAGTGTTTTCAAAATTTTGGGACATTTAGCTCAAAAAAATAGTAAATGCATAAAAAATACCAAATGAACTCAGAAAGTGTTGAAAATTCATGATTTAGCCTTGAATGGTTTAAACACTCAAAAAGTTTGAAATTCAAATAAGTTCAAAGATGAAATCCCTTTTGTAACAAAGAGATTGTCCGATTTGTATACAAACTATATCCAGTTTTTGCCGCAACCCTGTCAACTTTCTAGCACATGCTATGTGGGTGAAATGATGATACCATGCCAACTTTCAAGCTATTTAGAGTTCATTTGTAGTGTCGTTCAATTTTGGGTCATTTAGCTCAAAAAATTAGTAAATGCATGAAAAATACCAAATGAAGCCGGAAGTGTTGAAAGTTTATGATGTGGACTTCAGTGGTTCACTTTGAACACACAAAAAGTCTGGAGTTCAAATAAGTTCAAGAAAACGAAATCCTTTTTGTAACAGATGAGTTTTCGTAAGAAACACTCATACTTCTAAAGAGATTGTCCGATTTGTAAACGAACTACTTCCAGTTTTTTCCTTAACCCTATAAACTTTTTAGCACATGCTATGTGGGTGAAATGATGATATCATGCCAACTTTCAACCTATTCAGAGTTCATTTGTAGTGCTTTTCAATTTCTGGATCATTTAGCTCAAAAAAATTAGTAAATGCATGAAAAATACCAAATGAACTCAGAAAGTGTAGAAAATTGATGAGGTAGACTTGAAGGGTGCATTTTGAAGACACAAAAAGTATGGAGTTCAAATAAGTTGAAAAAAATGAAATCCCTTCTGTAACAGATGAGTTTTCGTAAGAAACCCTGATACTCCAAAAGAGATTATCCGATTTGTACACGAAGTGCATCTAGTTTTTGCCACAACCCGCTCAACTTTTTAGCACATGCTATGTGGGTGAAATGATAATACCATGCCAACTTTCAACCTATTCAGAGTTCATTTGTAGTGCTTTTCAATTTCTGGGTCATTTAGCTAAAAAACAATCAAGAAATGCATGAAAAATATCAAATGAAGACAAAAAGTGTTGAAAATTTATGATGTGGCATTGAATGGTTCATTTTGAACACACAAAAAGTCAGGAGTTCAAATAAGTTCGAAAAAATGAAATCCCTTTTGTAACAGATCAGTTTTCGTAAGAAACCGTGATACTTCGAAAGAGATTGTCCAATTTGTACATGAAGTGCATCCAGTTTTTGCCGCAACCTCTAAACTTTTTAGCACATGCTATGTGGGAGAAATGATGATACCATGCCAACTTTCAACCTATTCAGAGTTCATTTGTAGTGCTTTTCAATTTCTTGGTCATTTAGTTCAAAAATATTAGTAAATGCATGAAAAATACCAAATGAACTCAGTAATTGTTGCAAATTGATGGTGTAGCCTTGAATGGTGCATTTCGAACACACAAAAAGTATGGAGTTCAAATAAGTTCAGAAAAATCAAATCCCTTCTGTAACTGATGAGTTTTCATAAGAAACCTTAATACTTCGAAAGAGATGGTCCGATTTGTACACAAAGTGCATCCATTTTTTGCCGCAACCCTCTCAACTTCTTAGCACATGCTATGTGGGTGAAATGATGATACCATGCCAACTTTCAACCTATTCAGAGTTCATTTGTAGTGCTTTTCAAATTCTGGGTTATTTAGCTAAAACAATCAGTGAAAAATAATAAATGAAGTCAGAAAGTGTTTGAAAATGATGATGTGGCCTTGAATGGTTCATTTTGAACACACAAAAAGTATGGAGTTCAAATAAGTTGAAAAAATAAATCCCTTTCGTAACACATGAGTTTTCATAAGAAACCCTCATACTTAGAAAGAGATTGTTTGATTTGTACACTAAGTGCATCAAATATTTGCCGCAACCCTCTCAACTTTTTAGGACATGCTAGATGGGTGAAATGATGATACCATGCCAACTTTCAACATATTCTGAGTTCATTTGTAGTGTTTTCAAAATTTTGGGACATTTAGCTCAAAAAAATAGTAAATGCATAAAAAATACCAAATGAACTCAGAAAGTGTTGAAAATTGATGATTTAGCCTTGAATGGTTTAAACACTCAAAAAGTTTGAAATTCAAATAAGTTCAAAAATGAAATCCCTTTTGTAACAAAGAGATTGTCCGATTTGTAAACAAACTATACCCAGTTTTTGCCGCAACCCTCTCAACTCTTTAGCACATGCTATGTGGGTGAAATGATGATACCATGCCAACTTTCAAGCTATTCAGAGTTCATTTGTAGTGTACCATGCCAACTTTCAACCTATTCAGAGTTCATTTGTAGTGCTTTTCAATTTCTGGGTCATTTAGCTAAAAAACAATCAAGAAATGCATGAAAAATATCAAATGAAGACAAAAAGTGTTGAAAATTTATGATGTGGCATTGAATGGTTCATTTTGAACACACAAAAAGTCAGGAGTTCAAATAAGTTCGAAAAAATGAAATCCCTTTTGTAACAGATCAGTTTTCGTAAGAAACCGTGATACTTCGAAAGAGATTGTCCAATTTGTACATGAAGTGCATCCAGTTTTTGCCGCAACCTCTAAACTTTTTAGCACATGCTATGTGGGAGAAATGATGATACCATGCCAACTTTCAACCTATTCAGAGTTCATTTGTAGTGCTTTTCAATTTCTGGGTCATTTAGCTAAAAAACAATCAAGAAATGCATGAAAAATATCAAATGAAGACAGAAAGTGTTGAAAATTTATGATGTGGCATTGAATGGTTCATTTTGAACACACAAAAAGTCAGGAGTTATAATAAGTTCGAAAAAATGAAATCCCTTTTGTAACAAATGAGTTTTCGTAAGAAACCGCGATACTTCGAAAGAGATTGTCCAATTTGTACATGAAGTGCATCCAGTTTTTGCCGCAACCTATAAACTTTTTAGCACATGCTATGTGGGAGAAATGATGATACCATGCCAACTTTCAACCTATTCAGAGTTCATTTGTAGTGCTTTTCAATTTCTGGGTCATTTAGTTCAAAAATATTAGTAAATGCATGAAAAATACCAAATGAACTCAGTAATTGTTGCAAATTGATGATGTAGCCTTGAATGGTGCATTTCGAACACACAAAAAGTATGGAGTTCAAATAAGTTCAGAAAAATGAAATCCCTTCTGTAACTGATGAGTTTTCATAAGAAACCTTAATACTTCGAAAGAGATGGTCCGATTTGTACACAAAGTGCATCCATTTTTTGCCGCAACCTTCTCAACTTCTTAGCACATGCTATGTGGGTGAAATGATGATACCATGCCAACTTTCAACCTATTCAGAGTTCATTTGTAGTGCTTTTCAAATTCTGGGTTATTTAGCTAAAAAAATCAGTGAAAAATAATAAATGAAGTCAGAAAGTGTTTGAAAATGATGATGTGGCCTTGAATGGTTCATTTTGAACACACAAAAAGTATGGAGTTCAAATAAGTTGAAAAAATAAATCCCTTTCGTAACACATGAGTTTTCATAAGAAATCCTCATACTTAGAAAGAGATTGTTTGATTTGTACACGAAGTGCATCAAATATTTGCCGCAACCCTCTCAACTTTTTAGGACATGCTATATGGGTGAAATGATGATACCATGCCAACTTTCAACATATTCAGAGTTCATTTGTAGTGTTTTCAAAATTTTGGGACATTTAGCTCAAAAAAAATAGTAAATGCATAAAAAATACCAAATGAACTCAGAAAGTGTTGAAAATTGATGATTTAGCCTTGAATGGTTTAAACACTCAAAAAGTTTGAAATTCAAATAAGTTCAAAAATGAAATCCCTTTTGTAACAAAGAGATTGTCCGATTTGTAAACGAACTATATCCAGTTTTTGCCGCAACCCTCTCAACTTTTTAGCACATGCTATGTGGGTGAAATGATGATACCATGCCAACTTTCAAGCTATTCAGAGTTCATTTGTAGTGTTGTTCAATTTTGGGTCATTTAGCTCAAAAAATTAGTAAATGCATGAAAAATACCAAATGAAGCCGGAAGTGTTGAAAGTTTATGATGTGGACTTCAATGGTTCATTTTGAACACACAAAAAGTATGGAGTTCAAATAAGTTCAAGAAAATGAAATCCTTTTTGTAACACATGAGTTTTCGTAAGAAACACTCATACTTCTAAAGAGATTGTCCGATTTGTAAACGAACTACTTCCAGTTTTTTCCTTAACCCTATAAACTTTTTAGCACATGCTATGTGGGTGAAATGATGATACCATGCCAACTTTCAACCTATTCAGAGTTCATTTGTAGTGCTTTTCAATATCTGGATCATTTAGCTCAAAAAAAATTAGTAAATGCATGAAAAATACCAAATGAACTCAGAAAGTGTTGAAAATTGATGAGGTAGACTTGAAGGGTGCATTTTGAACACACAAAAAGTATGGAGTTCAAATAAGTTGAAAAAATGAAATCCCTTTTGTAATAGATGAGTTTTCGTAAGAAACCCTGATACTTCAAAAGAGATTATCCGATTTGAACACGAAGTGCATCTAGTTTTTGTCACAACCCTCTCAACTTTTTAGCACATGCTATGTGGGTGAAATGATGATACCATGCCAACTTTCAACCTATTCAGAGTTCATTTGTAGTGCTTTTCAATTTCTGGGTCATTTAGCTAAAAAACAATCAAGAAATGCATGAAAAATATCAAATGAAGACAGAAAGTGTTGAAAATTTATGATGTGGCATTGAATGGTTCATTTTGAACACACAAAAAGTCAGGAGTTAAAATAAGTTCGAAAAAATGAAATCCCTTTTGTAACAAATGAGTTTTCGTAAGAAACCGCGATACTTCGAAAGAGATTGTCCAATTTGTACATGAAGTGCATCCAGTTTTTGCCGCAACCTATAAACTTTTTAGCACATGCTATGTGGGAGAAATGATGATACCATGCCAACTTTCAACCTATTCAGAGTTCATTTGTAGTGCTTTTCAATTTCTGGGTCATTTAGTTCAAAAATATTAGTAAATGCATGAAAAATACCAAATGAACTCAGTAATTGTTGCAAATTGATGATGTAGCCTTGAATGGTGCATTTCGAACACGCAAAAAGTATGGAGTTAAAATAAGTTCAGAAAAATGAAATCCCTTCTGTAACTGATGAGTTTTCATAAGAAACCTTAATACTTCGAAAGAGATGGTCCGATTTGTACACAAAGTGCATCCATTTTTTGCCGCAACCCTCTCAACTTCTTAGCACATGCTATGTGGGTGAAATGATGATACCATGCCAACTTTCAACCTATTCAGAGTTCATTTGTAGTGCTTTTCAAATTCTGGGTTATTTAGCTAAAAAAATCAGTGAAAAATAATAAATGAAGTCAGAAAGTGTTTGAAAATGATGATGTGGCCTTGAATGGTTCATTTTGAACACACAAAAAGTATGGAGTTCAAATAAGTTGAAAAAATAAATCCCTTTCGTAACACATGAGTTTTCATAAGAAATCCTCATACTTAGAAAGAGATTGTTTGATTTGTACACGAAGTGCATCAAATATTTGCCGCAACCCTCTCAACTTTTTAGGACATGCTATATGGGTGAAATGATGATACCATGCCAACTTTCAACATATTCAGAGTTCATTTGTAGTGTTTTCAAAATTTTGGGACATTTAGCTCAAAAAAAATAGTAAATGCATAAAAAATACCAAATGAACTCAGAAAGTGTTGAAAATTGATGATTTAGCCTTGAATGGTTTAAACACTCAAAAAGTTTGAAATTCAAATAAGTTCAAAAATGAAATCCCTTTTGTAACAAAGAGATTGTCCGATTTGTAAACGAACTATATCCAGTTTTTGCCGCAACCCTCTCAACTTTTTAGCACATGCTATGTGGGTGAAATGATGATACCATGCCAACTTTCAACCTATTCAGAGTTCATTTGTAGTGTTGTTCAATTTCTGGGTCATTTAGCTCAAAAAATTAGTAAATGCATGAAAAATAGCAAATGAAGCCGGAAGTGTTGAAAGTTTATGATGTGGACTTGAATGGTTCATTTTGAACACACAAAAAGTATGGAGTTCAAATAAGTTCAAGAAAATGAAATCCTTTTTGTAACACATGAGTTTTCGTAAGAAACACTCATACTTCTAAAGAGATTGTCCGATTTGTAAACGAACTACTTCCAGTTTTTTCCTTAACCCTATAAACTTTTTAGCACATGCTATGTGGGTGAAATGATGATACCATGCCAACTTTCAACCTATTCAGAGTTCATTTGTAGTGCTTTTCAATTTCTGGATCATTTAGCTCAAAAAAAATTAGTAAATGCATGAAAAATACCAAATGAACTCAGAAAGTGTTGAAAATTGATGAGGTAGACTTGAAGGGTGCATTTTGAACACACAAAAAGTATGGAGTTCAAATAAGTTGAAAAAATGAAATCCCTTTTGTAATAGATGAGTTTTCGTAAGAAACCCTGATACTTCAAAAGAGATTATCCGATTTGAACACGAAGTGCATCTAGTTTTTGTCACAACCCTCTCAACTTTTTAGCACATGCTATGTGGGTGAAATGATGATACCATGCCAACTTTCAACCTATTCAGAGTTCATTTGTAGTGCTTTTCAATTTCTGGGTCATTTAGCTAAAAAACAATCAAGAAATGCATGAAAAATATCAAATGAAGACAGAAAGTGTTGAAAATTTATGATGTGGCATTGAATGGTTCATTTTGAACACACAAAAAGTCAGGAGTTAAAATAAGTTCGAAAAAATGAAATCCCTTTTGTAACAAATGAGTTTTCGTAAGAAACCGCGATACTTCGAAAGAGATTGTCCAATTTGTACATGAAGTGCATCCAGTTTTTGCCGCAACCTATAAACTTTTTAGCACATGCTATGTGGGAGAAATGATGATACCATGCCAACTTTCAACCTATTCAGAGTTCATTTGTAGTGCTTTTCAATTTCTGGGTCATTTAGTTCAAAAATATTAGTAAATGCATGAAAAATACCAAATGAACTCAGTAATTGTTGCAAATTGATGATGTAGCCTTGAATGGTGCATTTCGAACACGCAAAAAGTATGGAGTTAAAATAAGTTCAGAAAAATGAAATCCCTTCTGTAACTGATGAGTTTTCATAAGAAACCTTAATACTTCGAAAGAGATGGTCCGATTTGTACACAAAGTGCATCCATTTTTTGCCGCAACCCTCTCAACTTCTTAGCACATGCTATGTGGGTGAAATGATGATACCATGCCAACTTTCAACCTATTCAGAGTTCATTTGTAGTGCTTTTCAAATTCTGGGTTATTTAGCTAAAAAAATCAGTGAAAAATAATAAATGAAGTCAGAAAGTGTTTGAAAATGATGATGTGGCCTTGAATGGTTCATTTTGAACACACAAAAAGTATGGAGTTCAAATAAGTTGAAAAAATAAATCCCTTTCGTAACACATGAGTTTTCATAAGAAATCCTCATACTTAGAAAGAGATTGTTTGATTTGTACACGAAGTGCATCAAATATTTGCCGCAACCCTCTCAACTTTTTAGGACATGCTATATGGGTGAAATGATGATACCATGCCAACTTTCAACATATTCAGAGTTCATTTGTAGTGTTTTCAAAATTTTGGGACATTTAGCTCAAAAAAAATAGTAAATGCATAAAAAATACCAAATGAACTCAGAAAGTGTTGAAAATTGATGATTTAGCCTTGAATGGTTTAAACACTCAAAAAGTTTGAAATTCAAATAAGTTCAAAAATGAAATCCCTTTTGTAACAAAGAGATTGTCCGATTTGTAAACGAACTATATCCAGTTTTTGCCGCAACCCTCTCAACTTTTTAGCACATGCTATGTGGGTGAAATGATGATACCATGCCAACTTTCAACCTATTCAGAGTTCATTTGTAGTGTTGTTCAATTTCTGGGTCATTTAGCTCAAAAAATTAGTAAATGCATGAAAAATAGCAAATGAAGCCGGAAGTGTTGAAAGTTTATGATGTGGACTTGAATGGTTCATTTTGAACACACAAAAAGTCTGGAGTTCAAATAAGTTCAAGAAAATGAAATCCTTTTTGTAACACATGAGTTTTCGTAAGAAACACTCATACTTCTAAAGAGATTGTCCGATTTGTAAACAAACTAGTTCCAGTTTTTTCCTTAACCCTATAAACTTTTTAGCACATGCTATGTGGGTGAAATGATGATACCATGCCAACTTTCAACCTATTCAGAGTTCATTTGTAGTGATTTTCAATTTCTGGATCATTTAGCTCAAAAAAAATTAGTAAATGCATGAAAAATACCAAATGAACTCAGAAAGTGTTGAAAATTGATGAGGTAGACTTGAAGGGTGCATTTTGAACACACAAAAAGTATGGAGTTCAAATAAGTTGAAAAAATGAAATCCCTTTTGTAATAGATGAGTTTTCGTAAGAAACCCTGATACTTCAAAAGAGATTATCCGATTTGTACACGAAGTGCATCTAGTTTTTGTCACAACCCTCTCAACTTTTTAGCACATGCTATGTGGGTGAAATGATGATACCATGCCAACTTTCAACCTATTCAGAGTTCATTTGTAGTGCTTTTCAATTTCTGGGTCATTTAGCTAAAAAACAATCAAGAAATGCATGAAAAATATCAAATGAAGACAGAAAGTGTTGAAAATTTATGATGTGGCATTGAATGGTTCATTTTGAACACACAAAAAGTCAGGAGTTAAAATAAGTTCGAAAAAATGAAACCCCTTTTGTAACAAATGAGTTTTCATAAGAAACCGCGATACTTCGAAAGAGATTGTCCAATTTGTACATGAAGTGCATCCAGTTTTTGCCGCAACCTATAAACTTTTTAGCACATGCTATGTGGGAGAAATGATGATACCATGCCAACTTTCAACCTATTCAGAGTTCATTTGTAGTGCTTTTCAATTTCTGGGTCATTTAGTTCAAAAATATTAGTAAATGCATGAAAAATACCAAATGAACTCAGTAATTGTTGCAAATTGATGATGTAGCCTTGAATGGTGCATTTCGAACACACAAAAAGTATGGAGTTCAAATAAGTTCAGAAAAATGAAATCCCTTCTGTAACTGATGAGTTTTCATAAGAAACCTTAATACTTCGAAAGAGATGGTCCGATTTGTACACAAAGTGCATCCATTTTTTGCCGCAACCCTCTCAACTTCTTAGCACATGCTATGTGGGTGAAATGATGATACCATGCCAACTTTCAACCTATTCAGAGTTCATTTGTAGTGCTTTTCAAATTCTGGGTTATTTAGCTAAAAAAATCAGTGAAAAATAATAAATGAAGTCAGAAAGTGTTTGAAAATGATGATGTGGCCTTGAATGGTTCATTTTGAACACACAAAAAGTATGGAGTTCAAATAAGTTGAAAAAATAAATCCCTTTCGTAACACATGAGTTTTCATAAGAAATCCTCAGACTTAGAAAGAGATTGTTTGATTTGTACACGAAGTGCATCAAATATTTGCCGCAACCCTCTCAACTTTTTAGGACATGCTATATGGGTGAAATGATGATACCATGCCAACTTTCAACATATTCAGAGTTCATTTGTAGTGTTTTCAAAATTTTGGGACATTTAGCTCAAAAAAAATAGTAAATGCATAAAAAATACCAAATGAACTCAGAAAGTGTTGAAAATTGATGATTTAGCCTTGAATGGTTTAAACACTCAAAAAGTTTGAAATTCAAATAAGTTCAAAAATGAAATCCCTTTTGTAACAAAGAGATTGTCCGATTTGTAAACGAACTATATCCAGTTTTTGCCGCAACCCTCTCAACTTTTTAGCACATGCTATGTGGGTGAAATGATGATACCATGCCAACTTTCAAGCTATTCAGAGTTCATTTGTAGTGTTGTTCAATTTCTGGGTCATTTAGCTCAAAAAATTAGTAAATGCATGAAAAATAGCAAATGAAGCCGGAAGTGTTGAAAGTTTATGATGTGGACTTGAATGGTTCATTTTGAACACACAAAAAGTCTGGAGTTCAAATAAGTTCAAGAAAATGAAATCCTTTTTGTAACACATGAGTTTTCGTAAGAAACACTCATACTTCTAAAGAGATTGTCCGATTTGTAAACAAACTAGTTCCAGTTTTTTCCTTAACCCTATAAAGTTTTTAGCACATGCTATGTGGGTGAAATTATGATACCATGCCAACTTTCAAGCTATTCAGAGTTCATTTGTAGTGCTTTTCAATTTCTGGATCATTTAGCTCAAAAAACAAATAGTAAATGCATGAAAAATACCAAATGGACTGAGAAAGTGTTGAAAATTGATGAGGTAGACTTGAAGGGTGCATTTTGAACAGACAAAAAGTCTGGAGTTCAAATAAGTTCAAAAAATGAAATCCCTTTGTAGCATATGAGTTTTCGTAAGAAACCATGATACTTCGAAAGAGATTGTCCGATTTATATGCGAAGTGCATCCATTTTTTGCCGCAACCCTCACAAATTTTTAGCACATGCTATGCGGGTGAAATGATGATACCATGCCAACTTTCAACACATTCAGAGTTCATTTGTAGTGCTTTTCAAGTTATGGGTCATTTGTCTAAAAATATATATTAAATGCATAAAAAATACCAAATGAACTCAGAAAGTGCTGAAGGTTGATGATGTGGCCTTGAATGGTGCATTTTGAACACACGAAAAGTCTGTATTTCAAATATGTTCAAAAAATGAAATCCCTTTTGTTAAAGATGAGTTTTCGTAAGAAACCCTCATACTTGGAAAGTGATTCTCCGATTTGTACACGAAGTGCATCCATTTTTTGCTACAACCCTCTCTACTTGTAAGCACATGCTATGTCGGTGAAATAATGTTACCATGCTAACTTTCAACCTATTCAGAGTTCATTTGTAGTGCTTTTCAATTTTTGGGTCATTTAGCTCAAAAAATATGTAAATGCATGAAAAATACCAAATGAACTTAAAAAGTGTTGAAAACTGATGATGTAACCTTGAATTGTGCATTTTGAACACACAAAAAGTCTGGAGTTCAAATAAGTTCGAAAAATGATATCCCTTTTGTAACAGATGAGTTTTCGTAAGAAACCCTGATAATTCGAATGAGATTGCCTGATTTGTACACAAAGTGCAACTAGTTTTTGACATAACCCTCTCAACTTTTTACCACATGCTATGTGGGTGAAATGTTGATATCATGCCAACTTTCAACCTATTCAGAGTTCGTTTGTAGTGTTTTTCAATTTCTGGGTCATTTAGCTTCAAAAAATTAGTAAATGCATGAAAAGTATCAAATGAACTAAGAAAGTGTTGAAAATTGATGATGTGGCCTTGAATGGTGCATTTTGAATACACAAAAAGTCTGGATTCAAATAAGTAAAAAAAATGAAATCCCTTTTGTACCAAATCTGTTTTTGATTAAAACAATCAATTAAAATAAGCTAAAACCTACCAAATAGAATATAATGAAAAAACAAAGTAATATTAAATAGAAGGAAAAAGAATCACTCAAAAATCTATTTTTTAGTAAAGTTATTCAAAAAATAAAATAAATAAAGTAAAAAACGAAACAAAATACTTTATGTTTGAAAAAAATGCCACCTACTAGGCCACCACAGCCTGAATACGACTAGAAACCGAACCACAGAGTTGGGCGTGGATTCAGGCCCGGACAAGACACAATAGGCCCACAAGGAGTGACAGATTAGGCACGGAAGCCTGCAGTTGAGAGGAGCTCGACAGGGTGTTCTCACCAGCGCTTATAAACCACTCCCGAGCTCTCTCGGCTAGCGAGGTGGGACTAAACATCCAACTGCACCGTGGCTGTGGCAGGCACATGCTTTCGTGTCGGTTGGTGGCACCAACCGGGACCAATGACACCCTTTCGTGTCGGTTGGTGGCACGAACTTCCATGAAAATTGACCTTTAGTCCAGGTTTGCGGCACCAACCGTGACGAAAGGGTGGAATCGGTCCCGGTTTGTGCCTCCAACTCGGACCAAAGGTTTTCACATATAAGGCGGGAGTTGTCGAAATTTCCCCCGAACTCTCGCATTTGCCCCGACGCCGTTAGGCTACCATAGATCGCCGCCGCCCTCGAGCCAGTCCTCGTCATCGTCGCCGCCCCTGATCCAGTCCTCCTCGTTGTCGTCGTCGTCCCCGAGCCCGTCGTCGTTGCCGCCACCAAGCACGTCGCCGTCGTCGTCGCCCCTGAGCCCGTCGCCATCGCCAGAGCCCGTCGTCGTCACTGCCCCGAGCCCGTCATCGTCGCACCCGAGCCCATCGTCGTCGCCCCCGAGCCCGTCGTTGTTGCCTCCGAGCCCATCGTCGTCGTCGCCGCCCCGAGCCCGTCGTTGTAACCGCCCCAAGCCCATCGGCCCCGGTGAGCTCCTCTACTACCTAATTAAATTGCTACCTAATTCAATTGGAATTTGCATATTTGTTTCTCTATTCATGCAAATTTGTTTCTCTATTCCCGCCCATTGCTACCTAATTAAATTGGAATTTGTAAACAAATCATCAACGACATATATTAATTCCATATTTATTCTTTAAATAGTAGGGCTTTAAATAGTTGTAGAAATTGTTCTCGACGTCGACGATGCCCATCCCGCATCCTTGTCGTCGACTCGGTGACGACCACCTGCTTGATAGGTGCCAGCATGTGCGGGACTCGGCTCTGCCAAGGTGACACTGGGAGGTGCTACCTTCTGGGCGTGCATCTTG
Organism: Hordeum vulgare subsp. vulgare; assembly: GCF_904849725.1. Classification (NCBI taxonomy): domain Eukaryota; kingdom Viridiplantae; phylum Streptophyta; class Magnoliopsida; order Poales; family Poaceae; genus Hordeum; species Hordeum vulgare. The sequence continues at coordinate 316,274,759 of NC_058518.1, forward strand.
GTGTGGAATCAGGCTCCCTTTGTCGACCCAGAGCTTCTTTGGTGGCGGTCGCATGGGCCACTTTCGTTGCGGAGGCAGCCGACCCTCGAGGAGGAGGTACTTCGCCATGTGAGGGAGGAGGACGAGCACGTCCGTCGCTACTTGGTTGCGTTGGACGCTAGGTTCTCCAATTCCTGGCAGGTTCTTCAGGGATCTCACCCGAGCTATGATCCTGTTATGGTTCCTTCTTTGTGGGTTTCCATTGCCCGTGCCTCGGTACAACGACATATCTTTAGTTTATCATTTTGATGTTGAACCGCGAGTGGAAGAGGTTATACGAGAGATGTATTCGAGATTATATTCGATAAAATTCGAGATGTATTAAGTTGATTATTGGTTGTAACTGAAACAAAACCATTTTGCCTCTTGAGATCTATTGCATTATGTATCATAACGTACATCTATGAACTATTCAACATTTGGAAATGAAATATAAAAAAGTTTGTGCATGTTTAAAACATAGAAGTTCGTGTAATTCGGTTATTCATACAAGGAGCTGAAATATTTGTAGAAACTATGGATCAAAGAGACTTGAAACAAGACCAGTTGTTGGGGGAGATAATCGTCGGCGAAGGTGATTCTTGTCGTATCTCAACGACACCGATGGTATGAAAGGAGAGGATAACGGCTCGGGTGATTGAACAATGGAGGAGGAAGGACATGATCATGATGGCTCCGGTGACCGAATGCCGGACGAAGAAGGAGACATTGATGACGGCTCAGATGATCGAACGGAGGAGGGAGCCGTTGCAAAGTCCAGCGAGGTATATATGTTAATTAATCCCGAAGGTATGTACATATATTAACTCTTATTTCTTCCGTTATAGCCATCTAGATCGAGCCAAACTTCGGTAAAGAGACGAGGCCTGAAGAGAAGGTTGCACATGGATGAAAAGTTCACGATCACAACACTCGCGGATGATGGCCGACCGATTCTACCCAAGCGGACCAAGTACGCATTTTCTGCTCAATGCAGAGCTATTGTTAGGGACAACATCCCGATCTGCATCAAGCAATGGAATAAGCCTAAGAGCGACGACGTCCCTGAAGGTGATTATGTCACCGATAGGCAGAAAGATGATCTTTGGACCACGCTGAAGGCAAATTTCACCCTACCGCGAGAGGAGGATCCTAATAAGCTAGTTATAGAGCCACTGGTCAAGGTGTGTGCTCTTAAGAAGATGTCACATCTATTCAGGAGGTGGAAGAATGATTTGAAATCAATGTTTGTCGACAAAGGGAAGACTCTAGAATTCATCGACCTATTTGAGAAGATAAGAGATCACTGCCACGCATTTGTGGCCTACAAGACATTGCACAAGAGTAAGAGAATGACAGAGACAAACAAGAACAATGCCGCAAAGAAGCAGTATCACCGGCCGTTCTGGGACAAAGCTGAGAATAACCTCATTGCTAAAGGGGTCGAACCACAGACATTGAACTGGCCAGACATTCAAGGACTTGGTTCTTCGGGGCCGCAGGAACTTTGGACACTGACACAGGGAAGTGCCGTTGGACGGACGAGCAACTTGCAATACCCATGAACAAGCTTCAGAAGTATATCACCGCAGCGTAGCAAGGGACGTTCATTCTCGACTGAGGGAAAGACGTGCTGACTGAGGCCCTAGGGAATGTTGGTAGAAGGAGTCCAAATTGGACGCCTCCGCCTCCTCCGACGACGACAACGAGTACATGTCTATGGTAGAAGGAGTTCATCAAGCTTCCAAACACAAGGCACACAAGGATCCGTTCCATGGAAGGTTGGGTTTCCGACACAGGCAGTTACAGAAGATGACGGAGAAAGAGGAAAGCAGAGCTAAGTGACATGCAGAAGATTCAAGCAAGACTACAAAAGCTTGAGGAACTTGAGAGCCAGCGAGCTGTCAGCCAACCATCTCAGCGGCACGAAGCTACCCCAGAAGGTACCCCGCCATCTCAGCAGAGAAGCAGCATGGCTTCCACAGATCCCGTTTAGCATGACTTCACAGCTCCTAGCTACCCCGTGGATACTATCACGGAGGCTCAACATTGCGAGCTTATGTTGAAATATCGGAACCTCACTTTCAAGGCGTCTGTCGGCTCTGTTGCACCGCCTCAACCCAACGGAACTTTTCATTGCCTTCCGATTCCATATGGCTATGCTGCTGTGATGGTGAATCAAGTAATGGAGGGATTTGAGGAGCTCGAGCTTGACTACCCTACAAATGAAGGGGATAATCAGCTGGCTCATGCTCTGAGGAGTAGATGTCTATGGTAGAAGGAGTTCATCAAGCTTCCAAATTGGATACCTCCGCCTCCTCCTCCGACGACAACGGGTCAGGGCACTTCGCCTCCTCCCCCTCCTCCTCCTCCTCCTCCTCCGGCGAGTGATCAGGGCACTCCGCCTCCTTCTCCGGCTCCTCCGACGCGTGAGGGCACTTGGTCTCCTCCTTCGCCTACTCCGGCGCATCAGAGTAGTTCGCCTCCTCCTTCGCCTCGTCGGCAACGTCGGAAGACAACCGCTGCCGCTCCGGCTCCTCCGGCACGTCAGAGCAGTCCACCTCCTTATCTCAAGAGGAAGATAGATGCCTCCTTCTCTCCGGCGGCTAGCAGTACAAGCAGAGGCGGTACACAATTCAGATACGGTCCATCTCTCAAGCCTCTGGAAAAGTTACCATATGAGAGGGCCAAGCAGGAAAATGAGGACATATGTCGTATCGAATTGAGGGCCCATTTAGCAAAGAAAACTCCACCTCAGAAGGAGAAGCTAGATCCGCTAAAAGTGGACCGCACTATCAATCAACTGAAGCAACCACCACGGCCTTCGTCGGATTCCAACTATGACCGCATTCTCAAAAATACATATTCACAAGCACGGCGGTCGGGAACTACTTCCAGTGATGCAAGATACTTAGCAGAACGAAGAAGTGGGAAAACAATTCCCCAACTCGGCCAAGAGGAGAAGCAATCGTGCCCCCCTCAAGGTGTCTAGCGATATCGTCGTCACTAATCATCCGGGGATGGTGCCCGGTACCAATCGTGATGATTACTTGGGGGATGATGTAATTTTTGAAATGGCTGAGGTAACAAAAGAACAATATAAATACGTGCATGGGAAGCCTCTCATCAAACCTGGTCATCCTCCCCTAAGAACGATGATGCACAAATTGCATGAGTGGTACATGAAAACCTGCATGGAGTCTGGGAAAGACGCTATCACTACTGGAATTCCTTTATTTGTCTTCTGACAAATCTTTGCCATCAGCCACCAGACGGCAAAGAACATATTTGCCACAGCTTTAGGAAAAGAAACGGCAAAGAGGTGTCTGATGGCAAAATACCTATTTGCCATAAGCCACCTCTTTGTTGTCCGCACACAGACGACAAAGGAAGAGAAGGTAGATGGCAAAGCTGACGCCATCAGCCACCTCTTTGCCCCACCCCACCCGCGCACACCCCACCCCTTTGCCGTCTGCCTTCTCTTCCGTTGCCGTCTGCGGCAGACGGCAAAGTGGATGGACACCTAACGATAACGGTCGCCGCGCCCTCCTCTCTCCCACTCTCTACACTCTCTCCACTCTCCCTCACCGCAGCCTCGCCCGCCCCCCAGCGCCGCCGCCGCCCCCACCCAAGCACCGCCGCCCCACCCCGCCGCCGCCGCCGCCGACGCCACCCCCACCCAAGCGCCGCACCCCACCGTCGCCGCCCTCCTCGCGCCCCTCCTCCCCCTGCGGCCCTCCTCCCCTTGCGGCCTCTCCTCCCCCTGCGGCCCTCCTCCCCCTGGGGGCCCCTGCGGCATTCGGTTAGTTTTTTTCTTCTTTTTTTAATAGTTTTAGTTTAATTAGTTATATGTTTTAGTGAGGTTTTGGCTTAGTTTTAGTTTAGTTTAGGTTCAGTTTTAGTTTAGGTTTAGTTAAGTTATTTTCATGTTTAGTAAAGGAGAAAAGGAGAAGAAGAAGAAGAAGAAGAAAGGAGAAGAAGAAGAAGGAGAAAGGAGGAGAAGAAGAAGGAGAAAGGAGAAGAATAAGAAGGAGAAAGGAGAAGAAGAAGGAGGAGAAAGGAGAAGAAAAAAATAAGAAGAAGAAGGAAAAGAAGAAGAAGGAAAAGGAAGGGAAGGAGAAGAAAGAAGAAGAAGAAGAAGAAGAAGAAGAAGAAAAATAGGAGAGGAAGAGAAGAATAAGAGGAAAAAAGACAATAAGAAGAAGAAGAAGAAGAAGAAGAAGAAGAAGAAGAAGAGAAGAAGAAAACAAGAAGAAGGAGAAGAGGAATAAGAGGAAAAAAGAAAAAAGAAAATAAGAAGAAGAAGAATAAGAAGAAGAAGAAGAGAAGAAGAAGAAGGAGAAGAAGAATAAGAGGAAAAAAGAAAAAAGAAAATAAGAATAAGAAGAAGAAGAAGAAGAAGAGAAGAAAAGAAGAAGAAGGAGAAGAAGAATAAGAGGAAAAAAGAAAAATAAGAAAATAAGAATAAGAAGCAGAAGAAGAAGAATAAGAGGAAAAAAGAAAAAAGAAAATAAGAGTTAGGTCACATATTTTCTGATTATCTTATAAAAACATCATATTTGTGTTGATCGGGTGAATTTCAATGTGCAGTTGTTCGACGACCTCCACGTGCGTTGGACGAGCTCCGCCCCTACGTTTTTTGGTGAGCACAAATGACTTCTCCTCTTACCCCCTTAATTTGCTCTGTCCCGGTCTTCGTGCCGATGAAACTTGCTAGCTATATATAGGTTTCTTCAATCATGAGTATGCATGACCAGTATGCGTCTCCCATTCGAAAGGGCGACATCTATAAATATGCATGTCTTTGCATATTTATAACCGCCATCCTTTCGAATTGTCCAACATTATCCATGGACAGCCCGAGTATGTGTAGATTGGGTTCGTTTTCCCGTATGCTGTGCTCTAGATCCGACGCGGAATTTCGTCAATGCCTCCCTGTTGTTCTCCGGATGCACATCCACTCTGTTTATTGCAGAGATGTGTATCAGAAGAACAGCGGGGAGGTGTTGCCGAAATTTTGCGTTGGATCCGTAGCAGAGCATGGGAAAACGAACCCAATCTACACATACTCGGGTGGGATTAGGACCTATCTTTACCTATTAGCGTGTAGGTTGCCTGGACGTAATAATAATGGCAACCCTGATTAACCGATGAATATAAATGCTAAATTATATATAAATATATTTCTTCTGTCTTTAGTAGCTAGGCAAGATGAGTGATCGTGCGTGGACGTATACCGGTCACCCTAGTCAGAAAGAGATGATGAAAGAATGGTTTGTAAAAACAGAGCAATTTGTGAAAGCCGCATTCGCAAATGGCCAGGAAAGAAACTATTGCCCCTGTCCTGGATGCGACAACTATAAAAAGACGACAGAGGCTGTAATGATTAAACACCTGCAGAGGAGGGGTTTTAAGCCTAATTATATAGTGTGGAAATTTCATGGTGAGTCTATACAACACACAAGAGCTGAGGTGGTCCGTCGTCGCACGGACGAGCATGTTACCGGGATCAAAGACATGGTGCAAGACTTTGATGATGGTCGGGATTCGGAAGATGAGATGGAGGAATCTGCAAAGGCCTTTTATGAAATGTTGGAGTCTTCAAAACTTCCTCTCCATGAGCACACGAAGCTCTGTCAGCTGGATGCAATTGCACAAGTAATGGCTCTGAAGGCTCAGTTCAACTTGGGAAGAGAATGCTACGATGCGATGATGACACTAGTCGCACAAAATACTTCGCGTACTTAAGATGCCCTATGAGAATATAGATGCATTTGAGAAAGGATGTGTCTTATTTAGGAAGGAGTATGCACACTTGGACTATTGTCCCAATTGCAAGTCTTGCAGGTATTTTGTGGTAGACAACGGTATGGGTGAGAAGAGGCAGACCAAAATTGCAGTTAGTGTTCTTGGTATATGCCAATCATACCAAGACTTCAACGTCTTTTCATGGTCGAAGAGACAGCCAGACAGATGACATGGCACAAATTGGGCAGAAGAACCGAACTAGATGCGGATGGGAATAAGATGATGGTACACACATCGGATGGGGAAGCGTGGAAACATTTCGATGGATTGCATCAGGATAAAGCGGCAGATCCAAGGAATCTTCGAGTCTGCGCCGCCACGGATGGTTTTAATCCCTTCGGCATGACGGCAACCCAATACATATGTTGGCCTGTATTTTCATTCCACTCAGTCTCCCCCCCAGGCAGATTATGCAAAGAAAGAACATATTTCTGACGTTGATAATTCCAGGGCCCAATTATCCGGGGAAGAATATGAATGTGTACCTGCAACCGCTTAAGGATGAATTGGAAGAAGCTTGGGATAATGGGGTCAAGACATACGATGCCGCTAGAAAAGAAAACTTCAAAATGCATGTGTGGTACATGTACTCTATGCATGACTTGCCAGCGTATGCGCTATTCTCTGGATGGTGTGTGCATGGAAGGTTCCCGTGCCCCCAATGCAAGGCAGCTCTTCAGTTTCGTTGGTTGCAGGAGGGTCGGAAGTATTCTTGCTTTGACTTGCATAGACAGTTCCTGGATCCTGACCATCAGTTCAGAAAAGACAAGAAGAACTTTACCAAAGGTAAAGTTGTCAAAAACATGGCACCACCTGCGTTCACAGGCCAACAGATCCTAGATCAGTTAAACGCCCTCGAGCCCGATCCAGAGCGTCCAGGGTATTTCAAGGGGTATAATTCAAAACACGCGTGGACTCACAAGCCATGCTTCTGGGATCTGCCTTACTTCAAAGATCTCCTTCTTCCACACAATATCGACATGATGCACACTGAAAAGAATATCGGAGAGGGTATTTTTGGTACATTGTTCCACATAGATGGGAAGACAATGGATAATACTAAGGCTAGAGTCGATCAAGAGACACTTTTTCATAGACCGTTACAAAACATTAGAGGAGGCAAAGGAAAGCAGAAGTGGTCGAAGCCAAAGGCCTGGTTCAATCTTGGAAGGGCAGCTATGAGGGAAATTATCTTGTGGGTCAAAATGCGCTCGATGTTCCCCGATGGGTATGCAGCATATCTAAAGAGGGGAGCGAGTCTTTAAAAATTAAAAATCTTTGGTCTCAAGAGTCATGATTGGCACATATGGCTAGAGCGGGTAATGCCGGTGATGTTACGTGGCTTTATTCCTATGGATGAATGGCTAGTACTGGCGGAGCTGAGCTATTTCTTCAGTGTTCTTTGTGCGAAACAATTGTCGCCTGGCGTGGTAGAAGACATGGAGGAGTTTGCACCGGAGTTGTTGTGCAAGTTAGAGAAGATCTTTCCACCGGGCTTCTTTAATCCAATGCAGCATTTGATTTTACATCTACCGACCGAGGCAAGATTGGGTGGGCCCGTGCAAGATGGTTGGTGCTATGCAACTGAGAGGATGCAGAAGACCCTTTGAGCTAAATGTAAAAATAACCGTAGAATTGAAGTATCGATGGCTGAGGCATTCATTACTGAGGAGGTGGCAAACTTTGTGACAGCACACTACGAAGCCAAAAATCATCATTTGCATAATCCGAAGCCTTGGCACAATGATGCAGACCCTAAAAAACGTGGGTCCAACCTCATCCTATTCAAAGGGAAGCTCGGACCAGCCGGTGCTTCGAAACCAATAACGTTGGATGTCGAAGAATGGCGGAACATTTTGTTGTATATCTTCAACAACCTAACAGAAGTGCGGCCATAAATCGAGTGAGTTCTCGGCACATTTTACCGTAACTTCTAATTCATTTGAACTGCTCTTATTCCCGGATATTTCAAACATCCGTTACGTCGCGAAATTCTTGGATGGAGTGGTGATTGAAAATGATTTCGTCGAAGAGTATGAGCTTCTGTCAAAGACAGGAGGCGGCTATCCCGGTTTCATCTCTTGGTTCGAACAAACGGTAATTATCAATAATGGACCATTTCATTTCTTGGTCTAACTTGCGGCTAATGCAAAAATCGTTTCGTATTAAACTTGTAGGCTAATTAAGAGTCTATGGACGCCGGATTGAGACAAGTCGCTAATGGTTTTGACTATAAGGTCCGTTCATTTGAGAAATACAACATCAACGGGTATCTCTTTCGTACCTTTGGCAAAGAGCTATCTATGCCCGACAGGAAATCTACAAATTGTGGTGTCTCTGCTATCGGCGAAGGTGTTTTCGAGTATTATGGAAGAGTTGAAGCAATTTATGAACTTCAATTCTATGGTCAAAACCCACCGAACGTCGTAGTCTTCAAATGTTATTGGTTCCAGCCGAAGAAGACTAGAAGGACTCATGAACATATAGGACTAGTCGAAATCAATCCAAACACCCATTTAGATGTTCCCGATGTCTATATTACGACTCAACAGGCGACCCAAGTTTTCTATCTACCGTGGGCATGCCAAACGGATAAGAATCTGGAAGGTTGGTATGTTGTTTATGAAGTGCCGCCACATGTCAGACCACCTCTCCCAAATGAACATGATTATGAACCTCACATTAACCCAGACACGTATGATGGAGAATTCTTCCAAGAAACACGTCTTTCCAAGAAACGTTTCAAGAACCGCCGTGCTTCACCCAAGAACATGGAAGTAGACAGCGACAATGAATCTGACTCCAGCCCTGAGCCGGAACCAGAAGACCTGGAACTCGTAGAGGTTACTGATGCGGATGACCTGTCAATGCTTCAACGATTAAAGGAAGGCCTTTCACAACTTCACGCCGTTGAACCCGACGAGCGCGTCATTCATGAAGACATGCGTGATAGTGATGATGATGATGCATTTATTGATGATGATTATTAGTTTGTAAGATTCACAACTTAAATTATATATATTTTAATCATTATTATTCATGTTCATATTATTATTCATGTCAGTTACTCAATTTTTTTATGTTGTACTAATTTCTTTTAATCTTTATCATGGAAGGTCACCAGGTGTGGAAAGATGGTGGGTGCTGGTCCAGATCGCTCGAAGGGTTCTTCCCAGGTGCCCCGCACGAGGGGTGGTACTTCCCTTCCAACCCTATCTCTCCATAGAGCCTTGGCAGACAGTCTGTCGACACCACCCGTGGGTTCTTCTTCGTCGGCGGCATTGCCCACTGGGAGAGGTGCTGGTCGGGTAGGGCAGAAGGGGGTACAAGGAGAGGTGGTGGCCGCGGAAGATCCAGGAGGACTGTTGAGCCATCCTCGCCACCACCACTAGCTCATTCACCCGAGCATAGGACTACTATGGTCGACCCGTTTGCGGAGGAGGCTACGGGGACTCTGTTCCAGGTGCCTGGTGTTGACGGGCATTCGTTCCATGAGACTCCGGTCCAGGAGCAGCCTCGGGTCGAGGTTCATTCGGCCCACGAGACTACGGGTTCCGGAGGCTTCACCCGATGTGGAGCGGCCCGGATGGGAGACCTGGCCGGATCGGACTGAGTTGCCGGATTGGACCGAGGGTCCGGGTGGCTCAGGGGGCGGGGATGGTGGGGATGAGCTTACAAATAGTGAGGGCGATGTGCAGGTGGACGGGGCCACCGTGTACAAGCGTGGTAGTACACGTCTCCCGGTCGTGCCGGCTACCCGCGAGCAGAGGCCGGTGATTAAACCTGAAGGACATAGGTAAGTACATTTACTCTTTTTTTAGCTTTTGCCTTCAAGTTTGTTCAAATATCTAATGCGTTGACCTTATCATACTGCAGGGGATGGGTACACCCTCTTGGAGTCCGCAGGCCGAACTCCGTCCTTGGTGTGCTTTGCTGGACAAATTTCCCGGAGTTTGACACGTTGCCTGGTGAGGGTCAGGTTCCTACACTAGGATTTTCCTCGGAGCACTACCAGGCTGCACAGGCCCCGTCGGAGGAGATTATAGATGGTGTCTTGTGCCACACGAGGGCCGAGATGGTGCTCAAGAGCTTTTGGGTAAATTATCCTTTTACAGAATCTAAAATTAACAATATAGCTAATTGTTGTACTAATCGGTGTTTTCAAGTTTGATTGCAGACCTTCTACAGGTGTGAGGATGGATATGAGGAGGAGGCGGCCAGGGTTCTCGAGGCCGAGTGTAGGCGGTTACTACAGAACTTACGCCACGAGGCTCGGCCGCATGCTATTCGAGATTACTACACCATGCGTGGGATTAAGAAGCAGAAGAAGGATTGCCGCGGAAAGTTTCTCCAGAAGGAGCAATACATGAACGTAATTACCTATTCTTAAGTCCTTCTATGTAGTTTTCTTGATTTCATTCAAAGGCGTAGCGCTCGAAATTCTTTCTAATAACTTATAGGTGCCCCCGAGATGGTGGGCGGATAAGATGGATTGTTGGGAGGCATTGGTTGATAAGTGGTGCACAGGCAGCTGGTGAGCCGTCCACGAGAATGCGAAGGATCGTCGCAGCCAAATGGTTGGTGTGCCACACCATCAAGGCAGCACCAACTTACTTCAGTTCGGACGAAATTGGGTATGTGATTTGCTTCATGATTCATGCAATTCATTCGTCATGCTAATATTTTGTTCCTCTCTTTTAGGCGCATCACAATAAGACGGAGATCCCACACTTGTATGACCTTTATGGCATAGCCCATACTGCCTCGTACAAGAAGGCGAAGGCATTCTCCGAGTCTGACCTGGATGATCCCAATAACTTCACCAACATATCATCCCACCAGAAGCTCGTGGCATACAGGGACGCGGGGAAGGCTACGAAAGGGGATGACTTTAACCCTAGCCAGGAACCTTTGGATCCAGAGCTGGTGATGATATCTGGTGGTGGGAGGCCCCATGGCTCGATAGCCATTGGAGATGGGATAATACGTTGTCCACTCACTCTCCCGGAGATCAAGGCGCGCCAGTCGAGCAACTGTCCTGAGATAATGCGTCGTCCACGGCCAATCGATCTTGCCATCGAGGTTAGTTGTACGGACTAAGAACACTTTCATCCATTTCATTATGTGTGTCACCATAGATCATTACTGTGGTAACGAGGAATGGTGTTTCAGGCTGCTCTTAAGAAAGAGAGATTGGCAAACCAGGCTACTCTTGAGAAAGAGATATTGGCAAGCCAGGCTGCTCTTGAGGCTGCTCTTGAGAAAGAGAGATTGGCAAGTCAGGCTGCTCTTGATGAGAGGGACCAGACCACGACACGATTGATTGAGGAGGAGAGGTCCCGGAATGAGGCGGGTCAACGTTCCCTGTACGAGCTTTTTGTGGTAAGTTTTTTTTCACATTAGCCATATCATGTGTATAATGTCTGTTTCATTACTAACTAATACGACCCACTCTTCTGGGTCTGTGCGAGAAGAGTGGTCAAGTCCCTCCGCCGATGCCCGTCTTCTCTTTGATTGGCACGATGAGTTCCATTATAAACTAGTATTAATAATTGATTGTCATCATGCTAACTGAGACATTGCAAAATATCTATTCTTGCAAAAGAACTCCCGAGCGGCATAGCACGACCCTTCTCCAGGTGTTTCTCCTCCTTGATGACCACTACGATAAGTTTCTCTTCTCCTCTTTCATATTCTCCTTGCCTTAATTTCCCCAACAATGACATAATTAGCCCATTTAGCTCAAAAAGACATAGTTAGATAATTTAGCTCCAATTATAGGAGAAGAGGAGAATAAATAGTTAAAATGAAAAGAAAGACGAAGAAGAAGAAGAGAAGAAGTAGGAGGAGGAGGAGGAGAAGGAGGAGAAGGAGGAGAAGGCGAATGACCTTCTAGTCCTTCTCCTCCTCCTCCTCGTTCTCCTCCTTCTTCTTTATTTCTTCTTCTTCTCCTCCTCCTCCTCTTTCTTCTCATCTTTAATATTCTCCTTGCCTTCATTTCCCCAACAATGACATAATTAGCCCATTTAGCTCCAAAATGCCATAATAAGCTCAAAATGGCATAAGAACCTTGGTTAGCTCATTAATATTATATACTTAGCTTGTTTTCCTCTAAAATGAGATAATTAGCCCATTATGCTCCAAAAATACATAGTTAGATAATTTAGCTCCAAGAAGAGGAGAAGAGGAGAAGAAACAGGACACATGAAAAGAAAGAAGAAGAAGAAGAAGAGAAGAAGGAGAAGGAGAAGGAGGAGGAGGAGGAGGAGGAGAAGGAGGAGAAGGCCAAGGACCTTCTAGTCCTTCTCCTCCTCCTCCTCCTTCTCCTCCTTCTTCTTTATTTCTTCTTCTTCTTCTCCTCCTCCTCTTTCTTCTCCTTGCCTTAATTTCCCCAACAATGACATAATTAGCCCATTTAGCTCCAAAATGCCATAATAACCGCAAAATGGCATAAGAACCTTGGTTAGCTCATTAATATTATATACTTAGCTTGTTTTCCTCTATAATGACATAATTAGCACAATTAGCTCCAAAAAGACATAGTTAGCTAATTTATCTCCAAGAAGAGGAGAAGAGGAGAAGAAATAGGAAAAATGAAAAGAAAGAAGAAGAAGAAGAAGAGAAGAAGGAGAAGGAGGAGGAGGAGGAGAAGGGGAAGGAGGAGAAGGAGAAGGCCAAGGACCTTCTAGTCCTTCTCCTCCTCCTCCTCGTTCTCCTCCTTCTTCTTTATTTCTTCTTCTTCTCCTCGTCCTCCTCTTTCTTCTCCTATTTCATATTCTCCTTGCCTTAATTTCCCCAAAAATGACATAATTAGCCCATTTAGCTCCAAAATGCCATAATAACCTCAAAATGGCATAAGAACCTTGGTTAGCTCGTTAATATTATATACTTAGCTTGTTTTCCTCTAAAATGGGATAATTAGCCCATTTAGCTCCAAAAAGACATAGTTAGCTAATTTAGCTCCTAGAAGAGGAGAAATGAAAATAAGGAAGAAGAAGAAGAAGAAGAGAAGAAGAGAAGGAGAAGAAGAAGAAGGACGAGGAGAAGAAGAGAAGAAGAAGGAGAAGGAGGAGAAGAAGGAGAAGGAGCCCTCCTTCTTCTCCTTCTTCTTCTCTCCTCCTTCTTGTCCTCCTTCTTCTCCTTCTCCTTCTCTTCTTTTTTCTTCTCCTCCTCCTCCTTCTCCTTCTCCTTCCCCTTCCCCTCCTCCTCCTCCTCCTCCTCCTTCTTGTTTTTCTTCTCCTTGTTCTCTTCTTCCTTCTTCTCTTTATTCTTCAATTTAGCTTATTTGTCATATATATGTTGTTGTTCTTCTTCTTCGGACTTTCTTGTTCCCATTTTGTAGATTGGATGTACTACATGCATGGAAGCTGGCATTGAAGTGCTTTAGTTTCCTTTTTATTTGAGTTGTTGACCAATGTGGAACTATATGTATATGTATATATGGATAAACAATATATGTGCAACTATATGTATGTATATATGGATGAAACTTTGTATGTGTTGGTTCTTTTGATATATGGGATGTACGTTGATGAGCAAATGGCATTTATGACCTTTATATGTATATCATATATGTGTTGTGACCTATTTATCATATATGTGCTATAAATTATATGTATATGTGCTATGAAATAGAAAAAATAAACAAAAATGTGACAATATAGGCTCTGTTCCGTCTGCCAGCTGATGGCAAAGGCCTTTGCTGTCAGGTGGCCGACGTCAAAGGTGCCACGTGGCGCCCAGCTGTACAATCTGGGCAGTAGCAGCTAGCCATATAGTATCTTTGCCGTCTGCTTCCAAGGTGGGGCAGACGGCAAAGAAGAGGGCACAGAGGAGGGGGAGGGGTAGACAGACGACAAAGAGTGGAGGGGGGAGAGGAGGAGGAGGCAGACGACAAAGAAGAGGGGGAAGGCAGACGACAAAGAAGAGGGGGAGGCAGGCGACAAAGAGGAGGGGGGAGGCAGACGACAAAGCCTCCTTTAGCCCCTAACGGAGGCAACACCTGTCGGTTGCCGTCTCGACCACTTTGCCGACTGCTCCTATGAAAAGCTGACGGCAAAGTGCTTTGCCGTCCACTTTGGGGAGACAGACGGCAAAGAAGCTACGATGCCGTCATAGGCTGACGCAAAAATTTTGCCAGCCGTGAGATTCTTTGCCGTCTGTGATGTTCTCTTTGCCGTCCCGGATTTACTCTTTGCCGTCTGTGATGGCAGACGGCAAAGAAGCTAATTCCTGTAGTGTATGTATGTTGAAGTGAAACCAGAGCGCCAATTCATTGGACTTCCCGTGCTTTCTATTCACTTTTAGGAGTTATTTTAGTTATACAATCAACTGGCCCTCGACAAACAACTCATGACTTCCTACTGTTTGTAAGTATTACTTCTCTATTTAAGTCTCTAGATCAGCTTGTTCATTGCATGTATATATATTTATCGTCACTATATATATTATGCAGACTGAAGATCGTCGAATTAAAAAAAGCAGGAATCTTAGATGTTGTGTTCATTAGCCCAAATCCCGTAAATGAATTAACGGTACGAAACTCAATCAAAGAGAGCGAGGAGAACTTGCTAAACTCATTCCTTATACATCAAAACAAAAGGGAAATAATCTTTCCTTACAACTTCAAGTGAGTGTTGTTGTCTTCTCTGTATACTCAGTTTCACTTACTCGAGGTTAAGTAATGTAATTGATGAGTTATATATGTGTGCGCAAATACCAATTTGTTCTGCTATCCATTGACTTTGGAAGTGCATTAGTAACTGTCTTAGACTCGAGACGTAAAGCCGAAGAGGATTATGCGGACATGACTGCAATGCTGAAGAAGTAAGTTCAGTCAATACCGGGACCATATCGGCATGCAACTTTCATTAATTTCCTGATATCAAGTAATCATTTTTTATCCTGGAAGGGTTTGGAAGAAGTTCGCTGATACGTCTCCGTCGTATCTACTTTTCCAAACTCTTTTTCCCTTGTTTTGGACTCTAATTTGCATGATTTGAATGGAACTAACCCGGACTAAAGCTGTTTTCAGCAGAATTGCCATGGTGTTGTTTTTGCGCAGAAATAAAAGTTCTCAGAATGACCTAGAAATTTACGGGGATTTTTTGTGGAATATATAAAAATACTGGCGCAAGAATCAACGGAGGAAGTGGAGCATGGAGCTCACAAACCCACCAGGCGCGGGCCCCCCTGGCCGCGCCTGGTAGGCTTGTGGGGCCCACGAAGCTCCACCGCCTCCAATCTCAGGTCTATTTAGTCCCTTTCGTCCAGAAAAAAATCAAGGAGAAGAGTTCATCGCGTTTTATGATATGGAGGCGCCGCCACCTCCTGTTCTTCCTCTGGAGGGCAGATCTCGAGTCCGTTCTGGGCTCCGGAGAGGGGAGATCGTCTCCATCGTCATCATCAACCTTCCTTCATTGCCAATTCCATGATGCTCTTCACCGTTCATGAGTAATCTCATCGTAGGCTTGCTGGACGGTGATGGGTTGGATGAGATCTATCATGTAATCGAGTTAGTTTTGACCTGGATTTATCCCTAGTATCCACTATGTTCAGAGATTGATGTTGCTACTACTTTGCCATGCTTAATGCTTGTCACTAGGGCCCGAGTGCCATGATTTCAGATCTTATCTTGCAAGTTGTAGTCACCTACTATGTGTTATGACCCGGCAACCCCGGAGTGACAATAGCCGGAACCACTCCCGGAGATGACCATAGTATGAGGAGTTCATGTATTCACCAAGTGCTAATGCGTTGTTCCGGTTCTCTATAAAAAGGAGAACCTTAATATCCCGTAGTTTCCATTAGGACCCCGCTGCCATGGGAGGGATGAACAATAGATGTCATGCAAGTTCTTTTCCCTAAGCACGCATGACTACATACGGAATACATGCCTACATTACATTGACGAACTAGAGCTAGTTACATATCTCTCCATGTTATAACTTTTGCATGATGAATACCATCCGGCATAATCATCCATCACCGATCCAATGCCTACGAGTTTTTCCTACTGGTCCTTGCTATGTTACTTTGCCGCTACTGTTATCACTACTGCTACTCTTACTTTGTTTCTACTGCTCTTACTTTGCTGCTACTGGTTACTGTTGCTACTGCTGCTATTATACTACTCTGCTACTGATACTTTGCTGCAGATACTAAATCTTTCAGGTGTGGTTGAATTGACTAGTCAACTGCTAAAACTTGAGAATATTCTTTGGCTTCCCCTTGAGTCAAATCAATAAATTTGTGTTGAATACTCTACCCTCAAAAACTGTTGCGATCCCCTATACTTGTGGGTTATCAAGACCTTTTTCTGGCGCCGTTGCGGGGAAGCACAGCTATATTCTCTGAGTCACTTGGGATTTTTACGTCTGCTGGTCACTATGAGGAATCCGAAAGATCCAATAACTAAAGTATTGCCCTCAACTACGAGGATAGGTAAGGAACTGCCATCTAGCTCTGCACTTGATTCACCTTCTGTTATGAGCAAGTTTGCGACACCACCTCCTACTGGAAATCTTGATATGTCGCCTGTGCTTGATGATGCTACTTCTGCTTCCCATGATGCTTATGATGATGCTATGCTTGATACTGCTTTTCCACTAGGTGCATTCCTTGATGCACAAATTTCTAGAGTCGCTGCTAGATGTGATGATACTTCTGAAACTCCTGATACTATTGAAGTAGAACCTGGTATTTTGCCTGCTAGAACTAGCTCTCCTAGTTATGAATTCCCTGATATGCCTGAGGGTTATGTTATGGAGGGAGAGATAGATAAGGACTTTCTTGCTTGTAAGGATAGCTATGATGTTGAGAAATTACTGCTCAAGTGGAAAGAAAAATCTCTAAACGCTAGGATGAAATACGACCCGAAGTTTGCTACTTCGCCTATCTTTGTGACCGATAAGGATTATGAATTCTCTGTCGACCCTGAGTTAATCACTTTGGTTGAATCTGATCCTTTTCATGGTTAAGAGTCTGAAACGGTTGTAGCCCATCGTACCAAACTGCACGATATAGCCACCCTATTGACGAGTGAGGAAAAGATCCGCCACTACTATATCCTTAAGTTGTTTCCTTTCTTGCTAAAGGATGATGCTTAGACTTGGTTCACTTCTCTTGCTCCTGGTTGTGTGCGTAGCCCCCAGGATATGATCTACTACTTCTCTGAGAAATATTTCCCTGCCCATAAGAAGCAAGCTGCCTTGTAGGAAGTATACAACTTTGTGCAAGTTGAAGAAGAGAGTCTCCCACAAGCTTGAGGGAGGCTCGTCCAGCTACTGAATGCTTTGCCTGATCACCCTCTTGAGAAGAATGAAATACTTGATATCTTCTATAATGGACTTACCGACGCTTCTAGAGACCACCTAGATAGTTGAGTCGGTTGTGTTTTTAGGGAACGAACTATAGAACAAGCTAAGATCATATTGAATAACATCTTGTGCAATGAGCATGCTTGGACTATTCCTGAACCACCTCCTAAGTCAACTCCTAAGAAAAGAGGTATCCTATTCATCAGTCCTGAAGATATGCAAGAAGCTAAGAAATCTATGAAAGAGAAAGGCATTAAATCTGAAGATGTCAAAAATCTACCACTTATCGAACAGATCCATGGTCTCAATAACCCGATACAGGTAGTAGAGGTAAATTCTCTTTGTAGATTCGATGAGAGTGATATTCCTCTTGATAAACCTGCTAGCTTATGCATGGATGAATTTGATAACTTTGTTGCCAAACAACAAAGTTTCAATCATTATGTTAGCAGACAATTGGAACATAATGCTCGTATGCTTGGTCATTTAAGTTCTTGTGTGGACAGAAACATCAATGTTCTTAAGCTCCTGAGTAAACACGCCTCTATGGTTACTACTCAGGAAGAACAAGTACTTAAGGCTCAGAATGACTTGGTCAATGAGCTGAATGACAATTCTATCACAGTCGTCACTAGAGGCGGTAGAATGACCCAGGAACCTTTGTATCCTGAGGGTCATCCTAAGAGAATTGAATAAGATTCTCAAGGAGTTAGCACCGATGCACCTAGTCATCCTAGAAAGAAGAAGAAAGATGATAGGGATTTGCACGCTGGCAACCCTGTTGCTGCTACACCTGATAGTCCAAACGATGTCTCTGTCTCTGATGCTGAAACACAATCTCGTGATGAACATGAGCCTAATGATAATATCGATAGTGATGTTCATGTTGATGCTCAACCTAGCAATGATAAGGATGTGGAGATTGAACCTGTTGATCTTGATAACCCACAGCCTAAGAATAGGAGATACGATAAGATCGACTTCGCTACTAGGAAGCATGGTAAAGGAAGGGAACCATGGGTTCAGAAACCCATGCCCTTTCCTCCCAAACCATCCAAGAAAAAGGATGATGAGGATTTTGAGCGATTTGTTGAGATGATTAGACCTGTCTTTCTGCAAATGTGTTTGACAGATATGCTGAAAATGTCTCTGCATGCTAACTACGTGAAGGATATTGTTACTAATAAGAGGAGGATACCTAAGGTTGAGATTTCCACCATGCTCGCTAACTATACCTTCAAGGGTGGAACTCCTAAGAAACTAGGTAATCCCGGAGTGCCCACTATACCTTGCTCCATTAAAGGCAACTATGTTAGAGCCACATTATGCGACCTTGGAGCCGGTGTTAGTGTTATGCCTCTCTCTCTTTATTGTAGGCTTGAACTGGATAAGTTGACACCCACTAAAATTTCTCTGCAAATGGCCGACAAATCAACTGCTTTCCCTATCGGCATTTGCGAGGATGTGCCTGTTGTGGTTGCTAACGTCACTATCTTAACAGACTTTGTTATCTTCGATATTCCCGAGGACGATGCCATGGCGGTCATCCTTGGAAGACCCTTTTTAAACACCGCAGGGGCTGTTATTGATTGCAACAAAGGCAATGTTACTTTCCATGTCAACGGTAATGAGCATACGGTGCACTTTCCAAAGAAACAATATCGAGTGCATTGCATCAATGCTATCGAAAAGATTTCATCGATTCTTATTGGGAGCTTTGAATGCCCTATACCTTCTGTCAAGATGAAGTATGATTTGCTTGTTGGGTATATTCACATCCCCATTGAGGTAACCTAGTGACTATTCGAAAATTCTCCGTTTCCTTTTTCGATTCGAAAAAGTTTGTCAAGGAGACTTGATCAACCTCATTGACGGATTTATTTCGATGACCATGAGATAGATGAATCGAGGAGTCACAAACCTCTGTTCCAAGCTTTCACCTTCGGTTGCTTAGAAGAAAAATGATAGATTTAGTTTAATTTTCCCTGTTTTGTGCTTTTAACGTCCCGTAGAAAAGTCCCCGGAAAATAAAAGTTCTCCGAACGTCCTGAAAATCAAGTATGATTTTTCTGGAATTTTTGAAAAATACTGAGACAAAGATCTAGTCAGGGGGCTGCACCAGTGGGCCACAAGCCTTGGAGGCACGGGCACACCCCTGGCCGCGCCTACCAGGCTTGTGGGGCACACTTGTCCCCCCTCCACTCATTCTAGCTCCCATCTTCTTCTCCTACCTCTAGAAAAAATTGTTTCGCAACTCAAACCCGTGTTCTTGCTCTTCTTGCTGGGATTTTCGATCTCCTTGTGCAAAGCACCATTCACCAAACTATTTTGGGGAAATTACTCCTTGGTAAGTGACTCCTCCATTGGTCCAATTAGTTTTTGCTCTAGTGCCTTATACTTCACGTATTTTTGCTGCCTTGGTGACCCTGTTCTTGAGCTTTGCATGCTAATTTTATCTGGTCCCAACTAGTTTTGATGCGTGATATGGATTCTAGGCACTTGAGGGAGTAGTTGCTATGAGTTTCGTTGGGCCTTGTTCACTTTTCCTTAGAATCACTAAAAATTTCAGAAAATTTTTAGAGATAGAAAAGGGAAAACATGAGGAGGTTCTTAAGCGGCTCTTAAAGCCATGACCCCAAGGATGATGGGAATGAGAAGAAGAAACCCAAGTATCCGGTCCCTCGAGTTGTAGAAGTTCGAGCATGCGAGTGGCCAAGCGATGTGTTCTTACGCGCCGCCAGACTTTATGAGGACTTTTACTACTTGGTGGAGAACACATGCCTTACTGCCTTCGTTGAAGATAAGTGTCCGCAATACCTCCTCCTCACTAATATTTTCGTGCAAAGCTTTAACTTATATCGAAGGAAGAATCCTCCTATGGTTGAGTTCAAATTATATGATATCCCCTAGCACATGTCACTTCAGGATTTGTGCAATGTTTTCAAATTACCTTATGTTGGGGATATTCATGAACCTCGTCCACGGGACTTGGAAGCTTTCATCGATACTATTCTTGTAGGAGAGGAGAGAGGAGTGTCTTGCGCTAGAGATGCTAGCATACATTTTCCCGTGCTTCGGTACTTCTCATTATTTGTGGGAAAATGTTTGATTGGCCGTGGGAAAGCTGGGTCCCTTAGCTCCCCAGATCTTGCGGTCTTGCGTGAAGCCCTTTATAATGATAAAACTTATAGCTTGGGCGCTATAGTAGCTCAACGGTTGAACATGAACCGTTCTAAAGGCGTTGTCTATGGAGGTATCTATGCTACTCGTCTTGCTAGACATTTTGAGATACCTATTATACTGGACGAGGAAGAAGAGATCCTTCTTCCTGAGAAATATCTAGATTATGATAGCATGGTTCGCCATGACTTTCTTGATAGAGATATAAATAGAAGGATGATTTATAACCTGGTATTGAGTCAGGGTACTCGTGAGACTATTACTTTGCCTGCTCCTTCTTTGTTCAATCTTCATGCAGGCAGGTACATTATTATGCCCTCGGACATCTCCACATATTGGGGCATAGCCCAACCACAGGTGCCCGTGCCCGAGCCACAAGTCGAGTACCATACGCCAGTTTATCAGTGGGAGCGAGAGGAGCTCACACAACAGTGGCATCCTCAGTACACTCCGGAGTACCCCGGAGCTGGTTATTTCCCTCCTTGGGAGTAGACCAACTTAGGCCAAAATTCTAAGCTTGAGGGAGTATGTGTTTCTCACCGACTTTATATTCTTGCTTACACTTTCACTTTGTTAGTCGGTGTTCACACTTTGCCACTGTATCACCATCCTAGTTTATTTCTTTTTCTCGGTTTTTTTTCGTGTGTTTGTCTAGTTTGAGAAAACCAAAAAAGATTTTTATTTCTTCTTTTTCTTGTTGGGAGCTTCCCCGTGCAAATAGTTTTCTTTTTCTTTGGGTCAAGGTAGAAGACCATGGTTACATTGTTTAGTGGCTCTCGCATGCATATCTGTTTATCTGTCAAAGAGCCATATTACTTTGTCTTCTCCTTTGTGTTTGCTTGCAACTTCCAGCTTAGTCCAATGCATGAGCACTCTTATTATTGTTCACATCATTCGGTCGTGCAAGTGAAAGGCAATAATGATGATATATGATGAAGTGACTGAGCCTGGAAAAGCTGGTATGAACTCGATCTATTTTTTTTGTAAATATGACTAGCTCATCGTGCCTGATTCAGCTTTGTTGTGAGAGAAACATGTTTGCAATGACAACTTAGAGATCATAGTTTCTGATGCCATGCTTAATTAGCTAGGAGCTTATAATGGTTTGTCTTGGATGCCAACATGAATTTTGAGATGACTATGATGTAGTGGGATAGGATGGTATCCTCCTTTGAATGATTCAATTCGCTTGACTTGGCACATGTTTACGCATGTAGTTGAAACAAAATCAACATAGCCTCTATGATATTCATGTTCATGGTGATTTATGTCCTACTCATGCTTGTACTCAATGTTGGTTAATCTCAATGCATTTTGATGACTGTTGTCGCTCTCTGGTTGGTCGCTTCCCAGTCTTTTGCTAGCCTTCACTTGTACTAAGCGGGAATACTGCTTGTGCATCCACTTCCATAAACCCAAAGTTGTTCCATATGAGTCCACCATACCTACCAATATGCGGTATCTACCTGACGTTCCAAGTAAATTTGCATGTGCCACTCTCTAAACCTTCAAGAAATAATCTGTTTTGCATGCCCGAACCGCCCATGTGGTGACAAGGGGCGATCAGTATATTCCATGCTAGGCGTGTTATCCTCGATATGTGTTTATTCACTATCATTCACGAGAAAGGGCCGGTAATTGGAATGCCCAGTTCCATGCTCAAATCGAAAAGATAATTGCAAACAAAACTCCCCCTGGATTGATGTTGGTATGGACGGCACCCGAGGATTCGACTAGTCGTGGAATGTGATTGATCAGTGGTGGGGGAGTCAAAACTTTACTTTTCTATTTCGGAACCGCCTATAGCATGTGTAGCGTGCAAGATGGTGAAAACTCTTAGTCATTGCATTGACAATGACAACATGCCACCCAAAATTATTATCTCTGTTTTCAAAGCTTGAGCTCTGGCACCTCTGCAAATCAATGCTTCCCTGTGCGAAGGGCATGTCTATTTATGTTTCTGTTGAGTCATCCTCTTCTTATAAAAGCACCAATTAGAGAGCACCTCTGTCATTTTTATGCTTTGCTTTTAACTGTGATTGAGTATGACTGTGACTGGATCCTCTTTGCCATCAATTACAATGTTTAGTCAGCCCTTGGTCTTTGAAGGTGCTCTGCATTTATGGTTTGCGGTCTCAGAAAGAGCTAGCGAGATAACATATGTTCGTACTACTTCATGATTGTTTTGATTGAAGTGTTGACGTTTAAAACTTATTATTATTTGCTCGCTAGTTGATTATACCATTGTTATGATTTTACCGTGAAACCTAGATGTCATTTGCTTATGTGGTTAGCTTGTGATCTTGCTGAAATTCTGGTTATGAGTTAGACATATTTGCAACAACAAGATCAAACAGAGTTCGTAAAAGTTTTTCTTTTGTCTCTTTTAGTTTGTCAACTGAATTGCTTGAGGACAAGCAATGTTTTAAGCTTGGGGGAGTTGATACGTCTCTGTCGTATCTACTTTTCCAAACTCTTTTGACCTTGTTTTAGATTCTAATTCGCATGATTTGAATGGAACTAACCCGGACTAACGTTGTTTTCAGCAGAATTGCCATGGTGTTGGTTTTGCGCAGAAATAAAAGTTCTCAGAATGAACTGTAAATTTACGGGGATTTTTTGTGGAATATATAAAAAAATACTAGCGCAAGAATCAATGGAGGAAGTGGAGCGTGGAGCCCACAAGCCCACCAGGCGCGGGCCCCCTCTCGCCATGCCTGGCAGGCTTGTGGGGCTCACGAAGCTCCACTGCCTCCAATCTCAGGTCTATTTCGTCCGGAAAAAAATCAAGGAGAAAAGTTCATCGTGTTTTATGATACGGAGGCGCCACCACGTGTTGTTTTTCCTCTGGAGGGCAGATCTGGAGTCCGTTCAGGGCTCCGGAGCGGGGAGATCGTCGCCATCGTCATCATCAACCTTCCTTCATCGCCAATTCCATGATGCTCTTCACCATTCGTGAGTAATCTCATTGTAGGCTTGCTGGACAGTGATGGGTTGATGAGTTCTATCATGTAATCGAGTTAGTTTTGATGGGGATTGATCCCTAGTATCCACTATGTTCTGAGATTGATGTTGCTACTACTTTGCCATGCTTAATGCTTGTCACTAGGTCCCGAGTGTCATGATTTCAGATCTGAACCTATTATGTTGTCGCCAATATTTGTGTGTTCCTAATCCTATCTTGCAAGTTGTAGTCACCAACTATGTGTTATGACCCGGCAACCCCGGAGTGACAATAGCCGGAACCACTCCCGGAGATGACCATAGTATGAGGAGTTCATGTATTCACCAAGTGCCAATGCGTTGTTCCGGTTCTCTATTAAAAGGAGAACCTCTATATCCCGTAGTTTCCATTAAGACCCCGCTGCCACGGGAGGGATGGACAATAGATGTCATGCAAGTTCTTTTCGCTAAGCACCTATGACTACATACGGAATACATGCCTACATTACATTGACGAATTGGAACTAGTTACATATCTCTCCGTGTTATAACTGTTGCATGATGAATACCATCTGGCATAATCATCCATCACCGATCCAATGCCTACGAGTTTTTCCTACTGGTCCTTGCTATGTTACTTTCCCACTACTACTGTCACTACTGCTACCGTTACTCTGTTGCTACTGATGTTACTTTGCTGCTACGGGTTACTATTGCTACTACTGCTATCATACTACCCTGCTACTGATACTTTGCTGCAGATACTAAATCTTTCAGGTGTGCTTGAATTGACAACTCAACTCCTAATACTTGAGAATATTCTTTGGCTTCCCCTTGAGTCGAATCAATAAATTTGGGTTGAATACTCTACCCTCGAAAATTGTTGCGATCCCCTATACTTGTGGGTAATAATTCGCCAATAAGGTTCCTAGTCTAAACAAAGAGTTGCGATTTACGCACCCCAAAGTAAATAGTACTAGCTAGTTCCCCACATCTCTAATTGATTCAAATTTTCATCAATATATCATTACCATGCTTGCTTATCAGTTTGATTTAACTCTATTCCCGTAAAGTGTATGTACTAGAAAGAAGGGAGTGTTTTATGTGGATACTACGTATGCGAGTTCATTCTCCACTCAACCTTTGAGCGGGCTTCTCGAAGGAACTATTTGCAGTATGTAAATAATACTCACAATTTTATTTTATATATTACCATCAATTGTGTTGAGTTTTATTCATATATATGCATGTATTGACCCCCTTCTTTAAATTAGAGCTGGAAGATGCGGGATGAACTCCTACCATATGATCGCGTACGATTAATTCAAGAGCAATTGCGGGATTCTTTCTTGACCACATCATACCTAAAGACGGAGAATACCATTCAGATTTGTGATTGGATCTTAATTAGATGATGTTAGGGATTGTAAAAGAAGTTATATTGTATATATGTAGTAGCATCACATATATTTACAAAAACTTGTTGTTCGACCAAGCACGGAGAAACACCCTAAATTAACCCACCAAAACCCCCTAAATTAACCCTCCAAAACCCCCCAACTCCCACCTAAAAAACCTCCAGCTCCGCCAGATGCTGAAGAGTGGATGCCATTTGGTCCCGGTTGGTGTGACCAACCGGGACTAAAGTTCCTCGTTCCTGGGCTCCCCGCAGCGGCCACGTGGAGCTCCTTTGGGCCCGGTCCGTAAGCCAGCCGAGATGGAAGGTTTGGTCCTTTAGTCCCGACCCTTCAGTCCCGATTCCAGAACCGGGGCTAATGGGCCTCTAGAACTGAGACAAACGGACAATTTTCTACTAGTTTTATAATGCTACCGTCGTTCTAAGAAAAATAGGGTGCATAAAAGGATTAACATCACATGCAAATCATAAGTGACATGATATGGCCATGAACTTGTGCTTCTTGACCTCCATCACGAAAGCACAGGCATGATCTCCGTCGTTACCGGAGCCGCAGCATGATCTCCATCATTGTGCCGCCATCGAGGTTGTCGCGCTATCTATGCTATTACTACTGAATCTACAACCTAGCGATATAGTAAAAGCATCTGCTAGCACATACCTTAGTTTAAAGACAACCCTATGGCTCCTGCCGGTTGCCGTAGCATCGACGTGCAAGTCGATATTTAACTATTACAACATGATCATCTCATACATCCAATGTATCATATCATGTATTTGGACACATCATATCACAAGCATACCCTGCAAAAACAAGTTTGACGTCCTCTAATTTCTTGATGCATGTTTTACGTGGCTGTTATGGGTATCTAGTATGAACGCATCTTACTTATGCAAAGCCAGAACGGTGATATGCAAATTGCTATTTAACCTTCTCCAAGGACCGCCTCGGTTAAATCCGATTCAACTAAAGTTGAAGAAACAGACACCCGCCAGTCATCTTTATGCAACAAGTTGCATGTCAGTCGATGAAACCAGTCTCATGTAATCGTACGAGTAAAGTTGGTCCGGGCCATTTCAATGCAACAATACCGCCGAATCAAGAAAAGACCAAGGAGGGCAGAAACATGAACATCAATGCCCACAACCTCTTTTGTGTTCTACTCGAGATATCATCTACACATGAACCTACCTCATGATGACACTGTTGGGGAACGTTGCATGGAAAACAAAAAAATCCCTACACACACGAACACCTATCATGCTTATGATCATCTACGAGAGGGAGATCGGGTCCGCATACCCTTGTAGATTGCTAAGCAGGAAGTGTTAAGAAACGTGGTTGATGTAGTGGAACGTCTTCGTGATCCAAATCACCGCCGTCCCACGATCTGTCCCCATCTAGCGCCGAACGGACGGCACCTCCGTGTTTAGCACACGTACAACTCGATGACGATCTCCGCCTTCTTGATCCAGCAAGAGAGACGAAGAGGTTGCTGAATTCTCAGGAAGCACGACGGTGTGGCGGCGATGATGGTGGATCTACTTCGGCAGGGCTTCGCCATGCCGTACCGATCTAGCTACGAGGTATCACAAAGTAGTGGAGGGAGAGAGGGCTGCACAAAGGCTTGAGTTGCAAAAACCCTAAAACCCTCCACTATATATAGGAGGAACCAACGGATGGTTGGCTTGCCTCCTACTCCAAGGAGGAGCCTTCGGCCAAGACAAGGAGGGAGGAGTCCTCCTCCACTTCGGTTTGGTGGAGGACTCCTTCCTATCTTGTCCATCTCCTTTTTTTTTCTTTTTCCTTCTTTATTATTGCTTTGGCCCAAATAGCCTTATTGGGTTGTCCTCACTAGCCCACTAAGGGCTGGTGTGCCACCCGTGGGCCTATTTGGTTCTCTCCCGGGTGGGTGGCCCCTCCCAGTAGAACCCCGGCACCCATTCATCACTCCCGGTACTTTACCGGTAATGCCCGAAATCTTTCCGGAAGCCAAATAAAACAACCCTATATATAATCTTTGTTTTCGGACCATTCCGGAGACACTCGTGACGTCCAGGATATCATCCTGGACTCCGAAAAACATTTGGTTACCAACATCAATAATTCAACTATACCAAAAACTTCACCTAACCTTAAGTCTACAGACCCTGCGGGTTCGAGAACTATGTAGACCTGACTGAGACACTCTCCATTCAATATCCAATAGCGGGACCTGGACGTCCATATTGGATCCTACATATTGTACCAAGATCTTATCGGTTGAACCTCTATGTCAAGGATTCACACAATCCTGTATATCATTCCCTTTGTCCTTCGATATGTTACTTTCCCGAGATTCTATCGTCGGTATCGCCATACCTATTTCAATCTCGTTACCGGCAAGTCTCTTTACTCGTTCCGTAACACAAGATCCTGTGGCTAACTCTTTAGTCACATTGCTTGCAAGGCTTGTTTGTGATGTTGTATTACCGAGTGGGCCCCGAGATACCTCTCCGTCACACGGAGTGACAAATCCCAGTCTTGATACATGCTACCTCAAAGGACACCTTTGGAGATACCTGTAGAGTACCTTTATAGTCACCCAGTAACGTTGTGACGTTTGATACACACAAGGCATTCCTCCGGTGTCAGTGAATGTATACTTGACACGCAAAAAACAATAGCAACAATATGACACGATCATATGCTACCTTTATAGTTTGGGTCTTGTCCATCACATCATTCTCCTAATAATGTGATCCCGTCATCAAGTGACAACACTTGTCTATGGCTAGGAAACCTTAACCATCCTTGACCAACAGGATAGTCAACTAGAGGCTCATCAGGGACATTGTTTTGTCTATATATCCACACATGCATTTATGTTTCCATTTAGTACAATTATAGCATGGATAATAAACGATTATCTTGAAACAGGAAATATAATAATAACTATTTTATTATTGCCTCTAGGGCATGTTTCAAATAGTAACCATCATCCACATCAATATAATCAAGAAGGACGTAGGGTTTTACCTGATCAAGATGGCCGAACTAGGTAAATATTGTCTCCCCCTTCTCCTGTAACCCATCGATCCAAGGTCCACAGTTCGGGACTCCCTACTCGAGATCTACCAATTTTAACAGCGGCAACTAGGTCTCGAGTGCCATTATTTCAGATCTAAACTTATTATGGTCTTAATGAATATGAAAAGTATATTTATTGTATCTTGCAAGTTGTATGCACCTATTACGTGTCTTGATCCGTAGTACCACAAGGTGACACTAATTGGGATTCTTTCTGGTGATTGACATAGTTTGAGGAGTTCATGTATTTACTATGTTTTAATGCTTTGTTTCGATTCTCTATTTAATGGAGGCCTTAATATCCCTATGTTTCCAAAAGTACCCCACTACCATGGGAGGATAGGACAAACGATGTCATGGAAGTTCTTATCGTAAGCACGTATGACTATGTGTGGAATACATGCCTACATTATATTGATGAATTGGATCTAGTTCGGTGTCGCTCTAGTGTGTAACTGTTACATGATTAATGTCATTCATATATTTTCATCGCTGATCCATGTGCCTATACTTTACAAATACTGAATCTTGTTAAGTTACTACTGTTGTTGTTAGTATCACACCTACTACTCAATTGTTACTATTGCTGTTGTTACTAAGACTGCTACTATCACTGTTACCGCTATGAGTATTATTTGCCATGCTACTAAATCTTTTGCTGCAAGAAATATCCGAGGTGCGGTAGAATTGACAACTCAACTGTTAAGGCCTCTAAATATTCTTTGCCTCCCCTTGTGTCGAATGAATAAATTACGGTGAAATACTACCTGTGAAGACTATCGCGATCCCCTATACTTTTGGGTTATCTACGTCCTTCTATACCAACGCCTGATCCATTGCCATTAGTTGATCCTCCTTAGCGGCCAGCTCATGGTGTAGTTGCACCACCTCGCGGGTGAGAAAATGGGTGGACAACATGGCTACCCAGCTCGGCGCTGGTCACGTGGAAAGGGAGTGTTGGGAGAATAGATACAAAGGAAGAAGAAGATGAAGAATCTCGAAGGGATAAGACGTGAATCTTCCCCTCCGCACATCTTATCTAAGCGATGTGAGGCGAACATAGATGGCCCAGTAGTTAATACACGGCCTGCCACCCGCCCGTTTCCTCAAGCATCATCATGGGAACCAACAAGTCGTCTTGTTTTTGTGATGTTTTATTACGATCGTAAATTTGACGTGGCTAGACAGAGAAATGACCGGACTACGGGGCTACACTTCCTCAACAAAGGCTATAGGTCATGTGTGGATTCTAGGACCCACGCTCCCCGGTGATGCATTGCTCGTCGCTCGAAGGGCCTGAGCTCGGGGTCTACACGTGATGTCCTCAGGCCTAAGGACGGGGTGAACCACCATTTGTAGAAATATCATCGCTTCCTGGCATAATGAACTCACAAGCAAAACATGTGAAACAAAATTTAAAGAAAGGGCCTCACGCCAGGATTGAAGTCGGGCCTAATATGCACATCAAAAGGAGTACTAACATACATATCACTAAAACAAGGCTCGGGGGTTCTAAGCCGACAACCTATGGATCTACATCCTCATTATAAGGACACGCCGTAGGCTTGATGTCTTCCCGGGCCTATTCCTCCACTTTTCTTAGAACGTCGCAAGCTCCTTCATGAAGCCTGTCGTGGAGGCCCGGGAAGCCTGCGCCCATAAACATTCCCCTCATGGTTACATCACATCGGTAATTGGGAACTCGACGTTGGCCAGTTGTTGGTTGGGACAGACGCATTCGCGAATTTTTGTCTCAAGATTGCAATAATATTCCTCGATTGTCTTCTTGAATAACATGACATAAATTACCTCTTCATCATCCTGGAAGTTGTTGGGGACCTTAAGCGTCATGCCCAACTACCCACCAACTTTGAGGATGCAACTATATGCCTTCTTCAAGATCCCGCACTATATCCTCCGCAGCCCTTCGAGCCTGACTATCACCTCCTCATGATTGGCATTGGACCCCACCAGCTGGGTGTTTAGACCCTCGAGATGTGGAAGATCCTCCTAAAGCTTCCACGTCTCGCCTCGTCTGCGGCTCCTGCCTTGTCGTTCTCGACCGGAAGGTACCGAGCTCTTCAAGGGAGCCTATCTCCACCTTGAGCTCCTCCTCCATCAATGCATGCTTTCCTTCAAGGGACTGTCTCTTCTCCCCAAAGCATGATGTCAGAGGGCCAACCATTGCTGATATTTGGCATGGGCCTCGTCCTGTTACTTCTAAAGGGACTCCTCCAGGGTCTTTACATTCTTTGCCTCCTATGCCTGACACTCTCGTGCTAACTGAGTGACCACCTTCTCTCGATCCTCGTCGGTGACACAGTCCAGGATTGCCTTTGCCTTTACCAAGGCTTGGGACACCTACTCTCAGGTCTCCTCATTCTCCCACTCAGCACGAGTGGACAGGGGAAGGAAGATGTCCCACACTCCAGCAAGGGTCTGCCGGCTGTGGGCCAGGGCCAACCTCTCGCCCGCCAGGGCGGCTTCAAGATGATCAACCCCTGCTACGTCTCCAACGTATATATAACTTTTATTGTTCCATGCTATTATATTATCAATTTTGAATGTTTCACAAGAATTTATATGATGTTTTATATCATTTTTGAGAACTAACCTATTAATCCACTGCCCAGTACCAGTTGTTGTTTTCCGTATGTTTTTGGCCTTTCAGGAATACTGTACCAAATGAAGTCCCAACACCCAAAAAAAATTGATGATTTTTTATGGAAAAAGATAAAATATGGAAGCTTCACAAGGAGATCGGAGGCCACACGGGGTGGCACCAAGCCAAGAGGGCATGCCGAGGGGGGTGGCCGTGTCTTGATGTCTTGGGGCCATCTTCCATGGCGTCTGACCTCATTGCTTTGCTACAATTTCAAATATATTAGCAAAACCCTAGAGAGCCTCCCTGAGACACCTTTTTTGCAGCCACAAGTTTATGTTCCGTCCGTGTACCCATCTGCAGCCATGTTCCTGTGCTCTGCCAAAGGGGGATCGATCATGGAGGACCTCTACAACAACCTTGCTGCTCCCATGATGATGTGTGAGTAGTTTACCATAGACCTACGGGTCAGTAGTTAGTACCTAGATGGCTCTCCCTCTATATGTTCTTCATTGCCAAGATCACCACGATTTCCATGGTGATTTATCTTATGTAATCACTCTTTTGCGGTGTGTTTGTTGGGATTCGATGAATTGTGGGTCTATGTCCAAATTTTTCACGAAAGTATATTGAGTCTTTACTGGTATTTTATATATGTATGATTATGATAGCTTTGTATTTCTCTCCAATCTATCGATTTGGTTTGGCCAACTAGACCGACTTATCTTCAGCAGGAGTGGTGCGTTGTAATGGGTTCAATATTGCGGTGCTAAATTCCAATGATAGAAATGGAGATGCCACACATTTGTATTTCTGCCATTGAGGATAAAACGATGAGGTTTATTCATATTAGTTGGATTTACTTTGTCTACATCATGTAATCTTGGTTAAAGCGTTACTCTCTTTTACTTAATACTCTAGATGCATTCTGGATAGTGGTCGATGAGTGGAGTAATAGTATTAGATGCAGGGAGGAGTCGGTCTACTTGCTTACGAACGTGATGCCTATATGTGTGATCATTGCCATGAATAAATATTTCATGACAATGATTTTCCCAACAGTAATTTATTTAACCATCATAGCTTTCTACAGGAGAAAAGCCTTTAGGAAAAACTATGCCCCCGGGTCTTCACAAATAAAATTCCAAAAACACTAAGAACATTTATGTTATTCATATTCTGTAATTTTATTTCATATTTATATTATCTATCTATCACTACTTATCTCTTCCAATTAACGAGTTCAAGGGGAGTGACAACCCTCTTGCCCGTGTTGGGTGCAAGTGTGTGCTCTTTTGTGTGTAGGCGTTGAATACGGGCATTTAAGTGGTCCTCCTATTGGTTTGATAACCTTGGTTTTCACTGGGGGAATACTTATATCTACTGTGATGCATCTCCCCTCCTCTTCGGGGTGAGGCCCAAAGCAATTTAAATGTAACAGGAAGAATTTGTAGCGCCGTTGCCGGGGAGTATCACCAAATTCTTGTCAGGTACGCACACACAAATTATCATTCAATTGTTCTACTCTCTACTTGTATAGCAATGCTATATTTATTTTTGTCACACAAAAACAGAAAGTAAAACACGAAGTTTAAGATAAATGGATCCTCATACACTTGCTAATTTTTTCAAAAGACCCGGTTCTGTGGAACCAATTCATAGTGAGTTGAGTGCACTAGATTATATTTATGAGGCCTTGCTTGAAAACTATGAATCATGAAATAGTAATGAAGTTTTAAAATAAATATATAAACTGATTTATGATAGTTCCTTGAATGAAAAGCATGATTGCAATATTGTTAGTATAAATTCTATGGATATCAATTGTTCTTGTAGGTTTATACGATGACAAAGTTAACAAGAAGGTTTCGCCTTTATCCTTGCAAGGAAAATCATTGATTTGGTATATGCTATTTGATGATATTGGATAATGGGACCAGAATCGCTTGAATCTGGAATTTCATGAGAAGTTTCATTCTATGCATCTAGTTCATCGTGATTGGAATTATCTATATTATTTTTGGCCTTGCGAAGGAGAACACATCGGTCAAGCTTGGGGGAGGCTTAAATCTATGATGCACACTTGCTCCAACTATGATCTATGGGGACCCCGACTTACGATTCGTGATCACCTAAATGAACTTGCTCAGTGATCCTAGATATCAATGCTCACTGGACACACATAAACTGAATAGCAAGAGTCTTACATCCATACATACCGTCTCATACAACTAATGGCCATTGCGGTCAAGTCTTACATAGATAGGTCCTTGAAGGCCAACATAGCAAACTTGACCAATAGCGGAAATGTTGGTCGAAAGCATGAACCCATGCCATCAGCCTTAACCTACAGGCATTCTGACTCGGAAGTGTCCTAGTTCACAAGAACGTTACTAGAATAATCTTCACCATCTCTTGTTCTCTCTTACCTGGTCAATGAAATAACCAGTGGCAAGACAGTAAGTACTTTGAATGTACTCGCAAGAAACTCATAATGTGGGATAAGGCAATAACGAAACATGATATATCACAAGTAATCAGCCTTAGCGAGATGTAAGTTTTTCCCTGAATGCAGTGACATGATCAAATGCTTGTACGGATATGCCTCATAAGGTAAGTGACCTTGTGAACATGTTACAGATATTAGTGTCAACTCAGGGATGAACATCACATGTTCACCCATCATGCCAAGTCATCTGACTTGACTCAAGTAACATCTTTCTCGTGTAACACCTTTAACACACACGCACACTTGGTTTATGCGAAAACAACTGGACGTAGTTTAAGCAAGATTAACCAACTATCCTAGAGGTTGCACATGGACACGACTATTCGAATAGTTTTACACTCTATAGAAGTTGCCCGAACTAAATCCTCAATATTTTCCTCCTGTGTTGATCGGAGTTGACGTTTCATGATCATGGTCAAACATGATATCCTAGGAATAAGAACTTATAAATGGTTTATTTTCCCATAAGAAGTTTTTTACATTAAATAAGTAATCTATGCGTGTACCTTTGTTTATAAAGCCGTATAGCAGGATTCCCTTGTTTTCCATAAATCCTTATAAAGGGTTTATAAAGTAGGACAAACACTCTTCGGCTACTGGATGGGAATGTTGAAGTTGATGGTCGGTCAACAAAGTGTTGTACAATGCGGATTCGAGAATTAATGATCAAAGTTACTTGGATACATAGAATAATTACACTTAAACTGTGTCAAATGTAACGAAGTTTTTGTCAAACAAATATCGATTCTTAATTCGACCACCCGTGCCCAAATTAAGGCTCGGGGGCTACTGCATTACTTATTCACTGATGTAAATTCATAGTGAAATACATTTTCTGAGGAGATTCGATCCTCAGGTCGGCCTCACCCAACCAGAGTCTCGAAGGAAACTTCAGACCTGAAAGAAATTTCATTTAGTTCGGAACATAATGTTTTTACTAAAGTTTTTTGGTGTTGTCGAGCTTATGGCACCTTTAACTTATTTATATGTTTTTTCTTTCAGGAGGTGGGACATCCTCTTGTTCAAGGTGTTCTGTGTGGTGATTCTTCTTGGAGAATTTTTTCGGTCCTACAGTTCGGTATTTACCTTGCCGAGCTCCACCACGGTATTGTCAAAACAGACTTAACGATGAAATAGTTCCTGAGGAGATATGATCCTAGGGTCGGCCATGTTTCCCAACCCAAGTCTCAGGGGCTACTGGTTATGTAGCTCGTCAAAGAATAAATTAAACCAACAGGAAAATATTTTCCGACCCACAATTCAACATCTTTCCTACTGATCTACACCTCAGTTTTGTTAAAATGTATACAACCGGTGCAATATGGTTTCTGAGGAGATCCGATCCTTTGTTCGGTCGGCCGCACCCAACCACAGTATTGGAGGCTACTGCACGCTGTGTTTTAATTCCTAAAGTATGTTGTCGAACAGGAATTGATCCTGATGCCGATTTCACGAATCAACCTGAGTCTCAAGGGCTACTGGGATCAACGGATTTATTTTTTCCATTAGGAGCATCTCAGATTTTAGGCCGACAAAAACCTTGACGGCTATTAACTATATATCTCAAGAGTAATTGAATTGCACTTATCGAAATCAGCCCACGGTCGAGGTGGTGCACCACCTCGAAAGCAGTCCGACATATAGTTTGTATGCGAATGGCTGTCTCCGTAAAAGACTATTTAGGCATTTATGCTCGGATGAATTCCTACACTTCATAGACCTAGGTAATCTATAATACCTCGGATGCAAACCACTATTGGACCTCGGCTACAAAAAGACACGTCGAATGCAGTCCAGCGTTGGAGCTCACACGCAAGAGTACACCTCGAATGAAGTTCGGCATTGGAGCTCGGACACAAGAGGATATCGCGCATGGGAAATATTTCAAACCCGAGGTGTGGTGTGAAAAACTACAAGGCAATGATAAAGGCCGAACATTTAAAGGGTCTCTTCGGATACCCGACGTCTGAACTCTTCGGATTTATCTCGATGATCCTCAAAGAATAAGGATCAGCAGATTTGTTTGACCAGTTTTCAAGACTAACTACTGAAGATGAATAATAGCTCAGAAGAACCGAGGAGCGTCCCCAACTTGAAGAACTATGCTCTAAAATCGGGAAGTCATCGGCGGCCGAACTAGTGTTGGCCGAACATAAATAAAAACTCGCCCCATAAGCCGAACACTTAGCACACGTGAATATGCTGAGGATCAAGACTACGACATTGGTATCTAGTTTGGGGGATACTAAGGGAGTTCGGGACTAAGGGGTCCTCGAGCCACAGGCCTATCCCTACGGGCCGGAATCATGGGCCACTTCGGACAGCAGATGACATATACGAGGAAGATTCCATAAGACATGGTCATCAAGACAAGGACTCCTCTACATCGACTGAGACGACTACGGCTCTTGTTATCCTAGGCCTATGGTGCATTATATAAACCAAGGCCAGGCTAGTCGATAGACAATCTCATATTCATATGATCATTTCTTCTAGGGTTTATACCACAACATACGATCTTGAGGTAGGTCAACTCTGTATTCGATACTCCATCATCAATATAAACAAGAGAAGAACGTAGGGTTGTACCTCCATCAAGGGTAAACATCGTCTCCTTCGTCTCTTGTTCCTCATCGAACCAAGATTTATAGTTCAGACCCCCTATTCTGTTGGGGTACATTGCATGGGAAACAAAAAATTTCCTACGCACATGAAGACCTATCAGGGTGATGTCTATCTACGAGTGGAGATTAGATCTATGTAACCTTGTAGATCACACAACAGGAAGCGTTAAGAAACGCGGTTGATGTAGTGGAACGTCTTCACGTCACTAGAACCGTCCCACGAACCGTCCCGCGATCCGTCCCACGATCCGTTCCGATCTAGTGCCGAACGAACGACACCTCCGTGTTCAGCACACGTACAGCTCGACGATGATCTCGGCCTTCTTGATCAAGCAAGCAAGATGGAGAAGTAGATGAGTTCTCCGGCAGCGTGACGGCACTCCGGTGGTGGTGATGATCTACTCCTGCAGGTCTCCGCCCGAGCTCCGCAGAAATCCGATCTAGAGGTGAAAGTGTGTCGTATAGGCTAGAATTGCACGTCGCAAAGTTGTCTCTCAAAATCCCTAAACCACCACTATATATAGGAGGGAGGGGGAGGGGCTAGCATTGAGGGCCAAGTCCCTCAGGTGCGCTGGCTGCCAGGAGGAGGAGGACTCCTCGTCCAATTCGGTTTGGGAAGGAGGAGTCCTCCTCTTCCTTCCCACCTCCCTCTTTCCTTTTTCTTTTTCTTTTCTTTTGGTATTTTCTTATGTGGCGCCATAGCCCTCTTGTGCTGACTTCACCAGCTTACTAAGGACTTGTGGTGCCACCCTAGGGCCTTGGGCTCACTCTTGGGTGGGTGGGCCCCTCCCGGTAAACACCCGGAACCCATTCGTCACTCCCGGTACACTACCGGTATTGCCCAAAACTTTCCGGTTACCAAATGAAACCATGCTATATATCAATCTTCATTTCTGGACCATTCCGGAAACCCTCGTGACGTCCATGATCTCATCTGGGACTCCAAACAACATTCGGTAACCACATATATAGCTCAACTATACTAAAACATCATCGAACCTTAAGTGTGCAGACCCTGCGGGTTGCGGACTATGTAGACATGACCCGAGGCATTCCTCGGTCAATATCCAATAGCGGGACATCGATGCCCACATTGGATCCTACATATTCTCAGAAGACCTTATCGGTTGAACCTCAGAGTCAAGGATTCATATAATCCCGTATGTCATTCCCTTTGTCCTTCAGTATGTTACCTCCCCGAGATTCGATTGTACGTATCTACATACCTATTTCAATCTCATTACCGGCAAGTCTCTTTACACGTTCTATAATACAAGATCCTGTGACTTACACTTAGTCACATTGCTTGCAAGGCTTGTGTGTGATGTTGTATTACTGAGTGGGCCCCGAGATACCTCTCTGTCACACGGAGTGACAAATCCCAATCTTGATCCATACTAACTCAACGGACACCTTCGGAGATACCTGTAGAATACCTTTATAGTCACCCAGTAACGTTGTGACGTTTGATGCACACAAGGTAATCTTTCAGTGCCAGTGAGTTATATGATCTTATGGTCATAGGAATAAATACTTGACACGCAGAAAACAATAGCCATAAAATGACAGGATCAATATGCTACGTTCATAGTTTGGGTCTAGTCCATCACATGATTCTCCTAATGATGTGATCTAGTTATCAAGTGACAATACTTGCATATGTCCAGAAGACCTTGACTATCATTGATCAACTGGCTAGCCAACTAGAGGCTTGCTAGGGACATTGTTTTGTCTATGTATACACACATGCACTTATGTTTTCATTCAATGCAATTATAGCATGGATAATAAACGATTATCTTTAAACATGAAATATAATAATAACTATTATAATTGCCTCTATGACATATTTCCAACAGTCTCCCACTTGCACTAGAGTCAATAATCTAGTCCTCACATCGCCATGCGATTTACATTGTAATAAATCTAACACCCATACAGTCTGGTGTTGATCATGTTTCGCCCGTGGAAGAGGTTTAGTCAGCGGGTCTGCTACATTCAGATCCGTGTGCACTTTGAAAATATTCACGTCCTCTCCTTCGACGTAGTCGCGGATGAGGTTGAAGCGTCATTTGATGTGTCTGGTGTTCTTGTGAATCCTTGGTTCCTTTGTTAGAGCAATGGCACCAGTGTTGTCACAGAACAGAGTTATTGGATTTAGTGCGCTCGAAACAACTCCAAGATCCGTCTTGAACTGCTTCATCCAGACACCCTCCTTTGCTGCCTCCGAGGCAGCCATGTACTGTGCTTCACATGTAGAATTTGCTACAACGCTTTGCTTGGAACTGCACCAACTTACCGCACCCACATTAAGAATAAATACGTATCCTGTTTGCGACTTAGAGTCATCCGGATCGGTGTCAAAGCTTGCGTCGACGTAACCCTTTACGACAAGCTCTTCGTCACCTCCATAAACAAGAAACATTTCCTTAGTCCTTTTCAGGTACTTCAGAATATGCTTGACCACCGTCAAGTAATCCACTCTTGGATTACTCTGAAACCTGCCTGCCATACTTATGACCAAGCTGATGTCTCGTCTAGTGCACAACATTGCATACATGATAGATCCTATGGTTGAAGCATAGGGGATGGAACTCATCTGTTCTCTATCTTCCGCAGTTGCTGGGCACTAAGTCTTACTCAATTTTATACCTTGTAATGCTGGCAAGAACCCTTTCTTGGAATGATCCATTTTGAACTTCTTCAAAACTTTATCAATGTATGTGCTTTGTGAAAGTCCTATTAGGCATCTCGATCTATCCCTATAGATCTTAATGCCTAGAGTGTAAGCAGCTTCTCCTAGGTCCTCCATAGAGAAACTTTTATTCAAGTAATACTTTATGCTCTCCAAAGTCTCCACATTGTTTCCAATCAACAATATGTCATCCACATACAATATTAGAAACACCACAAAGCTCCCACTCACTTTCTTGTAAATACAAGATTCTCCAACCACTTGTATAAACCCAAATGCTTTGGTCACCTCATCAAAGCGCTTACTCCAACTCCGAGATGCTTGGAGCAGTCCATAAATGGATCGCTGGAGCTTGCACACTTTGTTAGCATTCTTTGGATAGACAAAACCTTTGGGTTGCATCATATACAACTCTTCCTTAAGAAAACCGTTAAGGAACACCGTTTTGACATCCATCTGCCAGATTTCATAATCGAAAAATGCAGCTCTTGCTAACATGATTCAGACAGACTTAAGCATCGCTACCAGTGAGAATGTCTCATCGTAGTCAACTCCTTGAACTTGTGAAAAACCCTTTGCCACAAGTCGAGCTTTATAAACGGTCACATTACCGTCTACGCCCGTCTTCTTCTTAAAGATCCATTTGTTCTGAATAGCCTTGCGGCCTTCAGGCAGTACTTCCAAAGTCCACACATTGTTCTCGTACATGGATCCAATCTCGGACTTCATGGCCTCCAGCCATTTGTTGGAATCCGGGCCCACCATTGCTTCTTCATAATTCGCAGGTTCATTGTTGTCTAACAACATAATTGATAAGACAGGATTATCGTACCACTCAAGAGCAGTACGTGATCTCGTCGACCTGCGAGGTCCGATAGGAACTTGATCCGAAGTTTCATGATCATCATCATCAACTTATTCCACAACCGGCATCGCAACGACGGGGGTTTCCCCTTGCCCTGCGCCACCATATAGAGGGATTAGAGGTTCGAAAACCTCATCAAATTCTATCTTCCTCCCACTCAATTCTTTCGAGAGAAACTCCTTCTCAAGAAAAGCTCCGTTTTTAGCAGCAAACACTTTCCCTCGGATTTGAGATAGTAGGTGTACCCAACGGTCTCTTTTGGGTAACCTATGAAGATGTACTTTTCCGCTTTGGGTTCCAGCTTTTCAGGCTGAGCTTTTTGACATAAGCACACATCCCCAAACTTTACGAAATGACAATTTCGGTCTTTAGCGATCCACAGTTCGTATGGTGTCGTCTCAACGGATTTTGATGGTGCCCTATTTAAAGCGAATGCACCTGTCTCTAATGCATAACCCCAAAACGATAACGGCAAACCGGTAAGAGACATCATAAATCGCACCATTTCTAACAAAGTACGATTATGACGTTCGGACACACCATTACGCTGTGGTGTTCTAGGCGGTGTCAACTGTGAAATAATTCCACATTGTCTTAGGTGAGCACCAATCTCGAAACACAGATATTCACCCCCACGATCAGACCGTAGGAACTTGATCTTCTTGTTACGATGATTTTCGACTTCACTCTAAAATTGCTTGAACTTCTCAAACATTTTAGACTTGTAATTCATCAAGTAGACGTAACCATATCTACACAAATCGTCATTGAACGTGAGAAAATAACAATATCCGACGCGCGCCTCCACACTCATCGGACCGCACACATCAGTATGTATGATTTCCAACAAGTCACTTGCACGCTCCATTGTTCTGGAGAACGGAGTCTTAGTCATCTTGCCCATGAGGCATGGTTCGCACGTGTCAAGTGAATCAAAGTCAAGTGACTCCAAAAGTCCATCGGAATGGAGTTTCTTCATGCTTTTACACCAGTATGACCTAAGCGGAAGTGCCACAAAACATGGCGCTATCATTGTTAACTCTAACTCTTTTGGTCTCAATGTTATGTATATGTCTATCATTGCTATCAGGATTCAATATGAACAATCCTCTCACATTGGGTGCAGGACCATAAAAGATATTACTCATAGAAATAGAACAACCATTATTCTCTGACTTAAACGAGTAACCGTCTCGCAATAAACAAGATCCAGATATAATGTTCATGCTTAACGTAGGCACTAAATAACAATTATTTAAGTTCATAACTAATCCTGATGGTAACTGAAGTGAAACTATGCTAACGATGATTGCATCAACATTGGAACCATTTCCCACGCGCATCATCACTTCAATAACATGTATGAGCAACAGAACCGGTATCGCAGCCTTCGTTTATTCCGTAGTTCTTGTTTTGAGTTGCAAATATGAGCAACAAAACCGATACCGAATACCCACGCACTACTAAGAGATCTGGTTAAGTACACATCAATAACATGTATATCGAATATACCTGATTTTTCCTTGGCCGCCTTCTTATCAGCTAAATACTTGGGGCAGTTGCGCTTCTAGTGACACAG
The DNA here is from genome assembly GCF_904849725.1 of Hordeum vulgare subsp. vulgare. Taxonomy (NCBI): domain Eukaryota; kingdom Viridiplantae; phylum Streptophyta; class Magnoliopsida; order Poales; family Poaceae; genus Hordeum; species Hordeum vulgare. The sequence continues at coordinate 316,315,387 of NC_058518.1, forward strand.
TCCCTTGCAATAATAACACTATGTTTCAGGCTTAGGTCCATCCTTGGGTTTCTTTGTCAGATTGGCAACAGGCTTGCCGCTCTTCTTGGAGTTACCGTTCTTGTCTTTGCCATTTCTCTTGAAACCAGTGGTCTTATTGACCATCAACACTTGATGTTCTTTCCGAAGTTCTCACTCTGCGACTTTCAGCATCGCGAATAACTCGTCGGGTGACTTGTTCATCCCTTGCATGTTACAGTTCAACACAAAGCTCTTGTAGCTTGGTGGCAGTAATTGAAGAATGCTGTCAGTGATAGCCTCTTGCGGGAGTTCAATCCCCAGCGCAGCTAGACGGTTTGAGTACCCAGACATTTTGAGCACATGTTCACTGACAGACGAATTCTCCTCCATCTTTGCGAGCATATAATTTATCGGAGGTCTCATACCTCTCGATCCGGGCATTCTTCTGAAAGATAAACTTCAACTCCTGGAACATCTCATATGCTCCATGACGCTCAAAGCAACGTTGAAGTCCCGGCTCTAATCCATACAAGACTGCACACTCAACTACTGAGTAGTCCTCCTTATGTGTTAACCAGGCGTTCTTAACATCTTGGTCAGCCGTAGCGGGTGGTTCATCTCCTAGCGCAGCATTAAGGACATAATCCTTCTTCCCAGCTTGTAGGAGCAACTTAAGATTACGAGCCCGGTCTACAAAGGTGCTTCTATCATCTTTCAACTTAGCTTTCTCTAGGAACGTATTAAAATTCAGGGTGACTGTCGCGTGAGCAATTGATCTACAACACAAATATTTCAAAGTGGACTTAGACTATGTTCAAGATAATTAGAGTTTAACTAATCAAATTACTTGCTAAACTCCCACTCAAAAAGTACATCTCTCTAGTCATTTGAGTGGTACATGATCCAAATTCATTAACTCAAGTCATGTGAGTTAAAAATAGTTTCAGTGGTAAGCATCTCTATGCTAATCATGTCAACTATAAGATTCATGCTCGACCTTTCGGTCTCATGTGTTCTGAGGCCATGTCTGCACATGCTAGCCTCGACAAGCTTAACCCGAGTGTTCCGTGTGTGCAACTGTTTTGCACCCGTTGTATGTGAACGTTGAGTCTATCACACCCGATCATCACGTGGTGTCTCGAAACGACGAACTGTCGCAACGGTGCACAGTCGGGAGAACAAAATTTCATCTTGAAATTTTAGTGAGAGATCACCTTATAATGCTACCGCCGTTCTAAGCAAAATAAGGTGCATAAAAGGATTAACATCACATGCAATTCATAAGTGACATGATGTGGCCATCATCTTGTGCTTCTTGATCTCCATCACTCAAGCACTGGCATGATCTTCTTGTCACCAGCGCCAAACCATGATCTCCATCAACGTGTCGCCATCAAGGTTGTTGTGCTATCTATGCTATTACAACTAAAGCTATGACCTAGCAATATAGTAAACACATGTGCAAACACAAACGTTAGTTTAAAGACAACCCTATGGCTCCTGCCAGTTGTCGTAGCATCGACGTGCAAGTCGATATTAACTATTACAACATGATAATATCATACATCCAATATATCACACCACGTCATTGGCCATATCATATCACAAGCATACCCTGCAAAAACAAGTTAGACGTCCTCTTATTTGTTGTTGCATGTTTTACGTGGCTGCTATTGGTATCTATGATGATTGCATCTTACTTACGCAAAAACCACAACGGAGATGTGCAAATTTCTATTTAACCTCTCCAGGGACCGCCACGTTCAAAACCAATTATACTACAGTTGCAGAAACAGGCACCCGCCAGTCATCTTTATGCAACGAGGTTGAATGTCAATCGATGAAACCAGTCTCTTGTAAGCGTACGAGTTATGTCGGTCCGGGCCTCTTCAATCCAATAATACCACTGAGTCGAGAAAAGACTAAGGAGGGCAGCAAATCGAACATCACTGTCCACAAAACCTTTTGTGTTCTACTTGAGATAACATCTATGCATGAACCTAGCTGATGATGCCTCTGTTGGGGAACGTTGCATGGGAAAGAAAAAATTTCCTACGCACACGAAGACCTATCATAGAAAGCCACCTTGACCAAGCGCTCTAAAGATGTCGAAGATCAACTACAAACCGTCTCTGCACAACTATCAGGTTTGAACACGCATATTGACCACATGACTCAATCCATTTGGTGAGTATCTTCAGAACCTTTCATTAATCCACTTAATACTTATTCATTAAGACCAATCGCATGGCGACTAATGTGTTTGAATCTTTGGAGGCCGCCATACGTGCAATCTTCAAGATAATTGCTTGCTAAAGCTCAAGGATGTATAAGTTTGATGGAGAGCTCTATACTGGAAGATTATGCACAATCAAAGCTGTCACGGGGAACAAAGAGCCGGTTAAGCTTATAAAAGATGTGCTATCATTCCTATCTACATTCCCTGAACATATTGGAGAATCAACAGATCAGCCGCTAACGCCGGAGCCACATATTCATTTAGTCGGGTTCGGGCTTACTCAGCTGAGCTTGACTCGGCAGAAATGGCAGGTGGTTTCCACCGTTGAAGGCGGACGGATCATCTTTTATCGAGGATGATTATCGTCAGTGCGTCTCATTGACTCGTACTTTGGCTAGTCAGCTTGTAAGCGATATGTCTTTGAAGAGCTATCATCGAGCATATGACTCAAACAACGCCCGAATACAACCACCCAAATTTAAATCGGTTAGCCTAACTCCACAGCGCCGCAACCAACCCTTTGCTCCTCGCGTCGAACCGTCACCTGTCTTGAATGAGGAAGACATGTTTGAAGCCTTGACCCACTGCACCTGGAATTTGGATGATCTCTAGATTGTAGAACTGACTGCTCGACTAGAAGACCACTCGAAGGCATCTCACGCGCAAGATCAAGACAAATCTTAACCCGGAAAACATAAATGCCAGGTTACGAGAAAAAACTTTGATTCCATTGTTTGGACCTGAAGAGCCTTGTAATATATTTAAGACAATAGTTGTTTTGTCTGTATCATGCCTTCGTGCACGCTATCACACACTGGCTTTGCCATATAGCAAGGAATTTATGTCCGGGTGAGTCTTTGTTAACTTTCCTTTAATCCTTATACATATGAATCAAATTGATCTTCGTCTTTCAATGTGCTCTGTCTTGGTTCATCCTTGCTCAAAATTTGGTTGCTTAAATCAACACGAGGCAAGTTACTCTAACTTGGCCCTAGAATTTTCTTCATAATTTTTCAATATTGAGATATTAAACTTTGAAATGTTCACGACAACATTATGACTTCATAACCCAAGAACTCTTTGTGTGCCTGAAAAATAGTGTTTGTACCTGAAAGGATTAAGTGGTGGTAATGTAAAGCAGTAATAATCCGGCTCAGTGATACACGGTAAAAAGAGATTGTCTTTCGAGGCTCAAGTCTTCCTTCAATGAAGCGGGCATGATAACACATGGTTTGTCGTAACTTCAGTATGCCGACTCTCACGTGACAAACCAATGTTTTAACCTTGCTGATTCAGGGTCCACAATGGATTGAATAGTCAAGAGTACATGGAGTCACCTTATCAGAGTCGCACCAAGCATACACGCAGGTATAACCATTTTGTGGCTTGTTTGCCAAATCAAGAGGGTAAGAAAGCTAAACTCGATGAGTTGGAAATCCCAAGTGACCTATGATCAATAGAAAAACCAAGCATAGGATTGCAGAAGACAATGCTATTACTACTAAAGAATCCGGGGACCAAATAAGCCGGCTTGATTCTATTGATCATAATGATTTGCTTGGACCAGTAGCCCCCAAGTAACATGTTTTCAAATAATAAAGGCTCATGCTCAATTTTAGGCTGAAAACGACAAAGGCCCCGAAATTTGACGATGCCAACTTTATTATGTTTCAAAATTACAGAAGTGTGCTTAGAAATTGGGGGAGGTACAAAAATTAATGAGCCTGTGACTCTAAGTATAATAAGGCTGGAAGTGAGTAATGTTCCAGGGCAGGGTTGTCTCTGCTTTATAGGTGTTCTTACAGGGTCTTAGATCGATCAGGTAAGTATGAACCATTGTTGGTATTTTTTCTGATGATAAACGGGCCTTCCCGGGGTGGCAAAAATTTATGCATCACTCCTTTATGTTGAATCAGGGGGAGCACCAAGTCACCTTCTTGGAAGGTGCGTCTTTTAACTCTACAACTATGATAGTGACGTAGGTCATGTTGGTATATGGTTGGCTTAGTTGCCGCAAAGTCTCGCTCCTCCTCCAAAGCTTCCAAAGAATCTTGTCGTTCTTGTCCATTGTCGCCCTCAACATAAGCAAAAACTCTAGGAGAGTCATGACGGATATCACTTGGTATTAATGCCTCAGCACCATACTCCAGAAAGAAAGGCGTGTATCCAGTGGACCTATTTGAAGTTGTATTGATACTCTAGAGAATTGAGGGGAGTTCTAATACGTCCATTTTGCATCATGCTTTCATGTTGGTATTTATCGCTTGATCGACTGTTATTATACTTTGTGGAACCTTACTTATGCCTTTTCTCTCTTATTTTGTATGTTTATTTGAAGAGGGAGAATACCGGCAGCTGGAATTTTGGACTGGAAAAGGAGCAAGTCTGAGTCCTCTATTGTGCGACTCCAAATGCCCTGAAAATCAACATGGATTTTTTTTGGGAATATATAAAAAATACCGGGCGAAAGAAGTGTCAGAGGGGAGCAACCAGGGGCCCACAAGCCTGGTTGCCGCGGCCTACACTCCTGGCCACAGCAACAGGGCTTGTGGGCACCCTGGTGGCCCACTGGCCCCCCTCTTTTGCTATATGAAGGGTTTCGTCCGGAAAAAAATCAGGGTGGAGCTTTTTCATGGATTCGCCGCCGCCACGAGGCGGAACTTGAGCAGAACCAATCTAGGGCTCCGACAGGACGATCCTGCCGGGGAAACTTCCCTCTCGGAGGGGGAAATCGTCGCCCTCGTCATCACCAACACTCCTCTCGCCGGAGGGGAGTCATCTCCATCAACATCTTCATCGGCACCATCTCCTCTCGAGACCCGAGTTCATCTCTTGTAACCAATCTCCGTCTTGCGACTCCGATTGGTATTTGTAAGGTTGATAGTAGTGTTGATTACTCTTTGTAGTTGATGCTAGTTGGATTACTTGGTGGAAGAGTTTATGTTCAGATCCTTGATGCTACTCATTACACCTCTGATCATGATTATTATTATGCTTTATGAGTAGATACTTTTGTTCCTGAGGACATGGGATAAGTCATGCTGATAATAGTCATGTGAATTTGGTATTCGTTCGGTATTTTGATATGTTGTATGTTGTCTTTTCCTCTAGTGGTGTTTTGTGAACGTCGACTACATAACACGTCACCATATTTGGTCCTAGAGGAAGGCATTGGGGAGTAGTAAGTAGATGATGGGTTGCTAGAGTGACAGAAGCTTAAACCCCAGTCTATGCGTTGCTTCGTAAGGGGCTGATTTGGATCCACTAGTTTAATGCTATGGTTAGACGTTGTCTTAATTCTTGTTTAGTAGTTGCGGATGCTTACGAGAGGGGTTAATAAAAAGTGGGATGCTTGTCCAAGTAAGGGCAGTACCCAAGCTCCGGTCCACCCACATATCAAACTATCAAAGTAACGAACGCGAATCATATGAACATGATGAAACTAGCATGACAGAAATTTCCGTGTGTCCTCGGGAGCGTTTTTCCTCTTATAACACTTTGTTCAGGCTTTTACCTTGCTATGAAAGGGATTGGGCACTTTTCTGCACCGTTGCTACTACTTGCTACTTGTTACTTTTCGCTTGCTACGTTTCACCTCACTACACCATCACTTGTTACGGCTACTTTCAGTGCTTGCAGTTATTACCTTGCTGAAAACCATTTATCAGAGACTTCTCCTCGTTGGGTTCGACACTCTTACTTATCGAAAGGACTACGATTGATCCCCTATACTTGTGGGTCATCAAGTTCCTCAACCCAACAACCCAGGGTACAATTTAACGGGACCATGAGTCGGGGTTTGATCCCTCTCATAATCTCCCGTTCTGCCCTTTCAGCTTGCCCGTTGGATTGCACATGTGCTACTACCGCCAAGTCAAGTCGGATGTCCTCTTTTTGGCAAAATTGATCCATAGCTCCTTTAGATAAGTTGGTGCCATTGTCCATGATAATGCTATGAGGATAGCCAAAATGGTAGATTAAATTCTTCAAGAATCCTACTGTTGTTTCCGTATCGCAGTTGCTGAAGGCTTCCGCATCAACCCACTCGGTCAACTTAGTAACCGCCACCAGCAGGTGGGTCTTTTTATCCGGAGACATTTTGAATGAACCAACCATGTCAATCCCCCATACTGCAAACATCCAGGTGATTGGGATCTTGCGCAACTCTTGAACCGGCACATGGGCTTGTCGTGCAAACTTTTGACATCCATCGCACTTGTGTATGAGGTCTTCTACATCTGCATGAGCCGTTAGCCAATAGAACCCATAACGAAAAGCCTTGGCAACAAAAGATATAGAGCCGGCGTGATGCCCACAGTCGCCAGTGTTGATTTCATTGAGAATTTCTTGCCCTTCCTCAGGAGATAACCATGTTGAAAAAAGCAAGTGCTGCTCCGCCGGTGTAACTCGCCCTTGATGATGGTCATCATCTTAGATCGATGAACTATTTGGCGGGTGATACTTCTCCAATGTATCTATAATTTTTGATGGTTCCATGCTATTATCTTGTCAACTTTGGATGTTTTGTATGCATTTTATATCCATTTTGGGACTAACCTGTTAACTCAGTACCAAGTGCAATTTCTTGTTTTTTCCGTATATTTGACCCTTTTCACAGAAGAATATTAAACAGAGTCCAAAAGGAATAAAATCTTCTGAATGATTTTTTCCGTAACAGAAGATACGCAAGGAGCTTGAGAACCAAGGCAAAGGACTCCGGGGGAGGCCACAAGCCCCCTAGGCGCGGCCTGGGGGGGCGTGCCTAGCAGGCTTGTGGGCCCCTCGAGGTTCCTTTGCCCTACTTCTTCCGCCTATAAATTCCCTAAAAATCTGAAACCATGGGAGAGAGCCACGAAAATACTTTTCTGCCGCCGCAAGCTTTTGTCTCTGCAAGATCCCATCTGGGGACCGTTCTGGTGCCCTGCCGGAGGGGGGATTTGACACGAAGGGCTTCTTCATCAACACCATTTCCTCTCCGATGATGCGTGAGTAGTTCAACACAAACCTTCGGGTCCATAGCTAGTACCTAGATGGCCTCTTCTCTCTTTTGGATCTTCAATACAAAGTTCTCCTTGATCTTCGTGGAGATCTATCCGATGTAATCTTCTTTTGCGGTGTGTTTGTCGAGGTTCGATGAATTGTGGATTTATGATCAGATTATCTATGAATGTTATTTGAGTTTCCTCTGATCTCTTATATGCATGATTTCGTACCTTTTAATTCTCTTCGAGTTGTGGGTTTCGTTTGGCCAACTTGATCTATAATTCTTGCAATGGGAGAAGTGCTTGGTTTTGGGTTCATACCGTGTGTGTCCTCACCCAGTGACAGAAAGGGGTAGCGAGGCACACATCATGTTGTTGCCATCAAGGGTAAAAATATGGGGTTTATATCTATTGCATGAATTTATCCCTTTACATCATGTCATCTTGCTTAAGGCTTTACTCTGTTTGTTATGAACTCAATACACTAGATGCATGCTGGATAGCGATCGATGTGTGGAGTAATAGTAGTAGATGGAGACAGTATCGGTCTACTTGTGTCGGACGTGATGCCTATATGTATGATCATTGCCTTAGATACCATCATGACTTTGCACGATTCTATCAATTGCTCGAGAGTCATTCGTTCACCCACCGTAATAGTTGCTATCATGGGAGAAGCCTCTAGTAAACACTATGGCCCCCGGGTCTACTTCACATCATATTTTCAGCTCTACACTTTCACTTTGTTGCACTTTCCGCCTTCAGATCTCACCTTGCAATCAATGGTGAAGGGATTGACAACCCCTTTATAGCGTTGGGTGCATGTTTGTTTGTTTTTGCGCAGGTACTTTGGAGACTTGACTTGATACTCCTACTGGAATGATACCTTGGTTCTCAAACTGAGGGAAATACTTACTGCTACTGTGCTGCATCACCCTTTCCTATTCAAGGGGAAAACCAACGCAAGCTCAAGAGGTAGCAGCGGGCCTCGACTTCCTTAGTTGGGAGTTCTCCTCGAGTGAGATAGGCTAAATATGGTACCGTACAACCTCGGGTAGCTTGAAGAGAAGCCACTAGTTGTGATTCCGGGTCTGGAATAGCTATATCCTATTCAGAATGGAATTTCATCAAGGGGTTGTGAAGGACATCCAAAAAGACGTTGAGAGGGACCAACTTCCGTTGAGAACCAAGTCGTTATAAAGCATATGTCGCCTCATTGAGCCAACGATCTACACGATCGACTTGATAGACATGAAAATAACCTGCCACTTCAGTAACTGCTCGTCTATAAGCCGACATTGCGGGATCTTTACAGTCCTAGGTCCTTGATACTTGTTGTGCTACTAAATCAGAGTCGCCCAAACACGTGACCTGGCTAAGGTTCATTTCCTTAGCCATCCTTAACCCATGCAACATGGCCTCGTATTCAGCTTCATTGTTAGAATAGGAAAACATGAGCCGTAAAAGATAGCATAACTTGTGACTTCATGAAGAAGTTAACACGACTGCAGCCCCGGATCCTTCTAATTTTCTGGACCCATCAAAGTGCAAGGTCATGTATGTGTTATCTGGCCTGTCTTCTGGAATTTGCAGTCTTGTCCAATCATTGATGAAATCCACCAACGCTTGAGATTTTATAGTCGTTCGGGGCATGTATTTCACCTGATGTGGGCCGAGCTCGATCACCCATTTAGCAATTTTTCCATTTGCCTCTCGATTTTGTATGATATTGCCAAGGGGTGCCGAATAGACCACAGTGATTGGTTGCTCCAAAAATAAGTGTTTTAACTTTTGACTTGCCATAAAGACCCCGAAAACCAATTTATCCCAATGTGGATATTGTTGCTTGGATAAGGTTAAGACTTCACTGATAACATAGACTCGCATCTGAACTAAATAGTATTTTCCTTCTTCCTTCTGTTCGACAACAATTGCAACACTTACTGCCTTTGAGTCGGCATTGATGTAAAGGAGCATGGGCTCTTTGTTAGTCGGGGCGGTTAAAACTGGCAGCTCAACCAATTGCTTATTGAGGGCTTCAAAGGCTTCGTCGGCTACGTGAGTCCAAACAAAATTGTCTGTCTTCTTCAGCGGCCGATAGAGAGCGATTGCTTCTAAACCTGCTTAATGCTGCGAAATGGCTCGCCAGGTGTTGACCAGGTTTATATTAGCCAACTTACCCAGTGAGGTGCCTGCCTTGATCTTTGTCAGGGTTAGCTTCAATGCCTCGTTCAGAGACCAAGAAACCCAATAGCTTACCCACATGTACACAAAGACACACTTCGTCGGGTTAAGTTTCATCTGGTATACTCGAAGGTTGTCAAACGTCTCCCTGAGATCGTCCAATAGTGTATCCTTCTTCCGAGATTTCACCACAATTTCATCAACATAAGCATGAGTGTTGCACCCGATCTGTGAGTGAAGGCAACACTTCACACATCGCTGATAAGTCGCCCATGCGCTCTTAAGCCCGAAAGGCATGGAGACATAGCAGAAGGCACCGAAAGGGGTTGTCAAAGCCATCTTCTCGTGATCCTCCTTAGCCATCTTGATCTAGTGATAACCTGAGTACGCATCCAAAAAACATAACCATTCGCAACCCATTGTAGAGTCAATGATCTGGTCGATACATGGGAGGGCAAAAGAATCTTTGGCACAAGCTTTGTTGAGATCTATGTAATCAACACACATGCGCCAGGTGCCATTTTTCTTCAGAACAAGCACCGAGTTAGCCAGCCATTCAGGGTGAAAAACTTCAATGATGAACCCGGCAGCTAGGAGCTGGGCTACCTCTTCTCAGATAGCCTTGCGTATCTCCTTGTTGAAACAACAAAGATATGGCCATACTGGTTTCATCTTTGGATCCACGTTAAGATGGTGCTCAGTGAGTTCCCTCGGCACTCTAGGCATGTCAGAAGGTTTCCATGAAAAGATGTCCCGATTCTTACGGATGAACTTGAAAGTGCGTTATATCGACTAGAGGGGGTGAATAGGAGATTTTTAGAATTTCATCACTGAGGAAATTCCTTTTGAGGAAATTCCTCACTGATGACTAACTTGCAGCAGAAACAACAAAGGATCAGGAGTGCAAAGTTTCACTACAACAGTTTTCAAGGTGACGAATATGAAAAGAAGTTTGCACAGTATGCAGGCATAGAGAAAATAGGTGAAGAATAACTCGCGTGAAGAATTTGGGGTTGAGGAATTTCAGAGAAAGTCTTCAGCAAATTCTTCAAACAGTGACAATGAAAATCTTCAACATACAATATGAGGAATTGAAAGAGTTGAAGAAATAGAACCCGTTTCACAGTGAAGACATTGGTTGATGACCCAGTTCCAACTTCTGTGACAGTTCTACATCTAGTTTGGAGCGGCTTGGTATTGAAACCAAAAGAAACACAGTCCAGGGACACACAGTCCCTGCCGTATTCTCCGTGGGCTAAGAACACACAGTCCTTGCCCAATACTCGTGGTAAGTTTTCAGGGCAGACTTCCAAACCCTCACAAACTTGGTCACCTGGTGATCCACAATTGACTGCTGGATTGCTCTAGACCATGACGCCTAACCGTCTGGAGGATGCACAGTCCTCAAAGGTAAAAGGCTTTAGTCCCACACAGGAACAACTTCTTATGTGATGCTCAATCACTTGGTTTTGGTTTGTGGTTTGGTGTTTTGGGTATTTCCTCACTGATGAATTAATCTCAAAGACTATAAGGAATTTGGGTTGCTCTTATGACAAGTTAGTTTCTAAGGGAGCCCCCAACCAGCAAATGGTTGTGGGGCGGCTATTTATAGCCTGGGAGCATCCCGACATGATTTGACATTAATGCCCTTAAATAATATGACCGTTGGTGTGGAGAAGATCAGTGATGTGGCGCGACTTGCGGTAACGGTCGGGGACCCTCACTGTGAGAGTCCTCATGTCTCTCATATTCCTCACTTGAGGCTTTTGGTAGGATTAGGCTTGGGTTGAGCATCATGAGGAAATTCATTCCGACATTTTACTTTCACCCCCTTTATCAGTACGGTGTTCCTATGACTCAAAAGTGAAGAAAATAAAACAGACAAAATAAATCTTCATGCTTCAAAGTCTTCAGATTGATTTTCTTTAGAACACACCGAATTCCTCATTTTCAATATCTTCATGAGGAATATCAATTTCATCGCAATTTCTTCGCGATTCAATTCTTCAGCTTCACACCAATTTCTTCAGCCGAAGATATATATTTTTAGTGGTCGATATTCATCGAATATTTCAAACGCCTCAGCGACTTATAGATCATGTGTAAACTCATGAACACATTAGATACTTAACCTATAAGTCTTCAAACCGCCAAAATCACGAAGGGGCACTAGATGCACTTACAATCTCCCCCTTTTTGGTGGTTGATGACAATTAGGTTAAGTCTTTAACGGGGATAAACATATGAAGTTTGAATACTCATTTGTGGAATTTGAAATTAAGATTCAGTGAGACTCCCCCTGAAGATGTGCATATCTCGAGGATTTTGCTTTTCACAGTAAATGCACATTGATGACTTATATCATGGAGATCTCCCCCTGAGTCATGTAAATCACTACAGGAATCAACATCTTTGCCGTCTGCCATAGCGAACGGCAAAGGGCCACTCCACGGACGGCAAAATTTCCATGATAGCTTTGATCGGTAAAGGGCCTTCTTTGTCCTCTGCCGGTAGGAAGCGGACGACAAAGGGCTTTGCCTTTTGTCTGCCATAGCAAGCAGATGGCAAAGGAAGCTAGACGACAGCCGATAGGGCAACTCCGTTAGATAGCTAACGGAGCATTTACTGTCTGCCGCCCGGAGGGGTCTTTGCCGTCTGCCGGGAGGCGGGTCATTGCCGTCTGCCGGGGGCCCTTTACCATCTGCCGGGGGCGTCCCTTTGCCGTCTGCTAGCTGATGGCAAAGGGCTTTGCCATGTGCTCGCTGATGGCAAAGAGCCTGTATTGCTCCTTCAGGCAAAGGGCTTTGCCATGTGCTGGCAGATGGCAAAGAGCCTGTATTACTCCTTTTTTATCTGTTTTATTTGATTTCCCTGAATTTTCATACCACAAATATACATACATACATGCATACATATACATTTCACAGCATCTATTTTTCATACCACAAATATACATACATACATGCATACATATACATTTCACAACATCTTTTTAGACATCTTCAACACATATATTTCATAGCATATATATTTCCAACATCATCATAAAATATTTAACAATCTAGAGAACACATAGGCTAGCACAATACATAGTTTCACATAGTTCATATATATATACATACATAAATTTTACATTGTTCGTCAATACAAATGAAAAAAATTTAAACACTAGCAGTCCATCAATGCCAGCTTCCATGAAATGAATCAAATCTGCAAAAATTGGAGTGATTAAGAAAATTAGAAGAAGAAGAAGAAGAAGAAACTAATTAATGCACAACCTTTCGGCATATAAAGCTAAGACATTTTCTACAAGCATCACTTCCAGGAGTAGAATCCTAACTACAAGAGCATTAAATAGCAGCAGGACTATAGGAACCACACCATTTACCATAAAAGCATCACTTAGACCATACCATGTCCAGGAAGGAAACAAAACATGATACAAGGACATTATAAATAGAAGTGTAGCTTCAAGTATGTTTTGGTTGTTTTTTTGAACCAGAAATCTTATCAAATAGACCAACCAATCATGTCTTAATACCAAAAAATAAACAAAAGTGTTGCGGCAAGTAGTGCAGTAGGACTATTCAGTTCAACATGATTTTAGTAGCTGAAACATAGAAGTTTAGTTAACCACTTAGAGAACTAACTGAAGTAGGAATCATATCAACTAGCACCAAAAAGCGCGGCGACACCCCACGCCCGTAGAGGCAACGGTAGATCGATAATGATAAATGGATAGTAAAATACAATGGTTACAATACTAATTTTGGAAGGCAAATTAGAGTGCTCATTAGTTTACATGAGCACAAACTCATGCAGCAAAGCGTACACCAAGGCGATAATAATTATCTTTAAACAGAATATGATGTTCCTTGCATACAAATTAGTATTTTTTTCAAAAACTTCAGATTGAAGTCTGGAATTAAATAAAATGCCATACACATTGACGCATATTTATGGATCTTAGTTATTTGATGGGGAAGATAGACATGGATATAAATGACATTCGTATCAAGCTTAACAATGAACAACACTATTTTCCCATAGTTGTTTGTGAGAGATATAGATATTCAAATCACAATGTGTAAAAGAGGTGAACTAACAAAGGAAACCATCATATTTGAAAAAAGCGTAAAGGTAAGCATGGAGATGATATTGTTGTTAGGAGCATTGCATATTACCATGATGTGAGAGGGGTCTAGCCCAGCCAAGTCTGCAACAGTTGCTTATGTTAGCTCACGTCAATTCTGTTCCATCACTTGTGATTTAAGGTGATAGGGTGTTCTGCTGGTTGCATAGTTGCAATAGTAATTAGTTTTCAGACCTTATATAAAGTAGTTACTAAGAAATAGTCCTCCGTCCCAAAATAAGTGTCGCACATTTAACACTAAGTTTGCAGACCTAACAAAAAAGTTAGTTGAAACCACACAACAAATTCTTGGAATTTTATTTGAAGCGTGAAGCAGTTGTCTGCACTCATCCACTGCTTGAGTGCATGACCATTCTAATTAACTATCTACATATCAATCAACGAATAAATTGAGGGAGAATAGGGGTACTTTGCCTCACCAATGGGAGTATCTTCGTAGATGATTGGAGTGACAAGTTGAGGGTCCAATCTGTAGAAGAACTAACTATATGTTGCCAAAAGGGCCTCCCGTCATCAACATACCTAGAGATATTGAAAAACATTACTCCATGCATCAGCATATTTTTTACTAACAGGTTTGAGGTGTTAACATGAAATGCTTGACTGGGTGAATAACAAATGTGTATAAAAATCCACATGCCCTGAGGATCGTATGTTTTTATTTTGTGACATGACAACTCCTAGTTCCAAGGAGGAATTGAATGCATGAATGTGAGCCTGATAAGCAACCACCGCCGTCCATATATATGTTACAAAAAATTGTTTCGTACGATTTCCCATTCAGATTTGTCTCCTGATAAGTATTATGAAAAACGCACCCAGGATGCTCACTGCTGGTAAAGCACACAAAGCAGCTAAAATTTCTGAATATGCCAGAAACTTAAGGATTGAATTCTCGCACAAGAATAAATTCTCTACTTTCTGAATACTATGTGAAACTTAAGAATCAACGTTCCTGCCCCACAATTATTCTTTAGTACCACTAAAGATAAATAAAACTATCTCAGCCATATCTAAGAAGGTGATTCCATCAAGCACCAGATAAAACTTGGGACCATTCTAGTTCCTGGATCTTAATCTGAACATTGAGAATTAAAGAATCCTCAAAGCTGTCCTTGCAAATATTCCTGTGTTCTGGTGGGAACATTACTTATGGAATTCTACTTCTAACAAACGTTTCTTAGCTTGCAGCTTAACTCAGATTGACGGATAAATAACTCTACTTGAAATTGTTTCATATATGCATGTCACTCAATTTTGAGGAGGCGGTACTTTCATTCCAATTGATTAAAAAGGATAAGTTCAAGTAAGTTCAAGACAAGTTAGTCCACACTTTCCTAATGAACAATCCTTGTTTAAATTGAACAAGGGCATTTACGGCAAGAATATCCCCATCCTAAATGCAATTTATTCATTTCAATACGAGTGCACAAGAACAAAATCAGACAGGGCCATCCAAGATACTCCAATAGCGAGATTACACCCAAGCTCGCACTTGGAACAACAGGACAGTCAGCCCAAAGGTAAATGCCATACCTAAGCCGCGATTTGCCCCATGGCTGCGAATATGCCTGCCCGTACCTCATCAAGATCTCATCCTCCGAGTACTTCACCCCATACTTTTCGCCTATTGTTTTGTACACCTGAATAAACATTCGGAGCACAAGCCATATTATTAGTCAAACCGCCGCATGCATGCCCAATTAGCACGGGAAAGGGATATTTCATCCGTAATTCATCATGCATGGAAAAAATAAATCCACACACAACCTAGAAATGGGCAGCAGAAACAAATCTGCCCAGGTTCACAGAACCCAAATCTACGAGCATGCACGAACGGAACGGCTGCGGGAGCACGGATCAGATAGATCCAAACACCACGCATTGCCTCGGCGTGTGCGTCGCATGGAGAACATGCAGGCCTCAGTCAACCATGGGAACGGCCAAGAGAATCGAGCGGAGCAAACAGAGGGGACATGAATTGGAGGTGCCGTGTATGGGGGGAGGGGGGCGTAGGCCGACCTGGGCCATGGGCTGGCGAGGGCGGCAAGGAAGCCGCGGGGCTCGAGGTTGGTCACGGTGGTGATGATGACCTTGTCGGTGGATTCCGAGTCGGTCGGAGGAGTTGGGGTCTCACGTGCAGGGGCATCCCGACGGTGATGTCCCAAGCATGGGCGATGGCAGCGATGAAGGTGAGGCCGGTCTTGGCGCGGACGAGGGCGTCGACATCGGGGGCGGCGAGGAAGGGCTTGACGGTTGCGGCGGGGTGGTGGTCATCTGAGTACTCGGTGCCGAGGGAGGAGACGAGTGGGGATTCAGTGGATGGGTGGGTGGAGCGGGAGAGGAGGCGCGCTGGCCACCAGTGGTGATGGCCCTTGGTCTTGGCCCAGACCAGCTCCTCGGTGGCTAGGGTTTGGGGCGGGGGCTTGTTCTGCCTGTTGGATGAGGGCAGGGAGGAGAGGAAGAGGGGTGTGGATCTGGGAGAACGAGAGTGGGGATCGGGGGGAGGGCAGATGGGGGTGGAGAGATGAGGGCAGATGGGGGTGGAGAGACTGGGAAGGCCGTCCCCTTTGCCGTCCGCCTGGACATAAGCTGACGACAAAGGGGTCAAGGCACAAGGCAAAGAGGCCCTAGGCTGACGATAAATAGACCCCTGACGGTAAAGAGGATGGTTTTAGCTACGGTGATTTTTTGCCGTCTGTCTGGACCATCTTTGCCATCAACCATGTCTTTACTGTCTGCCTATTCCATCTTTGCCATCTGCTAGAAGACGGCAAAGAATGCACTCATGGCAAAGAGTATCTTTGCCATCAGTTAGTTCTTGGCGATCTGTTTGCTGGTAGCTGACGGCAAAGAGTCTCTTTGCCATGAGCCAGCAGACGGCAAAGATCAGGCAGACGGCAAATTCCCTGATTCCTGTAGTGAATCATGCATACATCTGACATATAGTATGAAGAAATTGAGAATGCACGATGAGAAATTGTATCTGACGAATTCCGGCATGCGTGCATTAATATTTTGAGGAATAAGCATGCGAAGAAAAATGTTCAAAAGCGTTAGAGTACCATCGGGCTTAAGTTACAACTCATTACATAAAACACTTCAGAAGAGCCGAGAGTTTGTAACATAAATAAAGTTCATAAGCCCAAAAATATATCCCGCTTGAAGACTAACTCTCAGATTTCTCCCCCTTTGTCATCAAGTGACGAAAAGGGACACAATTGAGGACTAACGCCCCGTGAAGACTTTCACTTCTTGGCAGTTGAGGAAGACGCGTGAGGATTCTTGGGAGTAGGCTTCCTCGTTGGACCAGTGGCAGTGTCTTGTTGGTCTTCATCTGATTCAGCAGTGCAGAACGAAGAAAAAGAATTGTCCTCAAGGTGTGGAACTGGAATTGGCCTGAATTTCTTCTTTGGTGGCCATGACCAGTCGAAGTCGTGTGTAAACTCCAATTCTTCAAGTTTAGTTGGAGTCTTCAAAAAACCTCATGAAGATAATGATGATTAAGCTTCACTGCATTTTGATTCTCATTGAGGGTTTTCACGATGGCGCCGAACTGGCGTTTGACCCACTTGGGATTTCGATCTACCTTTTGATGAAGACTAAGGAGAAGCTCTCTGGTATTCATCACCCTTGGAGCAACACGACTTGGCGACTGGGTTTCAGTATCATCCCATGAGGAATATGCATCTGGCTCACGGAACTGGCCATCAAGGGGCCGACTGCCTTCATCAATCACAGACTTTCCTATTCGTTCAACTAGATCAAAAGTCTTCTTGTTGACCCTGATTGCAGGCATATATCCAATGTGATTGTTGAAATCAGCATGATAGTTGATACCTGACCTGCGTTTGATGAATCTCAAGATCCATGGAGCGTAAATCTTCAGGTCAAAAGGGGGCATAGCATTTTCTGCCAGAGTCCTCAAGAAGAAATCGTGAATGTTGATGGGAATGCCATGGATGATGTTGAACAGGATATTCTTCATGATGCCTACGACATCTTCATCATCACGGCCCTTGATTGGCGCAAGAACACTGTAGAGGATTCTGTAAACAGTCATGGGTTCATACTTCAGCTAATGGACCAGGAAGGTTGTTCTTGGTTGTTGCTCCTTGGCCGAAGGCTTCATGAGAACGATTGCAGGGGCCTTGAAGTGTGTGTGCTGCGTCATCAAATCCAGCACCCAAGTGTTGATATATGTTGGATCTCTAGAGATATGTAGAGTTGCATAGAATTGAAGAACGATGTCGTTGTTCCAATCGAAGATATCAGAGCACAGAGGGAGCAGTCCTGCTTCATGAAGAACGTTGAGGACTGGGGAAAAGCAAGGAATTTCTTCAAGATCAACATGAGGAATATTTATGTGCTGAAAATTTTTGTTTCTTCCACAAAGCACAGATGCATAATAGTTGAGCTGAGTCCTGGTCCAAAACTTCATGTTCCTGATGTGAGGCTTGTCATAAGGATTTTCTCCGATGAAATACATGCGTTCCTCAAAGAACAATTCCTTCTAAAACTTTGGCCGCTTAGAGAAGGGCTGATGCTGCATGGGCTGAAGGTTTTGCTTTTTCCCTTGAGGAGAGACAATTGTTGCAGTCTCCGGATTGATAACTACAAGAGCATTCTTTGTATTTGGTGCAGGGGCATTATCTTCAGCATGTTCCTCAGGCTAAGGAATTTCATCTGCCTGTGCCTCAGGATGAGGATCTTGCTCTGGGTGACGAATTTCATCTACCTGAGCCTCTGGGTGAGGGTTTTGCTCCGGAGGAGGAATCTCTTCATCCTGAGCCTCTGGTTCAGGGTTTTGCTCAAGATTTGGATGTTCTTCAGGCTGAGGATCATCTCCTTGGTTTTCCTCAGCTTGACGAGTTTGCTTGGTGGAGGAGCCAAATTCTTCAACTGTTTTACCTGATCCTTGAGCAGGTTCATCAGGAGGAATGAAAGTCTGAGGACTGTCATCAATCTGAATTTCCTCATCAGTGTGTTCTTCAAACTCAGCTTTCTTCATTTTCTCATCAGTCACATGCTCCTTGTCTTCGATTTCGAAGGGAGTCATTTCATAGGAAGGAGCAATATTGAGAGACACAGCGTCCAACGAAGCATTTTCATCATGAGACTTGAGGCGCTTGGCCTTAGTTGATTCTTCTGTTGAGGAAGCTTTTCTTTTCTTAGCTTCCTTTTTTGCAGCCCTGGTTTCTTCACATTTGATGCAGACGGAGTCATTTTGTTCACCTTTGAAGATTTTGGTGAAGGTATTTTCTCTTCAGGAGGCGGAGTCGTTTCCTCAGCTGAAGCAGTTTCTTTAGCTGCAGAAGAATCATCAGCTGGCATAGACGCATCAGCTGGAGCGGTTTCATCCGCTGGAGCCGAGTCATCAGCTGGAATCTCCTTGGTTATTTCCTCAATAGCCGGTTCATCAGCACGGCTTTCTTGAGGTATTTCCTCAGCAGGGGCAGGTTGTTCTTCCTCAATATCAGGCTGCTGAGGTGTTGCTGGAGGGGTAGCCTTTTTGTTGTAATCATCAACTGCATTGGTAGCAAACTTGATGAAGTTGTTCTTGAGACTTTGACGATCAGATAGCTTGGTCTACTTGTCAGTCAAAGTCTTCAATTCTGCCTGAGTGGACACAAGTGCATCAGGCATTAAGCTGAGGAGATTTTGTCTGAGGAATTTCTCCTTTTTCAGCATCGCAGATTTAGCTTGTTTGGCTTGCGTCTCCTTCTACTTGGCCT
Source organism: Hordeum vulgare subsp. vulgare (assembly GCF_904849725.1). Classification (NCBI taxonomy): domain Eukaryota; kingdom Viridiplantae; phylum Streptophyta; class Magnoliopsida; order Poales; family Poaceae; genus Hordeum; species Hordeum vulgare. The sequence goes on from NC_058518.1 coordinate 316,334,680, forward strand.
CGTTGATGAAAGAGGCCACCATGTGGCTGATGCCTAGGGGAAGCTTCAACTTATCAATAGGTGTGTTGGGGTCATCATACCATACATTGATGTAGTCAAAAGGACTTTTGGTTCCAAGGCCAGAGGAATGGCGCTGTCTGAAGCTTGTGCTACCCTCTCCTACTTGTTTCTAATGATTGTGTGCAGAGTCTCATCATCATATTCATCACTGCCTTCTGATGCAGAAGGGACTTTGATGATTTTGCCTGGGCTTCGTCTGGTTCCTCTCCCAGCAGTCACCTTAGTCTTCATTGGAGTTGGTGAAGACTTTGTCTATGAGCTTGTTCTAGAAGGAACAGAGGATCTGGAGACAGTAGGCAGTTCCTTCACAATCTGCTTGTGTTCATGCTTTGAAGCCTTTGGTGGTGCTGAGGGTTTTGGTGCGGATGCAGGTGCAGCCTTCTGAAGCAATTTCTCCTGAGGCTTTGGAGCCTTTGGTTTCGGTGGCACATACTTCACTTGAGGAATGGCCGTGCCAGATGTTTCAGCTGCATAGGAGGTGGCTGTAGTAGCAGGAGCAGCGGATTCTTCATTAAATTTCCTCACGGCAGCTTCTGCCTACTTCTGAAGCTTTGACAAGTGGTTTGTCTTTTCCTCAGGATAGTCATCAATTGTCTTGAGGCTTGAGGGATGGGCATCCTAAGAAGGTGGCTTAAGAGCGAATTTCTTCGCGTACTTTGGAGTGACGAATCTGTATTCTTTCCACTCCTTAGCCCACCGACGTTCTATCTTTTGAAGCCTTATCTTCCTCTTGGGCATTGTTTCTTGCTCATCAGGTGTGCAGTATTCTAGGTATATATCATCAGGAATATCGATGGCAGTTTTCTGTTCAAGCTTCTTGCCACCCTTTTGCTTCCTTTCATCTTCTATTTTCTTGAGCTAAGGCTTTTGCTGAGGAAATTGAATTCTTGAGGATTCTGATGAAACTTGCAGATTTTCTTCAAGAAACGCTGCAAGTGAGTTAAGTTGATGAGAACCTAGAGATTCATTAGCTGACATTTTTTCTACCTGTGAACAAAGTATAGTTGCGAGGAATATGGAGAGGTCATATGCGTTCTCATATTTGATGAAATTGAAATTTTAAAGTTGGGGAATTTGACCAGTGGGTTGAGGAATTTGTCTAAGCACTCTGATCTTAGGTTCCAGAGTTGTACAGATTCGAAAATTTGAACAATTGAGGAATCTCGTGAAGACTTTTAGATGCTTAGTGAAATTCATCAACAGTTGAGGAATACGCAGTGTTTGATGAATAGATACTGACAGAAACTTGAGGAAAAACAGATTTCACGAATTGAAGGTAAAATAGTAGATCGAAAGGGGCTGTAAAAATAGAGTTTTATTTATCCTATATAGCGCGCACGAAGAACAGAGGAAAAAAGCAGCAGTAGATGCTCTTCGGTGCGAGTCCACTGCGTCCTAACTTGGCAACAGAGGACAGCTACGGCGGCGGCGGACGAAGACGTTCCAGTTCCGGCGTGATTTCAGTGACGGAGAGGTCGAGGCAGTAAAGCTTTTCCTCGCCGATGATGAGACTTGTAGCGGTGGCACTAGGGCTTTGCCATAGCGGAGAGGAGGTCAAGAGAGCGAATGAAGAGTTTTGACTGGAGGGGGTAAGGACATATTTATAGCCCAGGTGAAAACTGTCCGGCCGATTCTTTCAGTCCGAACTACCCCTGCCCTTTCGTCTCCGTAGGACACATGTAGCAACCGTTTAAAGAGGTGGAGATCGTGTCTATCTGATCATGGGAAGTGGGGTTCAGTTACTCTGTAAAAACATAAAAATCATTTTTGAGGATTTGAGGATTTTGTTACAAAATCATCAGCTAACAAGGACGCAGCAAATATTTTGAACAAAGTTTCAAGTAGAACGCATATGAAGAATTGAATAGTCTGGGTCAGAATAGCATAGATGGGAAGTAGGGTCCGATCACATTCACTTAGATGAAATATCAAATTGAAGAAATAGCTATAAGTGAATGTTGTTGAGGACTTTGAAATCGCAGTCTATATATATCTAGGAAAATGAAAATCATCAAGTGTTTTTGAAGATTTTAATTAACTTGAGGATTTTGTGACAAAGCGTCATGTTGATGAATTTCAGCTTTGAAGAAAGACACGTTTGAAGAACAACAACTTTGAATAAAATCAACTTTGAATAAATTCAGCTTTGAAGAAATTCAACTTGAGGAAATTCAAGTTGGGTGGTGGCATGACCCACCATATAAGAATGTTGACTTCAGACGCTGCGTACAATTGTCCTAGTGCCCTGAGAATCAATTTCTTCGTTGATTTCCTCACACTGAGAGTGATATTCTTCATTGGTTGAAGAAAATTGATTCTTCGTGTGTTGCACATCTAAGTCATCAATTTTGCATAAGTGTTAGGATGTGTGCATGTTTTTACAAAACATTTGAAGATTCTAAGATATTTATCTCACACCGCAACTTGAAAAACCTTTTCTCATCCAAGGGCTTAATGAAGATATCTTCTAGTTGATCGTCAGTCTTCACATGGTCGATGAGGATATTGCCCTTGAGGACATGGTCCCGAAGAAAATGATGACGAATCTGGATGTGCTTAGTCTTCGAGTGTTGTACTGGGTTGTATGCAATCTTGATGGCACACTCATTGTCGCAGTAGAGTGGCACATTCTTCATTTTGATGCCGTAGTACTTGAGGGTTTGCTTCATGCATAGCAATTAAGCACGGCATGAACTAGCAGCAATGTACTCAGCTTCGGCAGTGGAGAGTGAAACGCGGTTCTGCTTCTTTGAGGACCAGCAGACTAATGATCTTCCGAGGAAATGACATGCGCCAGAAGTTGACTTGCGATCCACACGATCACCAACATAGTCAGAATCAAAATACCCCACAAGACAAAGATTTGAGCCCTTGGGGTACCATAATCCTAGTGTTGGTGTGTGAGCTAAGTATCGAAGAATATGCTTCAAAACCTTATGGTGTGATTCCTTCGGTTTTCCTTGAAAACGTGCACACATGCAAAAACTAAGCATTATATCTGGCCTAGATGCACACAAATACAGTAAAGATCCAATCATGGATCGATATACGGGCTGATCGAATTCTTTACCATTTTCGTCACTGCAGAGGTGGTTGTTGGTACACATTGGAGTCTTGGCACCTTTGCATTCATGCATGTCGAATTTCCTCAGAACATCCTTGAGGTATTTCTCCTGTGATATGAAGATTCCATTGCTTTGTTAACGAATTTGAAGACCTAAGAAGAATTTCAACTCCCCCATCATAGACATCTGATATTCTTCACTCATCATGTAAGAAAATTCATCACTGTATCGTTTGTCAGTACATTCAAATATGATGTCATTGACATATATCGGGCACACAAATAGTTCATTATCATAGGATTTAGTGAAAAGAGTTGGATCAAGTGAACCAGGTTTGAAGCCTTTCTTCATGAGGAATTCTTTCAGTGTATCATACCACGCCCGAGGGGCTTGCTTGAGACCATAGAGCGCCTTTTTGAGTCTGAAGACTTTGTCTGGATTCTTTGGATCCTCAAAACCTGGGGGCTGAGCAACATATACTTCTTCCTCAAGCTTACCATTGAGGAATGCACTTTTCACATCCATTTGATGTAAGATAATATTATGATGATTAGCATAAGCAAGTAATATTCGAATAGCTTCAAGTCTAGCAACAGGTGCAAAAGTTTCATCAAAATCAATTCCTTCAACCTGTGTGTAGACTTGGGATACGAGTCGTGCCTTATTCCTCACCACTTGACCGTCCTCATCTGGCTTGTTTCGGAAAATCAACTAAGTCCCGATGATATTGTGCTTGCGAGGATCTCGTCGTTTGACGAGCTCCCATACGTCATTCAACTTGAATTGAAGAAATTCGTCTTGCATGGCTTGGATCCACTCCGGTTCCATGAAAGCCTCAACAACTTTTCAAGGTTCTGTGATAAACACAAAGGAAAAATACCCACAAAAGTTAACTAAGTGTGAAGCTTTTGAGTGAGTGAGAGGACCTGGCGCGTTGATATGTCTCAAACGTATCTATAATTTTTGATGGTTTCATGATGTTATCTTGTCTTCTTTGGATTTTTTTGTACCTTTTATATCTTTTTGGGACTAACTTATTAATTCAGTGCCAAGTGCCAGTTCCTGTTTTTTCTGTGTTTTTGACTCTTTTGAGATCTGATTTTGGAACGGAGTCCAAACTGAATAAAAACCCCGAAATGATTTTTTCCTGAACGGAAGAAGAACAGGGGGCCTTTGGGCCAAGCCAGAACGGCTCCAGGGAGCCCACAAGCCCCCACTCTGCCACCAAGGGGGAGGCGGAGGTGGCAGGGCTTGTGGCCTCAGTGGCCGCCCCCTGACCTAGATCCTTGGCCTATATATTCCCAAATATTCCGTAAAAAATCAGGGGAGCCTCGAAAATACTTTTTCGCCGCCGCAAGCTTCCGTTTCCGCGAGATCTCATCTGGAGACCCTTCCCGGCACCCTGCCGGAGGGGACTTTGGAGTTGGAGGGCTTCTTCATCATCATCATCGCCACTCCAATGACTCATGAGTAGTTCACTTCAGACCTACTGGTTCGTAGTTAGTAGCTAGATAGCTTCTTCTCTCTCTTGGATCTTCAATACAAAGTTCTCCATGATCTTCATGGAGATCACTCCGATGTAATCTTCTTTGGCGGTGTGTTTGTCGAGATTCGATGAATTGTGGATTTGTGATCAGATTATCTATGATATATATTTGAGTCTTTGCTGATTTCTTATATGCATGATTTGATATCCTTGTAAGTCTCTTCGAGTCTTGGGTTTTATTTGGCCAACTAGATCTATGATTCTTGCAATGGGAGAAGTGCTTCGTTTTGGGTTCTACCATGTGGTGACCTTTCCCAGTGACAGTAGGGGCAGCAAGGCACACATCAAGTAGTTGCCATCAAGGGTAAAAAGATTGGGTTTTTATCATTGGTTTAAGATTATCCCTCTACAGCATGTCATCTTGCTTAAGGCGGTACTCTGTTCTTATGGACTTAATACACTAGATGCATGTTGGATAGCGGTCGACGTGTGGAGTAATAGTAGTAGATGCAGAAAGTATCAGTCTACTTGTTTTGGACGTGATGCCTATAGATATAATCATTGCATAGATATCGCCACGATTTTGCGCGGTTCTATCAATTGCTCGACAGTAATTTGTTCACCCACCGTCCACTTGCTTTCATGAGAGAAGCCCCCGGGTCTATTCACATCCATCGTTTACACCTCCGCCTTTACTTTGCTTTGTTACTTTGTTGCTTTCAGTTCTCACTTGGCAAACAATCTATAAGGGATTGACAACCCCTTCATAGCGTTGGGAGCAAATTTTTGTGTTTGTGCAGGACCTTGAGATACTCCTCCACTGGATTGATACCTTGGTTCTCAAACTAAGGGAAATACTTACCACCGCTACGCTACATCACCCTTTCCGCTTCGAGGGAACACCAACGCAAGGCTCCAAGGCCACGGAGGAAATCCTTTGCATACTTGCCTAGGAAGTCCCTTAAGGCGTAGCCGCAGCAGAAGGATCAAGCCAAGTATTCTCCCGTCGACGTGCCTATTTCTGGCGCCATTGGAAGGTCTTTTGTTGCAGTAGCACGCGTTGATGTCATCGAGGATTTTGTCAAGTTCTACTTCATTTGCAATCCACGGATGAGCTGGTTGAGGATTTCGTCTGGGTTGAGGAACTTGTTCTCGAGCAATTTCCTCAGGAGCATCTTCTAGATTTTCATCAGTAATGGGAATGATCTGTTCATAAATTTCCTCAGTGGGAACAATATCTTCAGTAGCTTTTAGCTTTATTGCTTCCGGAGGAGACAACTTATCTGGAACAGGAGGCAATTTTTCTCTTTGTGAGCCATTAGTTTCATCGAACCACACATCTACAGTTTCAACAACCTTGTTGTGATAGATGTTGAAGACTCTGTAGGTGTGCGAGTCCTTTCCATAACCGAGCATAAAACCCTCATGTGCCTTAGGTGCAAACTTTGAGCTATGATGAGGATCTCTAATCCAACATTTTGCACCGAAGACTTTGAAATAACTTACATTGGGTTTCTTGTCAGTGAGGAGTTCATATGAGGTTTTATTGAGGAATTTGTGAAGATATACCCTGTTGATGATATGGCAGGCAGTGTTGATTGCTTCAGGCCAGAAGCGACGAGGAGTCTGATATTCTTCAAGCATGGTTCTTGCCATCTCAACCAGAGTCCTGTTCTTTCTTTCGACGACACCATTATGTTGAGGAGTATAAGGAGCACACAATTCGTGAGTAATACCAAGTTCATCAAGATAATTATCAAGACCAGTGTTTTTGAACTCTGTTCCATTATCACTCCTTATGTGTTTGATCTTGACGCCGAAGTTTGTCGAGGCCCTTGAGGAAAATTGTTTGAAGACTTCCTGCACTTCAGTTTTATACAAAATGATATGCACCCAAGTGTATCTGGAATAATCATCCACTATGACAAAGTCATGTTAATATGTTGCATTTGTTAGAGTGGCATAATGAGTAGGTCCAAATTGATCCATGTGAAGCAATTCAAATGGACGGGTAATGGTCATGATAGTCTTCAAGAACACTCACAAGCACCGCAGAGGTGGTCCTTGAGGAATTTGACTGATTCAATGCTGATGACATGCTTCTTCTTTGCGAGCGTGTGCAAATTCATCATGCATGCATGACCAAGTCATCGATGCCACAACCACCCTTCTGAGGTTTTTGCTAGTAAGCAATTGGCTGGTTGAGGACCTATAGAGAAATCAACAATGTACAAATCCCCTCTTCTAAAGCCTTAGAAGACTTTGGATCTGTCAGATTCCATGAAGACAACAGATCTATATCTTCCAAGATAACAATCATATCAAGATCCCAAAGCATTGAGGCTCACATGAGGTTAAATCCAAGGGATTCAACAAGCATCACTTTGTCCATGTGCCCATCCTTGGAAATAGACACTTTGCCAAGTCCCAATACCTTGCTTTTACCTTTGTCAGCATATGTGATTTGCTTGAGGGGTGATGGAGTTAGTGGCATATTCATCAGCAAGCTTTTGCCAGCAGTCATGTGATGTGTGCAACCACTATCAAGAACCCACTTAGTACTCTTGGGTTTGTCATCCTTTAGATGAATTAGTACAACTTACCATCTCATATGCTTCAAACTTGAAGAATATGATATCGATTTCATCAGATAGGAATTTCATCATAAACTGTAATTATAAGGACGTGTGAAATATTTTTATTTCATCAATATTAGCTTGCGTCCAATCAAGTATTTTACTCAGGTCTCCAGCAAATTCCTTAGATGATGGTTTTCATCTGGAGACCTGACCTGCAGAAGTGATTAGTTCCATTTCTTCACCACCCACATCTGAAGGGGTGGTAAAGCATTCATCATCCGGCGAGTACCATATGAGAAAGGGGGCATTGAAGCTAATGCACTTCTCTTAACAGTAGGGGGTTGAAGTATTCAAATGAATATGCAGAGAATTTCTTTGAGGATTTATGAACATAATGATTTGAAGAATAACGCTCATATTCATGTTCCTTGTAATTTCCCTGCATGTTAGAAGCATTAGCACGGGTACGAGCATAGTTTTGACCAGTTGAGGATTTTAATCTTCTTGAAGACTTCAAATTCTTCAAAGGTGGTGTCATGAGGACATTCACCTGAAGATTTTCAAGGCAACTTTAGGAAACCCAGATTTTCTTCAGGTGAGGCCTATTCCTGCAGTTAGTTCCAACATATCGAGAAAATACTTTACCAGATTAATTTTTGAACAGTTTATAGTTGGAGTCAAATGACTCACCTGAGGAATAGGATAATTCACATGCAAAGCCTGTTAGATTGGATGGATCAAAAGGAGGCCCTTTAGCAGCAACCCATGAGGTTTTGGGATATAGCTCAGGTTTCTAGTATGATCCATCAGTGTTCAATTTCCTCGCAAAGGCAATTCCTTCTTTCCTCGGGTTCCTGTTCAAGATCTGCTTTTTGAGCACATCACAAAGGGTTTGGTGCCCTTTGAGACTTTTGTACATGCATGTCACATACAATTCCTTCAGCCCTGCATTTTCATAAGTGACATTCGTGGTTTCCTCAAGTGAGGAATTTGATACCACAGGAGCAGTTGAAGAATTTGTAGCAATAGAAGCATTTGATGATTCTGGTGAAGAATTAGCAATTTCACGTTTGATGCATTGAAGACATGGAGGAATGAATTCAGCCTGAGCGGCACTGATCTGTTGAGCGAGTAATGAATCATTTTCCGTACGAAGATTATCATGAGAAATCCTCAGCTTCTCAAGATCAAGTTTCCTTTGAAGAAATTCATAGGAAAGTTTCTCATGATCAGCAAGGAGTGTAACATGACGATCTTGAAGATTATCAAATCTGGACTCAAGACTTTTCATATCTTCAGTGAAGATTTGGGTAAGATTCATTTCATCATTCAACAGATCATCGCTTCTGTCTAGTAGTTTCTGAAGCTTTTCTAGGGAAGTTTGTTGTTTAGTAGCAATGATAACAAGTTTACTGTAACTGGGTTTTTTATAATCATCAGGTTCACAGTCACTTGAATCACTGAAGGAAGCATCATTCGGTACCTTTGAACCTTTTTCCATGAAGCAATAGGTTGGAGCGAAGTCATCATCATAGTCATCAGTGTGGATGGTGTTATCATTTTCTTCAAGGTTGAAGATTGACTTGTTGACGAATGTGGTTGCAAGTGCAAGGCTAGCCTGTCCATATTCTGAGTCTTCATCAGAACCCTCCTCTTCATCACATTCCTCGGATTCTGCCTCAGAATCCATTTCCTTGCCAATAAGTGCCCGAGCCTTTCTGAAAGTAGTCTTCTTGTGCGATGAGGACTTTGAGGATGAGGATTTTGAAGATCTCTTCTTTTTCTTCGAGTCATCAGAACTTTCATCCTTGTATTTCTTCTTCTTTGATTCCCTTCCCCGACGAGGACAATCAGCAATGTAGTGACCTAATTTCTTGCATTTGTGGCAGGTTCTTTTCTTGTAGTCCTCAGATGACGATTCTGATTTCCTCATATCTCTTCTTGAAGATTTACCAAACTTGCCACGTCTCGTAAACTTCTGGAATTTCCTCACGAGCATTGCATGCTCCTGTCCAAATTCTTCAGGATCACCAATGCTACAATCCGAGTCTTCTTCTTCAGATGAGGAAATTGCTTTGGCTTTCACTGCACGAGGCCTAGAATAGCTTGGTCCATATAGATCTCTCTTTTCTTCTTGTTGGAATTCATGAGTATTGAGTCTTTCGAGTATATCAGCAGGATCAAGCATCTTGTAGTCTGGTCTTTCTTGAATCATCAGAACTAAAGTATCAAATGAAGTATCCAAATATCTTAGCAGTTTCTTCACAACTTCATGATGAGTAATGTCTCAAGCTACCAGTGCTTGCAGTTCATTTGATATGTTAGTGAGGCGATCAAAGGTATCTTGGCAGCTTTTGTTGTCCAGCCTCTTGAAGCGATTGAATAGATTGCGAAGAACATCAACACGAGAATCACGCTGGGTTGATACTCCTTCATTAACTTTGGACAGCCTTTCCCAGGTAAGTTTTGCTGAGCCCAAAGGACTGACTCTGCCATACTGACCTTTGCTCAGATGGCCACAGATGATATTCTTCGCTTGAGAATCAAGTTTCTTGAATTTCTTCACATCAGCGGCAAAGACAGTAGCAGTGACGATAGGGACACCATGTTCCACAATATACGAGAGATCATGGTCAATAGCTTGTAGATGCATATGCATCTTGGTCTTTGAGAAGGGAAGTCCTTTCCTTCGAAAGTAGAACATCCTGCGGTAACCTTCATCATGCCTGCAGTCGACATAACTAAAACTCCACGTGGTTAAACCAAAATCACACGCAACAAGGGAGTACCTTGCCGTGATACCACTTGAAAGTGCGTTATATCGACTAGAGGGGGGTGAATAGGATATTTTTAGAATTTCATCACTGAGGAAATTCCTTTTGAGGAAATTCCTCACTGATGACTAACTTGCAGCGGAAACAACAAAGGATCAGGAGTGCAAAGTTTCACTACAGCAGTTTTCAAGGTGACGAATATGAAAAGCAGTTTGCACAGTATGCAGGCACAGAGAAAACAGGTGAAGAATAACTCACGTGAAGAATTTGGGGTTGAGGAATTTCAGAGAAAGTCTTCAGAAAGTTCTTCAAACAGGGACAATGAAAATCTTCAACATACAATATGAGGAATTGAAATAGTTGAAGAACTAGAACCCGTTTCACAGTGAAGACATTGGTTGATGGCACAGTTCCAACTGCTATGACAGTTGTACATCTGGTTTGGAGCGGCTTGGTATTGAAACGAAAAGACACGCAGTCCCAAGACACACATTCCCTGCCGTATTATCCTTGGGCTAAGAACACACAGTCCTCGCCCAACACTCGTTGTAAGTCTTCAGGGCAGACTTCCAAACCCCCACAAACTAGGTCACCTGGCGATCCACAATTGACTGCCGAATTGCTCTAGACCATGACGCCTAACCGTTTGGAGGATGCACAGTCCTCAAAGGTAAAAGACTTCAGTCCCACACAGGAATAACTTCTTTAGTGATGCTTAATCACTTGGTTTTCGTTTGTGGTTTGGTGTTTTGGGTATTTCCTCACTAATGAATTACTCTCAAAGACTCTGAGAAATTTAGGTTGCTCTTATGACAAGAGTCAGTTTCTAACGGAGTAGCCGACCAGCAAACGGTTCTGGGGGCGGCTATTTATAGCCTGGGAGCATCCCGACATGATTTGACATTAATGCCCTTACATAATTTGACCGTTCGTGTGGATAACATCAGTGATGTGGCGCGACTTGCGGTAACGGTCGGGGACCCTCACTATGAGAGTCCTCATGTCTCTCATATTCCTCACTTGAGGCTTTTGGTAGGATTAGGCTTGGGTTGAGCATCATGAGGGAATTCATTCCGACGTGTTACTTTGACCCCCTTTATCAGTATGATGTTCCTATGACTCAAAAGTGAAGAAAAAACAGACAGAATAAATCTTCATGCTTCAAAGTCTTCAGATTGATTTTCTTCAGAACACACCGAATTCCTCATTTTCAATATCTTCATGAGGAATATCAATTTCATCGCAATTTCTTCGCGATTCAATTCTTCAGCTTCAGATCAATTTCTTCGGCCGAAGATATATATTTTTAGGGGTCGATATTCATCGAATATTTCAAACTCCTCAGCGACTTATAGATCATGTGTACACTCATGAACACATTAGATACTTAACCTATAAGTCTTCAAACCACCAAAATCACTAAGGGGCACTAGATGCACTTACATAACTTGATGTGCTTTCCTATTTAGGATCTAGACCGGTACCAATGGTGATATGCTTGGATGAGTTGCCTGGCATGATGTCAATCTATTTGGTATCTTCGGTTGGCTTAAACTTGGTAGGCTCTTCGGCCTTAGTAGTTGACTTATAGAGGACTCATGTCTGTCGGGTCAACATTTTCCATGTAAAACTTCAGTTCCTTGGCAGTGCAACCGACACAGCATAGTCCGCGTCACCTTCCTCACACTCGTGAGCCATCATCCTGTCTCCTTTCACCGTGATAGTGCCATTTGGACCCGACCTTTTAAGCTTGAGGTAGACATAACAAGGGCGAGCCATGAAACGTGGATAAGCCGGTCTTCCGAAGAGAGTGTGATAAGGGCTTTGTATCTTCACCACTTCAAAATTCAAGGGCTCGATCCTACATTTGTGCTCATCACCAAAGGCTACGTCGAGCTTAATTTACCAGATTGGGTACGCCGACTACCCGGGGATGATGCCATGAAAAATGGTGGTTGAAGTTTCCAAAATGCTGTCGGGGCGGTTCATCCGCCGAAAGGTTTCATAATATAGTATTATGATGATGTTTGTGAGGGTATATCTGCACACTTGAGGCACTACCACCAAGGCCAGATCTTCAGGGTTGTCGACTCAGGGGCGGGTGGGGGATCATCCTGTCAGCTCCAAGTGATTGGCTGCTCAGACCAACGGAGATATTCAGGAATCTTCGTCTCAGTCATGACGATGGCTCTCGTTTTGAACTTTGTGTCTCGTGTGCAAGCATTAGTGGTGAAGACATGGACCACTACTTGGCTTTTTGAGACCTCGAAATGACCCGCCAGGGGTATTTTGACAAGGATGTTCCTTTTTGCGTTTCGCAAGAACCCAGTTCATGAAATCCTGCATAATATGGCAGTCTTCCCATGAATGATTGGACGGCTTCTCCTGAGTAGCATGCTTGGGGCAAGGCGCCCTCAGCGCAGACTCATAGTTGGGCATCTTATTTTCCCGATGAACCTTTCGAGGACGGCTGCTCCGCCGCTGGTTTTTGAAGCCAACGTTGGTAATGACCGCAGACTCTGACCCACCTTCCGGCCGCTTCTGCTTGTTGTTGCCTTGGCCTTCAGCATTCCCACCTTTGCGAGGATGGGATAACCCGGCTTTCTCCACGAAGGCATGGCTTCGGCCAGCCCCACGCTGGCTGGATCGAACATGACGAGCCAGCTCGACGATGTTGGTGCAGATGTCCGGCTCGGGCGTTTCTTCGTTGACCGTGCCGATGAAGATCTGGATCTTGCCGAAGGGGACTGAGTACCCATACTCGATTGTGTCGGCGTGAGGACCCCAGCTTGAATCATTGGTGTAGATCTTACCGCGGGGACTCTTGGTCATACGGCCCTCCACGTAACTCTCGAACCATCGAAGAGCTCCCTCCGAGACCTCAACTCCACCTTGCGATTGCCCCAAAGTGGGCACCAACTGTTGTGGTTTTGTCATGGCAGATGTCCTCGTGAACGGACTTAGTGGTGAGTCCATCGTCGCTGTGTGGTGACTCGAAGAGGTTAATCGAGAATGGGAAAACGAATTTACCTAAGTTCGGTCCCTTCGATGGAGGTAAAAGCCTACGCCCTGATTTTGCATCGATATTGATGGAGATCTCGATTGCAAGGATGCAGAATAGCTAACCTAGCTCTCAAGGGTTTTTTTCTTGATCTTTCTCGCTTGAACGCTCTCCTTTATATATAGGTAGAGGCCTTGAGTTTACAACATAGTCCGTGTCAAATAAACTCCCGTGTCCTATTACAGTTCTACTTCATCTTGCTTCCCAAGTTAGGAAAGATTCTGGCGTCTTCTCCCCTGTGGGGCTTGAATGTCCGTCATCTGGTATCGGGTCGCCTCGTGGCTCACTTGGTTAGTTATCTGACTCACCCTCCTATATTCTCTATTGTTTAACCCAGCCCAAGTGGCGGGTTATACCTAGGGGTCATATCCCCGACATGTCCCTTGGGGGCTACTAATGGATTTTCAAGCAAATTTTCAAAGACTCAATTTACTACTCATCTGTACGAAATTAGCTTGTGGGGGCTACTGAGGTATATACAATAAGGGGAAAAAAATTATCTCATATTTTGTCTTCATGGTATTGACCAAATTTTCTTCAAACTCCCACCTCTCAGAAAGTTAGGTCACATATTGCTAATATAAGCCATGAAGGTCAAGGTCTTCAAACTCGGGAAGATCGGGATTTGCTTTCTCTTTATCCTGATGTCCTGAGTAATTCTTGGGTACAATCTTGGTCATAGAAGTTGATGGGCCAGGATCCTAAAAAGACTGGACGGTAACAACTACCTCTACATCTTCCAAACCGACTGATGGAGCGATATCATCCATGCAAACTATACTTGGAGGAGTTTCTAAGCTCGAAGCTGGCATGACTGGCTCATCAGTGGCGTCTTGTCGATCACTAGTCACTTCCTTGGTAGATGGTTCAGTAATAGGAATCATCTCCTTGTCAATAGTCGGCTCAGCATCCCATCCAAAGACGGCTCACCATGAGCAGATGGTTTGATATGAGCCGCACTTGACTAGAAGAAGGATTTTGGCGATTATCTTCCTCAGAAATGGAAGAAGATTCACCCGCCTTTGACCTAACAAAAGCCTTGGCCCTGCAGATCGTCAAAGTAAGGTTATCAATTTAAACAAGGGCGTGAAGCTGTGGTTAACAAGCGACGACTTAAATATAAAACTTACCCACAATCAATGGTGAAGTTCGGGAGTTGAGACGCGATTGATTAACCACATGAAGGAGACGACTCTTGCAAATAAAGTGTATTTGAAGGACTAAGGGGTTGCATGAAGAAGCCGACTTGAGGATGGGAAATAGTTGGACTGTGTGGCACCTCTCGGCGTTGCTTGTGGGATGGTGGCTCTAAGCTAGCACACAACTCACCAAAACAACTCCGGGTTTTGCTTTTTGTACAGCGTGTTGATCCCACTTCGAAACAAAGTTGGGATTAAGCAGTTATATGTGAAAACTTAACCTTTCTAATGGCTCGTCTTGTTTTCTTCACAAAGCATGTTTTTAAATAATTGGATGGGATAGAAATTACCTTGACATCTTTGGCTTGACTAGGCTTGATGTTATTCTGATAAAAGGACGTATGAGAAGTTTTGAGAAATGAATGCCCAAGATAATAAAGTTCGGCCTCAGATTTCTCTTGTGAATAAGATTCAGGAGCTTTCTCCTTTTGAAGGCTTGAAGATGGGGTAGTGACTTTGGAGAGAGCTTTCTAGAAGTTAGAATCAGCCTACAAATATATAAACCGGATAATAAGTATGGATTAAGTCTAAAGTAGAAAATCAAGCAAAGTGGCAAATTACATACCGGAGGGACTGGATTCCTGAAGAAGAATGGGGCCAACCCGGTTGCATTACATTTCTCTTTGGAGTGAGAAAAGAATCTTTTGGTTAACCTATTCATAGTTTTTAACCAAGTTTTTCTTACAGAAACGTTGCGCCTCTTTTGACTCGCTGATTTAATTACACATCACGTCGCCTCTAATACTGACGGGTTGGATCAGCCAGGTGATCCAATATCAGATTAAGTCAATACCAGTGAGGCTGTTGGCATTAAGGGCCTTTTACTTCAAGTGCACACGGGCCAGTAATTTTCTCTCTTCGTTAGTTAGACTACCCAAAAATTCGACGTGCGAGCCAAGTAAATCTAGTCTATAAACCGGCAGTGGGGTTTGGTCTACACGAGTAGTATTCTTGTAGTGGAACCAAGTTTTATTCCATCCCTTTGGATGACTCGCTAGCTTGGTTTCAAGTAAAGACTAGTTTTCCTCTTTTGAATAGAAACACCACCAAGTTCCATGTTGGGGCCATCTTTAACTTTGGTTGGGCGGTTCAGATAGAAGAACTCTCTAAAAAGAGTCACAAACGGCTTGATCTGAAGGTACACTTCACAGGGCACCTAGAATTGGCAAATACTGGTCATTGAATTGGGACCAATATCCTCAAGCCTGAGGTTGAAAAAATGTAGGAGATCCTTTAAAAACATTGAACCGGGCGGCCTGAACCCTCTATTAATATGGTTTGTAAAGCAGATTACTTGCCCTTGCCTGGGGTGTGGATTAGGTTTTGAGCCAGCAAAACTCCTTCGGTGACAAGGTTCTCTAAAGTCACTACAGATTCCTGAGATCTGAGACACCCACCGACTTTGCTGGTCTTGGTAGGCATGATGATTTTCTGCAAGGCACATGACTAAAACGCATCAAAGAAAAAACTTTGATAAGCCGTCTAAATAATGATCAAGATCATGTACAAATCAACGAGCCAGTATTGAAGGGAAGAATTTGGCGGTTCATGCAGTGCATGGTTAGGTAACAGTCTACCTTCTAGTAAGATGGCTAAATGGAGCAGATTAAGTGTTTCAATCTTTCTTAAGATCGTTTATGTGCAGTTTAGAGAGTATCAAGACTTAGCAAAAAATTGCAAAGCTACAATCCGATTTTCTACCCAAACGGTGAAAGAAGTGGATCTGCGAGATACATAAAAAGAAAGAAAAATGTATCCTAAATAGCACAGCAACCGAGGGGAAGTATCTACAAGGAGGAAAGATACATCTACTACGAATCTACAAAGGTTGACAGATGAGGGCGGAAGTAAAACCGCATCCAATGCACACGTAATGAAGCAATAGATCTATAGATGCAATCTAGAATTCTTGTGATGAACCTCGGATGAAACTACGAACGAATCACGATGACCTAAAAGGAGATAATGGGGAACGTACCAGGGTTCGTAGAAGATGAAGTTGTGGTCGACGATGTTCGGAAGATCTCCAAAGACACCAGAGATGAACTCCGACGGCAGCAATGAAGGGATGAAGTCATCATAAGAGAAACGGCACCAGGGGTGTGCAAGAGAAGTTGTGGGAGGCGAGAAGAAGGAGAAGAAGTAAAAGGAGGATTGATTGGTCTGTTAATAATAATAAGATGTGAAGTGATGCAGTAAAAAATGGAGCAACTGAAGGCGAACTAGACGCCTTGATTTTCACACCTATTAGGGATTTGAAGCACTATTGGGGAAGATTAGCGATGATGACAAGATGAAATAAGGACTGACGAGGATGAAGTTGCAACCATGATGATTTGGGAAAATACCAAGTCCTGAATAAAAAAATGACCCGACAAATTGCTAACCCAAGAAATGTGACCTGCAGAAGAAGGATACCATAGTAAAAAGGTGACTTGTCCTAATCCTCGCCTTTGAGAGTTTCACTTTTTCAGAACAATGTTTAACATGAATAAATTAAAGTTAAACCGGGGGCATAGTAAGAAGAGGACACGGCTGGCTCATTAAGGAAAGACATGAATATTCTTATTTTCAAACATAGTAAGAAGTAGAAGAGGACATAGGTGGCTATTCGACCAGGACTCTATTGTAACCTTGAGGTCTCCACCTTCATATATAAAGGGGAGAACTTGAGGTAGATGGGGTAAGTAAGAAAGACTTGAAATCTAGGTTAGCAATTCCTCACCCTAGTAATTGAGTTCATCATCATCAATAAGACACAGAAGTAGGACGTAGGCTATTACTTCCACCGAAGAGGCCAAACCTAGGTAAACTTGTGTCTCTTGTCTCCCGACTAACCCCTTGAAGTCACCACCCGAGTGTGATGGTTCCTATAATTAGTCCTTTCACGAGGACATCCACCGTGACAAAACCACGACAGGAGCCTTTCTTGTCAGTGATTGCATCGGACTTGGCAATTTCTTTAGCAGTTGCACGAGGCACTGTTGAAGTGTTAGTAGAGTGCATAAGGTAATTAATAACGGGTAGCAAGTAACAAATGTAACAATGGTGCAGCAAGGTGGAACAATCCTTTTTGTAGCAAAGTACAAGCCTGAACAAACTCTTGTATAAAGAAAAGCCCTCCCGAGGACACATGGGAATTTATGTCAAGCTAGTTTTCATCATGCTCATATGATTTGCGTTCGTTACATTGATAATTTGATATGTGGGTAGACCGATGCTTAGATGTTGCCCTTACTTGGACAAACATCCCACTTATGATTAACATCTCTCGCAAGCATCTGCAACTACCAAATAAGAATTAAGATAAATCTAACCATAGCATGAAACATATGGATCCAAATCAGCCCTTACGAAGCAACACACAAACTAGGGTTTAAGCTTGTGTCACTCTAGCAAGCCATCTCTACTTATTACTTCCCAATGCCTTCCCCTAGGCCCAAATAATGGTGAAGTGTCATGTAGTCGACATACACATGACACCACTAGAGGAGAGACAACATACATCTTATCAAAATATCGAACGAATACCAAATTCATATGATAACTTATAACAAGACTTATGCCATGTCCTCAGGAACAAACGTAACTACTCACAAAGCATATTCATATTCATAATCAGAGGAGTATTAATAATTAAGGATCCGAACATATAATCTTCCACCAAATAAACCAACTAGCATCAACTACAAGGAGTAATCAACACTACTAGCAACCCACAAGTAACCATCTGAGGTTTTGAGACAAAGATCGGATACCAGAGATGAACTAGGCTTTGGAGAGGATATGGTGCTGATGAAGATGTTGACGGAGATTGACCCCCTCTCGATGGCAGGATAGTTGGTGATGACAATGGTTTCGGTTTCCCTCTCCGAGAGGGAAGTTTCCCCGGCGGAATAGCTCCGCTGGAGCTCTAGACTAGTTATGTCAAAGTTCCGCCTGATGACAGCGGTGCCTCGTGCCGAAAGCTCTGATATGATTTTTTTCCATGTCAAAACCCTTCATATAGCAGAAGATGGGCACCGGAAGCCTGCCAGGGGGCCCACAAGCCTGAAGAGCGCGGCCAGGCGGGTAGGCCTCGCGCCCTGGCTTGTGACCTCTTGGTGGGTCCCCTCTGGTACTTCTTTCACCCAATATTTTTTGTATATTCCAAAACAATTCTCCATATGTTTTGAGGACTTTTGGATATGTGCAGAATATGTCTCTCAAATTTGCTCCTTTTCGAGTCGAGAATTCCAGCTGCCGGTACTCTCCCTCTTCATGTAAACCTTGTAAAATAAGATATAAAAGGCATAAGTATTGTACCATAATGTGTATTAACATCCCATAATGCAAAAAATGTTGGTATAAAAGCATGATGCAAAATAGACGTATCAACTCCCCCAAACTTAGACTTCGCTTTTCCTTAAGCGAAAGCCGAGATCGATAATATGCCCACATGTTTAGAGATAGAGGTGTTAATTAAATAAAATATGGACATGAAGGCATCATGGTTATCTTTAGAACAGCAACACATATTGACATAGCATATGTTATGCTAGAGTAACAATTCATTCACCAGGCAAAATATGAATCAAGAACTCTATTGAGAACTAACAAACTATGATTTCAGTCAGTGAAGCAATTCCAATTTGTCGCAATGTAGGAAAGAGTCAATGTAAGTTCTTGTAAACCAAATCCACATACTCCATCATCTTATGGTATTTTATAATTGCTAACACTCACACGGTACCTATGAGGTCAAAGCTCCAATCGGACACAGAGAAAGATAGGGGCTTATAGTTTTGCCTCCCAACTATTTACCTCAAGGGTACTATCAACAATAATAACACATGATCACCCACATCCGAGTGCATATATTTGTTTAGATCATTCCCCAACACATGACGTTTGCCAAAAGATAAAGGCGAAATAAAGGAAATGTTGAAGATCACCACGACTCTTTCATAAAGGTAAGTGCTAGAAAGTAAAGGTAATAGATAAGCCCTTCGCAGAGGGAAGCAGAAGTTGTCATGCGCTTTTATAGTTGGATGCGCAATCCCTTAATGCAAAAGAATGTCACTTTATATTGCCCCTTGTGATAACGAACTTTATTATGCACTCCGTCGCTTTTATTTCTTCTATATCACAAGTTCGTATAAAGTTTATTTTCCTCCCACTAATTAGTCACACATATTTAAAGAGAAATTTTTATTGCTTGCACCGACGGAAACTTACTTAAAGGATCCTACACAATCCATAGTTAGGTATGGTGGAGTCTCAAGGCAAAAATGGGTTAAAGGTTTTTGGATGCACAAGTAGTATCTCTACTTGGTGCAGAAGTTTTTGGCTAATACGAGGTGGAAGCAAGCAACACATGTTGAAGGATCTATAACCATATACCTTTTGTTCGAAAATAAGGAAACATAACTCATTATGTTCTCTTCCTTGTCCAACATCCACTTCTTATCAAATAATATTTTAATGAGTGCTCACAATCATAAAAGATTTCCTAGATAATATATGTATATGTGAACCTCTCTTTCCTTATTACTTCCTTATAATTGCAACAATGACCAATAGCTTTGTTTGTCAACTCATAGCAAATTTCAATCGACATACTTTTTATATGTGAAGTCATCACTCCCCATAAGATAATTAGGTATGTTCTTTTGATTTTATTCTATAATTCTTTATATTTCTTTTTCTCGAGATCATAGCAAGCAAGCAAAGCCCTCGACTCGAAGCTACTCTTTATTATATAACTCTCCGACTTGCTTACATAGGGGGAACATAAATAAAAACACAAAACTAGATCACACCAAAACTTTATTCTACTAGATCAAGATCTAACCAAAAGGATGGAACGAAGAAAAAAACAAAGAAAGTAAAAGGTGTGATCGTGATACGATACCGTGGAACCTCCTCCAAGCGTGGCACAAGCCAAGGGGAGTGCACATACCCATGTGTTCAGTTGTCTTTCTTCGAAGGTGGTGATGTTCGAGTTGTTGGTGAGATTGGAAGCTTATCAAGTTTCCTCTTAAGCATGAAATTTTGTTCCCTCAGATCGTCTACTTCCTGCTCGAGCCTCAATATCTTTTGTCATAATTCATCCTTGTTATCCTGCAGAAAATGAGAAGGGATAAACAGAACCTTGGGTTTTCTCCTTGTATTTTGGAGGCTTGACTTCTTGAACTCCACATGCATATCTTTGGGTCGAGGCACGGGAATCTCCTTTTCGTCTGAGCTTTCTTCCACATACTTGCATATCTTTAGTTCCTCTTCCGAGAACAATCCATAAGGATCCAAGTCCCGTAGAGCTTGGGATTGGCAAGATAATGCGATACATAGCTCTCCCCATCAGAATCTTGGGACGACATCTTACTCTAAATCTCCTGCAAAAACATCTCAAAATGAAAACAGGAGATATTGTCGAGATACGAAGGTCAAGACCTTCGGTAGATTATATAATGATGTTTTGCCGATCCAAAGGAGTATTCTACAAGAAACGGAGTCCGGAGGGTGCACGGGGTGGCCACAAGCCTATAGGGCGCGACTAGGGGGTAGGTCGCACCCTCCTGGCATGCCGCCTCCTCTTGCACTCCTCGGATTGCTTCAAATTTTCCTAATTTTTTAAATATTCCAAAGCCTATAAAAATTGCGATTGGAAAAGTTTTGGAGTAAGTTTGCTTACAGTAACACATACCTATTCCTTTTCGGATTATGAACAGTTATGATAGGTCTCCCTAATGTACTCTTCCGAAGTTATGGTATTGATAATATTAGTTTCAACATTTATGGGAGTACATGAGATATAATGTTTGATTCTTTGTCCATTCACCACTTTCGGATTTGTGCCTCCGGCGTTGTTGATCTTGATGGCACTGAAACTATATACTTCATTGATAATGTAAGGCCCTTCCCATTTAGAGAGAAGTTTTCCTGCAAAAAATCTTAAACGAGAGTTGTATAGCAAGACATGATCACCTACATTGAATTCATGCTTTTGTATCCTTCTATCATGCCATATCTTAACCTTTTCTTTAAACAACTTAGCATTCTCATAGGCCTGGGTTCTCCATTCATCAAGTAGGCTAATATCAAATAACCTGTTTTCACCAGCAAGTTTGAAATCATAGTTAAGTTCTTTAATTGCCCAAGAATCTTTATGTTCTAGATCTAGAGGTAAGTGACATGCTTTACCATAAACCATTTTATAAGGAGACATACCCATAAGGTTTTTGTAAGCGGTTCTATAAGCCCATAATGCATCGTCAAGTTTCTTAGACCAATTCTTCCTAGATCTACGAACGGTCTTTTCCAAGAAAAATTAAATTTATCTGTTGCTCAATTCTACTCGCCCACTAAACTAAGGATGATAATGAGATGCAATTCTATGATTAACATCATACCTAGCAAGCAATTTATGGAAAGCACCATCACTAGTAGAAAATGGCCCATTTGTCCCAGTTCCAGAGGCCCATTCGCCCCGGTTCTTGAACCGGGACTAAAGCCCAAAACCTTTAGTCCCAGTTCCTCTACCAACTGGGACAGAAGGGACTCCACGTGGCCTCTGCGGGGAGACCAGGCAGGAGGGCCTATAGTCTCGGTTGGTAATACCAACCGGGACCAGGAGGTGGGTTTTTTTGAATGGGGGTGTGTTGGGGGTTTTGGAGGGTTAATTTAAGGGTTTCATATTGTGTTAGCTAGCTAATAGAGAGAAGTGTACTCGCTTTCTCCGTGATGAAGAAGTAATGACTTTAGCAAGTTATCCTCGTTCTCTTAGTTATTGTGGCGTACCGACCATTCATTTACAACATCTGGGCTAATGAGCCCAATGTTGAAGATTCATCCACACATGAATCTAATCCGCTTTCCTTCCCGCAATGATATAATAACCAATCATGATCATAATAACAAATCATCATGATAATCATGATCAACATCGTCATCATATTAATATAAAAACTCTTGTATAACTATAGCTAATAATCATCATAAGTCATTACCACCAACACTATTTAATCATCATTTTCGTCAATGAGCCATCATATATATATAAAAAGTTGGTCACTAGTCATAATCACAACTCATCCTCATCATCATCAACTATAACACATTGTAGCACATAATAACACATTGTACCTAGGACCTACTCCTCTCTCAAAGGACCTACTCTACCCTCTCTTAGGTAGAATATCATAAAACAAGATAGGCCCTGACTCTCCATTATGGAGAATGGAGATCATCTTGTCTCCCATTCTTGGCCTACGCACAATGTAGCTTCCAAGTAGCTCTCTACGATTGACCAAACGTGTTTTCCAATCTTTGATTGTCATTTCATCGGTTTTAGAAATCCGGTATGGACAGGAGTGATGCAGATACCTAGGCTGACCTTGCCGTGTTGGTCGTATGCTCATAACATCAACGCGACCTCTTGGAAACATCAGATGAGGCACACAGTCTTGCGGGATTTTCTGTTGAAAAACATAGTATTAACTTTGTAGCTAGCAATGTAGTTTAGTTTTACAAAAATTTATGCAAAAGATGCACGGATGTCGTAATAGTAGAAAATCTTACCATGCAATCTCCATGCATATTACCGTAGTTCACCACGTGAACTAGTGGCATGTAATGACCAAAATGTGGGGAAGTTTGCTGATAGGTATTGTAATTCTCAAGATCATTGATAAATGTGAAAAGATGATGTTTCTCCTTACAAGTTAATTCTGCTACATCATTGTAGTAATTAATAGGTTCTGTCTACCATCTTCCGTACATTTTTTGAAGAATGAAAATAAGCTGTCAATGGAAATGAGTTGTCAACTATTTTTAAATGAACAATATAAATTACTTCATAAATATGGTTGAGAAATTCACATAATGGTAGAACTGGAGGCGTCTGCACATCGTCCCAGATGTCGATATTACCTTCAATTTCATCTTCCAGACGAATATCAAAGGTGATAAGCATATTAGGCTCAAATGCATAAGCCTTCCATAGTGCTTGCCAGTTTGTGCATTCAAAATAGGAGTAGGTGTCTGCATTGTACAACTTTACGGCAAAACTATAACCATGCTCGGTCCTCAAATGAACTCTCTTTCCCTCCATAGTTTTTTCAGTACTGAAACCAATCTTATCGAAGACATAAGTTCTTGCATGGCATGGAATACGCTAGTAGAATAGTAAAAAATAAAAATTATAAGTCAAAGAAAAATAAGTCATGCTTAATTACGAAAAAAGACTTATCTTTGTGACTTACTGTATCCACTTCAAAGTCCTCATCCAGCATGATGCTGAACCGCCTATCATCAACTAGGTGACGCGTGTCGCATAGGCCGCGCTCGTCTTCGTAGTATTTGCACACAGCGAATTTCCTTTCGTCGACAGACATTTCCTTCCTAAAACTGATCAACACACAGATCACTATTACTCAATATGCAACGGGTTG
The DNA here is from genome assembly GCF_904849725.1 of Hordeum vulgare subsp. vulgare. NCBI lineage: Eukaryota > Viridiplantae > Streptophyta > Magnoliopsida > Poales > Poaceae > Hordeum > Hordeum vulgare. The sequence continues at coordinate 316,358,335 of NC_058518.1, forward strand.
TCTTTAGGTCTGTTGAGTTTTTCCTTCCTAAACTCTCATCTCACGTATATGGTGGACACTCCCTCTGATATTTCGACCGTCGGTGATGGTATCTACTCCTGCTTTCCCTAGTGCATTACAAATATCTAGCACAAGGAGAAGAAGGAGAAGCGACCCCCACGACAACAGTCAGGATTCTTCCTCTATCTAGCACACAAGGAAAAGAAGGAGAAGCGACCCCCACGACACCTAAAGTCAACCCGTTCCATACATGAAATAAACGACATATAACTCATCGTCATCTTACTCATTTGACAACTCATGAAAGTCATACAAGGAGCAACAACAAACCGAAACATAACCGATATTATCACTAATACATCTCGAATATTATCATACAATATCATTGAAAAAAACCCAGCTGACGTCTCACGGTGCAGGCGGTGGCAACCCAAAGATAAGGAACCATCACCGGATCATAGCTCGGGTGATGTCCCTGGAGAACTTGCCAGGTATTGGAGAACCTCGCATCCAACGCGGCCATGTAGCGACCGACGTGCTCGTCCTCCTCCCTGACACGGCGACGTACCACCTTCGTAGGGGCCAGCTCCCTCGGCACCGATAATGGCCCACGTGAAAGTGCGTTATATCGACTAGAGGGGGGTGAATAGGAGATTTTTAGAATTTCATCGCTGAGGAAATTCCTTTTGAGGAAATTCCTCACTGATGACTAACTTACAGCGGAAACAGTAAAGGATCAGAAGTGCAAAGTTTCACAACAGCAGTTTTCAGAGTGAGGAATGTGAAAACAGATTGCACAGTGAGCAGGCACGCAGAAAATAGATGAGGATTAACTAGCGTTTAGAATTTGGGGTTGAGGAATTTTAGAGAAAGTCTTCAGCAAATTCTTCAAACAGTAGCAGTGAAAGTCATCAACACATAATCTGAAGAAAGTAAGGAGTTGAGGAATCAGAACCCGTTTCACAGCGAAGACAGTAGTTGATGACCCATTTCCAACTGCTGTGACAGTCGTACATCTGGTTTGGAGCGGCTTGGTATTGAAACCAAAGGAAACACATTGCCGGGACACACAGTCCCTACCGTGTTCTCCTTGGGCTAAGAACACACAGTCCTCGCCAACTCTCGTGGTAAGTCTTCAGGGCAGACTTCCAAACCCTCACAAACTTGGTCACCCGGCGATCCACAATTGACTACTGGAAAGCTCTAGACCAAGACGCCTAACCGTCTGGAGGATGCACAGTCCTCAAAGGTAAAAGCCTTCAGTCCCACACAGGAACAATTTCTTCAGTGATGCTCAATCACTAGTTTTGGTTTGTGGTTTCGGTGTATGGGGTATTTCCTCACTGATGAATTACTCTCGAAGACTCTGAGGAATTTGGGTTGCTCTTATGACAAGTGTCAGTTCCTAACGGAGCAACCAACCAGCTAATGGTTGTGGGGGCGGCTATTTATAGCCTGGGAGCATCTCGACATGATTTGACACTAATGCCCTTAAATAATATGACCGTTGGTGTGGATAAGACCAATGACTTGGCGTGGCTATCGAAACGGTTGGAACCCTCAAGTGTGATAGTCCTCATGTCACTCGTATTCCTCAGTTGAGGCTTTTGGTAGGATTAGGCTTGGGTTGAGCATCATGAGGAAATTCATTCCGAAGTGTAACTTCGGCCCCCTTTAACAGTACGGTGTTCCTATTACTCAAGTGTGAAGAAAATAAAACAGAAAGAGTAAATATTCATGCTTGAAAGTCTTCAAAATGATTTTCTTCAGGACACACCGAATTCCTCAATTTCAGTATCTTCATGAGGAATATCAATTTCATCGCAGATTCTTTGCGATTCAATTCTTCAGCTTCAGACCAATTTCTTCAATCGAAGATATACATTTTTAGGGGTCGATATTCATCAAATATCTCAAACTCCTCAGTGACTTATAGATCCTGTGTACACTCATAAACACATTAGATACTTAACCTCTAATTCTTCAAACCACCAAAATCACTAAGGGGCACTAGATGCACTTACACCACGCGACCGCCAGCAAAGAAGCTCCGGGTGAACGATGAGACCCGGATTCCTCACCAAGGTGCGCCCCCCGGAAGGTAGCACCTCCTAGTGCCAGCCCGGCGGAGCCCAGTCTTGGACATGCTAGCGCCTATCAAGCAGGCTCTCATTGACCACTCGACGACAAGGATGCGGGCCGGGCATCGCCGACTACGAGACAAATTCCTCTGACAAAATTTTCTTATTGTTTAGTGTTTTACTTTCCAGTTATCATTTAGACAGTAATCATCTGATTTGAATATAGCTAGCGCCCACTACCTATTTTTCTCAACATGCAAGTATGACACCAAATATACAATAATAAGACACTATATATATATATATATTTTGCAAATATTTCCGCAACAACATTCGGGGCTTGAGCAAATATTTTGCAAATATACAAGAATCATATCCTAGCAAGAACCCTACGCATGGGGATATGGCCGGATGTTTCACCAGAGGTTTGGGTCGGTGTTGGGGTCGAGGTTGGCGACAGGCTCAGGGCGGCGACGGGCTCGGGGCGACGACGTCGACGGGCTCGGGGCGGCAGCGGCGACCGTGACGGGCTCGGGGGCGGCGACGACGACGGGCTCGGGGCAGGGGAGGCGACAGCGACGGGCTTGGGGCGGCAATGACGACGGGCTCGGCGCGGGGGCGGTGACGGCGACGGGCTCAGGGGCGGCGATGACGACGGGCTCGAGGCAGCGGCGGAAACGGCGACGGGCATGGTGGTGGCGACGGCGATGGGCTTGGGGCGGCGACGGCGACGGGCTCATGGGCGGCGAAGATGACGGGCTTGGGGCGGGGCGGCGACGGCGACGGGCTCGGGGGCAGCAACGACGACGGGCTCGGGGACAGCGGTGACGAGGAGGAGGAATGGATAGGCGGCAGCGGTGCAGGGAAAATGGGAGAGGCTAGGGAAAATTCGACAACTCCCACCTTATATGTGAAAACCTCTTGTCCCGGTTCGAGAAAAAACTCGGGACTAAAGGTCAATTTTCAGCAGCCTAACGGGCGGGAAGAAGAGACCTTTAGTCCGGATTTGTGCCGCAAACCAACACTAAAGGGGGTCTTTGGTCTCGGTTCATACCACCAACTGACACGAACGGAAGTCTTTGGTCTTGGTTGGTGCCACAAACCGACATGAATGTCGTGTGCCTTCCACGTTCAAAGTGCTTGGTGAAGTACCACCAAAAAACAAGATCTATTCTTCACATGATTCAGCGAAACCCTAGCGCCGCCAACCCTATATAATATCCTCCCCAACCACGCCGCCAGCTTCCCCCCACCAATAGCCTCCAACCCCTCCCCCAACCCGAAACCCATTAGCGGCGGGGCAGCGCGAGGAGAGGAGAAGGAAGATGGTGAAGTTCTTGAAATCGGCCAAGGTGGTGATCCTGCTGCAGGGCAGGTGAGCTGGGAAGAAGGTGGTGATCGTGCGCGTGTTCGACGAGGGCACCTCGCTTCCGCCCCTACGGGCACTACCTAGTCGCCGGCCTGGACAAATACCCGAAGAAGGTGATCTGCAAGGACTCGGTCAAGAAGACGGCCAAGAAGTCCCGCGTCAAGGTCTTCCTCAAGCTCGAGGATAGGTTCAAGATCGGTAAGAACAGGTGGTTCTTCACCAAGCTCTGCATGATTCGACATGATTCAAGAAATGCCAACAAGATCTATTCGTCACATGATTCGACATGATTCAAGAAATTCCAACAAGATATATTCTTCACATGATTTGACATGATTCGACATGATTCAAGAAATTCCAACAAGATCTATTCTTCACATGATTTGACATGATTCGATAAGATTCAAGAAATTCCAACAAGATCTGTTCTTCACATGATTCGACCTGATTCAAGAAATGCCAACAAGATCTATTCTTCACATGATTCGACATGATTCAAGAAATGCCAACAAGATCTATTCTTCACATGATTCCACATGATTGAAGAAAATCCAACAAGATCTATTCTACACATGAATCGAGATGATTCCACATGATTCAAGAAATTCCAACAAGATCTATTGTTCACATGATTTGACATGATTCAAGAAATGCCAACAAGATCTATTCTTAACATGATTCGAGAAATGCCAACAAGATCTATTCGTCACATGATTCGACATGATTCGAGAAATTCCAACAAGATCTATTCGTCACATGATTCGACATGATTCCACATGATTCGACATGATTCAAGAAATTCCAACAAGATATATTCTTCACATGATTCTACAAGATTCGACATGACTAGACATGATTCGACATTATTCATGAAATTCCAACAAGATCTCTTCTTCACATGATTCGACATTATTAAAGAAATGCCAACAAGATATATTCTTCACATTGTTCGACATGATTCAAGAAATGCCAACAAGATCTATTATTCTTCACATGATTCGACATGATTCAAGAAATTCCAACAAGAACTAATCTTCACATGATTCGACATGATTCAAGAAATTCCAACAAGATCTATTCTTCACCTGATTCTACATGCACTACTGGAATCCAGTTCTTTGCCGTCAGCCAGTGCTTTGTCGTCTGCTGGCTGATGGCAAAGAACCTCTTTGCCATCAGTTGACACAAGGTAGACGGCAAAGGGCTGACACATGGCAAAAATACTATTTGCCATGTGTGAGCCCTTTGCCGTCTGCCAGCGGAGGGCAAAGAGACCCAGGGCAGACGGCAAAGAGGACGGGTGGGTCCCATGCCTGCCGTGTCCAACATCCGGGGGCCTTTGCCGTCCGGGGGCCTTTGTCGTCTACCATGGCGCCCTTTGCCATCGGGGGACGGACGGCGAAGGGGCCGCCCTATAACAGCCGTTAACCCCCTCCTCGCTCTCTCTCTCTCCCCCCGGCCACTGTCTCTCTCCTCACCCCACGGCGACCCCCTCCCCGCGAGAGCCCCTCCCCTCGGTGAGCCCCACCCCGCGGCGAGCCCCCCGGCCCCCGTGGGGACCCCCTCCTGCGAGAGCCCCTCCCCACGGCGAGCCCCCTGCCGCACGCCCCCTGCCTCCCTGCCGTCATCCACCGCCGCCGCCGTCGCCCCCTGCCGTCGTCCACCACCGCCCACACCACCTCGTCGGTGAGTTCTTCTTCTTTTTATTTTAAAAAAAGTTAATTACTTTAGTTAGTTTATAAGGTTAGTTTTTTATTATATATAGGGTAATTTAGTTAGTTTATTTGGTTAGATTACTAGGATAATTAGATTAGTTAGTTAGGTTAGAAGAAAAAAAGAGCAAAAGCAGAAGGAAAAAATGAAAAAGAAAAAAGGAAAAGAAGAAAATAATTAGAAGAAGAACGAAAAGAAGAAGGAGAAGAAGAAGAAGAAGAAGAAGAAGAAGAGGAGGAGGAGGAGGAGAAAAAAGAAGAAGAAGAAGAAGAAGAAGAAGAAGAAGAAGAAGAAGAAGAAGAAGAAGAAGAAGAAGAAGAAGAAGAAGAAGAAGAAGAGGAGGAGGAGGAGGAGGAGAAGGAGGAGAAGGAGGAGGAGGAGGAGAAAGAAGAAGAAGAACAAGAAGAAAAAGAATAGGAGGAGAAAAAGAGGAGGGGAGGAGGAGGAGAAAAAAAAGAAGAAGAAGAAGAAGAAGAAGAAGAAGAAGAAGAAGAAGAAAAGAAGAAGAAGAAGAAAAAGAGGAGAGCGGAGAAGAAGAAAGAAGAGGAAAAGGGAACCTCGGCACCCGGAAACTGACCCTCGACCCCCGACCCCTGACGCCCGACGCCACTGACCCCGGACCATCGACCCCCAACGCCACTAACCCCCGACCCCCGACACCACTGACCCCCGACGCCAGTAACCCTCAACCCCCGACGCCACCGACCCCCGACCCAGACCCTCGGCCCACGACACCCGACCCATGATGCTCGACGCCACCAACCCCCGACCCTCGACGGCACTAACACCCGACATCACTGATCCTCGACCCCCGACGTCACTAACCCTCGACCCACGAACATATAGGACTAGTCGAAATCAACCAAAACACCCACTTAGATGTTCCCGATGTCTATATTACGGCTCAATAGGCGACACAAGTTTTCTATCTACCGTGGGCCTGCCAAACTGATCCAAATCTCAAAGGTTGGGGTGTCGTTTATGACGTGCCACCACATTTTAGACCACCTACCCTCAATGAAGAGGATTACGAACCTCACATTAACCCAGACACATATGAAGGAGAATTCTTCCAAGAAACACGTATGTCCAAGAAACGTTTCAAGAACCTATCTACTTCACCCCAGAACATTGAAGCAGGCAGCGACAGTGAATCCGTCTTAACCCCTGAGCCCAAACAGGAAGAGGTGGAAGAAGAAGAGGTTACTGCTGCGGATGACCTGTCACTTCTCGACCGATTACATAATGGTCGCCTTCCACATGTTCTTCGTGATAGTGATGATGATGATGCATTTATTGATGATAGTGATGCTCATGATGCATTTATTGACCCCGAAGCATATATAGATGAGCATGATTGTTATTAGTTCATGTCAGGTACTCAACTAACTTATATTAATTTTATTACTCATGTTGGTATTTATGTTGTACTAATTTCATTTACTCTTTGTCATGACAGCTGTTGAAAGATGGTGGGAAAGGGTCGAAAGCACTCCGCGGCTCCTTCTTCGTCGGCGGGTGATGGGAAGAGTACTTCCATTCCTGCCTCGCCTCTTCGGAGAGCGTTGCTCTCTACTCTGCAAGGAGCGCCCCCCGTGAGAGGAGGTCGACCCCCCGCGAGGCCGAGAGGTACTAAAGGTACACGTTGTATTCATGTTGGTATTTATGTTGTACTCATGTTGTATGCATATGGGTATTTATATACATTTTATTACTCATGTTGTTATTTTTGTTGTACTAAAGGTACACGTGGCCGCGAGAGAGTTAGGGCGGTGGCTGCCACGCCTTCTGAGGTGGAGGTTACACGGTCTCCGCCACCACCCCAAGTTGATTCACCTGAGCACAGGACTTCTAGGGTGGATTCGTCTGAGGTGGAGGGTACACGGTCTCCGGTTCACGAGCCTTGGGTCGACGAGCCTCAGGTTGACGAGCCTTCGACCCACGAGACTCGTGTCCTAGAGGCTTCATTCCAGGCGACTCCGGAGCAAAGCAGGGATGAGGGTATGTCCCAAGAGACCCAGTGGGATACCTGGGCTAAGCCAAGTGGCCATGCTGGTAGCGATGAGGAGTTGGGTGAGGGGGCTACCGTCTACCAGCGTGGTAGTTCTGGGCTCCCGCTCGTGCCGGCGACCCCGAGCAGAGGTGGTCGATTAGGCCAAATGGGGACAATTAAGTTAATTTACTCTTATTTAACCTTTTGCCTTCATGTTTTCTCAAATATCTAATGTTTTGGCTTTAATTTGTCATACTTTAGGGGTTGGATTGTTGCCAAGGGTGTCCGCAAGCCCAACAGCGTCCTTGGTGTGCTTTTCCGTAAAAACTTCCCAGGGTTTGTTACTTTGCCCGGTCGGGAGCGGGAGGTAGGAATGACCTGGGAGCACTACTTGGGTGCCCTGGCCCCGCCGGAGGTGGAGATCGACGGTGTTTTGTGCGACATGAGGGCGGACATGGTGATCCGAAAGTTCTGGGTAATTTCTCCTTCACACAATTATAAATCAACCATAGCTATTTATTGTACTAATCGGTGTTGTCTCGTTTGCAGACCTACTACAGGTGTGAGGATGGATACGAGGAGGACGCGACAAAGGTTATCGAAACCGAATGTCACCGCCTACTTCAAAAATTTCGACACGAGGCTCGGGTGCAGGCGGTTCGAGACTACTATGCCACGCGGCGTATTAGGATTGACAAGGCGAAGTGTCGTGATGCAAAGATGGAGAAGGAGCATTACATGAAGGTAATTACATATTATTAAGGCTTTGTAGTTAGTTTCCTTGATTTGGTTCTTACGCGCTCAAATTTCTCTTTATTCACTTAGGTGCCCCCGAGATGGTGTGTGGATAAGATGGATTGTTGGGAGGATTTGGTGGATCAGTGGTGCTCCGAAACGTGGGAGGCCAGCCACAACAACGCCAAGGAGAGGCGTGGCAAAATGGTTGGTGTGCCACACCATGAAGGGAGCGTCAACTTAATCCAATTTGGCGAGAACTGGGTACGTGGTTTGCTTCATGCCTCATGCAATTCATTCTTAATGCTATCTTGAGCCCTTTACTAATACAATTTTCCTCTCTTTCTCTTTTAGGCGCGTCACAATAAGACGGAGGTGCCACAGATGTACGACCTGTATGCGATGGCCCATACTGCCTCGGACAAGAAGGTCAAGGCATTCTCTGAGTCTAACCTCAAGCATCCAGAAAACTTCACCAACATCTCCGCCCACCACAAGCTCGTGAAGTACAGAGATCACGGGAAGGCGAGGAAAGGGGAGGACTTTAACCCGAGCGGGGGGCCTATTGATCCAGAGCTGTTGATGATAGCTGGCAACGGGAGGCCCCATGGCTCGATCGCCATTGGATACGGCCTTATACGTTGTCTTAGAACTCTCCGGCAGATAAAGGCACGCCAAACGAGTTCTTGTCCGGAGATAACACGTCGTCCACGGCCAGTCGAGCTCGCCATCGAGGTTAGTTTAATGGACTCAACTATCGTTCCGCGTTATGTTGTGCGTTGGAACCAATATGATTACATTCCTAGCAATGAGTTGTGTTGCAGGCTGCTATTCAGAAAGAGGGAGAGGCAATGCAGGCGGCTATGGCGGAGAAGGATAAGGAGATTAGGGAGCTGGAGGAGAGGACGACTGCATTGGTGGAGGCGGAGTGGGCACGGAATGATGCGTCTAGCAAGGCCATATACGAGCTCTTCGTGGTAAGTTTCTTCTTCATGTTATTTCAAATCTTGCAATTGAATGTCCGTTTCATTAATAAATAAAAAGTTTGACTTGTCGAAACCAAATGTACAGTCCATGTGCGAGAAGAGCGGCCAAGTCCCTCCGCCGATGCCAGTCATTAACGTGGCGGGGATGGTGAGTTTCATTTCAGTGAAGTGATCTTAAGAGTGTCCTCATGCTAACGACACATTGCAAACGATGTTTTGTGCAGAATATCTCCCGAAACGCATCGCACGACCCTTCTATAGTGGAGCCTTCTCTAGGTGAAACATGCCACATCCACCATGCTTCACCGCCGTGATGACGATAATGGTATGTTATTTCTAGTGTTTTAATAAAAAATGGCTAGACTTCCATTTGAATGACATAATTAGCTTAGTTAACTCCAAAATGGCTAAATTGGCTAATTATCCTACGAAATGACATAATTAGCTTAGTTAGCTCCAAAATGACCTATTTAATAAAAAATGACCTATAGTTAGCAAAGTTCTCTCCTAAATGACATAATAAGGCTTACGTAGCTCCAAGATGACCTATTCCCCCTAACTTAGGTATTAAATGGCCTATAATTAGCCTAGCTAGATCCAAAATGGCTTAATAAGCATAGTTTGGTCCGGAATGACCTATTTTACCCAAGTTAGCCCGAAAACGACCTATAGTTAGCTAGGGTTCCACCTAAATGACATAATTACCTTAGTTAGCTCCAAAATGGTCTATTTAATAAAACATGACCTATACTTAGCTAATTATCCTCGAAATGACATAATTAGCTCCAAAAAGGCATTCTTAGGCAATTTAGCCCTAAGAAGGGAACAAGAGGAGAAGAAAGAGGGAAAATGAAAGGAAGGAAGAAGAAGAAGAAGAGAAGAAGAAGAAGGAGAAGGAGGAGGATAAGAAGAAGGAGAAGAAGGAGAAGGAGCTCCTCCTTCTCCTTCTTCTTCCTCCTTCTCCTTTTCCTACTTCTTTTCTTCTTCTTCTCCTCTTCCTTCTCCTTCTCCTCCTCCTCCTCCTCCTTCTTTTAATTCTTCTTCTCTTTCTCTTCTTCTATGTAGCTTAGACTCATCCAAGAAAGGCTAAATTGGCTAATTATCCTACGAAATGACATAATTAGCTTAGTTAGCTCCAAAATGACCTATTTAATAAAAGATGACCTATAGTTACCTAAGTTCTCTCCTAAATGACATAATAAGGCTTACATAGCTGCAAGATAACCTATTCCCCCTAACTTAGGTATTAAATGGCCTAAAATTAGCCTAGCTAGATCCAAAATGGCTTAATAAGCATAGTTTGCTCCGGAATGACCTATTTTACCCAACTTAGCTCTGAAACGACCTATAGTTAGCTAGGGTTCCACCTAAATGACATAATTCTCTTAGTTAGCTCCAAAATGGTCTACTTAATAAAACATGAGCTATACTTAGCTAATTAACCTCAAAATGACATAATTAGCTCCAAAAAGGCATTCTTAGCCAATTTAGCCCGAAGAAGGGAACAAGAGGAGAAGAATGAGGAAAAATGAAAGGAAGGAAGGAAGAAGAAGAAGATAAGAAGAAGAAGGAGAAGGAGGAGGATAAGAAGAAGGAGAAGAAGGAGAAGGAGCTCCTCCTTCTCCTTCTTCTCCTTCTTCTTCCTCCTTCTTCCTCCTTCTCCTTCTCCTTCTTCTTTTCTTCTTTTTCTCCTCTTCCTTCTCCTTCTCCTCCTCCTCCTCCTCTTCCTCCTTCTTTTACTTCTTCTTCTCTTTCTCTTCTTCTACGTAGCGTAGACTCATCCAAGAAAGGCTCAATTGGCTAATTATCCTACGAAATGACATAATTAGATTAGTTAGCTCCAAAATGAACTATTTAATAAAAAATGACCTACAGTTAGGTAAGTTCTCTCCTAAATGACATAATAAGGCTTACGTAGCTGCAAGATGACCTATTCCCCCTAACTTAGGTATTAAATGGCCTATAATTAGGCTAGCTAGATCCAAAATGGCTTAATCTATACTTATACTAATTAGAGACTCTCTAAAAAATCCCATGTTAATTAGTAATTAGAAACCGTTCATCTGGTGGGACCGAATTATTACGGTCCGGATTAATCCACATATTTAGAATTCCCACGTAAATGGATGGAAATAAAAAAACAAATATGTCATGTGAAACATAACGATCTCTTCTCACCCAAAAAAAACCTTACGATCTCAATTTATCTCCCACGATCGCATATGTACGTCGAGTGTATCCCTGCAGGTTGCAATAGTCATATCTCCTCACGCAAGGCTTTGTTTTTTCCAAAATCTTATACTCACACAAGGCTTTTCTTTCTCCAAAATCTTCTCACGGAAAGTCTACCCACTTCAAAGCCATGATCATGTTCCTTCAATCAAGATTGAGACCTCCGCTCCCGCTTGCCTGATGCATGCGCGGCTTGATTCAGCTAACAACTGGCCTCTACCGTCGTGAGCGGCTGCATGATCTGAGTGTTTCCTGGGTGGCCACCAATTGAGACAACATGCATGGCTCGCTGGTTGCACAGCATCGCGTATAAAAGTGATCCATCTTTGGATGCAGGCTGCTGGATCGATTACGTTCAGTGCTAGCTAGCTTTCAATCTGCCAGAAACATGACCACGCTACAACCTAGGTTAATGAATCTCATGAGCTGCTCGGCCGATGCATTTGTACGGTAGGAAAACGCACGAGGGACAACATGTGGGATGACGAGACATTGGTGCGTACTCCAGTGCCTGCCAGGTGCATTAGACAGATAATACACTAGCCTCTGACTCGGACATGCTCTCTGTGCACTGCAAGTAGCCGTACAATCCAGAGTACATTCATTATTTTCTCATCTTCGATTCCTTTGTATTGCTTCCATTGTCATATGTACAAATTGCTAACTACATGTATATGCGATAGATATCAACAATATGTTATAAAGGAATTACTCGCATATAGGCTGCCACATGGGTAAGAACACGAATGTCGTTCTGTCATAATCTATTTGTAATACCTTGATTTTGTTTACAGATTTTTCAGAGTAGTGTTCGTCAGGGTTATGCATTGATGTGTGAGATATTTCAGAAAACATATTATATTTTTTTGTTCAATGATTGATTGTATGTTTTTTAAATAAAATATATATTCATATCAAGCATAACTTACAAAATGATGTCAAATCTTCTTTACGTTGCAGATTCTTGAGTAATAAGCTGGTCTATATTAACGAAGTTACACGAAAAAGTTTTTGGTGACTGTGTACTTGATTTGCTTGCTTTTTTGTAGATTAATTACTTCTTTCCAAGACCTTATGTTAAGCTACAAGAACGAATGCAAACTACAATATCTACTTTGCCTAATTAAGTCACACATTTAATTATGTGTTTTGGGTTTCAGATGCTTTATGTTTGATCTGAAGCATCAATTTTTAACCAATGCTTCATTTTATTCTTATCATGGAACAACTTGACTGAATTGTAATTCTCGATTCTTCTTTATTTTTCAGGGAAAACCCAACAAAATTGTGCAGCAACACTATCAGGTGTAGGTTTTTCTTCAACATGATTGATATGTTTAATATTAGGTATTACAAGCCATATTGGTCGGAGACAAGTGAGATGCTTCAAGAGCATGAGCCGTAATGATCCCTTAATTATGTACTTATCGAAATATACGACAATTCTACCTGCTATCACTAATTAATTATATTGTAATCCTCGTAAATGATTTTTACTATTTTATTTACACATATGATCAGATGCTTTGATGTACTTTTGGAATACATGAGGTCTTTATGTCATATTGATCTGGGAAAAGGGGAAATTAATACAATCTTCTACACATAGCATATGTAGTTAAGTGAATTCAAGCAGTGTCCTTCGGTTTATGTCAATACGACAATGTCCAATGCTGTTTCTCGAGATTTTGACATAGTATAAAAATGTAGCGGTTCACTTATGTACGGTTGAATCTTCATACATACATGCTTACTTCTAAATTGTACTTCTGTTAGTAAAAAACCGGAGGAGATCTTTTCACACTACTTGATGTTTAAAACTTTTAACAAAAAATATAATTGGCTAACGGAGGGCGGCCATGATGATCTGGCATTTCCATTATGGTTATATGCCGATAGAAGTATAGTAATAGCATCCCAGCTTGCCTTTTTTCATATCAATGGAGTTGAGGTAACTTTGATAATAGAATTTATGAAATAAATATATAGCTTGCTAGCTCTATTACATTACTTCAATTATATTTTTCTATATATGTTTGATTCTGCAAGTACCCAACAAGATTATGCAAGGGTTTCAAATTTGCCTTGCCCATTTTTTAATTACATTTTTTATTGTGACTCACTTTTTCGTACTCTCACTTCCAATTTTCCGTAGTTGATTACAAAGTAACCGTATCACATCATAGTTTATCAACTGTAAACTATGCCTTTAATTACAACAAAAAATCAAATTATTTGCATGCATTTTATGACAGAATTACGAAAGATTGTTGGAATATCATTTATTTTTCCTACATATGATAAAAACTATTACACAATATTAACATTTTCCAGTAAACTTCAATTTTATTTACATATTTTCCATTCCAAAAAATCAAGTACAACTATATATGTATAATGCTAGCCCGTGCAAATGCACGGGTGGACGACTAGTAAACATAGTTTGCTCCGGAATGACCTATTTTACCCAAGTTAGCTCCGAAACAACCTATAGTTAGCTAGGGTTCCACCTAAATGACATAATTAGCTTAGTTAGCTCCTAAATGGTCTATTTAATAAAACATGACCTATACTTACCTAATTATCCTTGAAATGACATAATTATCTCCAAAAAGGCATTCTTAGCCAATTTAGCCCGAAGAAGGGGACAAGAGGAGAAGAAAGAGGAAAAATGAAAGGAAGGAAGAAGAAGAAGAAGAGAAGAAGAAGAAGGAGAAGGAGGAGGATAAGAAGAAGGAGAAGAAGGAGGAGAAGAAGGAGAAGTAGCTCCTCCTTCTCCTTATTCTTCCTCCTTCTTCCTCCTTCTCCTTCTCCTTCTTCTTTTCTTCTTCTTGTCCTCTTCCTTCTCCTTCTCCTCCTCCTCCTCCTCCTTCTTTTACTTCTTCTTCTCGTTCTCTTCTTCTATGTATCTTAGACTCATCCTAGAAACGTTGAATTGGCTAATTATCCTACGAAATGACATAATTAGCTTAGTTAGCTCCAAAATGACATATTTAATAAAAAAATGACCTATAGTTAGCTAAGTTCTCTCCTAAATGACATAATGAGGCTTACGTAGATGCAAGATGACCTATTCCCCCTAAGTTAGGTATTAAATGGCCTATAATTAGCCTAGCTAGATCCAAAATGGCTTAATAAGCATAGTTTGCTCCGGAATGACCTATTTTACCCAAGTTAGCTCCGAAACAACCTATAGTTAGATAGGGTTCCACCTAAATGACATAATTAGCTTAGTTAGCTCCAGAATGATCTATTTAATAAAACATGACCTATACTTAGCTAATTATCCTCGAAATGACATAATTAGCTCCAAAAAGCCATTCTTAGCTAATTTAGCCCGAAGAAGGGGACAAGAGGATAAGAAAGAGGAAAAATGAAAGGAAGGAAGAAGAAGAAGAAGAAGAAGAGAAGAAGAAGAAGAGAAGGAGGAGGATAAGAAGAAGGAGAAGAAGGAGGAGAAGAAGGAGAAGGAGCTCCTCCTTCTCCGTCTTCTTCCTCCTTCTTCCTCCTTCTCCTTCTCCTTCTTCTTTTCTTCTTCTTCTCCTCTTCCTTCTCCTTCTCCTCCTCATCCTCCTCCTCCTCCTTCTTTTACTTCTTCTTTTCTTTCTCTTCTTCTACGTAGCTTAGACTCATCCAAGAAAGGCTAAATTGGCTAATTATCCTACAAAATGACATAATTAGTTTAGTTAGCTCCAAAATGACCTATTTAATAAAAAATGACCTATAGTTAGCTAAGTTCTCTCCTAAATGACATAATAAGGCTTACGTAGCTGGAAGATGACCTATTCCCCCTAACTTAGGTATTAAATGGCCTATAATTAGTCTAGCTAGATCCAAAATGGCTTAATAAGTATAGTTTGCTCCGAATGACCTATTTTCCACAAGTTAGCTCCGAAACAACCTATAGTTAGCTAGGGTTGCACCTAAATGACATAATTAGCTTAGTTAGCTCCTAAATGGTCTACTTAATAAAACATGACCTAAACTTAGCTAATTATCCTCAAAATGACATAATTAGCTCCAAAAGGCATTCTTAGCCAATTTAGCCCGAAGAAGGGGACAAGAGGAGAAGAAAGAGGAAAAATGAAAGGAAGGAAGAAGAAGAAGAAGAGAAGAAGAAGGAGAAGGAGGAGGATAAGAAGAAGGAGAAGAAGGAGGAGAAGAAGGAGAAGGAGCTCCTCCTTCTCCTTCTTCTTCCTCATTCTTCCTCCTTCTCCTTCTCCTTCTTCTTTTCTTCTTCGTCTCCTCTTCCTTCTCCTTCACCTCCTCCTCCTCCTCCTCCTCCTTCTTTTACTTCTTCTTCTCGTTCTCTTCTTCTACGTAGCTTAGACTCATCCAAGAAAGGCTAAATTGGCTAATTATCCTACGAAATGACATAATTAGCTTAATTAGCTCCAAAATGACCTATTTAATAAAAAATGACCTATAGTTAGCTAAGTTCTCTCCTAAATGACATAATAAGACCAGCATAAAATTAAATCTGATCCTGATTCCAAACCAGTTGCTGATCAACAACGAAGATTAAATCCTAAGATGAAAGATGTCGTAAGAAAAGAAATACTAAAGCTCCTCGAAGCACGTATTATCTATCATGTTTCTCATAGTGATTGGGTAAGTCCGTTGCATTGTGTACGTAAGAAGGGAGGTATTACCTTTGTCCCTAATGATAAAGATGAATTGATCCCACAGAGAATTGTTACTGGCTATAGGATGGTAATTGATTTTAGGAAATTAAATAAAGCTACTAAGAAAGATCATTACCCTTTATATTTTATTGTTCAAATGCTAGAAAGATTGTCTAAACATACACACTTTTGCTTTCTAGATGCTTATTCTGGTTTCTCCCAAATACCTGTTGCACAATCTGATCAGGAGAAAACCATTTTTACTTGCCCTTTCGGTACCTTTGCTTATAGATGTATGCCTTTTGGTTTATGTAATGCACCTGCTACCTTTCAGAGATGTATGATGGCTATATTCTATGACTTTTGTGAAAATATTGTTGAGGTTTCATGGATGATTTCTCCGTTTATGGATCTTCTTTTGATGATTGCTTGAGCAACCTTGATCGAGTTTTGCATAGATGTAAAGATACTAACTTTGTCTTGAATTGGGAGAAGTTCGACTTTATGGTTAATGAAGGCATCGTCTTAGGACATAAAATTTCTGAAAGAGGTATTGATGTCGATAAGGCTAAAGTTGATGCGATCGAGAAAATGTCATGCCCTACAACCATTAATGGTATAAGAAGTTTCCTTGGTCATGCTGGTTTGTATAGAAGGTTCATTGAAGACTTCACTAAGATTTCTAGGCCTCTCACCAATGTCTTGCAAAAAGATATTCCATTTGTTTTTTATGATGATTGTGAAGAAGCATTTGAAATACTTAAGAAGGCCTTGATAACTGCAGCTATTGTTCAACCACCTGATTGGAACCTTCCTTTTGAAATTATGTGTGATGCTAGTGATTATGCTATTGGTGTTGTTCTAGGACAAAGAGTTGATAAGAAAATAAATGTTATTCACTATGCTAGTAAAACTCTAGACAGTCCCCAATGAAACTATGCTACTACTGAAAAAGAACTTTTAGAAGTTGTGTTTGCATGTGATAAGTTCAAATCTTATATTGTTGATTCCAAAGTTACTATTCACACTGATCATGCTGCTATTAAATATCTCATGGAAAACAAAGATGCTAAACCTAGACTTATTAGATGGGTTCTCTTGCTACAAGAATTTGATTTGTATATTGTTGATCGGGAGGGTGCTGAGAACCCCGTAGCAGATAACTTGTCTAGGTTAGAGAATGTTCTTGATGACCCACAACCTATTGGTGATAGCTTTTCTGATGAACAATTGAATGTCATCAATGCTTCACGTAGTACACCATGGTATGCTGATTATGCTAATTATATTGTTGCTAAATATATACCACCTAGTTTCACATACCAACAAAAGAAAAAGTGCTTTTATGATTTGAGACATTAGTTTTGGGATGATCCTCACCTTTATAAAGAAGGAGTAGATGGTGTTATTTGACGTTGTGTACCTTAGCATGAACAGGTACAGATCCTACAGAAGTGTCACTCCGAGGCTTACGGAGGACACCATGCGGGAGATAGAACTGCACACAAGGTATTGCAATCTGGTTTTTATTTGCCTACTCTCTTCAAGGATGCTCGTAAGTTTGTCTTGTCTTGTGATGAATGTCAAAGAATAGGTAATATCAGTAAAAGTCAGGAAATGCCTATGAATTATTCACTTGTTATTGAACCATTTGATGTTTGGGGTTTCTATTATATAGGACCTTTTCCAAAGTCCAATGGGTATACTCATATTCTAGTTGTTATTGATTACGTTAGTAAGTGGGTAGAAGCTATTCCAACTAGTAGGGCTCATCATAACACCTCTATTAAGATGCTTAAAGAAGTTATTTTTCCTAGATTTTGAGTCCCTAGATATTTAATGACTGATGGTGGTTCACATTTTATTCATGGTGCTTTCCGTAAAATGCTTGCTAAGTATGATGTCAACCATAGAATTGCATCTCCTTATCATCCTCAGTCTAGTGGTGAAGTAGAGTTAAGTAATAGAGAAATTAAATTAATTATACAAAAGGCTGTCAATAGGTCTAGAAAGAATTGGTCTAAGAAACTTGATGATGCACGGTGGGCTTATAGAACTGCTTATAAGAATCCCATGGGCATGTCTCCGTATAAAATGGTTTACAGTAAAGCGTGTCATTTACCTCTTGAGCTAGAGCATAAGCCTTATTGGGCAATCAAAGAGCTCAACTTTGGTTTCAAACTTGCTGATGAGAAGAGGTTATTTGATATTAGCTCACTTGATGAATGGAGAACTCAGGCATATGAAAATGCCAAGTTGTTTAAAGAAAAAGTTAAGAGGCAGCATGATAAAAGGATACAAAAACGTGAGTTCAATGTAGGGGATTATGTCTTGCTATACAATTCTCGTTTAAGATGTTTTGTAGGCAAGCTTCTCTCTAAATGGGAAAGTCCTTACATTGTTGAGGAAGTATATCGTTCCTGTGCCATAAAAATCAACAATGCGGAAGGTAATTTTCTGAGAGTTGTAAATGGGCAAAGAATCAAGCATTATATCTGAGGTACTCCCATAAATGTTGAAAGAAATATTATTAATACCGTAAATCCAAAGGAGTACATAAGGGATATTTACCAGCTAGTTTCAGACTCCAAAAACGAAGAGCTATGTGATTCAGTAAGTAAACCGACAATAAAACTTTCCCAATAGTAACTTTTCTCCGTTTTGGAATAATTAGAAAAATAGAAAAATTTAAAGTAGTCCGGAAAGCGCACGAGGAGGTGACAAGCCAGCCAGGGCCGCCCCACCCCCTATGCGCGCCTGGGGGGATCGTGAGCACCTCGTGTGTCTGCCGGACTCCGTTTTCTTGTGGAATACTCCTTTTGGTCGGTAAAAATTCATTATATAATCTCCCGAAAGGTCTGACCCTTGTATCACGCAAATATCCTCTATTTTCATTTCGAGCCTCTTTCTGCCGCAGATTTTAACCCAGATGTCTTCTCAAGATTCACAGGGGGAGAGCTATGTGGCCGATTACCTTGCTAACCCCAAGGTCTATGGGGACTTGGATCCTTATGGTTGGATGATGACCCACAAGTATAGGGGATCTATTGTAGTCCTTTCGATAAGTAAGAGTGTCGAACCCAACGAGGAGCAGAAGGATCTGACAAGTGGTTTTCACCAAGGTAATATCTGCAAGCACTGAAATTATCGGTAACAAGTAGTTGTGTTGTGAGAAGATTCGTAGCAAGTAACATGTAACAAAAGTAACAACGGTGCGGAAAAGTGGCCCAATCCCTTTTGTAGCAAGGGACAAGCCTGGACAAAGTCTTATAGGAGGTAAAACGCTCCCGAGGACACATGGGAATTTCTGTCAAGCTAGTTTTCATCATGTTCATATGATTCACATTCGTTACTTGGATAGTTTGATATGTGGGTGGTCCGGCGCTTGGGTACTGCCCTTACTTGGACAAGCATCCCAGTTATGATTAACACCTCTCACAAGCATCCGCAACTACGAAAGAAGAATTAAGACAAAGTCTAACCATAGCATTAAACTAGTGGATCCAAATCAGCCCCTTACGAAGCAGCGCATAAACTAGGGTTTAAGCTTCTGTCACTCTAGCAACCCATCATCTACTTACTACTTCCCAATGCCTTCCTCTAGGCCCAAATAATGGTGAAGTGTTATGTAGTCGACTTTCACATAACACCACTAGAAGAAATCAACATCCAACACATCAAAATATCGAACGAATACCAAATTCACATGACTACTTATAGCATGACTTATCCCATGTCCTCAGGAACAAAAGTAACTACTCACAAAGCATAATAATATTCATGACCCGAGAAGTAATGAGTAGCAACAAAGATCTGAACATATAATCTTCCACCAAGTAATCCAACTAGCATCAACTACAAAGAGTAATTAACACTACTAGCAACCTTACAAGTACCAACCAGAGTCGTGAGATGGAGATTAGTTACAAGAGATGAACTAGGGTTTGGAGATGAGATGGTGCTGATGAAGATGTTGATGGTGATGAGTCCCCTCCGATGAGAGGAGTGTTGGTGATGACTATGTCGATGATTTGCCCCTCTGGGAGGGAAGTTTACCTGGCAGGATCGTCCTGCCGAAGCTCCAGATTGGTTCTGCTCAAGTTCCGCCTCGAGGCGGCGGGAAATCCTCCGAAAAGCCTCCTCGTGATGTTTTCTGGAACGAAACCCTTCTTGTAGCAAAAGAGGGGGGCCAGAGGGCCATGTGGGAGCCCACAAGCCCCCTAGGCGCGGCCAGGGGGAGGTCGCGCCTAGCAGGCTTGTGGCCTCCTTCTGGCGCCCCTCTAGTACTTCTTCGGCCTAGTATTTTTTATAAATCCAAAAAAAAATCCTCGTTGATTTTCAAGGCTTTTAGAGTTGCGCAGAATAGGTATCTCAAACTTGCTCCTTTTTCAGGCCAGAATTCCACGTGCCGGCATTCTCCCTCTTCATGTAAACCTTGCAAAATAAGAGAGAAAAGGCATAAGTATTGTATCGTGAAGTGTAATAACAGCCCAAAAAGCGATAAATATCAACACGAAAGCATGATGCAAAATGTACGTATCAACTCCCCCAAGCTTAGACCTCGCTTGTCCTCAAGAGAAAGCCGAGATCAATAAACATGCCCACATGTTTAGAGAGAGAGGTGTCGACAAAACAAGATACGGACATGCAGGCATCATGATCGTATTCAGAACAGGAATACCATCATATCATCTCTTATGCTAAAGTGATAATTCCTTCACAAAGTAAAGTATGGATCAAGAACCTTATCGAGAATTAACAACCGATAGCCTTTAGTCATTGAAGTAATTGCAATTTATCACAACATCGGAAAGAGTCAAATAAGAGCTTGTAAAGCAAGTCCACATACTCAATCATCTTTTCGTTCTCTACAATTGCTACAACTCACGTGGTACTCATGAGATCAAAGTTTCAGTTGGACACACAGAAAGATAGGGGCTTATAGTTTCGCCTCCCAACTATTTACCTCAAGGGTAATGTCAACAACAATAATTCATGAATACTTACCTCCAAGTTGACATATGAATATAAATCTTTAGCTAGCATATGACGTTAGCCAAGATAAAGGAGAAATAATGAATTGGTGTAGAACACCATGACTCTTTCAAGGGCAAAAAGTAAAGGTACAAGATTGGCCCTTCGCAGAGGGAAGCAGAGGTTTTCATGCGCTTTTAAGGTTTGCATGTGTGTCCTCTTGGTGTGGAGGAACGTCACTTTATATTGCCTCCTGTGATAAAGAACTTTATTATGCAGTCCGTCGCTTTTATGTCTTCCTCATCACATGTTCGTACAAAGCTTATTTTCCACACACTAATAGATCATACATATTTAGGGAGCAATTTTTATTGCTTGCACCGATGACAACTTACTTGAAGGATCTTATTCAATCCATAGGTAGGTATGGTGGACTCTCATGGCACAACTGGGTTGAAGGTTTATGGATGCACAAGTTGTATCTCTACTTGGTGCGGGAGGTTTGGCTAATATGACGTGGAAGTAATCGTCACATGCTAAGGGATCTCTAGTCATATAACATTGTTCGGAACCAAGCAAACCCAATTCATTATGTTGTCTTCCTTGTCCAACATCCACTTATAAGCATGTAATAGTTTAGTGAGAGTTCACAATCATAGATGGTGTCAAAGATGATATATTTTTATGTGAACCTCTCCTTCTTTATCACTTCCTATTAATTGCAACAATGACCAAGGTCTACGTTTGTCAACCCTCAACAAGTTTTAATCATCATTCTTTTTAAATGTGAAGCTATCACTTCCCATAAGATCATTGCATGATCTTTTCATGCTTTTGTTCTTTTCTCATTCTTTTGATTATGGCATGAGGCAAGGCCCTTAACTAAGACACTCTTTATTATATGACTCACGAGCTCGAATACATCGGGGGTGACACAAAGCAAAACTCAAGCCTAAAACACTAAGACCTTTATTCTACTAGAGAAAGATAAAACCGAAAAGGAACGAACTAAGAAAAGGTAAAGGCAAAAGATGTGATGGTGATACGATACCGAGGCAACTCCCCCAAGCTTGGCACAAGCCAAGGGGCTTGCCCATACCCATGCTTAGTTGTCTTCCTTTGGAGGTCGTGGTGGTGGAGTTGTTGCAACATGGGTTTGATCCTCCGTCTTCCAAGGCATAGGTGCTCCATCATGGAAAGATGAGCGAGTCTCCGGAATCCTCAAATCTGCAGCCAACCGTATTGATTTAAATCTATACTCATAATCACAGTTTTGGTTTTGCAGGTCATAGATCTGGGCTTGGAGGTGATCAATTCTGTCATAGAGCCTGGAGAGGTGCTTCCCGATATCATTGGCATCGATCTTGCTCTTGTTGGTGAACTCTGTGATCATCATGTGGTTGGCGTTGAGTCCATGATCCACCATCCCTTGGCACTTGAAGACTTGTTGCTCCATTGCTTCGAGCCTCGCCTCCACGCTTCCGGTCTTCTTGGGCCCCTCAACATCACGGATGTGCAGCATCCGCTCACGCATCTCAATAGATTGAGGGTGTTGCAGCGCTCCCGCGAGGTAGGGATTGATGACCTTCTCGAAGATCTTGTCCTTGGGAGCTTTTGGTGATGTCTTAGCGATCTAGATCTACAACAGAAACAGGCTCGAAATGAAAACAGAGGAAATTTGTGTGATACGAGGGTCAGACCTTTCGGGAGAATATATAAAGATTTTTTTTCGACCAAAAGGAGTACTCTGCAAGAAAACAGAGTCCGGGAGGCACACGAGGTGGACACAAGCCCCCACGCGCGGTCAGGGGGGTGGCCCACGCCTGGCAGGCTTGTCGCCTCCTCGTGCTCTTTCCGAACTACTTCAAATTTTTCTATTTTTTTAGAAATTCCAAAACAGAGAAAAATTCCTACTAGAATAGTTTTGGAGTCTGTTTACTTACCGAATCACATACCTCTTCGTTTTCGGAGTCTGAAACAGGCTGATAAATATCCCTTAGATACTCCTCCAGAGTTATGGTATTGATAATATTGCTTTCAACATTTATGGGAGTACCTGAGATATAATGCTTGATTCTCTGCCCATTTACCACTCTCAGACAATTACCTTCCGTGTTGTTGATCTTGATAGCACCGGAACGATATACTTCCTCAACAATGTAAGGACCTTCCCATTTAGAGAGAAGGTTTCCTGCAAAAAAATCTTAAACGAGAATTTATAGCAAGACATAATCACCTACATTGAACTCGGGCTTTTGTATCCTTTTATCATGCCACCTCTTAACCTTTTCTTTGAACAACTTGGCATTCTCATATGCCTGAGTTCTCCATTCATCAAGTGAGCTAATATCAAATAACCTCTTCTCACCAGCAAGTTTGAAATCAAAATTGAACTCTTTGATTCCCCAATAAGCCTTATGCTCAACCTCGAGAGGTAAATGACATGCTTTGCCGTAAAACATTTTGTATGGGGACATGCCCATGGGATTCTTATAGGCAGTTCTATAAGCCCACAGTGTATCATCGAGCTTCTTAGACCAATTCTTTCTAGACATGTTGACAGTCTTTTGCAGAATCATTTTAATCTCTCTATTGCTTAGCTCTACTTGACCACTGGACTGAGGGTGATAGGGGGACGCAATTCTATGGTTGACATCGTACTTAGCAAGCGTTTTTTTGAAAGCACCATGAATGAAATGTGAACCACCGTTGGTCATTAGATATCTAGGTAATTTGTCGTCTGTTAAGATCTTTGCCGTCAGATTTTCTTCGTGGATGACAGCAAAGAGCACTTTTGCCGTCAGTTGTCGTCAGCTGCTGACGGCAAAGAATGTCTGCCGGCGTAAACATATTTTGCCGTCTATAATAAAAATTGCAGACGACAAAATTATTTTGCCGTCTGTAAATATAAGCGGATGACGGCAAAGACATAATTTCCGTCTGTAATAGAAAGTGATGACGGCAAAGAAGAAGCACAGCACACGGATCGATCATGCGGATCGTTGACGTGGCAAGATCTGAGACACACGAGCCTACCCCATCCCACCACGCACGGACGTGGGTTAAAAAATATTTTGCCGTCTGTAAAAACAATTGGATGACGGCAAAGACGTATTTTGCCGTCTGTAATAGAGACGGATGACGGCAAAGACGTATTTTGTCGTCTGTAATAGAGACGGATGACGGCAAAGACGTATTTTGCCGTCTGTAAGAAAAACTAATGACGGCAAAAAAAGAAACACACCGCGCGGATCGATCCCACGGATCGCTGACGTGGCGTAATCTGGTCCACACATCCAATGAACCGCAAACCCATCCCCACTACCTCCACTAGTGCACCCCCGTCCCCACCTCCCATCTGCATCAGATCCATTCTTATCCCCCCGCTCACCAGGCCAAGACTCCCTGCGCCTCCTCACATCGGCCAAGGCTTATCGCCGGCGCTAGCCATCCCCTTTGTGCCCTCGGCCTCCACGGCCCCGCGCCGCCTCCCGACCACGACGCGATGTCCCGCCGCTCGCCACGGCCTCCCGTCGCCACCTCCCGCCGCTGGCCACGGCCTCGCGTCGCCACCTCCTGCCGCTGGCCACGGCATCGCGTCGCCACCTCCCGTCGCTCGCCACGGCCTCGCGTCGCCACCCCCCGCCGCTGGCCACGGCCTCGCATCGCCTCCTCCCTCGAACCGTTGGCCTCCTACCAACCGACGGTGGTGAGCAGCTCCAAGCTGGTGGTGGGAGGAGTGGCGCTAAGCACGGGATCCAGTAGGAACGAGGCCGGGATCGACGGATCTGTAGTTGGAGGAGGGGATCCGGCCAGCGACGGTGGGTAGCGGCCGTGGCGGCATGACTGGCAGCGGCGGTGAGGGTTCGAGGGGGAGAGTTCCCGCGTGAACAAGGGAGGAGACGATCTATAAAGAATTTTGTGTGTAAACTGATCTGTATATTTGTTGTGTAAACAGATCTGTATATTTGTTGTGTAAACCGATCTATAAAGAATTTTGTAGTTGTGAATTTTTGATGGCCAGATGTTGTGCGAATCGGTTATAGTTTGTTGTGTAAATTTATCTATAGATTTATTTTGATGTTCAAGTGTTAGTTTTTTTTTAATTAAAAAATTCTTTGTTGTCTGTAAATTAGGTAGCTGACGGCCAAATTATGTGTTTGCCGTCCGGGTTTTTCGGAGGCTGGCGGCAAAAAAACTATCGTCGTCCGTTAGTCCGGCCGTTTCGCCTGTTAACCTTTTTTGCCGTCTGTATGGTTGTGCTGACGGCAAAACGTATTCACTCACGGCTAAATCTTTGCCGTCTGCCCGATCAACGGCTGACGGCAAAAATACCCTTTGCGGGCACATGGGCTGACGACATTGTTTGCCGTCATGGGCTGACGGCAAAAAATTTGCCGTTTGTATTTCGCTCTTTGCCATCTGCAGCATCCTGACGGCAAAATGTCCGATTCCTGTAGTGCATTAGATATCTGGGGACTCCAAATCTAGGGAAAATAACTTCTTTAAGCATCCCGATAGAGGTGTTGTGATCAGCACTACTAGTCGGGATAGCTTCTACCCACTTAGTGACGTAATCAACAACAACTATGATATGAGTATACCCGTTGGATTTTGGAAAAGGTCCCATATAATTAAAGCCCCAAACATAAAATGGTTCAATGACCAGGGAATAATTCATAGGCATTTTCTGAAGTTTACCGATATTACCTATTCTTTGACATTCTTCACAAGACAAGACAAACTTACGGGCATCCTTGAAGAGAGTGGGCCAATAGAAACCTGATTGCAATACCTTGTGTGCAGTTCTATCTTCCATATGGTGTCCTCTGTAGGCCTTGGAGTGACACTTCTGTAGGATCTGTCCCTGTTCATATTCAGGTACACAACGTCTAATAACACCATCTACTCCTAACTTATAAAGGTGAGGATCATCCCAAAAGTAATGTCTCAAATCAAATAAGAATATCTTCTTTTGTTGGTATGTGAAACTAGGTGGTATATATTTGGCAACGATATAATTTGCATAATCAGCATACCACGGTGCACTACGTGAAGTATTGATGACATTCAATTGCTCGTCAGGAAAGCTATCATCAATAGGTTGTGGGTCATCAAGAACATTCTCCAACCTAGACAAGTTATCTGGTACGGGGTTATCAGCACCCTTCCTGTCGACAACATGCAAATCAAATTCTTCTAGCAAGAGAATCCATCTGATAAGTCTAGGTTTAGCGTCTTTCTTTTCCATGAGGTACTTAATAGGAGCGTGATTTGTGTGAACAGTGACTTTGGAATCAACAATGTAAGACCTGAACTTTTCACATGCAAAAATGACTGCTAAAAATTCATTGTCCGTAGTAGCATAGTTTCTTTGGGCACTGTCTAGAGTTTTACTAGCATAGTGAATAACATTCAATTTCTTATCAACTCTTTGCCCTAGGACATCACCAACATCATAATCACTAGCATCACACATGATTTCAAAAGGTAAGTTCAAATCAGGTGGTTGAACAATATGTGCAGTTATGAAAGCCTTCTTAAGTATTTCGAAGGCTTCCTCACAATCATCGTCAAAAACAAAAGGAATATCATTTTGCAAGAGATTGGTAAGAGGCCTAGAAATATTAGAGAAGTCTTTAATGAACCTTCTATAGAAACCAGCATGACACGGGAAACTTCTTATACCTTTGATATCTGTGGGGTATGGCATTTTCTCGATTGCATCAACCTTAGCCTTATCGACTTCAATACCTCTTTCAGAAATGTTATGTCCTAAGACGATGCCTTCATTAACCATAAAGTGGCACTTCTCCCAATTCAAGACAAGATTGGTATCTCTACATCTCTACAAGACTCGATCAAGGTTGCTGAGGCAATCATCAAAAGAATACCCGTAAATGGAGAAGTCATCCATGAAAACCTCAACAATATTTTCAAAAAAGTCAAAGAATATAGTCATCATACATCTTTGAAAGGTGGGAGCTGCATTACATAAGCCAAAAGGCATACGTCTGTAAGCAAAGGTACCGAAAGGGCAGGTGAAAGTGGTTTTCTCCTGATCAGATTGTGCAATTGGTATTTGGGAGAAACCAGAATAACCGTCTAGAAAGCAGAAGTGTGTTTGTTTAGACAGTCTTTCTAGCATTGGGTCGATAAAAGGTAAATGGTAATGATCTTTCCTAGTGGCTTTATTCAATTTCCTAAAATCGATCACCATCCTATAGCCAGTAATAATCCTCTATGGGATCAATTCATCCTTATCATTAGGGACAACGGTAATACCTCCCTTCTTAGGGACACAATGCACCGGACTCACCCAATCACTATGAGAAACAGGATAGATAATACCTGCTTCTAGGAGCTTTAGTATTTCTTTTCTTACTACCTGTTTCATATTAGGATTCAATATCCTTTGATGATCAACAACTGGTTTGGAATTAGGATTGGTTTTTATTTTGTGCTGGCATAGAGTGGGACTAATGCCCTTAATATCATCAAGAGTATATCCAACAACAGCACGGTGCTTCCTCAGAGTTTTTAGTAACTTCTTTTCTTCATGCTCTGAGAGGCTAGCACTAATAATAACGGGATATATCTCTTTTTCATCAAGATAAGCATACTTAAGAGTATCAGGCAATTGTTTAAGCTCGAACACAGGATCACCCTTTGGTGGGGTGGATCCCCAAGCAGTTCAACACGCAAATTATTCTTAACGATAGGATATTGTTCTAAGACATCTCTATCTATCTCATCCCTTTCATCCATATGCATATCATTTTCATGCTCAAGCAAGTATTGCTCTAAAGGATCAGTAGGAGGCACGGCAATAGAAGCTAAGGCAATAGTTTCATCCTTACTAGGGAACTCTTTTTCATGAGGTTGTCTACCAAACTTGGAGAAATTGAACTCATGTGACACACCTTCAAAACCAACAGTGACTGTTTGCTTCTCACAGTCAATATGAGCATTGATGGTATTGAGAAAAGGTTTGCCAAATATGATGGGACAAAAGCTATCTTGTGTGGTAGCAAGAACGAGGAAATTGGCAGGATACTTTGTTTTACCACGCAAGACTTCAACATCCCTTACAATTCCCACAGGGCAGATAGTATCACTATTGGCAAGCTGAATAGTGACATCAATGGGTTCTATCTCGACAGGTGCAATCTCGTCTTTAATTTCATCATATAAGGATTGAGGTATTGCACTAACACTAGCACCCACATCACATAAATAATGATAACAATGATCTCCTATCTTAACAGAAACAACAGGCGTGCCAACAACAGGCGTATGTTTGTCTCTAGCATGTGGTTTAGCAATTCTAGCAGCATCTTCACAGAAGTGAATATCATGGCCATCAACAATGTCGGACAAGACATCTTTGATAATAGCAATGCTACGTTCAACTCTAATTTGCTCAGGGGGTGTAGGTGTTCTAATGTAGCCTCTACGTATCACAGTTGGAGCTTTAAAATGATCCTTTATCCTAACAGGGAAAGGTGGTTTCTCAATGTAAGCACTAGGAACATTGGGATCATTATAGGCAATGACTCTCTCTTCAACTGGATTGGGTTTAACTACATTGACTTCTAAGGGAGGATGATATTTAAACCACTTCTCTTTGGGGAGATCAATATGAGTAGCAAATGATTCACACAATGAAGCTGCAATCTGAGAGTCAAGTCCATAGTTAGCGCTAAAATCACAAAAGGTATTTGTTTCAACAAAGGATTTAACGCAATCAAACTTGAAATTCATACCTGACTCCTTACCTTCATCAAGATCCCAATCTTCAGAGTTGCGTTTAATTCTTTCCAATAAATTCCATCTTAAGTCAATATCTCTCTTCATAAAAGAACCGGTACAAGAAGTGTCAAGCATGGCGCGATCATCATGAGAAAGCCGAGCATAGAAGTTCTGAATGATAATTTCTATCGAGAGCTCATGGTTGGGGCATGAATATAACATTGATTTAAGCCTCCCCCAAGCTTGAGCGATGCTTTCTCTGTCACGAGCCCAAAAATTATAAATATAACTCCGATCACTATGTACTAAATGCATAGGATAAAACTTTTGATGAAATTCCAATTTCAACCGATTGTAGTTCCATGATCCAGTATAATCACATAGCCTATACCATGTCAACGCCTTATCCCTCAAAGATAAGGTAAAGACCTTCTTCTTGACCTCATCCTCGGGCAAACCTGCAAGCTTAAGTAAACCATAAACTTCATCTACATAGATTAGATGCAAGTCGGGATGTGATGTTCCATCTCCTATAAAAGGATTAGCCAGCAGTTTCTCAAGCATACCCGAAGGAAATTCATAGCAAATATTTTCAGTAGGGGCAGCAGGTTGAGGAGAAACTCTTTGTGCTTCCGTTCAAGGTGAAGATACCCCGAACAAGCCCCTCAAAGGATTAGTTTCCGTAGTGACAAGTGACGATAAATTTCAGCACACTATATAAATGTTTCCTTACCAAATTCCACTTACCAAAGGCACTTCACTCCCCGGCAACGGTGCCAGAAAAGAGTCTTGATGACCCACAAGTATAGGGATCTATCATAGTCCTTTCGATAAGTAAGAGTGTCGAACCCAACGAGGAGCAGAAGGATTTGACAAGTGGTTTTCAGCAAGGTAATATCTGCAAGCACTGAAATTATCGGTAACAAGTAGTTGTGTGGTGAGAAGATTCATAGCAAGTAGCAAGTAACAAAAGTAACAAAGGTGCAGAAAATTGGCCCAATCCCTTTTGTAGCAAGGGCCAAGTCTGGACAGAGTCTTATAGGAGGTAAAACGCTCCAGAGGACACATGGGAATTTCTGTCAAGCTAGTTTTCATCATGTTCATATGTTTCGCGTTCGTTACTTTGATAGTTTGATATGTGGGTGGACCGACGCTTGGGTACTGCCCTTACATGGACAAGCATCCCACTTATGCTTAACCCCTCTCCCAAGCATCCGCAAATACGAAAGAAGAATTAAGATAAAGTCTAACCATATCATTAAACTAGTGGATCCAAATCAGCCCCTTACGAAGCAGCGCATAAACTAGAGTTTAAGCTTCTTTCACTCTAGCAACCCATCATCTACTTACTACTTCCCAATGCCTTCCTCTAGGCCCAAATAATGGTGAAGTGTTATGTAGTCGATGTTCACATAACACCACTAGAGGAAAAACAACATACAACACATCAAAATATCGAACGAATACCAAATTCACATGACTACTTATTGCATGACTTATCCCATGTCCTCGGGAACAAAAGTAACTACTCACAAAGCATAATCATATTCATGACGAGAGAGGTAATGAGTAGCATCAAAGATCTGAACATATAATCTTCCACCAAGTAATCCAACTAGCATCAACTCCAAAGAGTAATTAACACTACTAGCAACCTTACAAGTACCAATCGGAGTCGTGAGACAGAGATTGGTTACAAGAGATGAACTATGGTTTGGATATGAGATGGTGCTGATGAAGATCTTGATGGTGATGAGTCCCCTCCGTTGAGAGGAGTGTTGGTGATGACGATGGCGATGATTTCCCCCTCCGGTAGGGAAGTTTCCCCGGTACGATCGTCCTGCCGGAGCTCTAGATTGGTTCTGCTCAAGTTCCGCCTCGTGGCGGCAGTGAATCTTCTGAAAAGCGTCCTCTTGATTTTTTCTAGAACAAAACCCTTCTTGTAGAAAAAGAGGGGGGCCAGAGGGCCAAGTGGGAGACCACAAGCCCCCTAGGCGCGGCCAGGAGGGAGGCCGTGCCTAGCAGGCTTGTGGCCTCCTGCTGGCGCCCCTCTGGTACTTCTTCGGCCCAGTCTTTTTTATAAATCCCAAAAAAACCCTCGTTGATTTTCACGTCTTGAGGAGTTGTGTAGAATAGGTATCTCAAACTTGCTCCTTTTTCAGGCCAGAATTCCAGTTGTCGGCATTCTCCCTCTTCATGTAAACCTTGCAAAATAAGAGAGAAAAGGCATAAGTATTGTACCCTGAAGTGTAATAACAGCCCAAAAAGCGATAAATATCAACATAAAATAATGATGCTAAATGGACGTATCATTGGACCACTTATGAGGAAGAAGATTATGATCCCAAGTGGAAGGAAGCAACAAGTTCTGATGAAGAGGAGGCTCCTCTACCCCAACCATGAGACATATATGTGGAATTCAAGAAGTCGAGCCTCCCTGACTCAAGGAAGAAGCCTAAGATTTGGTTACCCCTTCTCGTCTTTTGCAGGAGAGTAAGCAAGAATTATGCCAAAGGGTGTTGAGGCTTCAAGAGGAAATTAACAATGTGAAGGAGCAGAATTTTGTACTCAAGTTTAAGAACTCTGCAACAACTCCACCACCATCACCTCTGACGGAAGACAATTAAACACGGGTATGGGCACTTCCCTTGGCTTGTGCCAAGCTTGGGGGAGTTGCCCTGGTATCGTATCACCATCACATCTTTTGCCTTTACCTTTATCTTAGTTCGATACTTTTTGGTAATATCTTTATCTAGTAAAATAAAGTTCCTAGTATGATCTAGGCCTGAGTTTTGCTTTATGTTACCCCAATGTAATCGAGTTCGCGAGTTATATAATAAGGAGTGTTTTAGTTAATGGCCTTGCTTCATGCCATGATCTAAAGAAAAATAATAATAAAAGAACAAAAGCATGAAAGATCATGTGATGATCTTATGGGAAGTGATGGCTTCACATATGAAAAGAATGTTGCTTGAAACTTGTTGTGGGTGGAAAAACGTAGACCTTGGTCATTGTTGCAATTAATAGGAAGTAATAAAGAAAGAGAGGTTCACATATAAATATATCATCTTTTACACCGTCTATGATTGTGAACACTCATTAAACTATTACATGCTAAGAAGTAGATGTTGGACAAGGAAGACAACATAATGAATTATGTTTGCTTGGTTCCGAACAATGTCATATGACTAGAGATCCCTTAGCATGTGACACTTGCTTCCACCTCAAATCAGCCAAAACTTCCGCACTAAGGAGAGATACTACTTGTGCATCCATAAACCCTCAACCCAGTTTTGCCATGATAGTCCACCATACCTACCTATGGATTGAATAAGATCCCTCAAGTAAGTTGTCATCGGTGCAAGCAATAAAAAAATTGCTCCCTAAATATGTATTATCTATTAGTGTGTGGAAAATAAGCTTTGTACGAACCTGTGATGAGGAAGACATAAAAGCGACAAACTGCATAATAAAGTTCTTTATCACAGGAGGCAATCTAAACTAACGTTCATTCGCACTAAGAGATCACACATCCAAACCTCAAAAGCGCATGACAACCTCTGCTTCCCTCTGCAAAGGGCCTATCTTGTACCTTTACTTTTTATCTTTAAAAGAGTCATGGTGATCAACACAAATTCCTTATTTCGCCATTATCTATATTATTATATCAACTTGGAAGTAAGAAATCATGAATTATTATTGTTGACCTTACCCTTGAGGTAATTAGTTGGGAGGCTAAACTATAAGCCCCTATCTTTCTCTATGTCGAGCTGTAACTTTGATCTCATGAGTACCGCGTGAGTTTTAGCAATTGTAGAAGACTAAAAGATGATTGAGTATGTGGATTTTGTTTACAAGCTCTTATTTGACTCTTTCCGATGTTATGATAAATTGCAATTGCTTCAATGACTAAAGACTATTGGTTGTTAATTCTCAATAAGGTTCTTGATCCACATTTTACATTGTGAAGGAATTGTCACTTTAGCATAACAGATTACATGACGATATTGTTGTTCTAAATATGATCATGATGCCTGCAAGTCTGTATTTTATTTTATCGACACCTCTATCTCTAAACATGTGGGCATATGTATTGATCTCGGCTTCCGCTTGAGGACAAGCGAGGTCGAAGCTTAGGGGAGTTAATACGTCCATTTTGCATCATGCTTTTATATTGATATTTATCGCATTTTGGGATGTTATTACACATTATGGTAGAATACTTATGCATTTTCTCTGTTATTTTATAAGGTTTACATGTAGAGGGAGAACGCCGGCAGCTAGAATTCTGGGCTGAAAAAGGAGCAAGTTTGAGATACCTATTCTGCACAACTCCAAAAGCCATGAAAATCAGCGAGGAATTATTTAGGAATATATAAACAATACTGGGCGGAAGAAAGTACTAGAGGGGAGCCACCAGGAGGTCACGAGCCTGCCAGGTGCGCCCCACCCACCTGGGCGCACCTATGGGACTAGTGGGCCCCCTATTACCCCTCGGCTCCCATCTTCTGCTATATACAGGGTTTCGTCCCAGAAAAATCAAGAGAGAGCTTTCGGGAAGAAACGCCATCGTCATCACCAACACTCCTCTCATCCGAGGGGACTCATCTCCATCAACACCTTCATCAGCACCATCTCATCTCCAAACCCTAGTTCATCTCTTGTAACCAATCTCCGTCTCGCGACTCCGATTGGTACTTGTAAGGTTGCTAGTAGTGTTAATTACTCCTTGTAGTTGATGCTAGTTGTTTTACTCGGTGGAATCATATGTTTAGTTCCTTAATCTTATTCAATACATCTCTAATCATGAACATAATTATGCTTTGTGAGTAGTTACGTTTGTTCCTGAGGACATGGGATAAGTCATGATATAAGTAGTCATGTGAATTTGGTATTCGTTCGATATTTTGATGCGTTGTATGTTGTCTTTCCTCTAGTGGTGTTATGTGAACGTCGACTACATGACACTTCACCATTATTTGGGCCTAGAGGAAGGCATTGGGAAGTAATAAGTAGATGATGGGTTGCTAGAGTGACAGAAGCTTAAACCCTAGTTTATGTGTTGCTTCGTAAGGGGTTGATTTGGATCCACTAGTTTAATGCTATGGTTAGACTTAGTCTTAATTCTTATTTCGTAGTTGCGGATGCTTGCGAGAGGGGTTAATCATAAGTGGGATGTTTGTCCAAGTAAGGGCAGCACCCAAGCACCGGTCCACCCACATATCATACTATCAAAGTAGCGAACACGAATCCTATGAACATGATGAAAACTAGCTTGACAGAAATTCCTATGTGTCCTCGGGAGCGCTTCACGTCATATAAGAGTTCGTCCATGCTTGTCCCTTGCTACAAAAGGGATTGGGCCATCTTGTTGCACCATTGTTACTATTGTTACTTGCTACCCGTTATAAATTATCTTATCACACAACCATCTGTTACCGATAATTTCAGTGCCTGCAGAGAATACCTTGCTGAAAACCACTTGTCATTTCCTTCAGCTCCTCGTTGGGTTCGGCATTCTTACTTATTTAAAGGACTACGATAGATCCCCTACACTTGTGGGTCATCAGGTAACTTTGACTTGCTTTTTCATGTCGAGAATTCCGGCTACCGGTATTCTCCCTCTTTGTGTGAACCTTGGATATTATGAGAGAAAAGGCATTAGAATTACTCCACAAAGTATTCTTATGCATAAAAACATTGTAAATAACAGTATGGAAACATGATGCAAAATGGACGTATCAACTCCCACAAGCTTAGACCTCAGTTGTCCTCAAGCGGAAAACCGAAACCGAAAAACATGTCCACGTGCTTAGAGAGAGAGGTGTCGATAAAAACAAAATACGGACATAGAAGCATGATGCATATTGTTATAGCAGCAACAAACTATATCATAAAACTTTTAT
Organism: Hordeum vulgare subsp. vulgare; assembly: GCF_904849725.1. NCBI lineage: Eukaryota > Viridiplantae > Streptophyta > Magnoliopsida > Poales > Poaceae > Hordeum > Hordeum vulgare. The sequence goes on from NC_058518.1 coordinate 316,392,701, forward strand.
AATATAAGTTTTATCATATAACTTCTCATGAACAAGTAATAATTCATCACAACATCAAAGTATAACGCATAAACCTTATTGGAAACCAACAAACTATGTTCTCACTCAACTTTGCAACACAATTCATCATATTTTCAGGAAGGGTCATGTATCAGAGCCTTTAGGCATGTCCACATGCTTAACCATCATATAATCTTCTATGATTGCTAACACTCACCGCGTACGCATGAACTAAAAGTTCCAACCAAACACATAGAAAGGGAGGGATTATAGTTTTGCCTCCCAACATATTCAACTCAATGGTGATGTCAACAATAATAACTCATACTCACCCATATCCAACTGGATACATGTCCTTAGATCTTCCTCACCACATGATGCTTCCAAAAGAGAGAATAGAAAGGAAAACAGAAGAATACTTTGACTCTTACATAAAAGTAAATGCATAAAAGTAAAAGATAGGCCCTTCGCAGAGGGAAGTAGAGGTCGGCATGCACTTATTTGATTGTATGCGAAATCCCTTAGTGCAAAAGAATGTTACATCATAGTGCCCCTTGTGATAGCAACCTTTATTTTGTAGTTCATCGCTTTTATTACTTTTCCATCACAAGTTTGTACAACGCTTAATTTATCTTACACTAAACAATCCAACACATTTAGAAGCATTTTTATTGCCTTATTGCACCGATGACAACTTACTTGAAGGATCTTACTCAATCCATACGTAGGTATGGTCGAAAATTCAAATAAGATTTGGGTTTAAGGGCAAGCACCACATGTTAAAGGATCTATGACAATATAACTTCTATGTGAATATGAAGAAGCATAACTCATTACATTGTCGTCCTTGTCCAACGTCAATTATTTGGCACAAAATATTTGATGGGAGCTCACAATCACAAAAGATGTCCAAGATAATGTATTTACATGTGAATCTTCTCTTCCCTCATTAACTTTTTCATGAATTGCATTATTGACCAATGTTGTGTTTGTAAATCTCGGGACGAGATTTCTTTGAGTGGGGGTGAGTTGTCACATCCCTGACACCTTAAGCAAGTTAGCTTGTGCTCATGTTTTTCTTTGCATTGCATCTAGGAATTTATCAACAAGAACAAAGCAAATGATGAAGGAAAATGCTAAAACCCTAGCCACTTCTCAAAATGAGGGAAATTCAAACTAGTTAAAATCAATGAACCCAAAATGGCCTCAAGAAAAGTTCAAACTTTCTGATAAATCATGAAAGTAAATGAGCAATGAAGAAAACCATTTTCTTGACATTTTAAGCAATTTAAATAAATGCAAAAAGCTACTGGTTTCAAGTTTTAAATTTGAAATCAGAAACTTTAAACTTTCAAAAATGTTGAAAACTTTAGGAATGGTTGGAAATATTCCAACAAATATTCTAGGGTGCTGAACATAGTTTTTACAAATTATTTGGGAGCTGAAATAAATAGTAGATCAATGTCAGCAATTAAAACAGAATTAAAACAGAAAGAAATGGGAAAAAACCTTACCTGTCGCCTACCCGGCCCAGCCCAGCTCCTCCTGTCGTCTTTCTCCTCGCCAGTAGGAGCAGGAGGTGGCCGCTGCGTCGCCGCGTGCCTCCACGCAGCTCCCTGGCTGCCTGGCCGCCGCTTCGCGCTCGCAAGCACGGGGATAAGCTCCCCGAGGCCGACCCTATCCATTCCCAGCGCCAGGTCCCCCCTCCTCTCAGATCTCTCCTCCCGCCTTCTGCCGCCATTGGAGCCCGAGTAGAGCTCGAGCTCGCCGTCGATCTAGCCGACCCTTCTCCCTCCTGAGCCACGCAGTAGGTCTGCCGCATCCCCCTGAAGCAACCTAGCCACGAGCCCGACGCCCAGATGCAGTGAAACGATGAGAAGCAGTCGTCTTCTTCCTCGGGTCACCGAAGATCGTCGCCGGCGTTCTCCCGCTCCAGGCCGTCCCCGAGCAAACTAGCGCCACCACTGCACTCCCCGTGAGCATGCGGTCTTTTCCCCTAAGCTCTCCCCGTCGATCCCCTCCTCTAGGCTTAGTTCCATCGGAGCCCGACGAGGACCGCCGTTGCAGCTCGTCGCCGGTAGCCCTCCGGTGACGGGTTGGTCCGTCTGAGGCCACCAACAGCCTCAGGACATCATCTAAATGCGTTAGGTGCCCAGCCCAGCGCGTTTTGACCCCGTATTCGATGGCTTCGACGATGGCCGAACTTGGTCGCCACCAAGCTCGTCGCCGGCGTTGATTCCGGCCACCCCAGCCCCTAGGGCTTGTCCCATCGTGCGCGCCGTCGAGTGGTCGTTCTTCCCGTGGTCTCTGCCATGAGTTTGGCCGTCGGAGACGAGTTTCCGAGCCCCCCCCCCCCGACGTTCTGGTGCTCGCCGGAAGCTCCCCGCCGGCGAGGACGACCTCGCCGCCGGTGTATCTCAGTTGTCCTGAGCCACTTACGGGTGGGGCCAGCCTCTGGATAGTTTAGAGATAATAAAAATATATCAGATAACTTAATAAGACACTGACATGTGGGTCCAGTGAGTTTAGTTAACTAAATAAGATTAATCCTAATCTAAAATTGACCAAAGAGACTGACCAGTGGGTCCCACTCGTCAGGTTTGACTTTCAACGGCCAGATGGACCTGTTGATGTCATGCTGATGCAGTAAAAGTATTTTCAATTATAAGAATAACTCCAGAAATGTTTAAAACTTCAAAAATTCATAGAAATTAATCTGTAACTCCAATGAAAATAATTTATATATGAAAAAGTATCAGAAAAATTCAAGGAATCTGAATATGCTATTTTCAATCATGTTTGAAAAAGTTACAGAACCCAAACATGTAGATCAATGAATAAGCCAGTTCTTATAAATACTTTATAAATGGAATATGGAAAGTATTTAAATTTCTTTTTGTTTGACATGATCAAACATTGTTCTAATAACAAACCAGAAACTTAACATGACATCCCATGCATGTTAACATCAAGTTGATCTGAGCATGAGGTCGAATCAATTAAATCGGTATCCAAGCATACCTCATTCGAGGTGATAATTGAATTTAATTCAAATCAACTTCAAACCTAATACATGTTGATTAAAATAGTATATCATCTTGCATTCTCATGCCATGCTCATGCATCATCTTGATTGCATATGCTTGATATTGATTGTTGTCATTTCTTCGGTAGGCTCCGCTCCCCCGGATTCCACGGAATATCCGTCTGACGGATATTGTCCCTCCTCTGAGCAACAAGGCAAGCAACCATTTTGATCATCCCGATAAATCCCATGTTCTTTCTCCTGCACTTGTTTATTGCATTAGGATCAAATGCTTCAACTTCTTTTGCCACGTTAGTTGAACCCACTTCCTTTGCATGACCTATCCTTGTCACAGTAAATAGCCGAACCTTCCAACCTAACATACCTGGTAGTTGCTTGAGCCATGATGTGCCTTATCCTGCTATGCATGCTATGCTTAGAGTTGTGTATGGTCTGTCATTTGGAAGATGAACAGAATTGTGATAATGTGTTCGGTGGGCAAAGGTTGTGTGTTGAACCTGATTTGGTAAAGGTACCGGTGAAAGGCTGTGTAGGAGTACATGGCGGGTTGTTTTATGTAATCCAAGACCAGATACTACCACACGTTGGGATACTTAATTGACCCTCTCGACTTATTAATCGCTTAGTACTCGGTCCAGGAGTTGCAAGTAGTTTCTAGTGTTTATAGTCATGCTGGAGGCCGTGCATGGTGCTGACCTGAGAGGTGGGCTGTGATGCGGTAGGCAGTGGCACGGTGTACCAAGTGGCACCCGGATGGTGGGCATGGGAACCCTGCACACATCGTTTGGGGCTGTGGCAGAAACCTCGGCCGGTCTTCCGTGTGGGTTACCCTTAGATAGGCGTTAAACCTAGACTAGGTACTGGTGTGGTTAACGGTCGTGGCCGACTCCCTCGTTGGGCTTCCGCTTGACGGTTGCCGAGGTGCATGACGTGCACATGGAGATAAGTGGCGAAAGCGTGTGTGACGAAGTACACCCTTGCAGGGTTATGATCTATTCGAATAGCCGCGTCCGCGGATATGGACTACTTGGAGACATGTGTTGATCATAGATAACTTCAATGGCTACTCATAAAATTGTCAACATAAGCGTGAGTGTCGTGGACGGCATTTCCGTATGGAGACGGAATGATTCCACGATGGTGTATTGTTGTGGTGTTAGTGGACTCGTGTGCGAGAAATCAAGTTGTCAAAATTGTTTAAAAATGCAAGTTGTCTAGCCACGAGTCAAATGCTGGCTTTCCGCATGAAACCCCACAATACCTTATTGATACCTTGCATGAGTAGATAGTTATCCTAAAGTCTTGCTGAGTACCTTCGTACTCATGTTTGCTTAATAATTGTTGCGGAGGTTGCTAATGACCCTAATGGAGGGTTCTTCGTAGACATCGACGACGACGAGTAGCTGGTGTCCCAGCTACGATCTGGCCCTAGGTTGGGTCTGTAGTATAGTCAAGCCATGTGCCCTTTTAGTTGCACCTGTCTGTACTCAGACAGCTTTAAACTCTTCCGCTGGCTTGTAACTGAATGACTGCTATTATGGGTCGTGAGACCCTTAGTGTGTAATATTATGTGTGTGGCTCTTCCGAGCCTCTTAAATAAAGCTTGTATGTTTATGGTTATGTTGTGATGCCATCGATGTATCTATACATATCGGTATGCCATGCGTACGTGTGTCGTACTTGATATGTATGGGGTTCGATTACCTAGTCGTGAACTTTAGTAGCACTCCTTACAAGGAAATGCCCCTTTGTGATCCAACGAGCCTTGGTAGTTCGCTACTGCTCCGGACACATTGGTTGAACGGCGTGTGTCCTTCTTAGCTGCTGTGTCTGTCCCCTCTGGGGAAATGTCACGCGAGGTAATGGAGTCCCTGTAGCTTGCTACGACTCGTCTACACTCGCTGGTGACCGACACCTACTTTGTTGGGTCATGTATGCCTGTCCTTGTGCGGTACTGCCACTGTGGTTTGTGACTAGACTTGTCGATCCTGGTTCTTTGACATTGGAATGCTAGCGACACTATTGCATACGTGAGTCAAAAGACGCAAACGGTCCCGGCTAAGGTAAGGCTGCAGCCATGGAGTTAACCGTGCGTGAGACCGCAAAGAGATGCGATGTGTTTCAGGCTGGATTCCTATGACTTAGGATCGGGGTCCCGACAACGTTGGTATCAGAGCCTGACTGACTGTAGGATTACTAAGCCAAACTGGTCGAAGTTGAGTCTAGAATTGCTTCAGTTATATATAACGGAATTGATTGTGGAAGGGAACGTAAGACTCTTGTTCTCTTCTCAAGTTATTCTATTCTGGTCATCCTCGCATTTTCTGCGGGAATTGAGGACTAGGTTACTCATCTTCTTCTAGGCTCGTGTTTCTGATCGGTAGATTATAGGACTACGGGTCAAGAGATATTGGATTTCTTTCATTCCTAGGAAAAAGGAAGTAAGCTTGATGACCAGAGAGTTGAACTTGATAGTTGAGTGGTTACGCTATTCCATTTTGTGTTGTCTCAAAATTTGTTTTTGAGCATTTATAGCTGTTATGCTGCCCAATTTTGCATTCGGAGCTCTAATGCTTTTGCATTACTCTCTATTTATAGATGCCTGGCCGTCCTTCTCGTCAGGTGGTACGTCTGACCAGGTGCATTGATGTACCGGGTCATAAGGCCATGCTGGTCAGGGTGATGTTGGTGTGCGGTTACCGCTGGTACCCTGAGTACACAGTGGAGGAACAGTACCGAGACTTCAACCAGAGCCAGTATATCTGCACTGTTAGGGTATTTCCAGACTACCCTGGAGCTGAGGAGCCAATCCATTGGTCCTATGGGTTGGGAGTCACTGTTGACACGGCAGTACAAGATGCTGCCTATTCAATGCTGACCATTATGAGGGCAAGACATGCACTGCTGCAGAATTCAGAGTTCTGCTATGTTCCGGCCTCTCAGCCTGGTGAAGAGGGATACCTCAGTGGAGTCTATTTTGATTCTTCTATGGAGGATCCACTACTGCAGTCCACAGTTGAGATGCTAGAGAACAGAGATAGGGATGCTCGTGCTCTTCGCATGGAGCTTTATGCTACCCGTGCCCGTGTGTGGACGGCTTTGACGCAGCTGGCACCGGTAGTCCAGACAAGGTACGGAGAGATGGAGATGCTGAATCCTGTTAGGACTCATCTTCCGGCCCACGTTGACTGGCCAGCTATAGGAGGAGTCACACCTCTTCGGGACCCCTCTTACCACCAGTCAGGGGACCAAGGCCACATCCGTGTCCTTACGGATCCCAGGGATCTCAAGCTAGAGTGTTTCCTGATCCACAGGTTGAGCTTCCAGGTCATGGAGGTAATCTCTATGAGATGTTCTATGCGGATGCCTGAGCTGTGAGCGGAAGGATAGTATGGTAGTAGCTGTACGTTCACAGTCCTGCGTGACTTGTGAAGTATGCCGGTGATGTGAAATGAAATCCGGAGGCCTAGATAAATAATGTATAGGAAGCTTGTAAGCCTCTGATGAGTAGTTTCATAATTTCAGTAGTTTTCTCTTCGGTTAAGGTTGTACTGAACTACGTAAGGGTGTGTATGAACCATGGTGTATATATAGCAGTTGCTTGTTACCATGCTGTTCGGATATTCATTTCCGCATTCCGTGTGTTCAGTACATTCTTAATCCATAGCTAGTATTGATGTGATATTGGTCAAAGCTGTGAGTTTGTTTGTCAGGATGGTGTTCACCAGGTTGAACCGTGCCCCTGGTCATGAGCAAGGCGAGGGTAGTCAAGCCTCGCAGGAAGACCTGCCTCACCCGCTGTTAGAGAAGTGATGCTTGAGGCAGAGAGAAACAAAAGGGAGACCAACCGACTGTTAGAGCGTATTGAGCAGAATACGGCTCGACAGCCTAGGAATGCTTCAGTGTCCCTCAATGACTTTGTGAAGCTGAATCCTCCAAAGTTTCATCATTCCGTCGATCCCCTCGACGCTGATGACTGGTTGTGCAGCATCTCACGCAAGATTCGCTCTGCGAATGTGTCTGAGCAAGATAAGGTGACCTTTGCGGCGTATTTCCTCGAGGGACCCGCCAATCTGTGGTGGGAGAACTTTGAAGCTATATGCGTCCCGCTGAACCAGTAGCCACATGGGCAGACTTCAGTGCAACTTTTCGTCTGCACCATATTCCAGAGGGCCTGATGGACAGAAAGAGAGAGGAGTTCTGTGCCTTCACTCAGGGCAAGTTGTTTGTGGATGCCTATAGCCGCGAGATCGGTAACCTCGCCCGCTATGCAATAGAGGAGGTGTCTACTGACGCCAAGAAGCAAGCAAGATTCCGTAAGGGTCTGAGCCCTGAGCTTCGTCGTGATCTGTGCCTCCACGAGTGTGCAAGCTTTCAAGCCCTGGTCAACAAGGCGATCAGCGCCGAGACTGGTCATACTGACTTCGAAGCCACAAGGAAGCACTCCCGTGACTTTGGCTCTTCTTCTGGTTCCGCGTTTCCCAAATGCAGACTGTGGATTCCGAACAGTTCTTTGCCGCCAAGATACACTCCGAGGCCATCCTACGTGGCGCCTCAGACGAATCAGGCGAGACGTACAGTTTTCTATATCCCAGCTCGTTTTCATCGAGCCTTCCCCCCGTTTGGAGTATAGCCAAGTGGTAAGGCATCGGTTTTTGGTACCGGCATGCAAAGGTTCGAATCCTTTTACTCCAGAGCATACTTATTCTAGAAAATAGAAAAAGAAAAAGAAAGTCTCATCCCTAATAAATAAATGAAAGTAGATTTACATTCTTTTTGTATTTCTAGGGGGAATGTTGAGGCAAACTTACGATGCTGACAAGCTGGTTAGGTGCCGAGTTGGATTAGACATCGCAGGTTTCAGTTTAAGAATTGGGAAGAGGTTAAGAACCTACTGGAATCCACTGCGAGGGGAAGTGCTGAAGTGAAGAAAAGCCCCAATTTTGGAGAGGATTGCATAATTCGAGAGTCGAATTGGAGCAAAGCCGTGATCTGGTAGGCGACTGGTACAAGTGCTAGACTGGAGCTGGACAAGAAGCGTTGAGCAGGAACTTGAGCAATTCAAGAAACCTTAGAAGAAACTGGATATGTGGCAACAAGAAGGGCTTAGCCAGAATCAGTGTCTTTGGCAAAAGCTTATGGTGGTCCAACAAGCAATGCTGCACCACGTGCCAACCAAGTGATATGCTACAAGTGTGGAGAACCAGGGCACTATTCCCGTGAGTGTCCTTAGAATGTGGGTGCCAACCAAACCGGAAAGTCCGTCGGGCAAGCCAAGTCGGGCAAAGCTTACTATGTGAAGCTAACTCCTGCACGTGGCCGTGTGAACTATGTGTTAGCAGAAGAAGCTGCAGAGGATCCCGACGTCATGCTGGGTACGCTTCTTGTTAATCATCACCCAGCGTCTGTTCTCTTTGACACTGGGTCTTCTCATTCCTTCATTTCAAAAAGTTATGCACAGTTGCATAACATGTCTTTTTGTGATATGCCAATTCCATTGGTTGTCCAAACTCCTGGTAGTAAATGGCAAACCTCTAGGATAACCTATGACAATGAAATTCTAGTTAACAGGCTAGTTTTTCTAGCCTAATTCATAGCATTGAAATCTTTGGATATTAATATCATCTTGGGCATGGACTAGATGTCAGCTCACTATGCCAAGATTGATACCCATTCTAGAAATGTCCAGCTTACCCATCCCTCGGGTGAGATAGTAAATGTCTCAACTCTAGTTGCCAAATGCCAACTCTATTCCTTAAATGCCAACCCTCTTCCGCAATTTGAAGACATCCCGGTAGTCCGTGACTTTCCGGATGTCTTTCCAGAGGAACTGCCAGGAATTCCACCTGACAGAGATGTGGAGTTTGTGATAGATCTTGTTCCGGGAACTGTCCCAATAGCCAGAAGACCTTATAAGATGGCACCCCTGGAGCTAGCTGAACTTAAGAAGCAATTAGATGAGGCCTTGAACAAAGGTTTCATTCGTCCTAGCTCTTCTCCTTGGGCTTGCCCCGTCCTCTTCGTCAAGAAGAAAGACGGAACGGATCGGATGGTTGTAGATTACCGACATGTTAATCTGGTCACCATAAAGAACAAGTATCCGCTTCCCAGGATCAACGATCTGTACGATCAGCTCGCTGGATCCTCAGTCTTCTCCAAAATGGATTTGAGGTTGGGATACCATCAAATCAAGATCAAGAACGGGGACATTCCAAAAACGGCTTTTGTTACTCGTTATGGCCAATACGAGTACACCGTCATGTCCTTCGGTTTAACCAATGCCCCAGCCACCTTCTCTCGTCTGATGAATTCAATCTTCATGGAGTATTTGGATAAATTCGTCGTGGTATACCTCGACGATATTCTCATTTACTCGAAGAACGAACAAGAACATGCCGAGCATCTAAGGCTGGTATTGATGAAACTTCGAGAGCATCGCCTTTATGCCAAGTTTTCAAAATGTGAATTCTGGTTACCAGAAGTGACCTATCTGGGTCACGTAATCTCTAGTAAGGGCATTGTTGTCAATCCCGAGAGAGTTGAAGCTGTCCTTGATTGGACTCAAACTGAATTGGTTAAGCAAGTTAGGAGTTTTCTTGGTCTAGAGAGCTATTGTCGCCGCTTTGTCGAGAATTTCTCCAAGGTTGCAAAGCCTCTAACTGAACTCCTCAAGAAAGATAAAAAGTTCGAGTGGACACCACAGTGTGAGCATAGTTTTCACGAACTGAAAAGACGCCTGACTTCCGCACCTGTGTTGCTACCACCAGATTTTTCTAAGGACTTTGTTATCTATTGCGACGCCTCGCGACAAGGATTAGGTTGCATTCTCATGCAAGATCGTCATGTGATCGCATACGCATCTCGACAGTTGCGTCCACATGAGGATAATTATCCCACACATGACCTTGAGCTTGCAGCTGTGGTCCATGCACTAAAAACCTGGCGACATTACCTTTTGGGTAATCGTTGCGAAATATTTTCTGATCACCAAAGTCTGTAATATATCTTCACCCAACAGGATTTGAATCTTAGGCAAAGACGGTGGGTTGAGTTGATCTCGGATTATGACTTAGGGATAACTTACACCCCGGGGCAGGCCAATGTTATGGCCGATGCACTAAGTCGTAAATCTTATTGTAACAATTTGATGCTACAACAAGGTCAACCACATCTCTATGAGGACTTTCAGAAGTTGAATCTTCATATTGTTCCTCAAGTATTCCTTTCTACCTTGGTGGCGAAGCCTACTCTTAGGGATCAAATCATAGCCATGCAAGCTTATGACAAGGGTATATCTCGGATCAAGGAGAATATTGCTAGCGGTAACGCTAGGGATTTCTCCATCAATGAGAAAGGTGTTGTGTTCATTCAGAACCATTTAGTGGTTCCTAAGAGCAAACCTCTGCGGCAATTGATCCTTAGGGAGGCTCATGATTCTCCTCTCACCATTCATCCCGGTAGTACTAAGATGTATCAGGATCTACGCCAGAGGTTCTGGTGGACTAGGATGAAGAGAGAAATTGCTGAGTTCATTGCTAACTGCGATGTTTGTCGTCGAGTTAAGGCAGAACATCAAAGGCCTGCTGGCACCCTTCAACCTCTAGCTATTCCTGAATGGAAATGGGATAAAGTTAGTATGGATTTCATTACCGGATTTCCCAAGACCAAGAAAGGAAATAATGCTATCTTTGTGGTCATTGACCGTCTTTCCAAAGTGGCTCATTTTCTTCCCGTTCGTGAGAGTATAACAGCTAGCCAGGTAGCAGAGTTATATGTCTCTCGAATAGTGTCTCTTCATGGTGTTCCCCTGGAGATTAACTCGGACCGTGGAAGTATCTTTACTTCTCGCTTCTGGGAAATTTTTCAGAATGCCATGGGGACTCACCTATCTTTTAGCACTGCTTTCCATCCCCAATCAAGTGGTCAAGTAGAAAGAGTGAATCAAATCCTAGAAGATATGCTCCGAGCTTGTGTTATATCGTTCGGTATGAATTGGGAGAAGTGCCTTCCATTCGCCGAATTCGCTTATAACAATAGTTATCAATCAAGCTTGGGCAAAGCCCCTTTTGAAGTTCTCTATGGATGAAGATATCGAACACCTCTTAATTGGTCAGAAACCGGAGAGAGGCAACTCTTTGGCCCGGACATGATCCAGGATGCATAAGAGCAGGTTCGCATTATTCGTGAAAAGTTGAGAACAGCCCAGTCTCGTCAAAAGAGCCAATATGATCGTCATCATAAGGCTGTGACCTTTGAAGTTGACGAGAAGGCTTACCATCGGGTTACACCTTTGAAGGGTACCCATCGATTCGGTATCAAGGGCAAGTGGCTCCTCGTTACATAGGTCCTTTTCGCATTCTTGCCAAACGAGGAGAAGTTGCCTACCAGTTGGAACTTCCTCCGCATCTTTCCAAGGATCATGATGTCTTCCACGTCTCGCAACTCAGGCGTTGCTTTTCGGATCCTATCCGTGAAGTGGACCACGAAACGCTTGATCTCCAAGATAACCTTGCATACCCGTGCGTATTCTTGATCAAGCTGAGCGTACCACTCGACGTCGAAACCTCAAGTTTCTTAAAGTTCAATGGTCAAATCATTCTGAAAAGGAGGCACCTTGGGAAAGAGAGGATCGTCTCCGACTTGAATATCCTGCCTTATTCCCAACGACTTCTAAATCTCGGGACGAGATTTCTTTGAGTGGGGGTGAGTTGTCACATCCCTGACACCTTAAGCAAGTTAGCTTGTGCTCATGTTTTTCTTTGCATTGCATCTAGGAATTTCTCAACAAGAACAAAGCAAATGATGAAGGAAAATGCTAAAACCCTAGCCACTTCTCAAAATGAGGGAAAATTCAAACTAGTAAAAATCAATGAACCCAAAATGGCCTCAAGAAAAGTTCAAACTTTCTGATAAATCATGAAAGTAAATGAGCAATGAAGAAAACCATTTTCTTGACATTTTAAGCATTTTAAATAAATGCAAGAAGCTACTGGTTTCAAGTTTTAAATTTGAAATCAGAAACTTTAAACTTTCAAAAATGTTGAAAACTTTAGGAATGGTTGGAAATATTCCAACAAATATTCTAGGGTGCTTAACATAGTTTTTACAAATTATTTGGGAGCTGAAATAAATAGTAGATCAATGTCAGCAATTAAAACAGAAAGAAATGGGAAAAAACCTTACCTGACGCCTAGCCGGCCCAGCCCAGCTCCTCCCGTCGTCTTCCTCCTCGCCACTAGGACCAGGAGGTGGCCACTGCGTCGCCGCGTGCCTCAACGCAGCTCCTTGGCTGCCTGGCCGCCGCTTCGCGCTGGCAAGCACGGGGATAAGCTCCCCGAGGCCGACCCTATCGATTCCCAGCGCCAGTTCCCCCCTTCCTCTCGGATCTCTCCTCCCGCCTTCTGCCGCCATTGGAGCCCAAGCAGACCTCGTGCTCACCGTCGATCTAGCCGACCCTTCTCCCTCCTGAGCCACGCAGTAGGTTCGCCGGATCCCCCTGAAGCTCCCTAGCCACGAGCCCGACGGCCAGATGCAGTGAAACGACGACAAGCAGTCGTCTTCTTCCTCGGGTCACCGAAGATCGTCGCCGGCGTTCTCCCTCTCCAGGTCGTCCCGGAGCAAACTAGCGCCACCACTGCACTCCCCGTGAGCATGCGGTCTTTTCCCCTAAGCTCTCCCCGTCAATCCCCTCCTCTAGGCTTAGTTCCATCGGAGCCCGACAAGGACCGCCGTTGCAGCTCGTCGCCGGTAGCCCTCCGGCGACGGGTTGGTCCGTCTGAGGCCACCAACAGCCTCAGGACATCATGTAGATGCGTTAGGTGCCCAGCCCCGCGCGTTTTGACCCCGTATTCGATGGCTTCGACGATGGCCGAACTTGGTCGCCCCCAAGCTCGTCGCCGGCGTTGATTCCGGCCACCCCAGCCCCTGGGGCTTGTCCCATCGTGCACGCCGTCGAGTGGCCATTCTTCCCGTGGTCTCTGCCGTGAGTTTGGCCGTTGGAGACGAGTTTCCGAGCCCCCCCCCCGACGTTCTGGTGCTCGCCGGAAGCTCCCCGCCGGCGAGGACGACCTCGCCGCCGGTGGATCTCAGCTTGCTGAGCCACTGACGGGTGGGGCCAGCCTCTGGATAGTTTAGAGATAATAAAAATAAATCAGATAAATTAATAAGACACTGACATGTGGGTCCAGTGAGTTTAATTAACTAAATAAGATTAATCCTAATCTAAAATTGACCAGAGAGACTGACCAGTGGGTCCCACTGGTCAGGTTTGACTTTCAACGGCCAGATGGACCTGCTGATGTCATGCTGATGTAGTAAAAGTATTTTCTAGTATCAGAATAATTCCAGAAATGTTTAAAACTTCAAAAATTCATATAAATTAATCTGTAACTCCAATGAAAATAATTTATATATGAAAAAGTAGCAGAAAAATTCAAGGAATCTGAATATGCTATTTTCAATCATGTTTGAAAAAGTTACATAACCCAAACATGTAGATTAATGAATAAGTCAATTCTTATAAATACTTTATAAATGGAATATGGAAAGTATTTAAATTTATTTTTGTTTGACATGATAAAACATTGTTCTAATAACAGACCAGCAACTTAACATGACATCCCATGCATGTTAACATCAAGTTGATCTGAGCATCAGGTCGAATCAAATAAATCGGTATCCGAGAATACCTCATTTGAGGTGATAATTGAATTTAATTCAAATCAACTTCAAACCTAATACATGTTGATTATAATAGTATATCACCTTGCATTCTCATGCCATGCGGCATCATCTTGATTGCATATGCTTGATATTGATTGTTGTCATTTCCTTCGGTAGGCTCCGCTCCCCCGGATTCCACCGAATATCCGTCTGACGGATATTGTCCCTCCTCTGAGCAACAAGGCAAGCAACCATTTTGATCATCCCGATAAATCCCATGTTCTTGCTCCAGCACTTGTTTATTGCATTAGGATCAAATGCTTCAACTGCTTTTGCCACGTTAGTTGAACACACTTCCTTTTCATGACCTATCCTTGTCACAGTAAATAGTCGAACCTTGCAACCTAGCATACCAGGTAGTTGCTTGAGCCATGATGTGCCTTATCCTGCTATGCATGCTATGCTTAGAGTTGTGTATGGTCTGTCATCTGGAAGATGAACAGAATTGTGATAATGTGTTCGGTAGGAAAAGGTTGTGTGTTGAACCTGATTTGGTAAAGGTACCGGTGAAAGGCTGTGTAGGAGTACATCGGGGTTGTTTCATTGGAACCGTCCTTAGGAACTGAGTTCCGTGTATGTAATCCAAGACTAGATACTACCACACGTTGGGATACTTAATTGACCCTCTCGACTTATTAATCGCTTAGTACTCGGTCCAGGAGTTGCAAGTAGTTTCTAGTGTTTATAGTCATGCTGGAGGCCGTCCATGGTGCTGACCTGAGAGGTGGGCTGTGATGCGGTAGGCAGTGGCACGGTGTACCAAGTGGCACCCGGATGGTGGGCTTGGGAACCCTACGCACATTGTTTGGGGCCGTGGCGGAAACCTCGGCTGGACTTTCGTGCGGGTTACCCTCAGATAGGCGATAAACCTGGACTAGGTACTGGTGTGGTTAACGGTCGTGGCCGACTACCTCGCTGGGCTTCCGCTTGAAGGTTGCCGAGGTGCATGACGTGCACATGGCGATAAGTGGCGAGAGCGTGTGTGACGAAGTACACCCCTGCAGGGTTATGATCTATTCGAATAGCCGCTTCCGCGGATATGGACTACTTGGAGACATATGTTGATCATAGATAACTTCAATGGCTACTCATAAAATTGTCAAGATAAGCGTGAGTGTCGTGGACGGCATTTCCGTATGGAGACGGAATGATTCCACGATGGTGTATTGTTGTGGTGTTAGTGGACTCGTGTGCGAGAAATCAAGTTGTCAAAATTGTTTAGAAATGCAAGTTGTCTAGCCACAAGTCAAATGCTGGCTTTCCGCATGAAACCCCACAGTACCTTATTGATACCTTGCATGAGTAGATAGTTATCCTAAAGTCTTGCTGAGTACCTTCGTACTCATGTTTGCTTAATAATTGTTGCAGAGGTTGCTAATGACCCTAATAGATGGTTCTTCGTAGACATCGACGACGACGAGTAGCTGGTGTCCCAGCTATGATCTAGCCCTAGGTTGGGTCTGTAGTATAGTCAGGCCATGTGCCCTTTTAGTTGCACCTGTCTGTACTCAGACAGCTTTAAACTCTTCCTCTGGCTTGTAACTGAATGACTGCTATTATGGGTCATGAGACCCTTAATGTGTAATATTATGTGTGTGGCTCATCCGAGCCTCTTAAATAAAGCTTGTATGTTTATGGTTATGTTGTGATGCCATCGATGTATCTATAGATATCGGTATGCCATGCGTACGTGTGTCGTACTTGATTTGTATGGGGTTCGATTACCTAGTCGTGAATTTTGGTAGCACTCCTTACAAGGAAATGCCCCTTTGTGATCCAACGAGACTTGGTAGTTCGCTACTGCTCCGGACACATTGGTTGACCGGCATGTGTCCTTCTTAGCTGCTGTGTCTGTCCCCTCTGGGGAAATGTCACGCGAGGTAATGGAGTCCCTGTAGCTTGCTACGACTCGTCTACACTCGCTGGTGACCGACACCTGCTTTGTTGGGTCATGTATGTCTGTCCTTATGCGGTACTGCCACTGTGGTTTGTGACTAGACTTGTCGATCCGGGTTCTTTGACATTGGAATGCTAGCGACACTATTGCATCCGTGAGTCAAAAGACGCAAACGGTCCCGGCTAAGGTAAGGCTGCAGCCGTGGAGTTAACCGTGCGTGAGACCGCAAAGAGATGCGATGTGTTACAGGCTGGATTCCTATGACTTAGGATCGGGGTCCCGACACCAATACTTGAGTCTCCTGTTGTGGTGAAGATGATGAAGGTGGTTGTGATGATAAGGTAGGTTTATCTTGTTTGCATCGGAGACTAAAGTTGGAATCCCTAAGCTCCTCGTTATCTAGCTCAAGCTGCAGTATCTTCTTGCACAATGCCTCCTTGATCTCCATCAAAAAGCGAGGAGGGATTGGTTCCTCTTCATCTTCTTCACCTGAGAACCACATATAAGGAAAGGTGTCTTTGAAGATGTTTTTGTCCAAGGGCTGGTGAGAAACTGGGCACTCTCCTTCTGATTTTTGAAACAACACATTTTTAGGTCTGCTAGGAAAACAACACAAAACAAGAACACGTAATTTCTTCGTGATACGGTGGTGAACAAGTTTGGGAAACATGCAAAACTAGGGGAAAACGGAGTCGGCAAGGTGGCCGAGGTGGGCACAACCCACCTAGGCGCGTCTGGGGCGCCTGGTCCGCCCTAGAGTCTTGTGCCCTCCTCGGGTGCCTTTGGGGCTGTTTCTTATTTTCCTAAATTTTAGAACCTTCTAAAACTGAAAGAAAATAGTTTTGTGGATTTTTCGGAGTCTGTTTACTTACTATATCACATACCTCTTATTTCAGGGATTCTAGAGTGTTTTGGAAGGTTTCTTTTATGTGTTCTTCTGGCGTCATGGTTTGAATAATATTACTTCCAACATTAATGGGCATACATGTGATATAGTGTTTAATTCTTTGACCATTGACAACCTTCTCTTTAGTACCTTCGGAGTTATTTATTTTGACAGCTTCAGAACGATAAACCTCCTCGATAATATATGGTCCTTCCCATTTGCAGAGAAGTTTACCTACAAAGAATCTGAAACCTGAGTTGTATAGAAGAACATATTGTCCAATTTTATATTCTCTCTTTTGGATATTATTTTATCATGCCACCTCTTAACTTTTTCTTTAAATAACTTAGCATTTTCATAAGCTTGGGTTCTCCATTCATCGAGTGAGCTACTATCAAATAACATCTTTTCACCGGCAAGTTTGAAATCATAGTGGAGTTCTTTTATTGCCGAATATGCTTTATGTTCTAACTCAAGTGGAAAATGACAAGCTTTTCCATAAACCATTTTGTAAGGATACATACCCATAGGATTTTTATATGTTGTTCTGTGAGCCAAAGTGCATCATCTAATTTCTTAGACCAACTCTTTCGGGACCTATTAACAGTTTTTGTAATATTAATTTTATTTCTCTATTGCTAAGTCCAACTTGACCACTTGATTGTGGGTGGTAGGGTGAAGCAATTATATGGTTAACATCATAGTTAGCAAGCATTTTATGGAAACCGCAATGAATAAAATGTGAACCACCATGAGTCATTAAATATCTAGGGACTTCAAACCTAGGGAAAATAACTTCTTTAAGCATTTTAATGGAAGTGTTATGATCAACACTACTAGTTGGAATAGCTTCTACAAATTTAGTAATGTAATCCACAGCAACCAAAATGTGAGTATACCCATTAGAGGAAGGAAAAGGTCCCATATAATTAAAACCCCAAACATCAAATCATTCAACAGCAAGTGAATAATTCATAGGAATTTCTTAACGTTTACCAATATTACCAATTCTTTGACATTCATCATAAGATAGAACAAACTTACGGGCATCCTTGAAGAGAGTAGGCCAATAAAAACCAGATTGCAATACCTTCTGAGCAGTTCTATATCCAGCTTGATGTCCTCCATAAGCTTCGGAGTGACATTTCCGTAGGATTTGGTCATGTTCATGCTCAGGTACATGATGTCCCACAAGCGTATGGGATCACAGTAGTTTTCGAGGGTAGAGTATTCAACCCAAATTTATTGATTCGCTCACAAGGGGAAGCTAAAGAATATTCTCAAGTATTAGCAACTGAGTTGTCAATTCAACCACACCTGAAAGATTAGTGTCTCCAAGCAAAGTATCACTAGCAAGGTAGTATAATAGCAATGGTGCCAGAAAAAGTTTTGACAATCCCCAGCAACGGCGCCAGAAAAAGACTTGTTGACGGGATGTTAGCGCCAACAAAGTCTTGCAACAAGTAACAGCGGAGTAGCAAGGAACAGTAGTAGTAGTAGCAAAGTAACAAGTAACAGCAGCAAAGTGACAGCAGCAACAAAGTGGACCAATCCCTCTTGTAGCAAGGGACAAGCCTAGGCAAAGTAACATAGCGAGGACCAGTAGTAAAAGACTCGTAGGCAGTGGATCGGTGATGGATGAGTATGAGGATGTGATTCATCATGTAACAGCTATAACACGGAGAGATATGTGGCTAGCTCCCGTTCATAAATCTAATGTAGGCATGTATTCCGTATGTAGTCATACGTGCTTAGGGAAAAGAACTTGCATGACATATATTGTCCATCCCTCCCGTCGCAGCGGGGTCCTAATGGATATTAAGGTTCTCCTTTAAATAAAGAATCGGACCAACGCATTAACACGCAGTGAGTACATGAACTCCTCATACTATGGTCATCTCCGGGAGTGGTTCCGACTATTGTCACTCCGGGGTTGCCGGATCATAACACATAGTAGGTGACTACAACTTGCAAGATAAGATCTAAAACACACATATATCGGCGACAACATAATAGGTTCAGATCTGAAATCCTGGCACTCGGGCCCTAGTGACAAGCATTAAGCATAGCCAAGTAGTAGCAACATCAATCTAGAATATGGTGGATACTAGGGATCAATCCCCGTCAAGAACTAACTCGGTTACATGATAGATCTCATCCAACTCATCACCGTCCAGCAAGCCTACGATGAGATTACTCACGAACGATGAAGAGCGTCATGGAATTGTCGATGGAGAAAGCTTGATGATGACGATGATGACGATTTCCCTTCTCCGGAGCCCGAAACGGACTCCAGATCTGCCCTCCAGATGAAGAACGGGATGTGGCAGCGCCTCCGTATTGCAAAACCTGATGAAACCTTTTCTCTAATTTTTTTTTCCACGCGAAACGGAAGATAGAGAACTGAGATTGGGTGCGGTGGTGCCACGTGGGCCCCACAAGCCCTCATGGCGCGGCCATAGGGGGTGGCCGCGGCCCAGGGGCTTGTGGCCCACTGGCACGCCCCCTCACGTGGATCTTTGCGCATGTATTTTTCTTTTATTCCAGAAAAAATCTCCGTAAATTTTCAGGATGTTTCGAGAACTTTAATTTCTGCACAAAAACAACACCATGGCAATTCTGCTGAAAACAGAGTCAGTCTGGGTTAGTTCCATTCAAATCATGCAAATTAGAGTCCAAAACAAGGGCAAAAGATTTCAGAAAAGTAGATACGACGGAGACGTATCAACTCCCCCAAGCTTAAAGCCTTGCTTGTCCTCAAGCAACTCAGTTGACAAACTGAGAGAGACAAAAGAAAAACATTGACGAAATCTGTTTGATCTTGTTGTTGCAACTATGTCTAACTCATAACCAGAGTTTCAGCAAGATCACAAGCAAACCACATAAGCAAATGACATCTAGGTCTAACGGTAAACTCATATCAATGGCATAATCAACTAGCGAGCAAATAATAATAAGCCTCAAATGTCAACACTTCAATCAAAACAACATGAAGCAGTACGAATAGATGGTATCTCGCTAGCTCTTTCTGAGACCGCAAAACATAAATGCAGAGCACCTTCAAAGACCAAGGGTTACTAAACACTGTATTTCAAGGCAATGAAGATCCAGTCATAGTCATACTCAACACAGTTAAAAGCAAAGCATAAAAATGACAGAGGTGCTCTCTAATTGGTTCTTTTGTAAGAGGAGGATGACTCAACAGGAACATAAAGAGACAGGCCCTTCGTAGAGGGAAGCATTGATTTGCAGAGGTTCCAGAGCTCATGCTTTTAAAACAGAGATAATAATTTTGGGTGGCATGCTTTCATTGTCAATGCAATGACTAAGAGTTCTCAACATCTTCCATGCTACACATGCTATAGGCGGTTCCCAAACAGAAAAGTAAAGTTTTGACTCCCCCACCACCAATAAATCACAATCCAAGGCTAGCCGAATCCTCGGGTACCGTCCAAACTAACATCAATCCTAGGGGAGTTTTGTTTGCAATTATCTTTTCGATTTGAGTATGGAACTGGGAATTCCAATTACCGGCCCCTTTCTCGTGAATGATAGTGAATAGACACATATCAAGGATAACACGCCTAGCATGGAAGATACCAATAGCCCCTGTCACCACATGAGCGGTTCGGGCATGCAAAACAGATTTTTTCTTGAAGGTTTAGAGAATGGCATATGCAAATTTACTTGGAACGGCAGGTAGATACCGCACATAGGTAGGTATGGTGGACTCATATGGCACAACTTTGGGTTTATGGGAGTGGATGCACAAGCAGTATTCCCGCTTAGTACAAGTGGAGGCTAGCAAAAGACTGGGAAGCGACCAACTAGAGAGCGACAACAGTCATCAAAATGCATTGAGATTAACTAACATTGAGTGCAAGCATGAGTAGAACATAAATCACCATGAACATGACCATCATAGAGGCTATGTTGATTTTGTTTCAACTACATGCGTGAACATGCGCCAAGTCAAGCCACTTGAAATATTCAAAGGAGGATACCATCCTATCATACTACATCATAGTCATGTCAACATTCATGTTGGCAACCAAGACAAACCATTATAAGCTCCTAGATAAGTAAGCATGGCATAAGCAACTATGATCTCTAAGTTGTCATTGCAAACATGTTTCTCTCACAACAAAGCTGAATCAGGCATGATGAGCTAGTCATATTTACAAAAACAAAATAGATCGAGTTCATACCAGCTTTTCCAGGCTCAGTCACTTCATCGTATATCGTCATTATTGCCTTTCACTTGCACGACCGACTGATGTGAACAATAATAAGCGTGCTTGTGCATTGGACTAACGCTGGAATCTACAGGCAAACACAAAGGAGAAGACAAAGTAATATGACTCTTTGAAAGCTAAACAGGTATGCATGCAAGAGACACTAAACATTGTAACCAATATCTTCTACCTTGACCCAAAGAAAAAGAAAACTATCTACACAGGAAAGCTCCCAACAAGCAAAAGAAGAAAAGAAAATATTTTTTGGTTTTCTCAAACTAGACAGACACACGAAAAGAAAAGATAAAAAGAAAATAAACTAGCATGGATGATTTAGTGGCAAAGTGTGAACACCGGCTAACAAAGTGAAAGCATAAGCAAGAATGTAAAGTCGGTGAGAACACGTACTCCCCCAAGCTTAGGCTTTTCGCCTAAGTTGGTCTACTCCCAAGGAGGGAAATAACCAGCTCCGGGGTAGTCCGGAGTGGACTGTGGATGCCACTGCTGTGTGAGCTCCTCTGGCTCCCACTAATAAACTCGCGTCTGGTACTCGAGTGGCGGCTCGGGCACGGGCACCTGTGGTTGGGCCAACCCCAATATACGTAGATGTCCGAGGGTGAAAAGGATAGAGATGGACCTAGAGGGGGGTTAATAGGTACAAATCCAAATTTTAATAATTACTTAGCAATTTTAGGCAAAAGTGCGGAATATAAGTGTAAGCCTAATAATTCCTATGACAAAGAGTAAGCTATTTAGAGTGAAGTAAGACAAGCGGTAAACAATAATCAAATACAAGTATGTAATAAGGATTAACACAAGTAGAGAGTTAGGGTTAGGAATAACCGAAACTCCGAGAGAGCCAAGGATGTATCCCGATGTTCACTTCCTTGGAGGGAAGCTACGTCACCATTAGAGGGGCGGATGTTACCTCGAAGGCACACCAACGCCACGAAGGCTCACCCTATTCTCCCTTTGAGATAACTCCACGAAGGCATTTCTCTACCACTAGTGGTAAGCCTTGAGGTGGCTTCCAAACCTTCACCAACTTTCCGGGGGATATCACAATGGTTTTATTCCTCTCCGAAGACTCCTACCGCCTAGGAGTCTCCAACTTCCAAGAGTAACAAGATCACAGGGATTGCTCAAAACTTGCTCAAATCACAAATCACTTTGGTGGGATGGAGGAGAGGGGGACGATCTATCTTTCGATTGGAACAACACTCAAAGGGACTCACAAATGCTCTTGGGATCTAGGATTTGGTGTTGACAAGAGTGAGTGAGAGGAAAGGTGTTCTTGGGTGTATTCTAGCTGTGTTGACCCCCCTTTCACGAGGTGGGAGAAGAGTATATATAGTGGGGAGTGAAATCCAGCCGCTGGAGGTACTTTAAGTCACACAGGGTCCGTACGTCCGACAGTTGCCGGAAGTCCGGGCGTCCGCGAGAGGTCGGACGTTTGACAGAGGTCGGTCGTTCGAGGCCTGTAGATATGACTGAAACTATTTTGAATTTATCAGCGACCGGACGTCCGGAGAGGACCGAAAATCCTAGTTATACAACTCAACTTCTTCTGGTGGTAGGTTCCGGATTTCCGACGGGGGTCGGACGTCCGGCGCTCGGACGTCCGGAGGGAGCCGGATTTCCGAGTTATAGAACTCAACTTCTACTGGTGCAGGCTTCCGGATTTCTG
Source organism: Hordeum vulgare subsp. vulgare (assembly GCF_904849725.1). NCBI lineage: Eukaryota > Viridiplantae > Streptophyta > Magnoliopsida > Poales > Poaceae > Hordeum > Hordeum vulgare. The sequence goes on from NC_058518.1 coordinate 316,415,174, forward strand.
GGGCTTGGCCGGACGTCCGGCCCTCAGATGTCTGGAGGGAGCCAGATTTCCGAGTTATATGACTCACAAACTTCTGGTGAAGGGCTGCGGATTTCCAAACCTGCCGGTCGTCTGGCCCTCGGACGTCCGGAGGGAGCCGGATGTCCGAGGCAATAGACCTGTTTTGAATTGAGAACAGAGTGGAGAGTATGTGGTATTGGGTATGATAGTAAAGATGTGGTATGAGCAAGTTCATCGCAAAACCTGTGATCCCCTCTTAATAGTGCGGGATCCCTATACTCAATATCAGTAAACTCAAAAGACTAGTCTACATCATCTTTTCTTAATCCCGAGCCTTCTCGAAATATAAATCCCCAATCTTTTCAGACAACCTTTGGCACATAATTCTCAATCTACTAAAGTACTTGCCATCCTGAGATACACTCAACAAATAGGATTAGTTTCCTATGTATGTGTTGTCATTAACACCAAAAGACGATTAGGGGCATAGCATGCACTTTCAATCTCCCCCTTTTTGGTAGTTGATGACAACATATACATAGGTCTCAAAAAGATTTAACATACATTATAGTCTAGGAGATATTTAGTACGGAGCTCCCCCTTAGTATATGCATGATAATAAAAAATCGAAGCTCCAATGGATCAACATGTAAAGGTAATAGATCATCATAGAAGTAGTGGAGCAAGACATAATAGTCTATGATGATACCATAGCAATCCATAGCAAATCACAACCATTCATAAGTAGCCATACATGAGTTTATCCAGTACATTAAATCTCCAAAGACTAAAAACTATGATACATTACTCCCCCTTTGGCACCAAGTACCAAAAAGGGAGCCATCAACAGTACCAATCACGCTCAGAGCTCATCACCATCATCATCAGCATCATCAGGCAAGCCACTGCCACCAGCCTCGTCAAGGAAATCAGACCACTCAGGACCAGAAGGGAAGCCAAAATCAGTAGGAGGAGCAGCAGGAGGGGCCTCATCATCACTCACATCAAGAGAACTCGAGGCTCTCAGACGAGCCTTGAGGGCATTTTTGGAGGAGACTAAGCGAGAAATCACATCATGGGTTTGACCACACTCGAAAGAAACGGCCTTCATCAAAGCAGAATGTGCGTTGCCAAGAAATTTGGCAATGCGACCGAGAGGAGCGGAGCTAGATGAGGGGGTGGCGGCCCGTGCAACAGTGCGGCGAGTGGATGTGGAGGATGAGGGGGCTTTCTTGGGAGCATAGTCATCCGCCATGTGAGCGGGAATGACCCACTTGCGATGTGTGTGAGTGACAGCCACAGAGAAATCAGCCACATGGTTAATAAGAGCCTGGATGAAAGGGGTGTGAGGAAAGTCTTGCTTGTACTGAAAGCTAGCAAGCCGAATCTCATGCCATAGAAAATGAGGCACATTGATTTTGTCCTTGGGGTGCTCGAACAAGTGAGACATGATGTCGATACAATAGCCACTTCAAGAACCCTTATCACCCATCTTGGGATAGATGGTGCGGATGAGACACTGAAAAATGATGAAATAAGGTGACCGCCAGATGGATACCTGGTTAAGGTCCTTCATGCGTTCATCCGCATCAAGCTCACGTAGTGGCTTGAGAATATTCCCACACGCGTCAATAGACTTAGGCGCATGGTTAGGATCATCCCTATGTATTTTGAAACAGGAATTGGGGAAACCCAGTGCGGCAACAAATGTATCATAAGAAGCTGTGAAGCGATCGTCAGAGGTGATCCAGCTCACAGTGTGGTCTGGGCCAAAATGGCATGTGGCATAGAACTGGTGAATGGCAGCAGCATTAAAGCTGCAATGAAAGGCAAACGGGGCGGCAAACCCCGATGCCTAAATAAGCTCAATGGCACCCGGATATTTCGCCGGGTGCATGCGAATATGCTCAACATCAATAGAGTGATGAATATATAACCCCTTAGGAACAATGACTGTGGTAAAAATGTCCGCTTGGATGTTTGTGCGGAAACGTGAGTCAGTAGAGTCACGTACGACAGCGTATTGATCAATGTCGCGGCGGAAAGTAAGATATGAAGCTGTGCCAAGTGTGGTGAAGTTCGTGATAGCACGACCTAACGTGGCAGGAGGTTCTAGTGAGATGCGGCGAGCTTCACCTGCGGGCTGGGCAGGAGGAGGTTGTGTCATGTAGGACGCCTTGCGAGTCCCGGGCTTTGGCTTGGACCTCCGATCGACGTGCTGGACAGGAAGGTCCTCGGCGGCAAGCTCCTCCTCGAAGTCGGGGTCATCACCATCAGACGACGAGGGCAGTTGTGGAGATGGAGAACGCCGGGCCGAAGAACGCCGGCAGTCCGTTTGAAGGGATGAAGTGGCTCATCCGAGTCCGACCCCGTGTTCATAGGGGCGCGAGAGGATGAGCCAGCCACGGTCTTCCGAGCGGTGTTCTTGGTCTTGCCCATGGAGCACAAACACCTATGCGGATGAAAAATCCCCAAATGAGGAATGAACATGGAGATACATGGGAGAGAGAGAGAGAGAATCAAAACAAACGCGAAAGGAGGCGGAGGAGCGACCTGAGGACGGATCCCGCGAAGAATACGGAGGAAGGAATGGAGGATCTGCGGAGGAGATCGGCCCGATCTCGAGTTTGGCGACGCAGGCAGGAGCTCCTCGAGCTGGCGGCGGCGGCTGTGATAGGGAAAGGGGGTGCTGAGGGTTAGGGCAAGAGCCCAGCCCCCGCGCCCAGCTATATATATAGGCCCGAGGCGTCGGACGTCCGACAGGCGTCGGACGTCCGGAGGTGATTGTTGTGTTGGACGACCGACACCGGTCGAACGACCGGAAGGGATTTTGCCGCCGGACGTCCGAGACCTGTCGGACGTCCGAGAAGGAGGAGGCAGAGACTGATTCTGTATTTTTTTGTTTTGATGATGAGATGATGACTTGCATGGTTTCGCACACAAAAAAATACGAACATAGTTTCCTACAAGCATTACATGTATGAATTGATTTATGCGTACTTTCTAAGCTTAAAAAACAGAAAATTAAGACTCACTCCCCCTAAATACATGCCCACATCAAGACACAAACATAATGTGAGTGTGTGTATCCGTGCAAGGTTTCAAGAGATGTTGTCAAGCTCCAAGATACCAAGTTCACGCCTAAGTTGACAGAACCTAGCTACGCTAAGTGGCTTGGTGAAAATGTCGGCCAACTACATGTCGGTACCCACATGGGTAATATCAATGTCACCCTTTTGCACATGGTCTCTCAAGAAATGATACCTAATATAAATATGTTTTGCACGAGGGTGATCAATGGGGTTCTCGGAGATCTTTATGGCACTTTCATTATCATAGAGAAGAGGAACGTGTCGATACGTGATACCATAATCCTTTAGTGTTTGCCTCATCCATAGCTGTTGGGTTGCACAGCTTTCGGCTGCAATATATTCGGCCTCGGCTGTGGAGAGAGAAACACAGTTCTTCTTCTTCGAGGACCAACTTACCAACGAGCGTCCAAGAAACTGACATGCACCGGAAGTGGATTTCCGACCCACTTTATCACCGGCCCAATCCGCATCGCAGTACCCAATAAGATCAAACTTTGCATCCTTAGGGTACCATAAGCCTAACTTTGTGGTGTGAACAAGGTATCTAAGAATATGCTTAACCGCCATGTGATGGCTTTCCCTAGGGGAAGTTTGAAATCTAGCACATATACCTACACTTAACTTGATGTACGGTCTAGATCCGCCAAGATAAAGCAGTGAACCAATCATGGAGCGGTAAGTAGATGGGTCAAAAGGAATACCGTTTGTGTATTCATTTAGAACTACATCGGTGGCCATGGGTGTCTTCATTGGTTTAGCATTTTTCATATCAAAATTTTCAAGAATGTCCTTGAGGTACTTAGTTTGAGACAAGAAAATCCCTTCTTGAAATTGTTGTATTTGAAAACCAAGAAAGAACTTCAAGTCCGTGTTGAGTGACATCTCAAAGATCTTGGTCATGGAGGCCGCAAACTTCTTGCACAAATGGATGTTAGGAGAACCAAAAATGATGTCATCTACATAGATTTGGCATAAGATCGAATCACAATTTTCCCTCTTAGTAAAAAGAGTGGGATCGATCACCCCCACCACAAAGCCATCATCGAGTAGGAACTTCTTAAGATGATCGTACCAAGCACGGGGTGCTTGTTTAAGACCATACAGAGCCTTGTGAAGTTTATATACATGGTCTTTGTGATGAGGGTCAACAAACCCAGGTGGTTGTGATACATATACCTCTTCTTGTAGAGGACCGTTAAGAAAAGCACTTTTCATATCCATTTGATGCAAAGTAAAACCATTGAAAGCAGCATAGGCCAATAAAATGCGAATGGACTCAAGACGAGCAACAGGGGCGAAAGTTTCACCAAAGTCCAAACCTTCAACTTGGGAGTACCCTTGTGCTACTAACCTTGCCTTGTTGCGTAGGACAGTCCCGTTCTCATCTTCCTTGTTCTTGAAAATCCATTTAGTTCCAATGACATTATGTTCCTCAGTTGGTCGTTCTACCAATGACCATACTTCGTTGCGTGTAAGACTGTTTAGCTCCTCTTGCATAGCAAGTAGCCAGTCATTGTCACACAATGCATCCTGAACCCTGTGTGGCACGGTACTAGAGACAAACGAAAAGTGAGCACAAAAGTTTGTTAATTGTTTATGAGTCACTCTACCTTCCTACACGCCTGTGAGGATTTGATCAATATCAAAACGACCGGCCACACGTGGCATGATGGAGGTCAAGGTTTCACGAGCTTCGACTTTGTTTCCACCATCAACGTCCCCAACATATGGATCATTTATGTGCGACAGAAGATATTCCTCTTCACGTTGCACCTGTTGAGGTTCATCATCAAACATGCCCATACTTTGGTCTACCTCTTGAAGATCAACTTGTTCTTGAGTGTCATCAGGGTGAGAGACATGTTCTCCCACTTGATCCTCAACAACTGGCATGATGTGTGTGTTAATATCTTGTGGAGGTACAGGCAGTGAACTGTATTGTGGATGAGAGATACTCTCATCATCTTCATCATCATCATGGGGTCTTTGTTCCATGGGAAGAAGTGCACCTACACCCATGTTTAAGATATCTTGTGGGGAGTCTTCTTCACCTGCATCATCTAGATCAACTTGCTCCGCATGGGAGCGGTTAAATTCATCAAACGTCACGTCACAGGTTTCTATTACACATCTAGTGGATTTGTTGTAGACTTTGTAGGCGTGAGAGTTTGACCCATAGCCAACAAAAATCCCTTCAGTTGTTTTGGATTGAAATTTTCCTAACCGTTCCCGTTTGTTGAGGATGAAACATTTGCATCCAAACACACGAAATTACTTAACATTGGGCTTGTTCCCAGTTAGGAGCTCATATGGAGTCTTCTCCAATATTGATCGGAGGAAGAGCCGGTTTGATGCATGACATGCTGTGTTGACGGCCTCAGCCCAAAAACTATGTGGTGACTTGTATTCGTCTAACATGGACCTTGCCATTTCCACAAGTGTCCGGTTCTTCCTCTCTTCCACACCATTTTGTTGAGGGGTGTAAGGTGCGGAGTACTGATGTTCAATTCCCTCATCACTAAGAAATTCTTCTAGGGTGTAGTTCTTGAACGCAAAGCCATTATCACTTCTTACTGCTTTGATGTCCTTGTCAAACTTCCGCTGGGCTTGTTTGGCAAAGTCAATGAAAGTGATCTTCGTCTCGTCCTTGGACTAGAGAAAGAACACCCATGTATATCTTGAGTAATCATCAACAATGACTAGGCCATACTTTTCCCTCCAAGACTTGCCCATGAAGGAGGCCCAAACAGATCCACATGAAGGAGCTCTAACGGCCTCGAAGTGGATACAATGTTCTTGGGTGGATGTCTTGATTGATGTTGTTTCCCAGCTATGCATGCACTGCACACACGATCTTTCTTAAAAGATACATTTGTTAGTCCAAGGATGTGATTGCCGTTTAAGAGATTTTGAAGATTTTTCATGCCAACATGGGCGAGCTGGCGATGCCACAGCCATCCCATGTCGGCCTTGGCCATTATACAAGTTGTATGGAAGGTGCTCTCTTTCGAGAAATCAACCGTGTAAAGGTTGCCATCCAACTCTCCAACAAAGGCCACTTCAAGAGTATCTCTCTTAAAGACTTTCACATCCGTTAGTCCAAATAATGTGTCATAACCGACGGAAGCCAATTGGCGAACTGAAAGTAAATGATATTGAAGAGATTGGACAAGCATGGCATTTGAAATAGACATGTCATTAGTGATTGCCACCTTGCCCAACCCAATTACCTGCCCTTTCGACCCTCCACCAAATACAATGCTCATGTATGGTCGAATGGCTTGCATGAAGTCATAGAGCAAGTTACTATCTCCGGTCATATGATTGGTGCTTCCACTGTCGATCACCCATTTGGCTCCTCTGCAGAAAACAGCTTGTAACGAATTAATACTTGGTTTGAGGTACCCATTTTGTCATGGGGCCTTTCACATTAGTTACAAGAGTCTTAGGGACCCAAATAGCATAAAATCAAATGCATTACGGGGACCAACGAATTTAGCATAGACCTCTCCTTCCTTTGATTAGCGTAGTACATAGGATGGAGGCATGAATTCGGTTGTCTTGTTGTGAGTAGACGAACCCCTAGTGGCCGATCCACTCACAACCTTACCTTTCTCAGTGTGTCCCTCTCGTACAAATATTTCCTTAAGCGGAGTGGTACACTTGAGAGGAGATGCACTTTTCTTGGCAGTGCTTGGGTTGAACCCAAGCCCTTCCTTGGCGAAACCTCCATTGTGCCGACTTAAGATCTCATTGAGAGTCTTTTGTCCTTGTGCACATGTCATGAGACCTCTGTCTAGCTGTGCCTTTAATGAACAGTTTTCCTCAACGATAGATGTCAGTTCACTACTAGAGTTAGTAGTACAGGTATCAACATTAATAATAGGTGAGGAGTAGCCCTTAGCTAGAGTGTCAAGATAAGTGACTTTAAGTGCCTCAAAACTCTTTGTAAGAACAGTGAGTTTCTCTTCCTTGTCTTTGAGAGACATGGATAGACGCTCACGGTCCGTAGAAAGGGAAGCATGAGAGTTCACAAGTCGGTCTTTATCATTTGGTAATTCTTTGCACACAGATTCAACCTTTTTCAAGGAGGCAAGATCATTAGCATGTTTATCAAGGTTTTCACCTACTTTTGAACATAGTGCATCATTTTGTGCTTCCTCATGCAGGACTTTCTGCTCAAGGAGTTCATTTCTTTCCTTCTCCTCAGTGACGAGGGTTTCGAGTTCCTTGATGGTATTGGTGTGCTTACTCACCATTTCCATAAGTATGCGAAACATAGTGAGCTTCTTTCCTTTAAGACAACACATAAATTTGTTTATTTTAGCAAACATGGGATGATCTAAGTCATTATCCTCATAGTGATCTTCCGCGTCAAGATACTCATCACAAGGAGTAGAAGCTAGACTAAAAGAGTTTAACCGTGGAGTTACCTTAACCTTATCATGGGAGCTTTGGTCTTCCTCATCTCCCATGGCAGTCTTTGCCATCAAACACTTGTGAGCGTTGCCCTTGTAGTCCTTCATATAGTTATAGTGAACAATATCACCACTTTTGTTGACTAGCCTCAAGGTGCTTTGTGTATCCTGAGCTACTCCGGCAACTCCACCAACATCTTCTGGATCTGATTCTTCTTGTGCAACCATTGCTCTTCCATCTGTCCTCTTGAACTTGGAGTTCATAGCGTTTGGCAACTTCTTCTTTACAAAGGTATTTGGAAACCTTGGTTTGTATTCTCTCTTCTCATAAGGGCAGTCATTGGAGAAGTGGTTGGTTTCCTCACAGTTATAGCATTTCCTTACCTTCTTTTTTGGGAATCTTCCCTTGAACTTTCCGGCACTGAACTTCTTTACAAAGAGAGCAATGTCCTCATAAGATGGGCTTTCATCAGAGTCAACATCATCACCATCTTCGCAGTCATCATCACCCTCTTCTTCTTCACTTTCTTTCTTCGTCACATTCATGCTTGGCTTTCAAAGCAAGATAGATCTTTGATGTTGAAGTGCCATGCATGGCTAGGTGCTTTGTTGCATTTGCCTTTGACTCTTCAAATAATTGGAAGGTGGATATGATGTCATCCGGAGTCATTTCTTTGAACCCATGATGCTGCCTCATGTCCCATACCATTTGATGGTGATACGGAGCAAGAGCGTGAAGTAACTTGTCCACAAGAAATCTCTTGGTCAGATAGAAGCCATCTTGCGTCTTGTCACAGTCACATGACTCAATGTCTGTGGCGAGAGTCATGAGCCATTCTAGCAGTTGCTTGGGAGATTCACCCTTTTCCATACTGAAATTCTGTAATTGCCCCTTGGCAATTTCATATTGAGCAAGCCGAAGAGTGGAGGTACCGGTCTTGGTCCTTATGATGCTATCCCACAGTTCCTTGGCACTTGTGATGTGAATGTATGGTCTTCGTTGCTTGTCATTCATTCCTTTTCTTATGCACATGATCGTAGTGTCATTGAGATGCTTGTCATAAGTTTCTCTGGGTGTGAGGCACCTTGGATCTACAGGATTGTACCCATGCTCGAGGATGTCCAACATCTCATCATTGGCGTACCTAAGATGATCCTCCATACCAACTCTCCACAAAGCAAAATCGGAATTGTCATCAAGCAAGGGAGGTTTTCTCCAGATTGTACTTAGGTTTCTCAATTTGAGATCTAGCCTAAAGCCATGGAACACTGGTTTGGTTCCTCTCCGGAGGTGGTTGGCCAAATGAAGTACTGTGCACGTGGGGCCCTGAGGCCCTCGGGGACGTGGTTGTCCCCGTGGTTAGTGATGTTAGTCTCATTTGGACCATGGCCTCAAGATAAGCATCATGCTCCTCTTTTTGCTTGGCAAGGGCCCGTTCTAGGTCCTTAGAGGTGAAAGGCTTGACTTCCGAGGAAGTCTTGTCCCTCTGCACTGGAGCTACCGTAGCTGGATCCACGTCCATCTCGCTCTAGGGCGGTTAAGCCACACAAATAGAGCACGAGGCTGTGATACCGATTGAAAAGTATCGAGATGGACCTAGAGGGGGGGTGAATAGGTAAAAATCCAAATTTTAATAATTACTTAGCAATTTTTGGCAAAAGTGCGGAATATGAGTGTAAGCCTAATAATTGCTATGACAAAGAGTAAGCTATTTAGAGTGAAGTAAGACAAGCGGTAAACAGTAATCAAATACAAGTATGTAATAAGGATTAACACAAGTAGAGAGTTAGGGTTAGGAATAATCGCAACTCCGAGAGAGACAAGGATGTATTCCGATGTTCACTTCCTTGGAGGGAAGCTACGTCACCGTTAGAGGGGCGGATGTTACCACGAAGGCACACCAACGCCACGAAGGCTCACCCTATTCTCCCTTTGAGATAACTCCACGAAGGCGTTTCTCAACCACTAGTGGTAAGCCTTGAGGTGGCTTCCAAACCTTCACAAACTTTCTGGGGGATATCACAATGGTTTGATTCCTCTCTGAAGACTCCTACCTACTAGGAGTCTCCAACCTCCAAGAGTAACAAGATCACGGGGATTGCTCAAAACTTGCTCAAATCACAAATCACTTTGGTGGGAAGGAGGAGAGGGAGACGATCTATCTTTTGATTGGAACAACACTCAAAGGGACTCACAAATGCTCTTGGGATCTAGGATTTGGTGTAGACAAGAGTGAGTGAGAGTAAAGGTGTTCTTGGGTGTATTCTAGCTGTGTTGAACCCCCTTTCACGAGGTGGGAGAAGAGTATATATAGTGGGGAGTGAAATCCAGCCGTTGGAGGTACTTTAAGTCACACAGGGTCCGGACGTCCGACAGTTGCCGGAAGTCCGGGCGTCCGCGAGAGGTCGGACGTCCGACAGGGGTCGGTCGTCCGAGGCCTGTAGATATGACTCAAACTATTTTGAATTTATCAGCGACCGGACGTCCGCGAGGGGTCGGACGTCCGACAGGGGTCGGTCGTCTAAGGCCTGTAGATATGACTCAAACTATTTTGAATTTATCAGCGACCGGACGTCCGGAGAGGACCGGAAATCCGAGTTATACAACTCAACTTCTTCTGGTGGTAGGTTCCGGATTTCCGACGGGGGTCGGACGTCCGGCGCTCGGACGTCCGGAGGGAGCCGGATTTCTGAGTTATAGAACTCAACTTCTACTGGTGCAGGCTTCCGGATTTCCGGGGCTTGGCCGGACGTGCGGCCTTCGGATGTCCGGAGGGAGCCGGATTTCCGAGTTATATGACTCACAAACTTCTGGTGAAGGGCTGCGGATTTCCGAAGCCTGCCGGTCATCCGGCCCTCGGACGTCCGGAGGGAGCCGGATGTCCGAGGCAATAGACCTGTTTTGAATTGAGAACAGAGTGGAGAGTATGTGGTATTGGGTATGATAGTAAAGATGTGGTATGAGCAAGTTCATCGCAAAACCTGTGATCCCCTCTTAATAGTGCGGGATCCCTATACTCAATATCAGTAAACTCAAAAGACTAGTCTACATCATCTTTTCTTAATCCCGAGCCTTCTCAAAATATAAATCCCCAATCTTTTCAGACAACCTTTGGCACATAATTCTCAATCTACTAAAGTACTTGCCATCCTGAGATACACTCAACAAATAGGATTAGTTTCCTGTGTATTTGTTGTCATTAACACCAAAAGACGATTAGGGGCATAGCATGCACTTTCAGAGGGCATAATAGTGTACCTGCCTGCATGAAGATTGAACAAAGAAGGAGTAGGCGAAGTAATAATATCACGAGTACCCTGACTAAATACCAGGTTATAAATCATCCTTCCACCTATATCTCTATCAAGAAGGTCATGGCGAACCATGCTATCATAATCTAGATATATCTCGGGAAGAAGCATCTCTTCTTCCTCCTCCAGTCTAATGGGTATCTCAAAGTGTGTGGCAAGACGGGTAACATAGATACCTCCATAGACAACACCTTCAGAATGGTTCAGGTTCAACCGTTGAGCTACTATAGCGCCCAAGCTATAAGTTTTATCGTTATAAAGGGCTTCGCGCATGACCGCAAGATCTGGGGAACTAAGTGACCCGGCCTTCCCACGGCCAATCAAACATTTTCCCACAAATAATGAGAAGTACCGAAGCACGAGAAAATGAATGCTAGCAGCTCTAGCGCAAGACACTCCTCTCTCCTCTCCTACAACAATTTTACACATAAAAGATTCCAAGTCCCGTTGACGAGGTTCATGAATATCCCCAACGTAAGGTAATTTGCAAACATTGCAAAAATCATGGAGTGACATGCGCTGGGGGACATCATAAAGTTTAAACTCAACCATAGGAGGATTCTTCCTCGGATAGAAGTTAAAGCTTTGTATGAAGATATTAGTTAGGAGGAGGTATTGCAAACACTTGTCTTCAACGAAGGCGGTAATGCCTGTGTTTTCCACCAAGTGATAAAAGTCCTCATAAATTCCAGCGGCGCGTAAGAACACGTCGCTTGGCCACTCGCACGCTCAAACTTCTGCGACTCGAGGGACCGGATACTTGGGCTTCTTCTCACTCCCATCATCCTTGGGGTCATGGCTTGACGAGCCTCTCAAGAAACTCCTCATCTTTTCCCTTTTCTATCTCTGAAAATTTCTGAAATTTTTTAGTGATTCTAAGGAAAAGTGAATAAGGCCCAACGAAACTCGTAGCAACTAATCCCACAAGTGCCTAGAGACCATATTACGCACCAAAACTACTTGGGACCAGCTAGAATCAGCATACAATGCTCAAGAACATGGTCACCAAGGCAGCAAAAATACACGGAGTATAAGGCACTAGAGCAGAAACTAATTGGACCAATGGAGGAGTCACTTACCAAGGAGTAATTTCCCCAAAACAGTTCGGAGAACGGTGATTTGAGCAAAGAGATCGCAAATCCCAGCAAGAGGAGCAAGAACACGGGTTTGAGATGCGAAATGATTTTTTCTAGAGGTAGGAGAAGCAGATGGGAGCAAGAATGAGTGGACGGGGTACTTCTGGGCCCCACAATCCTGGGTGGCATGGCCACGGGGGTGCCCACGCCCCTAGGGCTTGTGGCCCACTGGTGTGGCCCCCAGACAGACTCTTTGTCCCAGTATCTTTCAAATATTCTAGAAAAAATCATACTAGATTTTCACAGTGTTCGGAGAACTTTTATTTTTGGGGTATTTTTCCACCAGACGCTAAAACAAAAAACAAGGAAAACTAAACTAAATATATCATTTTTCTTCTATGCAACATAAAGTGAAAGCTTGGAACAGAGGTTTGTGACTCCTCAATTCATCCATCTCATGGTCATCGAAAGAAATACGTCAATGGGGTTGATCAAATCCCCTCGACAAAACTTTCTCGAATCGCAAAAGAGAACAGAGAAATTTCGAATAGTCACTAGGTCACCTCAATGGGGATGTGTATCTCCCCAACAAGCAAATCAAACTTCATCTTGACACGAGGAATAGGGCAATCAAAGCTCCCGATAAGAATCGATGAAGTTTTTTCGATAGCATTGATGCAATGTACTCGATATTGTTTCTTCGGAAAGTGCACCGTATGCTCATTACCGTTGACATGGAAAGTGACATTGCCTTTGTTGCAATCTATAACAGACCCTGTTGTGTTTAAAAAGGGTCTTCCGAGGATGACAACCATGGCATCGTCCTCGGGAATATCCAAGATAACAAAGTCTATTAAGGTAGCGGTGTTAGCAACCACAACAGGCACATCCTCACAAATGTCGATAGGGAAAGGAGTTGATTTGTCGGCCATTTGCAGAGAGATATCAGTAGGTGTCAACTTATCCAGTTCAAGTCTACGAGATAGAGAGAGAGGCATAACACTAACACCGGCTCCAAGGTCCATAAAGCAGTTCTCATGTAGTTTCCTTTAATGGAGCAAGGTATAGTGGGCACACCGGGATCACCTAGTTTCGTAGGAGTTCCACCCTTGAAAGTGTAAATAGCAAGCATGGCGGAGATCTCAAGATCAGGTATCCTCCTCTTATTAGTCACAATATCTTTCATGTACTTAGCATATGGAGACATCTTGAGCATATTTGTCAAACGCATCTGCAGAAAGACAGGTCTGATCATTTCAACGAAGCGCTCAAAATCCTCATCATCCTTTTTCTTGGATGGTTTGGGACGAAAGGGCATAGGTTTCTGAACCCATGGTTCCCTTTCTTTACCATGCTTGCTAGCAGCAAAGTCATTCTTATCGTATCTTCTATTCTTATACTGTGAGTTATCAAGATCAACACTAGGTTCAATCTCCACATCCTTTTCATTGCTAGGCTGAGCATATTTATGAACATCACTATTGATATTGTCATTAGGTTCATGTTCATCACCAGATTGTGTTTCAGCATCAGAGATAGAGGCATCATTTGGACTCTCAGGTGTAGCAGCAATAGGGTTGCTAGCGTGCAGGTTCCTATCATCTTTCTTCTTCTTTCTAGGATGACTAGGTGCATCAGTGCTAACTCCTTGAGAATCTTGTTCAACTCTCTTCGGATGACCCTCAGGATACAAAGGTTCCTGGGTCATTCTACCGCCTCTAGTGACGACTCTGACGGAATTATCATTCAACTCATAGAGCTAGTCATTCTGAGCTTTAAGTACTTGTTCTACCTGAGTAGTAACCATAGAGGCGTGCTTACTCAGAAGCTTAAGATCATTGACATTTCTGTCCACACAAGCACTTAATTGACTAAGCATACGAGCATTCTTTTCCAATTGTGTGCTAACATAATCATTGAAATTCTGTTGTTTGGCAAAAAAATTATCAAATTTTTTACATCTTCAGATTTAATGCCTTTTTCTCGCATAAATTTCTTGGCTTCTTGTATATCTTCAGGACTGAGGAATAGAATACCTCTTTTCTTCGGAGTTGGCTTAGGAGGTGTTTTGGGAATAGTCCAAGCATTCTCATTGCACAACATGTTATTCAACAGAATCTCAGCTAGTTCTATGGTTCGTTCCCTAAAAACACTACCGGCACAACTATCTACATGGTCTTTGGAAGCATCAGTAAGTCCATTATAGACTATATCAAGTATATCATTCTTCTCAAGAGGGTGATCAGGCAAAGCATCCAGTAGCTGGATGAGCCTCCCCCAAGCTTGTGGGAGACTCTCTTCCTCAGCTTGAGCAAAGTTGTATATTTCCTGCAAGGCATCTTGCTTCTTATGGGCAGGGAAATATTTTTCAGAGAAGTAGTAGACCATATCCTGGGAACTACGCACACAACCAGGGGCAAGAGAAGTGAACCAGGTCTTAGCATAATCCTTTAGCAAGAAAGGAAACAGCTTGAGCATGTAGTAGTGGCGGATCTTTTCCTCACTAGTGAAAAGGGTGGCTATATCATGCAGTTTGGTAAGATGGGCTACAACCGTCTCACACTCATAACCATGAAAGGGATCATATTCGACCAGAGTGATTAACTGAGGGTCGACAGAGAATTCATAATCCTTATCGGTCACAAAGATAGGCGAAGTGGCAAACTTTGGGTCGTATTTCATCCTAGCGTTCAGAGATTTTTCTTTCCACTTGCGTAGAAGTTTCTCAACATCATAGCTATCCTTACACGCAAGAATATCCATAGCTATCTCTCCCTCCATAAAATAGCGCGTATCAGGTATAACAGGCATAGTAGCAGGTTCTACTTCAATAGTATCAGCAGTTTCAGAAGTATCATCACATCTAGCAGCAACTCTAGCAATTTGTGCATCAAGGAATGCACCTAGTGGCAAAGCAGTATCAGGCATAGCACGCATAGTATCAAGCATAGCGTCATCAGGCATAGTATCAAGCATAGCATCATCAGGCATAGTATCAAGCATAGCATCATGGCCAGCAGAAGTAGCATCATCAAGCACAGGCGACATATCAAGATTTCTAGCAGGAGGAGAAGTCGCAAACTTACTCAAAACTGAAGGTGATGTCACATCCCTGACCCCTTTAGCAAGTTAGTCCTGTGCTCATGTCTTCTTTGCATTGCATCTAAGAATTTGTCTACAAGAACAAGAAAGTGGCAAAGGAAAAACTCAAAACCTTAGCTACTTCTTTAAACAAAGGAAATCTCAAACTAGTTAAAATCAATGAACCCAAAATGGCCTCAAGAAATGTTCAAACTTTCTGATAAATCATGAAAGCAAATGAGCATTGGAGAAAATTATTTTCTTGACACTTTAAGCATTTTAAGTGAATGCAAAAGCTACTGGTTTCAAGTTTTAAATTTGAAATCAGAAACTTTTAAATTTTCAAAATTGTTGAAAACTTTGGAAATAGTTGGAAATATTCCAACAAATATTCTAGGGTGCTTAACATAGCTTTTACAATTTATTTGGGAGTTGAAATAAATACAAAATCAATGAATTAACAAAATAGAAACAAAAACAGAAAAAAAGGGAAAGGAGTTACCTTTCGCTCACCTGGCCCGGCCCATCCCAGCTCCTGTCGTCTTTCTCCCCGCCAGTGGGCAGCAGGAGGTGGCCGCCGCGTTCTCCGGCACGGCCACGCACCTGTGCGCCTGCCTAGCCGCCGCCTCGCGCTGGCAAGGCCAGGGATAAGCTCCCCGAGGCCACCCCTATCCATTCCCAGCGCCAGTTCTCCCCCTCCTCTCGGATCTCTCCTCCCTCCTTGTGTCGCCATTGGAGCCCGAGCAAAGCTCGAGCTCGCCGCCGATCTAGCCGCCCCTTCTCCCTTCTAAGCCGCGCATTAGCTCCGCCGCAACCCCCTGAAGCTTCCTAGCCACGAGCCCGACGCCGAGAAGCAGTGAAGCGACGAGCAGCTGTCGTCTTCTTCCTCGGGTCACCGAAGATCGCCGCCGACGTTCTCCCTCTCCAGGCCGTCCCCGAGCATACTAGCACCACCACTGCACTCCCCGTGAGCATGCGGTCATTTCCCCTAAGATCTCCCCGTCGATCCCCTCCTCTAGCCCTAGTTCCACCGGAGCCCGACAAGATCCGCCGCTGCAGCTCGTCGCCGGTAGCCCTCCGGTGATCAGCTCGTCCTTCCGAGGGCACCAGCAGCTTCAGGCCGTCGTGTAGATGTTATAGGAGCTAAGAACCGTGCGTAGTGCCCCCTATATCAATGACCTTGATGACGCCCGAACCTTGGACGCCGCCAAGCTCGTCGCCGGCGTCATCTCCGGCCAGATCAGCCCCGGCTAAGTGCAGAAATGGAGCTGCGGGAGATGTGATGTTCTTCTGGTGCTCTCCGCGCAACGTTTGGCCCCCTGTGCGCCGTTTCCGAGCCCCTCCGCCGTTCTGGTGGTCGCCGGAGGCTACCCGCCTGTTAGGACGACCTCGCCGCCGGTGGATCTCGGCTGGGCTGAGCCACTAACAGGTGGGGCCAGCCTCTGGCAAGATTAAAGTTAATAAAAATAAATCAGATAAGTTAATAAGTCACTGACATGTGGGACCAGTAAGTTTAATCAACTAATTAAGTTTAATCTTAATCTAAAATTGACCAGAGAGACTGACCAGTGGGTCCCACTGGTCAGGTTTGACTTTCAACGACCAGATGGACCTGCTGATGTCATGCTGATGCAATAAAAGTATTTCGAGTATAAAAATAATTCCAGAAATGTTTAAAACTTCAAATATTCATAGAAATTAATCTGTAACTCCAATGAAAATAATTTATATATGAAAAAGTATCAGAAAAATTCAAGGAATCTGAATATGCTACCTTCAATCATGTTTGAAAAAGTTACAGAACCCAAACATGTAGATTAATGAATAAGCCAATTCTTATAAATACTTTATAAATGGAATTTGAAAAAATTTCAAATTTCATTATGAATGACATGATCACACACTGTCCTAATTACAAATCAGTACCCTAACATGACATCTCATGCATGTTAACATCAAGTTGATCTGAGCATCAGGTCGAATCAATGAAATCGGTATCCGAGAATACCTCGTTTGAATTGATATTTGAATGTGATTCAAATCAATTTCAAACCTAATACATGTTGATTATAATAGTTTATCACCTTGCATTCTCATGCCATGCTCATGCATCATCTTGCTTGCATATGATTGTTATTGATTGTTGCCATTCATCTCAGTAGCCTCCGCACCCCCGGATTCCACCGAATATCCGTCTGACGGATATTGTCCCTCCTCTGAGCAACAAGGCAAGCAACCCTTTTGATCATCCTGATAATTCCCATGTTCTTGATCCTGCACTTATTTATTGCATTAGGATCAAATGCTTCAACTACTTTTGCCACGTTAGTTGAACCCACTTCCTTTGCATGACCTAACCTTGTCATAGTAAATAGCCGAACCTTGCAACCTAGCATACCTGGTAGTAGCTTGAGCTCTGATGTGCCTTATCCTTCTATGCATGCTATGCTTAGAGTTGTGTATGGTCTGTCATCTGGGAGATGAACAGAATTGTGAGAATGTGTTCGGTGAGCAAAGGTTGTGTGTTGAACTTGATTTGGTAAAGGTACCGGTGAAAGGTTGTGTAGGAGTACATGGCGGGTTGTTTCATTGGAACCGTCCTTAGGAACTGACTTCCATGTATGTAATCCAAGACTAGATACTACCACATGCTGGGCCCTGAAATATGACCCCGCTCGGCCTATTAATCGCTTAGTACTCAGTCCAGGAGTTGCAAGTAGTTTCTGGTGTTTATAGTAATGCTGGAGGCCGTGCATGGTGCTGACCTGAGAGGTGGGCCGTGATGCGGTAGGCAGTGGCACGGTGTACCAAGTGGCACCTGGATGGTGGTCTTGGGAACCCTACGCACATCGTTTGAGGCCGTGGCGGAAACCTCGGCCGGACTTCCGTACGGGTTACTCTCAGATAGGCGATAAACCTGGACTAGGTACTAGTGTGGTTAACGGTCGTGGCCGACTCCCTCACTGGGCTTCCGCTTGAAGGTTGCCGAGGTGCATGACGTGCACATAGCGATAAGTGGCGAGAGCGTGTGTGAAGAAGTACACCCCTGCAGGGTTATGATCTATTCGAATAGCCGCGTCCGCGGATATGGACTACTTGGAGACATATGTTGTTCATAGATAACTTCAATGGCTACTCATAGAATTGCCAAGATAAGCGTGAGTGTCGTGGACGGCATTTCCGTATGGAGACGGAATGATTCCACGATAGTGTATTGTTGTGGTGTTAGTGGACTCGTGTGCGAGAAATCAAGTTGTCAAAATTATTTAAAAATGCAAGTTGTCTAGCCACGAGTCAGATGCTGGCTTTCCGCATGAAACCCCACAATACCTTTTGATACCTTGCATGAGTAGTTAGTTATCCTAAAGTCTTGCTGAGTACCTTTGTACTCATGTTTGTTTAATAAATGTTGCAGAGGTTGCTAATGACCCTAATGGAGGGTTCTTCGTAGACATCGACGACGACGAGTAGCTGGTGTCCCAACTACGATCTGGCCCTATGTTGGGTCTGTAGTCTAGTCAGGCCATGTGCCTTCTAGTTGCCCTGTCTATACTCAGACAGTTTAAACTCTTCCGCTGGCTTGTAACTGAATGACTACTATTATGGGTCGTGAGACCCTTAATGTGTAATATTATGTGTGTGGCTCTTCCGAGCCTCTTAAATAAAGGTTGTATGTTTATGGTTATGTTGTGATGCCATCGATGTATCTATACATATCGGTATGCCATGCGTACGTGTGTCGTACTTGATATGTATGGGGTTCGATTACTTAGTCGTGAACTTTAGTAGCACTCCTTACAAGGAAATGCCCCTTTGTGATCCAATGAGCCTTGGTAGTTCACTACTACTCCGGACACATTGGTTGACCGGCATGTGTCCTTCTTAGCTGCTGTGTCTGTCCCCTTTGGGGAAATGTCACGCGATGTAATGGAGTCCTTGTAGCTTGCTACGACTCGTCTACATTTGCTGATGACCGACACCTGCTTTGTTGGGTCATGTATGTTTGTCCTTGTGCGGTACTGCCACTTTGGTTTATGACTAGACATGTCGATCCGGGTTCTTTGACATTGGAATGCTAGCGACACTATTGCATACGTGAGTCAAAAGACGCAAACGGTCCTGGCTAAGGTAAGGCTGCAGCCGTGGAAGTTAACCATGCGTGAGACCGCAAAGGGATGCGATGTGTTACAGGCTGGATTCCTATGGCTTAGGATCGGGGTCCCGACAGCGTTGGTATCAGAGCCTGACTGACTGTAGGATTACTAAGCCAAACTGGTCGAAGTTGAGTCTAGAATTGCTTTAGTTATATATAAGGGAATTGTTTGTGGAAGGGAACGTAAGACTCTTGTTCTCTTCTCAAGTTATTCTATTCTGGTCATCCTCGTCTTTTCTGCGGGAATTAAGGAGTAGGTTACTCATCTTCTTCTAGGCTCGTGTTTCTGATCGATAGATTATAGGATTACGGGTCACGAGATATTGGGTTTCTGTCATTCCTAGGAAAAAAGAAGTAAGTTCGATGATCAGAGAGTTGAACTTGATAGTTCAGTGGTTACGCTATTCCATTTTGGGTTGTCTCAAAATTTGTTTTTGAGCATTTACAGCCGTTATGCTGCCCAATTTTGCATTCGGAGCTCTAATGCTTTTGCATTACTCTCTATTTACAGATGCCTGGCCGTCCTTCTCGTCAGGTGGTACGTCTGACCAGGTGCATTGATGTGTCGGGTCATACGGCCATGCTGGTCAGGGTGATGTCGGTGTGCGGTTACCGCTGGTACCCCGAGTACATAGTGGAGGAACAGTACCGAGACTTCAACCAGAGCCAGTACATCTGCACTGTTAGGGTATTTCCAGACTACCCTGGAGCTGAGAAGCCAATCCATTGGTCCTATGGGTTGGGGGTCACCGTTGACATGGCAGTACAGGATGCTGCCTATTCAATGCTGACGATAATGAGAGCGAGACATGCACTGCTGCAGAATTCAGAGTTCTGCTATGTTCCGGCCTCTCAGCCTGGTGAAGAGGGATACCTCAGTGGAGTCTATTTTGATTCTTCTATGGAGGATCCACTACTGCAGTCCACTGTTGAGATGCTAGAGAACACAGACAGGGATGCTCGTGCTCTCCGCATGGAGCTTTATGCTACCCGTGCCCGTCTGTGGACGGCTTTGACACAGCTGGCACCGGTAGTCCAGACAGGGTATGGAGAGGTGGAGATGCTGAACCCTGTTGGACCCATCTTCCGGCCCACGTTGACTGGCCAGCTATAGGAGGAGTCACACCTCTTCGGGGACCCCTCTTACCACCAGTCAGGGGACCAAGGCCACATCCGTGTCCTTATGAATCCCAGGGATCTCAGGCTAGAGTGTTTCCTGATCCGCAGGTTGAGCTTCCAGGTCAGGGAGGTAATCTCTATGAGATGTTCTATGTGGATGCCTGAGCTGTGAGCGGAAGGATAGTATGGTAGTAGCCATACGTTCACAGTCCTGCGTGACTTGTGAAGTATGCCTGTGATGTGAAATGAATTCCGGGGTCCTAGATAAATAATGTATAGGAAGCTTGTAAGCCTCTGATGAGTAGTTTCATAATTTCAGTAGTTTGCTCTTGAGTAAGTTTGTACTGAACTATGTAAGGGGGTGTATGAACCATGGTGTATATATAGCAGTTGCTTGTTACCATGCTGTTAGGATATTCATTTCCGCATTCCGTGTGTTCAGTACATTCATAATCCATAGTTAGTATTGATATGATATTGGTCTAAGCTATGAGTTTGTTTGTCAGGATGGTGTTCACCAGGTTGAACCGTGCCCCTGCTCATGAGCAAGGCGAGGGTAGTCAAGCGTCGCAGGAAGACCTGCCTCACCCGCCTTCTCTGGTGGAAGTGATGCTTGAGGCAGAAAGAAACAAAAGGGAGACCAACCGACTGCTAGAGCGTATTGAGCAGAATACGGCTCGACAGCCTAGGAATGCCGCAGTGTCCCTTAATGACTTTGTGAAGTTGAATCCTCCAAAGTTTCATCATTCCGTCGATCCCCTCGACGCTGATGACTGGCTGTGCAGCATCTCACGCAAGATTCGCTTTGCGAATGTGTCTGAGGCCGACAAGGTGACCTTTGCGGCATATTTCCTAGAGGGACCCGCCAATCTGTGGTGGGAGAACTTTGAAGCTATGCGTCCCGCTGAACCAGTGGCCACATGGGCAGACTTCAGTGCAGCTTTTCGTGTGCACCATATTCCAGAGGGACTGATGGACAGAAAGAGAGAGGATTTATGTGCCTTCTCTCAGGGCAAGTTGTCTGTGGATGCCTATAGCCGTGAGTTCGGTAATCTCGCCCGCTATGAAACAGAGGAGGTGTCTACTGACGCCAAGAAGCAAGCAAGATTTCGTAAGGGTCTGAGCCCTGAGCTTCGTCGTGATCTACGCCTCCATGAGTGTGCAAGCTTCCAAGCCCTGGTCAACAAAGCGATCAGTGCCGAGTCTGGTCATACTGACTTCGAAGCCACAAGGAAGCACTCTCGTGACCTTGGCTCATCTTCTGGTTCCGCGTTTCCAAAACGCAGGCTGTGGGTTCCAAACAGTTCTCTGCCGCCAAGATACAATCCGAGGCCATCCTATGTGGCGCCTCAGACGAATCAGGCCAACCCTCCAGCAAAAGCTTATGGTGGTCCAGCTAACAATGCTGCCCCACGTGCCAACCAAGTGATATGCTACAAGTGTGGAGAACCAGGGCACTATTCCCGTGAGTGTCCTCGGAATGTGGGTGCCAAGCAACCCGGAAAGTCCATCGGGCAAGCCAAGTCGGGCAAAGCTTACTATGTGAAGCCAACTCCTGTACGTGGCCGTGTGAACTATGTGTCAGCAGAAGAAGTTGCAGAGGATCCTGACGTCATGCTGGGTACGCTTCTTGTTAATCATCACCCAGCATCTGTTCTCTTTGACATTGGGTCTTTTCATTCCTTCATTTTAGAAAGTTATGCACAGTTGCATATCATGTCTTTTTGTGATATGCCAATCCCATTGGTTGTCCAAACCCCTGGTAGTAAATGGCAAACCTCTAGGATAACCTATGACAATGAAATTCTAGTAGACAGGCTAGTTTTTCTAGCCTCATTGATAGCCTTGAAATCTTCGGATATTAATACCATCTTGGGCATGGACTGGATGTCAGCTCACTATGCCAAGATTGATACTCATTCTAGAAATGTCCAGCTTACCCATCCCTCGGGTGAGATAGTAAATGTCTCTACTCGAGTTGCCAAATGCCAACTCTATTCCTTAAATGCCAACCCTCTTCCGGAACTTGAAGACATTCCGGTAGTCCGTGACTTCCCGGATGTTTTTCCAGAGGAACTGCCAGGAATTCCACCTAACAGAGATGTAGAGTTTGTGATAGATCTTGTTCCGGGAACTGTTCCAATAGCCAGAAGACCATATAAGATGGCACCCCTGGAGCTAGCCGAACTTAAAAAGCAACTAGATGAGGCCTTGAACAAAGGTTTCATTCGTCCTAGCTCTTCTCCCTGGGCTTGCCCCGTCCTCTTCGTCAAGAAGAAAGACGGAACGGATTGGATGGTTGTAGATTACCGACCGGTTAATCTGGTCACCATAAAGAACAAGTATCCGCTCCCCAGGATCAACGACCTGTACGACCAGCTCGCTGGATCCTCAATCTTCTCCAAAATTGATTTGAGGTTGGGATACCATCAAATCAAGATTAAGAACGGGGACATTCCAAAAACGACTTTCGTTACTCGTTATGGCCAATACGAGTACACCGTCATGTCCTTCGGTTTAACCAATGCCCCAGCCACCTTCTCTCGTCTGATGAATTCAATCTACATGGAGTATTTGGATAAATTCGTCGTGGTATACCTCGATGATATTCTCATCTACTCGAAGAACGAACAAGAACATGCCGAGCACCTAAGGCTGGTATTGATGAAACTTCGAGAGCATCGCCTTTATGCCAAGTTTTCAAAATGTGAATTTTGGTTACCAGAAGTGACCTATCTGGGTCACGTAATCTCTGGTAAGGGTATTGCTGTCAATCCCGAGAGAGTTCAAGCTGTCCTTGATTGGACTCAACCTCAATCGGTTAAGCAAGTTAGGAGTTTTCTTGGTCTAGCGAGCTATTGTCGCCGCTTCGTCGAGAATTTCTCCAAGGTTGCAAAGCCTCTAACTGAACTCCTCAAGAAAGATAAAAAGTTCGAGTGGACACCACAGTGTGAGCATAGTTTTCAGGAACTGAAAAGACGCCTGACTTCCGCACCTGTGTTGCTACCACCAGATTTTTCTAAGGACTTTGTTATCTACTGCGACGCCTCGCGACAAGGATTAGGTTGCATTCTCATGCAAGATCGTCATGTGATCGCATACGCATCTCGACAGTTGCGTCCACATGAGGATAATTATCCCACACATGACCTTGAGCTTGCAGCTGTGGTCCATGCACTAAAAACCTGGCGACATTACCTTTTGGGTAATCGTTGCGAAATATTCACCGATCACCAAAGTCTGAAATATATCTTCACCCAGCCGGATTTGAATCTCAGGCAAAGACGGTGGGTTGAGTTGATCTTGGATTACGACTTAGGGATAACTTACACCCCGGGGAAGGCCAATGTTATGGCCGATGCACTAAGTCGTAAATCTTATTGTAACAATTTGATACTACAACAAGGTCAACCACATCTCCATGAGGACTTTCGGAAGTTGAATCTTCATATTGTTCCTCAAGGATTCCTTTCTACACTGGTGGTGAAGCCTACTCTTAAGGATCAAATTATAGCTGGCCAAAAGCGTGACAAGGGTATATCACGGATCAAGGAGAATATTTTTAGCGGAAACGCTAAAGAATTTTCCATGAACGATCAAGGTGTTGTGTTCTTCCAGAATCGTCTAGTGGTTCCTAAGAACCCACATCTAAGGCAGTTAATCCTTAAGGAGGCTCATGATTAATCTCTCACCATTCATCCCGGTAGTACTAAGATGTATCAGGACCTATGCCAGAGGTTCTGGTGGACTAGGATGAAGAGAGAATTTGCTGAGTTCGTTGCTAACTGCGACGTTTGTCGTCGAGTTAAGGCAGAACATGAAAGGCCTGCTGGCACCCTTCAACCTCGAGCTATTCCTGAATGGAAATGGGATAAAGTTAGCATGGATTTCATTACCGGATTTCCCAAGACCAAGAAAGGGAATAATGCTAACTTTGTGGTCATTGACCGTCTTTCCAAAGTGGCTCATTTTCTTCCTGTTCGTGAGAGTATAACAGCTAGCCAGCTAGCAGAGTTATATATCTCTCGAATAGTGTCTCTTCATGGTGTTCCCCTGGAGATTAACTCGGACCGCGGAAGTATCTTTACTTCTCGCTTCTGGGAAAGCTTTCAGAATGCCATGGGGACTCACTTATCTTTTAGCACTGCTTTCCATCCCCAATCAAGTGGTCAAGTAGAAAGAGTGAATCAAATCCTAGAATATATGCTCCGAGCTTGTGTTATATCGTTCGGTATGAATTGGGAGAAGTGCCTTCCATTCGCCGAATTCTCTTATAACAATAGTTATCAATCAAGCTTGGGCAAAGCCCCTTTTGAAGTTCTCAATGGACGAAGATGTCGAACACCTCTTAATTGGTCAGAAACCGGAGAGAGGCAACTCTTTGGCCCAGATATGATCCAGGATGCAGAAGAGCAGGTTTGCATCATTCGTGAAAAGTTGAAAACAGCCCAGTCTCGTCAAAAGAGCCAATATGATCGTCATCATAAGGCTGTGACCTTTGAAGTTGACGAGAAGGCTGACCTTCGGCTTACACCTTTGAAGGGTACCCATCGATTCGGTATCAAGGGCAAATTGGCTCCTCGTTACATTGGTCCTTTTCGCATTCTTGCCAAACGAGGAGAAGTTGCCTACCAGCTGGAACTTCCTCCGCATCTTTCCAAGGTTCATGATGTTTTCCACGTCTCGCAACTCAGGCGTTGCTTTTCGGATCCTATCCATGAAGTGGACCACGAAACGCTTGATCTCCAAGATAACCTTTCATACCGAGAATACCACGTGCGTATTCTTGATCAAGCTGAGCGTACCACTCGACGACGAAACCTCAAGTTTCTTAAAGTTCAATGGTCAAATCATTCTGAAAAGGAGGCAACTTGGGAAAGAGAGGATCGTCTCCGACTTGAATATCCTGCGTTATTCCCGACGACTTCTAAATCTCGGGACGAGATTCTTTTGAGTGGGGGTGAGTTGTCACATCCCTGACCCCTTAAGCAAGTTAGTCCTGTGCTCATGTCTTCTTTGCATTGCATCTAAGAATTTGTCTACAAGAACAAGAAAGTGGCAAAGCAAAAACTCAAAACCCTAGCTACTTCTTTAAACAAAGGAAATCTCCAACTAGTTAAAATCAATGAACCCAAAATGGCCTCAAGAAATGTTCAAACTTTCTGATAAATCATGAAAGTAAATGAGCATTGGAGAAAATTATTTTCTTGACACTTTAAGCATTTTAAATAAATGCAAAAGCTACTGGTTTCAAGTTTTAAATTTGAAATCAGAAACTTTTAAATTTTCAAAATTGTTGAAAACTTTGGAAATAGTTGGAAATATTCCAACAAATATTCTAGGGTGCTTAACATAGCTTTTACAATTTATTTGGGAGTTGAAATAAATACAAAATCAATGAATTAGCAAAATAGAAACAAAAACAGAAAAAAAGGGAAAGGAGTTACCTGTCGCTCACCTGGCCCGGCCCATCCCAGCTCCTGTCGTCTTTCTCCCTGCCAGTGGGCAGCAGGAGGTGGCCGCCGCGTTCTCCGGCACGGCCACGCACCTGTGCGCCTGCCTGGCCGCCGCCTCGCGCTGGCAAGGCCAGGGATAAGCTCCCCGAGGCCACCCCTATCCATTCCCAGCGCCAGTTCTCCCCCTCCTCTCGGATCTCTCCTCCCTCCTTCTGCCGCCATTGGAGCCCGAGCAAAGCTCGAGCTCGCCGCCGATCTAGCCGCCCCTTCTCCCTTCTAAGCCGCGCATTAGCTCCGCCGCAACCCCCTGAAGCTTCCTAGCCACGAGCCCGACGCCGAGATGCAGTGAAGCGACGAGCAGTTGTCGTCTTCATCCCACCTCCTGTCGTATTCCTCCCTGCCAGTGGGCAGCAAGAGGTGGCCGCCGCGTTCTCCGGCACGGCCACGCACCTGTGCGCTTGCATGGCCGCCGCCTAGCGCTGGCAAGGCCAGGGATAAGCTCCCCGAGGCCACCCCTATCCATTCCCAGCGCCAGTTCTCCCCCTCCTCTCGGATCTCTCCTCCCTCCTTCTGCCGCCATTGGAGCCCGAGCAAAGCTCGAGCTCGCCGTCGATCTAGCCGCCCCTTCTCCCTTCTAAGCCGCGCATTAGCTCCGCCGCAACCCCCTGAAGCTTCCTAGCCACGAGCCCGACGCCGAGATGCAGTGAAGCGACGAGCAGCTGTCATCTTCATCCCACCTCCTGTCGTCTTCCTCCCCGCCAGTGGGCAGCAAGAGGTGGCCGCCGCGTTCTCTGGCGCGGCCACGCACCTGTGCGCTTGCCTGGCCGCCGCCTCGCGCTGGCAAGGCCAGGGATAAGCTCCCCGAGGCCACCCCTATCCATTCCCAGCGCCAGTTCCCCCCCTCCTCTCGGATCTCTCCTCCCTCCTTCTGTCGCCATTGGAGCCCGAGCAAAGCTCGAGCTCGCCGTCGATCTAGCCGCCCCTTCTCCCTTCTAAGCCACACATTAGCTCCGCCGCAACCCCCTGAAGCTTCCTAGCCACGAGCCCGACGCCGAGATGCAGTGAAATGACAAGCAGCTGTCGTCTTCTTCCTCGGGTCACCGAAGATCTCCACCGACGTTCTCCCTCTCCAGGCCGTCCCCGAGCAGACTAGCGCCACCACTGCACTCCCCGTGAGCATGCGGTCATTTACCCTAAGATCTCCCCGTCGATCCCCTCCTCTAGCCCTAGTTCCACCGGAGCCCGACAAGATCCGCTGCTGCAGCTCGTCGCCGGTAGCCCTCCGGTGATCAGCTCGTCCTTCCGAGGGCACCAGCAGCTTCAGGCCGTCGCGTAGATGTTATAGGAGCTAAGAACCGTGCGTAGTGCCCCCTGTATCGATGACCTTGATGACGCCCGAACCTTGGCCGCCGCCAAGCTCGTCGCCGGCGTCATCTCCGGCCAGATCAGCCCCGGATAAGTGCAGAAATGGAGCTGCGGGAGATGTGCTATTCTTGTGGTGCTCTCTGCGCAACGTTTGGCCCCCTGTGCGCCGTTTCCGAGCCCCTTCGCCGTTCTGGTGGTTGCCGGAGGCTACCCGCCGGCGAGGACGACCTCGCCGCCGGTGGATCTCGGCTGGGCTGAGCCACTCACTGGTGGGGCCAGCCTCTGGAAAGATTAAAGTTAATAAAAATAAATCAGATAAGTTAATAAGTTACTGACATGTGGGACGTGTAAGTTTAATCAACTAATTAAGTTTAAACTTAATCTAAAATTGACCACAGAGACTGACCAGTGGGTCCCACTGGTCAGGTTTGACTTTCAACGGCCAGATGGACCTGCTGATGTCATGCTGAAGCAATAAAAGTATTTCCAGTACAAAAATAATTCCAGAAATGTTTAAAACTTAAAAAATTCATAGAAATTAATCTGTAACTCCAATGAAAATAATTTATATATGAAAAAGTATCAGAAAAATTCAAGGAATCTGAATATGCTACTTTCAATCATGTTTGAAAAAGATATAGAACCCAAACATGTAGATTAATGAATAAGCCAATTCTTATAAATACTTTATAAATGGAATTTGAAAAATATTCAAATTTCATTATGAATGGCATGATCACACACTGTCCCAATTACAAATCAGTACCCTAACTTGACATCTCATGCATGTTAACATCAAGTTGATCTAAGCATCAGGTCGAATCAATTAAATCGGTATCCGAGAATACCTCGTTTGAATTGATATTTGAATGTGATTCAAATCAATTTCAAACCTAATACATGTTCATGGCGGGTAGGAGTACATGGCGGGTTGTTTCATTGGAACCGTCCTTAAGAATTGAGTTCCGTGTATGTAATCCAAGACTAGATACTACCACATGCTGGGCCCTGAAATATGACCCCGCTCGGCCTATTAATCGCTTAGTACTCGTGCCAGGAGTTGCAAGTAGTTTCTGGTGTTTATAGTAATGCCGGAGGCCGTGCATGGTGCTAACCTGGGAGGTGGGCCGTGATGCGGTAGGCAGTGGCACGGTCTACCAAGTGGCACCCGGATGGTGGGCTTGGGAACCCTCCGCACATCGTTTGAGGCCGTGGCGGAAACCTCGGCCGGACTTCCGTACGGGTTACTCTCAGATAGGCGATAAACCTGGACTAGGTACTAGTGTGGTTAACGGTCGTGGCCAACTCCCTCGCTGGGCTTCTGCTTGAAGGTTGCCGAGGTGCATGACGTGCACATAGTGATAAGTGGCGAGAGTGTGTGTGACGAAGTACACCCCTGCAGGGTTATGATCTATTCGAATAGCCGCGTCCGCGGATATGGACTACTTGGAGACATATGTTGTTCATAGCTAACTTCAATGGCTACTCATAAAATTGCCAAGATAAGCGTGAGTGTCGTGGACGGCATTTCCGTATGGAGACGGAATGATTCCACGATAGTGTATTGTTGTGGTGTTAGTGGACTCGTGTGCGAGAAATCAAGTTGTCAAAATTATTTAAAAATGCAAGTTGTCTAGCCACGAGTCAGATGCTGGCTTTCCGCATGAAACCCCACAATACCTTTTGATACCTTGCATGAGTAGTTAGTTATCCTAAAGTCTTGCTGAGTACCTTTGTACTCATGTTTGCTTAATAAATGTTGCAGAGGTTGCTAATGACCCTAATGGAGGGTTCTTCGTAGACATCGACGACGACGAGTAGCTGGTGTCCTAGCTACGATCTGGCCCTACGTTGCCCTGTCTGTACTCAGACAGTTTAAACTCTTCCGGTGGCTTGTAACTGAATGACTGCTATTATGGGTCGTGGGATCCTTAATGTGTAATATTATGTGTGTGGCTCTTCCGAGCCTCTTAAATAAAGGTTGTATGTTTATGGTTATGTTGTGATGCCATCGATGTATCTATACATATCGGTATGCCATGCGTACGTGTGTCGTACTTGATATGTATGGGGTTCGATTACTTAGTCATGAACTTTAGTAGCACTCCTTACAAGGAAATGCCCCTTTGTGATCCAATGAGCCTTGGTAGTTCGCTACTGCTCCGGACACATTGGTTGACCGGCATGTGTCCTTCTTAGCTGTTGTGTCTGTCCCCTTTGGGGAAATGTCACGCGATGTAATGGAGTCCTTGTAGCTTGCTACGACTCGTCTACATTCGCTGATGACCGACACCTGCTTTGTTGGGTCATGTATGCCTGTCCTTGTGCGGTACTGCCACTTTGGTTTATGACTAGACATGTCGATCCGGGTTCTTTGACATTGGAATGCTAGCGACACTATTGCATACGTGAGTCAAAAGACGCAAACGGTCCCGGCTAAGGTAAGGCTGCAGCCATGGAAGTTAACCGTGCGTGAGACCGCAAAGGGATGCGATGTGTTACAGGTTGGATTCCTATGGCTTAGGATCGGGGTCCCGACAGGTGAATCAAGTGCAGAGCTTGATGGCAGTTCCTTACCTCTCCTCGTAGTGGAAGGTAGGATTTTAGTTCTTGGATCTTTCGGATTCCTCATAGTAATCGGCAGACGCCAATCCCAAGTGACTTAGAGAATATAGTTGTGCCTCCCCGGCAACGGCGCCAGAAAAAGCCTTGATGTCCCACAAGCGTATGGGATCGCAGCAGTTTTTGAGGGTAGAGTATTCAACCCAAATTTATTGATTCGTTGACAAGCGGGAAGATAAAGAATATTTTCAAGTATTAGCAGCTCAGTTGTCAATTCAACCACACCTGAAAGATTAGTGTCTGCAAGCAAAGTATCAGTAGCAAGGTAGTATGATAGCAAAGGTGCTAGAAAAAGCTTTGACAATCCCCGGCAACGGCGCCAGAAAAAGCCTTGTTGACGGGATATTAGCGCCAACAAAGTCTTGCAACAAGTAACAACGGAGTAGCAAGGAACAATAGTAGCAGCAGCAAAGTAAAAAGTAATAGCAGCAAAGTGACAGCAGCAGCAAAGTGGCCCAATCCCTCTTGTAGCAAGGGACAAGCCTAGGCAAAGTAACGTGGGGAGGACCAGTAGTAAAAGACTGGTAGGCAGTGGATTGGTGATGGATGAGTACGAGAGATGTGATTCATCATGTAACAGCTATAACACGGAGAGATATGTGGCTAGCTCCCGTTCATCAATCTAATGTAGGCATGTATTCCGTATGTAGTCATACATGCTTAGGGAAAAGAACTTGCATGACATCTATTATCCATCACTCCCGTGGCAGCGGTGTCCTAATGGAAACTACGAGATATTAAGGTTCTCCTTTTAATAAAGAACCGTACCAACGCATTAACACGCGGTGAATACATGAACTCCTCATACTATGGTCATCTCCGGGAGTGGTTCCGGCTATTGTCACTCCGGGGTTGCCGGGTCGTAACACATAGTAGGTGACTGTAACTTGCAAGATAGGATCTAAAACACACATATATTGGCGATAACGTCATAGGTTTAGATCTGAAATCATGGCACTCGGGCCCTAGTGACAAGCATTAAGCATAGCCAAGTAGTAGCAACATCAATCTAGAACAAGTGGATACTAGGGATCAATCCCCGTGAAGAACTAACTCGATTACATGATAGATCTCAGCCAACTCATCACCGTCCAGCAAGCCTACGATGAGATTACTAACGAACAATGAAGAGCATCATGGAATTGTCGATTGAGAAAGGTTGATGATCACGATGTCGACGATTTCCCCTCTCTGTAGCCCGAAACGGACTCCAAATCTGCCCTCGAGATGAAGAACAGGATGTGGCGGCGCCTCCGTATCGCAAAACACGATGAAACCTTCTCTTTGATTTTTTTTCAGGAGAAACGGAAGATATAGAACTGAGATTGGGGGCAGTGGTGCCACGTGGGCCCCACAAGCCCTCATGGCGCGGCCATAGGGGGTGGCTGCGGCCTACGGGCTTGTGGCCAACAGGCACGCCCCCTCACGTGGATCTTTGCGCAGGTATTTTTCTTTTATTCCAGAAAAAATATCCGTAAATTTTCAGGACGTTCCGAGAACTTTCATTTCTGCACAAAAACAACAGCATGGCAATTCTGCTGAAAACAACGTCAGTCCGGGTTAGTTCCATTCAAATCATGCAAAGTAGAGTCCAAAACAGGGGAAAACGAGTTCGGAGAAGTAGATACGACGGAGACGTATCAGTACACAACGTCTAATAATACCATCTACTGCTTCTTTATAAAGATGTGGGTCATCCCAAAAGTAATGTCTTAATTCAGAGATTTTTTTCATTTCTTTCGATGGTATGTGAAACTAGGAGGTATGTATTTAGCAACAATATAATTAGCATAGTTAGCATACCAAGGTGTGTTGTGAGAAATATTTATTGCAGCCAACTGCTCATCGGGAAAACTATCATCAATAGGCAGTTGGTCATCAGGAATATTTTCTAACCTAGACAAGTTATCAGCTGTGGGGTTCTCAGCTCCTTTTCTATCAATGATAAGCAATTGAAATTCTTGTAGCAATAGAACCTACCTAATGAGTCTAGGTTTAGCATCTTTATTTTCCATAATATATTTAATAGCAGCAAGATCAGTGTGAATAATTACTTTAGAATCAAAAATATAAGGTGTTAACTTATCACAAGCAAACACAACTGCTAAAAATTATTTGTCAGTAGTAGCATAATTTCATTGAGCAATGTCTAGAGTTTTACTAGCATAATGAAAAATATTTAATTTTTTAACAACTCTTTGTCCTAGAACAACACCAACAGCATAGTCACTAGCATCACACATAATTTCAAAAGCTAGTTAAACAATAGGTGCGGAAGTCAAGTCTTTCTTAAGTGTTTCAAAGGCTTCTATACAATCATCGTCAAAAACGAATGGAACATCCTTTTGTAAAAGAGTTGTAAGAGGCCTAGAAATTATAGAGAATTCTTTAATAAACCTCCTATATTAACTAGCAGGACCGACGAAATTACGAATACCTTTAATATCTTTAGGACATGGCATTTTCTCAATTGCATCAACTTTAGCTTGATCCACCTCAATACCTCGTTTAGACATTTTCTGACCCAAGACAATACCCTCATTAACCATAAATCAGCACTTCTCCCAATTCAAGACAAGATTAGTTTGCTCACATCTTTGCAAAACTCGATAAACGTAGCTCAAGCAATCATCAAAAGAAGTTCCATATACATAAAAATCATCCATGAAAACATCGACAATCCTTTCACGGAAATCAGAGAATATAGCAGTCACACATCTTTCAAAGGTAGCACGTGCATTGCATAAACCAAAAGGCATACATCTATAAGCATAAGTTCCAAAAGGGCAAGTAAGGGTGATTTTCTCTTGATCACGTTGTGAGACAAGTGTTTCAGAAAATCTAGAATATCCATCAAGAAAATCAAAAGTGTGTGTGCTTACATAATATTTCTAGCATTTGATCAATAAAAGGCAAAGGGTAATGATGTTTTCTAATTGCTACGTTTAATTTTCTAAAATCAATTATCATTCTATAGCCAGTAACAATCCTTTGTGGAATAAGTTCATTTTTATCATTAGGAACAACTGTAATACCTCCCTTCTTAGGAACACAACGAACTTGACTTACCCATCTACTATCAGCTATGGGATAGATTATACCTCCGTACAGAAGCTTTAACATTTCAGTTCTTACCACTTCTTTCATTTTTGGATTCAAACGACATTGGTAATCAACGACGGGGTTAGCATCATGTTCCATATTAATCTTTTGTTGACATAGAGTGGGCTAATGGCCTTAAGATCATCAAGAGTATATCCAATAGCATCTATTTGCTTCTTCGGGACTTTCAATAATCTTGCTTATTCATGTTCTGAAAGGTTAGCACTAATAATAACATGATATATCTTTTTTTCATCAAAATAAGCATATTTCAAAGTATCAGGAAATTTTTTAAGTTCAAACAAAGGATCACCTTTAGTTGGAGGAGTACCTCCTAAAATTTCAATAGGAAAATTGTGTTTAAGCAAAGGTTGTTGTTCAAAGGAAATTCTATCTATTTCATTTCTTTCATGCATATGCATATCATTTTCATGGTCTAGCAAATAATGTTCTAGTGGATCGGTAGGTGGAATGGAAATAGACGCAAGACCAATTATTTCATCCTTCCTAGGCAATTCCTCTTTATGAGGTTTCCTATTAAACATGGAAAAATTAAATTCATAAGACTCATCACCAAAACTCACACTAATGGTTTCCTTTTCACAATCGATCTTAGCATTGACAACATTCAACAAATTTCTACCAAATATAATGGTACAAAAATCATCTTGTGGGGAACCAATAACTAGACAATTAGTACGTTATTTTATTTACCCACACAAGACTTGAACGTATCTAACAATCCCAAGTGGTGTCTCTATTAGCAAGTTTAATAGTAACATCTATGTCTTTTGTTTTATCGGGAGCTATTTCATCCATAATATCTTGATATAAGGTAAAAGGAATAACACTTACGCTAGCACCAACCTCACATAAACCATGATAACAATGATATCCTATTTTAACTCAGACAACAGGAATGCCAACTACTGGTCTATGTTTATCTTTATCATAAGGTTTAGCAATTCTAGCAGCTTCGTCACAGAGGTAAATAACATGCCCATGAACATTTTCTTCCAATAGATCTTTAACCATAGCAATATTAAGTTCATTTTTTTTGTGTGCTCTAATATTACTTTTGTGGACCATAGTTGAAAATTTAACAGGAAAAGGTGGGTTTTCAATATAAGCAGTGGGAACAATTGGTCAACATTGTAAATAATAGTTTCCTCCTTATCTACGTCTGGTCCTTTAATCTCTTATTTAATAGGGGGTGATATTGAAACCACTTCTCCTTAGGGAGTTCAACATGAGTAGCAAAATATTCACAGAAAGAGGCTACTATCTCAGAGTCAAGTTCATATTTAGTGCTAAACTTTTGAAAAGCATCAGTATTCATAAAAGATTTAACACAATCAAACTCAAGCATAATACCTGACTCATTACCGTCGTCGAGTTCCCAATATTTAGAGTTGCGTTTAATTCTGTCCAAAAGATCCCGCCCGAATTCAATAGTCTTCTTCATAAAAGATCCAGTACAAGAAGTATCGAGCATGGATTGATTATCGCTAGAAAGCCAAGAAAAAAAGTTCTGAATAACAATTTCTCTTGGGATATCATGATTAGGTCATGAATATAACATCGACTTCAGCCTCCCCCAAGCTTGAGCGATACTTTCTCCTTCACGAGGCCAAAAATTATGTACATATTTTCAATCACGATGAACTAGATGCATAGGATAATTTTAACTCCAATTTCAATCGATTCGGGTTCCAAGATCCAATATCATCACATAGCATATACCATGCCAATGATCTTCCCTTCAAAGATAAAGGGAAAACCTTCTTCTTAGCTTCATCTCTGAGCAAACCTGCAAGATTAAATAATCCACAAATTTCATCCACATATATCAAGTGCATATCAGGATGGTCGGTTCCATCTCATGCATAAGGCTTAGCTAACAGTTGTTCTATCATACCTCAAGGAATTTCATAAACAATATTTTCAGTAGGTTCAGTAGGTTGAGGTGTAACTAATTGTGCTTTTGGTCGAGGTGAAGATACCTCGAACAAGCCCCTCAAAGGATGATTCTCCATAGTAACAAGTAACAACAAATTTCAGCACGTAGTAATAATTTTTACTTACCGATTTCCACTTACCAAGATTGATTCACTTCCCGGCAACGGTGCTAGAACAGAGTCTTGATGACCCACATGTAAAGGGGGTAAATCGTAGTCCTTTCAATAAGTAAGAGTGTCAAACCCAACGAGGAGAGAAGGAAATGACAAGTGGTTTTCGGCAAGGTAATTTCTGCAAGCATTGAAATTGTAGATAATGAGTACTTTGATAGCAAGGTAATTTGTAACGAGCAAGTAACAATAACGGTAAATAATATGTAGCAAGTTAGCCAAATCCTTTTGAGGCAAAGGACTGGCCAGAACAGTTTCTTATAATAGGCAAAGCATTCTTGAGGGCACACAGGAATTTCATCCTGTCACTTTCATCATATTGGCTTGATTTGTGTTTCCTACTTTGATATTTTGATATGTGGGTGGATCGGTGCATAGTTGATGTTCTTAGTTTAACAAGCCTCCTACTTATGATTAACCCCCTCGCAAGCATCTGCAACTACAAGAAAAGTATTAAGATAAAATCTAACCATAGCATTAAACATTTGGATCCAAATTGGCCCCGTACGAAATAGCGCATAAACTAGGGTTTAAGCTTTTGTAACTCTAGAAATCCTTCATCTATTACTACTCCACAAATCAACCCCTTAGGCCAAAATATGGTGAAGTGTCATGTAGTCAATGTTCACATGACAGAACTAAGGGAATCACAACATTCGTATCATCAAAATATCAAACACATATCAAGTTAACATGATTACTTGCAACAAAATTTCTCCCATGCCCTCAAGAACAAAGGTAACTACTCAAAAGTGACACACATAATGGATCTACACATATAATCTTCCAAAAAACAAACTATATAATAATAAACTACAAGTTGTAATCAAATTGTTCGACGTCGACGATCCCCGTCAGGCATCCTCGTCGTCGACTCGGTGCCGACCACCTGCTTGAGTGGCGCCAACATGTGCGGGACTGGGCTCCGCCAAGCTGGCACTGGGAGGTGCTACCTTGTGGGGCGCGCATCTTGGTGAGGAATCAGGCTCCCATCGTCGACCCAGAGCTTCTTTGGTGGCGGTCGCGTGGGCCACTTTCGGTGCGCAGGCAGCCAACCCCCGAGGAGGAGGTACTTCGCCGTGTGAGGGAGGAGGACGAGCACGTCCGTCGCTACTTGCTTGCATTGGATGCCAGGTTCTCCAATACCTGGCAAGTTCTTCAGGGATCTCACCTGATATATGGTCATGTTATGGTTCTTTCTTGGTGTGTTTCCACCGCCCACGCCTCAGTACAACGACAGCTCTTTGGGTGATCAGTTTGAGATGTATATTCGAGGTTATATTCGATAAAATTCAAGATGTATTAAGTTGATTATTGGTTGTAACTGAAAGAGAATCTTTTTGCCTCTTGAGATAAATTGCATTATATATCATAACGTACATCTATGAACTATTCAACAACTTTTGTGCATGCTTAAAACATAGAAGTTTGTGTAATTCGGTTATTCATACTAGGAGCTGAAATATTGGCAGAAACTATGGATCAAAGAGCCTTGGAAAAAGAACAGTTGTTGGGGGAGATAATCCTCACCAGAGGTGATGTCTTGTCGTATCTCAACGACACCGATGGTCTGGAAGGTGAGGATGGTGGCTCGGGTGATCGAACAATGGAGGAGGAAGGACATGATTATGATGGCTCTGATGACCGAATGCCGGAGGAAGAAGGATACCATGATGACGGCTCCGGTGACCGAACGGAGGAGGGAGCTGTTGCAAAGTCCGGCGAGGTATATATATTACTTAAGCCTGTGTTGACTAGCTAATTGATGCAATAATTGTTTTGGTATGTACATATATTAACTCTTCTTTCTTCTTTTATAGCCCTCCGGATCGAGCCAAACTTTGGTAACGTGACAAGCCCCGAAGAGAAGGTTGCGCAAGGATGAAAGGTTCACGATCACAACACTCGCGGACAATGGCCTACCGATTCTACCCAAGCGGACCAAGGACGCATTTTCTGCTTAGTGCGGAGCTATTTTTAGGGACAACAACCCGATCATCATCAAGTAATGGAATAAGCCTAAGGGTGACAACGTCCCTGAAGGTGATTATGTCACCGATAGACAGAAAGATGATCTTTGGACTGTACTGAAGGAAAATTTCACCATACCGACAGAGGAGGATCTAAATAAGCCAGTTATAGATCCACTGGTCAAGGCTTGTGCTCTTAAGAAGATGGCATATCTATTCAGGAGTTGGAAGAAGGAGTTGAAATAAAATTTTGTCGACAAAGGGAAGACTCCATAATTCATTGGGCGATTTGAGAAGATAAGAGATCACTGGCCCGCATTTGTGGCGTATAAGACATCGGACAACAGTAAGAAAATGTCAGAGATAAACAAGAAAAATGCTGCAAAGAAGCAGTATCACCATCACACGGGGTCAGGTGGCTACCTCAAAGCCCGACCGTTCTGGAACAAAGCTAAGAATGACCTGATTGCTAAAGGGGTCGAACCACAGACATTGAGTTGACCAGACCATTCAAGGACCTGGTTCTTCGGGGTTGGGGGAACTTTGGACCCTAAAACAGGGAAGTGTCATTGGACGGACGATCATATTGTAATACCCATCAACAAGCTTCGGATGTATATCACCGTAGCGCAGGAAGGCACGTTCATTCCCCATAGAGAGAAGGACAAGCTGACTGAGGCCCTAGGGAATGCTGAGCACCCTAGACGAACACGAGGCACACCAGGATCCGTTCCGTGGAAGGTTGGGTTTCCCGATGCAAGCGGTTACAGTACTCGGGAGAGAAAGAGGAAAGCGGAGGTGAGCGACATGCAGAAGATCCAAGCAAGACTACAAAAGCTAGAGGAACTTGAGAGCGAGCGAGCTGTCGGCCAACCATCTCGGCGGCACGAAGCTACCCCTAAAGGTACCCCGCCATCTCAGCGGAGAAGTAGCATGGCTTCCACGAAGCCCGTTCGTCCTGACTTCAGGCTCCTAGCTACCTCGTGGATACTATTATGGAGGCTCAACATTGCGAGCGAAATGCTGGAACCTTACTTTCAAGGCGGTTGTCTGCTGTGTTGCACCTCCTCAACCCAACAGAAATTTTCAATGGCTTCCGATTCCACATGGCTATGCTATTGTGATGGTGGATGAAGTAATGGAGGGATTTGAGGAGCTCAAGCTTGACCACCCTACAAGTGAAGGGGAGAATCAGATGGTTCGTGCTGTGAGGAGTACATGTCTATGGCAGAAGGAGTACATCAAGCTTCCAAATTGGATGCCTCCGCCTCCACCTCCTCCTCCGGCGAGTCAGGGCACTCTTTCTCCTCCTCCTCCTTCGGCGAGTGATCAGGGCACTCCGCCTCCTTCTCCGGCTCCTCCAACACGTGAGGACACTCTGTCTCCTCCTTCACCTACTCCAGTGCGTCAGAGCAGTCCACCTCCTCCTTCGCCTCGTCGGCAACGACGGAAGACAAACGCCGTCGCACCGGCTCCTCCGGCACGTCAGAGGAGTCTTCCTCCTCCTCCTCCTCGTCAGCAACGATGGAACCGAGACACTGCCGATCTGGCGGGTAGCAGTACAAGCAGAGGCGGGAAATACGGTTCATCTCTCAAGCCTCTGGAAAAGTTACCATATGAGAGGACCGCGCAAGAGAACAAGGACATATGTTGTGCCCAATTGAGGGACCATATTGCAAAGAAAACTCCACCTAGGACGGAGAAGCTAGATCCGATGAAAGTGGAGCGCACTATCAATGCCCTGAAGCAACCAACACCGCCTCCGCTGGATTCCAACTATGACCACATTATTAAAAGGTCATATGCAGCAGCACGGCGGTCGGGAAGTACTTCCACTGAAGCAAGGTTAGTAGAACGAAGAAGTGGGAAAACAATTCCCGAGCTCGGCGAACAGGAGAAGCTATCGTGCCCCCCGCTCAAGGTGTCTAGCGATATCGTCGCTAATCCTCCGGGGATGGTGCCCGGTAAAAATCCTGGTGATTACTTGGGGGATGATTTTATCTTTCAAAAGGCTGAGCTAACAAAAGAACAATATAAATACCTGCACGGGAAGCCTCTCGTCCCCGCTGATCATCCTCCTCTAACAACGATGATGCACAAATTGCATGAGTGCTACATGAAAACCTGCAACGAGTCTGGGAGAGACACTATGTATGTGGCAGTGAAACTAGAGCACGAATTCATTGGATCTCCCATGATCCCTATTGAATTTGTGGATTTATTTGAGTTATACAATCAACTGGCCCTCGACAAACAACTCATGACTTCCTACTATATGTAAGTATTACTTGTATAGTTAAGTCTCTAGCTCAGCTCGTTCATTGCAAGTATATATAATTATCCTTGCTATATTATGCACATTGAAGATCGTCGAATTCAAAAAAGCAGGAATCTTTGATGTTGGGTTCATTAGCCTAGATGTCGTAAATGAATGGACGGTACGACACTCAACCAAAGAGATCGAGGAGAACTTGCTAAAGTCGTTACTTGTAAATCAAAATAAAAAGGAAATACTCCTTCCTTACAACTTCAAGTGAGTGTTGTTGTCTTCTCTGTATACTCGGTTTCGCTTACTCGAGGTTAAGTAATGTAACTGATGAGTCATATATGCGTGCATTGTTTACACTTTATTCTGCTATCCATTAAGCTTGACGCGGCATTAATAACTGTCTTAGACTCGAGACGTAAAAATCCCAAGATGTATGCGGACATGACAGCAATGCTCAAGAAGTAAGTTTAGTCAATACCAGGATCATATCGGCAAGCAACTTTCGTCAATTTCCTAATATCACGTAATCATCTTCTTTGCCTGTGAGGGTTTGGAGGAAGTTCACCAAAAAGTCTCCCGATCTAAACAAAGAGTTGCGATTTACGCAGCCCAATATAACTAGTACTAGCTAGTTCCACGCATCTCTAATTTATTCAAATTTTCATCTATATATCATTACCATGCTTGCTTATCAGTTTGACTGAACTCTATTCTCGTAAAGTTCATGTACCACAAAGAAGGGACTTTTTTATATGCATACTACATATGCGAGTTCATTCACCTCTCGACCTCTGAGCGGGGCTTCTCCGAGAAACAATTTCAAGTACGTAAATAATATTCACAATTTTATTTTATATATTACCATCAATTGTGTTGAGTTTTATTTCAATATGCATGTATTACCCCCTTCTTTAAATTAGATCTCGCGGATGCGGGATGAACTCCTACGAAACGATCGCATACCAGCAATTCAATAGGAATTGGCGGGATTCTTTCTTGACCACATCATACCTAAAGACGAAGAATACCATGTGGATTTGTGAGTGGATCTTAGGTATATTATGTTAGGATTATAAAAGATGTTATATTGTATATATGTAGTAGCGTCGCATCGATACACGAAAACTTGTTGTTCGACCAAGCACGGATAAAGAGATGTCACTTCTCTCTATATGTATAGTAGCTAGCATCGACCAAGCACGGAGCAAGAGTGGACACTTCTCTCTATTAGCTATCTAACACAATATGAAACCCCTAAATTAACCCTCCAAAACCCCCAATCCCCCCTTCAAAAAAAACCTAGCTCCTGCCAAATGCTGACGCGTGGATGACTTTTGGTCCCGGTTGGTGTTACCAACTGGGACTAAAGGCCCTCCTGCCTGGGCTCCCCGCAGAGGCTACGTGGAGACCATGCTTTCCCGGTTGGTAAGAAAACTGGGACTAAAGGTTTTGGGCTTTATTCCCGACAATTTAGTCTTGGTTCCAGAACCGGGCTAATGGGCCTGTGGAACCGGGACAAATGGGTCATTTTCTACTAGTGTACTAGTCCCTAACAAGTACCAATCTGAGGTTCCGATACAAATATTGAACAGAAGGGATGAACTAGGGTTTTAGAGGAGATGGTTTTGGTGAAGATGTTGATGAAGATTGGCCTCCTGAAGAAGAGATGGTTGTTGGTGCTCACGATGGCCTCGATTTCCCCCTCCAGGAGGGAATTTCCACGTGCGGAATCGCTCTGCCGGAATAAAAGTGCTCCTCCCCAAGTTCCACCTTGAGACGGCGGATTTCCATGCCAAAAGTTCTCCTCTTATTTTTTCTATGCCAAAACCACTTATATACAAGAAAAGGGGCACGAGAGCTTGGCTCAGGAGGGCACCACACACCAGGGCACACCTGGGGGCCTAGCGCGACCAGGTGGGTTGTGCCCACCTCGTGGCCCTCCTCCGGTAGTTATTCGCACCAGTATTTTTAATATATTCCATAAAAAGACCTGTAAAGTTTCAGCTCATTTGGAGTTGTGCGGAATAGGTAACTTTGACGTGCTTTTTCAGGTCCAGAATTCCAACTGCCGCAATTCTCCCCCTTTGTGTGAACCTTGCATATTATGAGATGAAAGGCATTAGAATTACTCCAAAAATCATTATTGCATAAAAACATTGTAAATAACAATACGGAAACATGATGCAAAATGGATGTATCAATGTACTTGAGAAACACAAAGAGGCATAGTACCAAAATAGAAGCAATCTATAGTAAACATAAATAACAAAGTTCCTCATACCCATACTAATTAGCTAGAGTGATCTATGCTAGTTCATAGAAAGATAGTAGTACTGATTATAAACATACACATTGTAATCGTCAATCACTCCTCCATGTCGGTGCTCCAATATTCATAGGAGGGGAGGAAGGACTCGAGCTTCATGTCGAGACGCTGAACGAGTAGCATTGTTCGTACATTCTCCCACCTCATTGGCCCATGGTAGAACATTCCTGTTTGTTCGAGAACCTCCTTCATCATCACTTGGCCGAGTTCACACTGTACGTGATAAAACTCAGCTCGAATGCGATGATCTGGTGTACTTCCTATGCTTGTGGCCTAGTTGACAATCTCGGCATCGTTGGGAGTAGCTGACATGCGAAGGCGTTGACTATCCCTTATGTACTTGATCATGTGATGCATGAGGTAGAATCCATCAACCTTACTATCGCTCGGTTGCTGCACGCAGCAGAAGTCGGTCTTACGACCGAAAGCCAGCCCTTGATTACTGTACTTTTTCACCTTGATATATCCACCAATAAGGCTAAAGGTTAAAATGGCACTATCGATAACACTCTTTATGTGCGTGTAATCCCTTTTCTTGATGTTCTTCATTGAGTCCAAGTACAGAGCATGGGAGTATTGTTGGTACAGACAGATGACAACGGCGCCCCCCACTACGAAAAATAAGTACACCTCAAATTAGCCTCCATGCTTGCAAACTAATGACTAAAACTTATGAAAGGTTAGCCGTGGATGACTTATGTGGGACGATAAGGCAGGAGAATCGTTTCCTTGTACTTATTAGTGATCATGAACTTGCCGATGTACTTGCTCGCATAGTCACAGTTCTCTTTGCAGACTGGCAAGAAGCTCTTGTGCATATAGTACGGTTCGCAATGCAGATATATTATATGTTCACGCGCCTAATGGTGTAGTTCAGATACATCGCATACATTTGGATGAACTAAAAATTTAGCTTAGTCATGTGGAACATGTCGTAGATGTAGTCAAAATGCAGGATGAACTTATCCGCAGGCCATCTATCGACGTATGACCTCGCACCCGGAACCTGAGCCGCGTAAAGCTGGTATCCTGGTTTTTCCAAGATGAGAATGCTTTTCTTCCTCGCCAGCACATTATCATGAAGTCTACATACATCATTGTTCAGTATGTTCTCTAGCGCTTTCTGGGGTAGGATCGGGTGGTCGGTGACATGGAAATGCTGTGCACCTACAATAGGTATTCTGTCTCCGCCCCATACGTTCCTCTTCCCCTCGTAACCACGGCTTCCGAGTTGGTGGGGAGGCGTGTCCCTGACCTGGAGCGCCTTCATTTTCTTCGACTTTTTCTTGACTTCTTCTATACCACAAGTCTCCTTGAATTTTTTGAACTCCTCTTCCGTTAG
Organism: Hordeum vulgare subsp. vulgare; assembly: GCF_904849725.1. Classification (NCBI taxonomy): domain Eukaryota; kingdom Viridiplantae; phylum Streptophyta; class Magnoliopsida; order Poales; family Poaceae; genus Hordeum; species Hordeum vulgare. Next base: position 316,458,006 of record NC_058518.1, read on the forward strand.
TGTCGGATTGTCAGCATGAATCTTGGACCACGGTTCATTCTTTTCAATAGCTTTTTTCACCCTTACTTTCTAGGCGGACAAGGCGTTGGTGAACGTCACCATTTCCTTGTTGTTTATCTTTATCATGGGTACATCATTCCAAAGAAGTTTGCTTTCAGTTCGCGAGGGGAAGAAGAACCTATTGTGCATCTTCGTTAGGGGCATGTGCTCCATATGTGGTATCTTCCTTAACTTTTCATCATTTATGTTGGCGGTTTCCCTGAGGATGCATCCTAGTTGATTGTCGTAGCATGTGTGCGCTTCCTCCGACGCCGTTGGCTCTAATTTCTTGGGGTGCATCGCTGTGACCACAATTTTTCCGATGCCGATCTCATTTGGTTTTCGTGCCCTCTTCGGCTTCGGTCCTTCACTGGCTACGTCAGCATCATTGCCGGTCTTGGGGGTGGTGTCGGTGCCGGTGTCACTCTCGATGCCGGTGCCAGTGTCGGGGTTGGTGCCACTGCCACCCTGCACCCGCAACTCGTGTTCGTCGAGGTAATCGAAATAATGATTTGCTGCATCAAAGCGGTTTTCTTTGAGGCGACCAGAACCCCCGGCTTCCTCGTGGCTAGACATACTTCCTATGAGTATTTAAATATGCTAGTTTAATTATAGGCCTAATAGAATTAATAATAAAAATGGGCCTATGTTTGGCGAGTATATTGATTCATTCCCCTTCTAGCAAATCCCGGGCACTCGGTATGTCCTAGTTTCCAGCACAAGTCATGCCAAAATCCATGGAATTTTTCGGTATGACCTTTGCTAATAAGTGGACATATGGAGCGCCTGAAATTTGCTGAAACGGAAATGAATCAACATTCCAGCAAAACATAGGCCACTCGGACATTCTGGAAAAACATCAATGAAATATATCATATAAATAAATCAACATTATCAGATATCGTATAGCAACAATGAACAACAATGAACATATATCATACTACATTCCTAAAAAGTGGAATATGCGAATGAACATATAGCAACATATATGCAAACGAATATGAAAGTGAACATATAGTAACATATATCAATTCCATTTTTTATCCTAACTAATTTTTTGTCCTAGCTAAGTTTTTGTCCTAGCTAACCTAGCAACAATGAACATCAATGAAAACTAAATGCTACTATTTTTTCCCTAGATAATTGCATAAAACAATTGCCCTAATTAATTTTTTGTCCTACCTATTTTTTTCCCTAGCTAGTTTTTTGGCCTAGCTAGCTTTTTTCCTAGCTAGCTAATTTTTTTCATAGTTAGTTTTTTCCCTAGTTAGGAACATCAGTGAACATATATAGACTTGGTCAAACCTAAAGAAGCTTGACTTAGAAAACCTATAACTTAAAATATTTTCGAACAGAGGGAGAAATTTATAATTTCTTGCATCATTAACTTGAAATTCCATTCTAAAAAAATGAAAACTAAATGCTAAGTTTTTGTCCTAGCTAACCAAGCAAAAATTCCTAAAAAAATTTAGCCCTAGCTAAATAGAGAGGAGGGTAGGGGAGACGAGAGGCTTATGGCCACGAGGTCTAGGGTGGGAAGGGGAGAGGGCGGCGACGGAAGTAAGGTCAAGGGTCAGCTCGGGCGGCCGGTGGCTAGGTCGAGGACACACAAGGGAGAGGGTGGCAGCAACGTGAGGTCGAGGGAGGACAAGGCGTCGAACGACGCCGACATGGGAGAGGGGGGACAGGGCGGTCAGGGCCTCGAACAACGGCGATAGAGGAGAGGGGGGAAGGGGAGAGAGGGGAGAGGGAGGCAATAGCATCAAGTCAAGGGCGGGCAGGGTGACGACGGAGGAGCGGCGGCGATAGAGGAGTGGGGAGAGGGGGAGATATCCCTGCTACTTCTCAAACAACAGTGCCAAAAATTGACACGTTGACGGAGACTTGCTTGCGTCGGTTTTTCCCTTGAAGAGGAAAGGGTGATGCAGCACAGGAGCAGTAAGTATTTCCCTCATTTTGAGAACCAAGGTATCAACCCAGTAGGAGAATCTCGTCAAGTCCAAAGTACCTGCGCAAACACAAACGAGCTTGCAACCAACACTATAAAGGGATTGTCAATCCCTTCAAGTTTGATTGCAAAGAGAGATCTGAAGGCAAAAAGTGCAAGGAAGTAAAAGAGTAAGGCTGAAAATATGGTGTGGAGTAGATCCGGGGGCCATAGTGTTCACTAGAGGCTTCTCTCAAAATACAAATATTACGGTGGGTGAACAAATTACTGTCGAGCAATTTATAGAACAGCGCAAAGTCATGATGATATCTAAGGCATTGATCATACATATAGGCATCACGTCCGAGACAAGTAGACCGATACTTTCTGCATCTACTACTATTACTCCACACATCGACCGCTATCCAGCATGCATCTAGTTTATTGAGTTCATGACGAACAGAGTAACGCCTTAAGCAAGATGACATGATGTAGAGGGATAATCTCAAACCAATGATGAAAACCCCATCTTTATACCCTTGATGGCAAAAACACGATGCATGCCTCGCTACCCCTTCTGTCACTGGGTGAGGTCAGCGCACGGTAAGAACCCAAAACCAATCACTTCTCCCATTGCAAGAATCATAGGTCAAGCTGGCCAAACAAAACCCACAATTCGAAGAGAATTACAAGGATATGAAATCATGCATATAAGAGATCAGAAGAAACTCAAATAAGATTCATACATAATCTGATCATAAATCCAAAATTCATAGGATCTCGACAAACACACCGCAAAAGAAGATTACATCGGATAGATCTCCATGAAGATCATGGAGAACTTTGTATTGAAGATCCAAGAGAGAGAAGAACCCATCCAGCAACTAGCTATGGACCCGTCGGTCTATGGTGAACTACTCACGCATCATCGAAGAGGTCATGGTGTTGATGAAGAAGCCCTCCATATCCGAATCCCCCCTCCGGCGGGGCACCAGAACGTGCCCCGGATGGGATCCTGCGGAGAAAGAAGCTTGCAGCGGCGGAAAAGTACTTCCTATGATCTCTTGATTTTTTCTGGAATTTTTGGGAATATATAGGCGAAAGACCTAGGGAAGAGGTGGCCTAGGTAGCCCACAAGCCTGGGAGGCGCGGGCCCCCTGGCCGCGGCTAGGGGGATTGTGGGGTCCTTGATGGCCCCCTGCCCTGGTTCTCAGGCTGACCGATCTTCTTCTGTTTCGGAAAAAATCTTTTTGGAAGTTTCGTTCCTTTTGGACTCCGTTTAAAATACTCCTCTAAAATGGTCAAAAACACGGAAAAACAGGAACTAGCCCTTGGCACTGAGTTAATAAGTTAGGCCCAAAAAAGATATAAAAGGCATACGAAACATCCAAAATTTGACAAGATAATAGCATGAAACCATAAAAAATTATAGATACGTTGGAGACGTATCAATCCCGTGCTTAACTGCTAGGGTACACATAGCACTAACGCTGGGTAAGTACGAGCGCTACTAGTAACTTAGCGATAGTGCTCGTACTTAGCTAGCGCTACTGCTAACTCTTTTTATTATTTTTCTTTTATTATTTTTCTTTTCTAGGTTTTAGATTACTTTTTATTATTTTTGGTTTTATTTTTATCATTTTACTTTACGTTTCTGTTTATGTTTCTTTTTCTTTTTTATTGCTTTGTCCCTTTTGTTTATGTTTTTTTATTTTCATCCCAAGGACCTCGCATGTAGTCGGCAAGAACGTCTCCCGCCCACACTGCGCAAATATCACCGGAACCATGTGGTGGTAATTGAAGGGGCTACGATGTATACATCATTTGACCGATAACGGTTACTTAAGTGCGTACACAACATACATACATATATATAAATGATGGTTTCTCAGCTGCGTCGAAGACATTTCACATTGAGCTTCTTCCCTTCTTGTTCGTTGTCATATAATTGAGCCCCTCATTATGTATTTTCTGGCACCATGGAGTACGATCTTTCTTAGGTAATGTAGTCTTGATTCTTCTTTTCACGTATTCTTCATCGTCATCGTCATCTTCCCTCATCGGGTTGCCGTATTGGTCGTAGTCTTCCTCGTTAGCGACTACATCCATTTCAACGATGCTCCTTTTGCCTCTCCTCATGACAACACGGCTGGGAGAGGTCGGGTCGGTTATGAAGAAGCATTGTGTCACATGCTTAGCGTGTACCCATGGCTCAGTTTTGGCGATGACGTTAATTTACACGGTAGCGCTCTTTGTGTCGGGTATAGACATGGTAGTGAAATACATGTTTTCTCTTACGATGGCCTTAACCCATATGACACGGAACATCGTCTCATCGTGCATTCCAGCGTAGTTAAGTCACAGACCTCTTTGACCCTTTCGTAGTATCTTTCAGCTATGTTGTTGGAGTCGGTCATGCATTCGATCATCACCCCTGAGTTCTGATAATCAATGTCCATGTCTTTGGCCTGTGTGTTGAACGTGTACCCGTTGATATCGTATGCCTCATAGGATGTGAGTTCGGGCGCAGGGCCATGTTCTAAGGCATGTATGAGAAACCGTCCGAATTGCCTTGTTCTGGGAGATTAGCAAGAACTTGCTCTTTGAACCAACACAAGAAAGTGGCGCTGTGTTCTAGAGTAACTTCATCGTCCGTCTTGCGCATCCCCTCATCACACTACTTGTTTCTGATGATTTCTTTGTGAAGTGTCACATTATCATCTACCACATCTAGGTGTTGTAGCAATACTGAGTTAGCCTTGTCAAAGTCGTCCCGTCGATCTGAGTAGTCCACGTGTAATTCCCTCCGGACATTGTTGTGACCTTCTCCTCCGAGCCTCCCATGGTGCTTCTTGATGGGCAAACCAACAACACGGTCTCCGCCTCCTATATAATTCTCCAAAAATCATATGCACTCTTGGGTCAGATACCGTGGACAATGCTCCCCTCGGGGCGGGCCATGTTACGAGCGAATCCTTTGATGACCCCATTCATCCTCTCGAACAGCATCATGTTGTGAAGCAATGTCAGCCCAAGGTCGATGATATCGTCCATGATGTGGACACACAAATGCACCATGACGTCAAAGAACACGGGCGGGAAGTACATTTGAATCTCACATAGTATGAAAACGACCTCTTCTTGTAGCCTTCAGAGCTGCTTCACACTGATGGACTTTCGAGAGATAACGTCGAAGAAGTTGTAGAGACCAGTAAGTGTCTCATGGACGTGTTTGTCCATTATCGCTCTAATGGCAACCGGGAGTATCTACGTCATCATCACCTGAAAGTCATGAGACTTCATCCCGCTGAACCTTTTCTTCTTGGTGTCTAGAAATCTTCTTATCTTCCCACAGTAACCAGAACTAACTTTGATTCTGGTAAGGCACTTGATGAGTTGATCGATCTCCTTCACACTTGAGGTGAAGCAAGAAGGGGGGCAATAATTCTCCTCCTTTTTGTTGACTTTTCTGCCCCTTGGCCCCGCAGCCATCTCCGTCGACTTTTTACGGGGCATGTGGAGATATCTCTTCATCTCCAAATCTTTCAAGTCTTTCATTGATTTCGGCCCATCCTTGGTCTTCTCCGGCATGTTCATAGGTCTTCCAAGCAAGCTCTCGAGGAAATTCTTCGTGATATGCATTTGATCAAGGCAATTAGGCGTGTCGCGATTGGGCCAGTACTCCAAGTTCCAGAAAACAAACACCGTTTTCCATACCTTCTATAGCGGCTCCGGCGCCTTTTCCTTCTTTCCTGGCGCGGGGCACTGTTCCCGGTTATTCGACAACTCATTGATTTAGATCCTCGATGCTCAGCCAAACCATTGAATAGATATCCGAGTTTTCTCCATGGATCATCCTTCACGAGCCAGCTACGATGCCCCATGTACACGATTTTCCCACACTCGCCATCTTTCGTTGACATAAGCTGCTGAGACGTTATATCATTCATGCACCTCGTGCATCCACAGTATCCATGACACACCTGGCTTGAGGTGTACCCGGAACCGAGAGAGTCGTGCACCGTCATCATCAGCGCGGCTCTGATATAGAGATAAACTCCTCCGCTGGTGTCCCATGTCTTGACCGGAGATTTCCATAACGTGTGTAGCTCCTCTTTCAGAAGCCCCATATACAGGTTAATATTATTTCCCGGTTGTGTTCAACCCTTGAATCAGCATGCTCATGTGTATGTACTTTGTCTTCATGCACTTCCATGGGGGAGGTTGTACATCCATAGAAAGACGGGCCATGTGTTGTGGTTGGTTTTCTGGTTTCCAAACAGATTCATGCCATCGGTACTCGCACCAAGCACGATGTTCCTTGCATCTTCTGCGAAAAATTTATATTCGGCACTGAATGCTCTCCACTGGATAGCATATGCGAGGTGTCTCAGCTTCCGATCATCTCCATCGTCGAGCTTATTCCTCTCTACATGCGAGTGCATGAGCTTTGCTTCCTTAGGATCTACGAAATACCACTTCAGACGGGGAGTGATCGTATAGTACCATACAACTTTCTGAGGAGCTTTCTTTCCTGAGTTCTTGTATCGAGAATCATTGCGCACTCTACAGATGATTTTTCCACGTGCTCCCCCCCCCGATAAATGATGCAACCGTTGATGCATGCGTAGTATCTAATGTGCGGCAGATCAAGGGGGCAAACTATTTTCTTGGCCTCCTCGACACTTGTAGGACACATGTTCCCCACGGAAAGAACTTTATTATGTATATACTTCAAATGCTCATCAAGGCTTTTGTTTTCCCACTTGTTTTTGGCCTTCGTATTTATAAGTTCAAGCATGAAACTCAAGCAGGTCACCTTGGGATCGCTACAGTCATACAATGGAGTCTTCGGGTCTACTTCAAGTTGCGCCATCCTGTCCTCCTCTCTAGAAGCAACTTTGTCGCTAGTCGTACTCTTGCGAAGGAGGTGTCGAACATGAGGGTCCTACACGACTAATCTTATTAGCATTGAAGACTTCGGCGTGTCCGTCATCTCTTCTCCGCCATGTACAGACTCTTCTTCGCCGTGTTCGGAATCTTCTCCGCCGCCATGTCCGGACTCTTCCCCGTCGCGATGTCTGGCGCCGTCGTCTTCGTGTCGATCCGTCATTTCTTTGTCTAGCCCCATGTCGTTATTCCCTGCCATACGGACATCGTCATCATCATCTTCACTTATCCACCGAGTACAGCCATCCATGAAACCATTCATCTACAAGTGCGCATTTAACCTGCCACGATCAAAATGGTCCAAAATTACTCCTTCTTTGCATCTTGTACACGGACATCTAATCCTAGTCTAATTATTTGCATACATGTCCATCACTACGGATTGCAAGTATCACTCCACCTTCCTTCCACTCACCTTCATGACTGCATGATATAACAAGCAAAATGGTTATAAACAAAATGCATGCATACATCAAAGTCATATAAAAATTTGGCATGACCTTGCCTAAAAATAGGACATATCGAGTTTTCTCGAAATTCACTGAAACGGAAATAAATCTACATTTCGGCAAAACATAAGCAACTCACAGGTCATGACACAAAATCCCTTCATATCACAAACTATGGCACCCCGATAGAGGGCCAACACACGTCCGTCCCCAGGATGAGACTGGACGCACGTCAAGAGCATGATACAGAAATTCGAGGAAAATATGGCTTTATTAATATAATGGAGTGTTACAATACTGTTACTTACAACAATATTACATGACTCCAAGGCTAGCTAAAAGGCAGCAGAGATCCTGATACAGCGGCAACGACGTCCCTGGATGGGCTCCATAACTCGCAGAACTAGCTTGGTTACGATCTAGCACGACGAGTCTTCTCCTACAACGGGCCACGTGGAATGACACGTGAGTACTTTGAATGTACTCGCAAGACAACCAAATACATGGCATCCAAACAAGTAGATAACAAAGAAAGCATAATAATTATATAATGGATATTCTAAGCATGGCATGGAATTAGCAGGAAAAATATGTATCAAGCATAGCATGACATGGACTAATCATGTAATGTACCTCACTAGCATGGCAAGATCACTAAGTGCTTGACCAACTTATTATTCCCGAATGTCAACTTACTCTCTTCTGGGTTGTACCACAACCCTTGACATACTCGTAATCCAATCTGAACAGATTCAAATTGCATCACACGGTCATCTAACCAGTCATCATGTAAACTTCTCTTGGCTAACACATCATGTGATCAACAACCTCTGATGTTCTCATGAGACAAGTTCTTCCATCATTACTAACACTGATATGGTTGACCATCTACTGAGGTCTGATCGGGCTGTCCATTACCGTGGACACGGCTATTCGAATAGGTTTTACACTCTGCATAGGTTGCACACTTTACCCACACTCTGGAGCACTGACCTCGTGATCCCATTCGGGTGGACCAACATTCCTCCAACGAAACCTTCCTGACCCGTGACTCCCTCAACGTACCACCGGCAACCACTCTCCTTCGGAGTCTTGCCCTGGGTGGCCCTGTGTCCTCATGACACCTGCCACCATCGTGGCAAACAAAACTGTCCCAACCGGGGACGGGTACCCAACTCAACTTAACTGGCTCAAAGCATTATCACCGCCTACCTGATGAGGGTAGCGCGCGTGCATAACCCTCCCTCTTTGGAGGTACCGGTGAGAGATCATGCGATCAGCTCAAGTCACGGCTGTCCCATATCGGCAAGAGGTGGTTGTGCGGATGGGCCCGAACAGGTGACTCTGATCAACCAACTAGGTATATTATCCTGAATATTATCTTTCATGGCTGACGCTACGATGTCACCGTAATCCAATAATTAATAAGATTAAGCCACTACTGTTAAACTACATTCATAAACTGTCGGATAACACAAAGTGATCATAGACAGTAATCTCAGCAGTATAATATAAATAGCAAACTATTACTTCTACGGAATCTAGTTATACGGTAGACCTTCGGAACCCTTGCATAAAATCAGCAAATAAATCGTAGCCATCAAAACGGTCTTTATAACACAGATCTGGGATATTACCGGAATAACTCAACCCCGGCTCAAGACGGTTGGAAAGTAGCTTACAGCATGAGACGGTGTTGATAAGAAGAAAGCAACAGTTCCCTAAGATGGCCGAAGCACAGCTTAGAGCATAGGTTCACCGCTAGGGAAAGGAATTCAATAGTTGTCCATGACGGTCGAAAAGCAGTCAGAACACGAGACAACTGCTGACAAAAGAAATATAAAATTGGCATCCACCCCGGACGGCCGGAAACAACACAGACTCTGCCATGGTGCCATTATTGAAGAAAATGTGAGCAAGGGTTCATCAGAGTCACACACAGCACATCACTATACATTCGGACACAAGCATTATAAATTTAATGTATAAGAGCAACATCTGAGGGCGTATGTTGGATGAAAAGTAATACTAGTAAATACTACTAATATTGTCAGTCATATATAAATGCGGGTTAAAAGGTGATACAGATAAACACACAGAGTGCAAGCAAAGTTATCACGCAAGTCCGGAGCTCATAGTAAGAGGTTGGCTTGCCTGGGGGTCGAGGAATGTTCCGGGAAGAAGCGCAATAACACACCGGAAATATTTGCCGGAGAGGGTTTCCCTCTCAGAAGGCTCAAACAAAGGCAAGGGAAAAACGGTCATTTCTACTATGCAAACATATTATGAAAATGATACTATCAAAACGTTGTCGACGAGACGAAGAGGTGGGCGCTGATTTTACATCAATCGTAGCTACGGTTGCGGAGATACGATCGTTAGAGCACCAGGGACCAATCTGTAAAAAGAACAACTATAAACGAGTCCCTGGCGCTGAAGTAGATAGCGCCTTTGGTGAGAATACGTTTTCCCAACAGGGAAAACGTATTTTCGAAAATGCGCTTCCACTCTCCCCTGGGCCCGGGCTCTCTCTCTCTCTCTTACACCTGGGGCCCACCCCATTCTCTCTCTCTCCTCTCCTCTCCTCTCCTCTCTGCCCGTCTCCTTCCAGCCGCGATAGGGCCAGAGGGGGGCGCCAGCCGTCGTCGCTGCTGCTGCTCCCCTGTGCGGGAGGTGGAGTCGGCGGCAGGGACGGGTGTCCCATGCCCCACCGCGCCAAGGGAGGCGACCTGGTCACCGGGCGCGGCCGGGGCGAGGTGCGGTGGCGGCAGCCGTGCTGCGGCGAGAAGAGGAGGGAAGGGGCGGCCCGGGGGTCTAGGGAGGGTGCGAGGGTTAGGGGGAGGAGCGAGGGGCTTGCTGCTCCATAGGAAGGGGCCCGGGAATGCCATTTATAGCCAAGGGGTGGAGTTCTCGCGACGCCGGAGAAACTCTGAGATCCATGGCGAAGCTCCAATGGCAGGCACTTCAAGGAGCAAGGGGACGAGGGGGAGAGGGTTCCAGAGTGTGCACACGTGCCGGGGGACGATCCACGACATCCCTGGACAGCTTAGAACCAGCTGGAGACAAGCTCCCGTCGACCTCAATGCGCAAAGCTCTGTTTTGGCACGCTCTGCCCGTGGTCACCACGTGGCCATGGCCTTGCCTTGCCCCTCAAGCTGTCAAACCTTGTCTGGGGTGTTCTCCAAGCAACACTGAGCTGAACTGACCCATCAAACTCCATGCTACAGCTCTGATGTGAAAGAACCAAGGTCAAATAGTCTCCAACAGCAAGGTGTTTGTGTTGTGGTGTGGCCACCATAGTGCACCTCTTGGCATGATATTTGGCTGAGGTTGAGCACTCACTAATGTCACTATACTAGCTAAATTTTAGCACCATACGATAATTCTATGGAGTACTTCCTTTGTAACTTGGCATACTGACCAGAAATGAAGATGATGATGCTGGGGTCAAATGGCTAACTGGAAATGGCTTAAATTTATAGGAGACTCGTGATTTAGGCATATGAAGGCACTGACAAAGATTCATACCATTTGCACAATTGTAAATGGTCCTTCCTTCACAATGCTCCAATGTGGACAAAATCTTAAATACTTTGCTGGGGAAGATTGGCATGCTAGAATGGGCTAAATTTTGGTGGACAAGGATTATTTATCATAATGAACTACTCTACAAAATTTCAACTCAAGGGGAACAAGGAATCAAGCACTTCCGTTGCAAACAGAATATCTGGACAGAATTTGCAAAGGGATCTTGTGCTCAACTTTTGAACTGGGGAACTTGATCATTTCATGGAAATGATGATTATATGCATATGAGAAGCTCCACAAATTATTTCGAATTTTTCCCAGCTACCAAAATGGTAGTTCCTTTGGAAAGGCCCCAAAATGCTATATTGGCATAAAATAGGAAAATGCAATTTTCCTTTATTATATGATGGCCAATATTTTATGGGAGCTCAATAGGATCACAAAGAATATCTCTACAAATTTCATGACCATTGGAGATGGATAGCTATTTTCTTGGATTTAATTCCTCGGACAGGAAGAAATAAGAATTAATTCCAAAGGGGAAATATTGCCTAAGACTTGGCAATATGTTTGCACATTTGGGGTCTATGAGGGAATAATGAGCTCTTGGAGAAATTGGAGGATCAACAGAGCAAGGGAAATGATGGCTCCTGTGAAATCACCAAGACAGGATTCCTAGTTCCAATACTTTGGAGCAAGGGTTTCCAAGAGGTTTCGGGTTTACTCAGCAAGGACAAGAGGGAACAGGGATATGGGAAAAGCACTGAGAGGTTGAGGATAGACTGGATCCACCTAGTCATTTGCCAAATTCCAAAGGAAAAATCCGGGAGACAAAAGCTAGGAAGGAATAACAACACAAAAATCGATAACCCGATTTTTGGGGTGTTACACAAACACACATATTCCCATTCTTGAAATGCACAACTTTTTACTCACCTATATCCCAAGAGAGATTGTGCACGGTTAGATCATTAGGCCTTCGAGACCTATAGGGATCAATAGTGGATGCTTAAATAGCTAGCTAGATCTAGTTGTTGGGAGGAGAGATGACTCTAGCTAACTAATGGAGAGAGAGAGAGGTGATCTAACTAGATCTATATATATGGAAGGAGGGAGAGCCAAATAAATGTACAAGATAGAGCTAGAAGAGGCCATTTATGGAGGAGAATTATGGTGGAGGGGGCATTAATGGGGAGAGAAGAGAGGTAGAAGGAAGAGAGAAGAAGGGCAATAATGGTGGAGAAGTAACTTAGAGAGGGGAGAGGGGAAAGGAGGGGAGAGGGCAAATGGGGGAGGAAGGGGAGAGAGGGGGTATGGGTGAAAAGGTGGAAGCAACCACCATTAGAAGTAGCAATGTATTCCTCAGGGTGCGAATACCATCGGTCTTAGTATTAGCGCTTGTCAGGGGCAACGCTACTACTAAGTGGGGCCCAGCAGCACACGCTATTACTAAAACCTTAGCAGTAGCGTTGTATTCTGGGCCGCGCTGCTACTACAGCTAGCATAGGTAGGATCGTTGGCTCCCACTTAGCAGTAGCGTTATATTTCGAGTGCTACAGTTAACTCTTCCCTTGTAGCGTTGTGAAAAGCCAGCTCTACTGCTAATTAGCAGGAGCGTTTTCTTTTTAGCAGCGCTACTAATGAGGTCCTACCTATAAGAGTTTTCCTAATAGTGTAGTTTAGAGAAATAAACTTGAGAGTCTCTAGAAAGGAACCATGCCATTCAGCTAGCGACGACACACTCATATCGAAAAAAGAGTAATAAAAAAAGACTTTGCAAGGACTAAATTTAAGAGCTCCAAGTGAGCTTGAGAAGAGTAAGTGTTGTTAACAAACGAAGTTTATAACAAACGAAGTTTTTAACAAACAATGTTTATAACAAACTAAGTTTTCAACAAACATTTTTTTGTTTGAAAAAATATAACCCTTGGGGGAACCAAACAAAAAATAGGAAACTGAAAAAATTTGAGCATGGAAGCAACTTAGATGGTTAATGTACTCGAGTTGCTAATGCAGTTCGAGCTTGTGATGATACGAAGACGTAGTCCACGACCTGGCCGAGGTCCCAGCCCCCAAGCCCAAGCTAAGTGAGCGAGGAGCTCATCTCGACAAAGTGGTGATGCAGCATGGTTGATGTGGCAAGGGCAAGCCCCCTGTCGAGCTAACATGATGAAGCTGGTCAACTCGTGAAGTCGAAGTCCCCGTAGTAGGTTGATGAAGAGATGATGAAGCCCTCGGTTTAGCCAAGGTGTTGGGGCACGTCGGCGGGGAGACATTGGTGTAGGATCGAAAGTATATGTAGAGGGGGTGATTAGACTACATGACCAATAAAACCTTAGCCTTTTCTCAATTTTAATTGTGGGCTAGTTTTAGAAATTATGACAAGTCAAGTTCACCCTACACATGCACATCTAAGAGTATAGCAGCGGAATGTAAAACATGCAAGTGTAAAGCAAAGGGTAAGGTAAGGAGATCAAACGCAAGAGGGTGGCACATCGATTTTTGGCATTGTTACGATAGGGGGCGCTATCGTACGTCCATGTTAGTGGAGACTTCAACCCATGGAGGGTAACGGCTGCGAGAGTCCATGGAGGGCTCCACCCACAAGGGGTCCACAAAGAAGAGGCCTTTTCTGTTCCACCACGACTTCCGTCCACAAAGAACTAGCCTCACTCATGGTAGATCCTCACGAAATAGGCGATCTCCTTGCCCTTACAAACATCTTGGTTCAACTCCAAACACGACGTAGGAGGCTCCCAAGCGACACCTAACCAATCCAGGAGGCACGCTGCTGCGGCAACACATAACAGTGCTAGAGATTGACACGTTGACGGATGTTGGGCTTGCGTTGGTTTTTCCCTTGAAGAGGAAAGGGTGGTGCAGCACAGGAGCAGTAAGTATTTCCCTCAGTTTGAGAACCAAGGTATCAATCCAATAGGAGAATCTCGTCAAGTCCAGAGTACCTGCGCAAACACAAACGAGCTTGCACCCAACGCTATAAAGGGGTTGTCAATCCCTTCAAGATTGATTGCAAAGTGAGATCTGAAGGCGGAAAGTGCAACGAAGTAAAAGAGTAAGTCTGAAAATATGGTGTGGAGTAGACTCGGGGGCCATAGTGTTCACTAGAGGCTTTTCTGAAAATACAAAATATTACAGTGGGTGAACTAATTATTGTCGAGCTATTGATAGAACCACGCAAAGTCATGACGATATCTAAGGCAATGATCATACATATAGGCATCACGTCTGAGACAAGTAGACCGATACTTTCTGCATCTACTACTATTACTGCACACATCGACCGCTATCCAGGATGCATCTAGTGTATTGAGTTCATCACGAACAGAGTAACGCCTTAAGAAAGATGACATGATGTAGAGGGATGATCTCAAACCAATGATGAAAACCCCATCTTTTTACCCTTGATGGCAACAACACAATGTGTACCTCGCTACCCCTTCTGTCACTGGGTGAGGTCACTGCATGGTATGAACCCAAAACCAAGCACTTCTCCCATTGCAAGAATCATAGATCTAGTTGGCCAGACAAAACCCACAATTCGAAGAGAATTACAAGGATATGAAATCATGCATATAAGAGATCAGAAGAAACTCAAATAAGATTCATAGATAATCTGATCATAAATCCACAATTTATCGGATCTCGACAAACACACCGCAAAAGAAGATTACATCGGATAGATCTCCATGAAGATCATGGAGAACTTTGTATTGAAGATCCAAGAGAGAGAAGAAGCCATCTAGATACTAGCTATGTACCCATAGGTCTATAGTGAACTACTCACACATCATCGGAGAGGTCATGGTGTTGATGAAGAAGCCCTTCGTATCCATATCCACCCTCCGGCAGGGCACCAGAACGTGCCCCAGATGGGATCTTGCGGAGACAGAAGCTTGCGGCGGCGGAAAAGTACTTTCGATGATCTCCTGATTTTTTCTGGAATTTATGGGAATATATGGGGGAAAGACCTAGTGCAGTGGAGGCCCAGGGAGCCCACAAGCCTGGGAGGCGCGACCCCCGTGGCCGCGGCTAGGGGGCTTGTGGGGTCCCTGAAGACCCCCTACCTTGGTTCTCAAGCTTCGAGATCTTCTTCTGTTTCGGAAAAAATCTTTTTGGAAGTTTCGTTCCGTTTAGACTCCGTTTAAAATCCTCCTCTGAAAAGGGTCAAAAACATGGAAAAAACAGGAACTGGCACTTGGCACTGAGTTAATAAGTTAGTCCCAAAAAAGATATAAAAGGCATACAAAACATCCGAAGTGTGACAAGATAATAGCATGAAACCATCAAAAATTATAGATACGTTGGAGACGTATCAAGCATCCCCAAGCTTAACTCCTGCTCGTCCTCGAGTAGGAAGTGATAAAGACTTAATTTTTGATGTGGAATGATACCTAGCATAGTTGTCCTTTGTAACTTCTTTCATGTGACATGAATATTCAGATCCGTAAGATTAAAAACAATAGTTTTCTATTGACATGAGAACAATAATACTTCAAGCAAACTAGCAAGGTAATCATGAACTATTGGTTATCTCCTTCCATCGTGGGAATGTTCTTGTCTCCTACGAGTTGTGCAACAGTGATACCGGCCTCTCTAGCCATCACTTAAGCAACATCGGGATCTACTACGAACTCATCGGTACCTACCTTGAGCGACTGGATCGATTGCACTGACTGCTCTCCCAGCTGGTTAATGGTTTTCCTGCTTCTTTTAGTAAGGAGCTTCCCCTTCATTTTCCCTTTTTCATGTGACTTGATAACAGAGCGGTCATAGTCTGATTTAGTTCTCTTCGTAGGCGGTGGGTCTGACAGATTGGCCAGGACGCGCTTGACGGTTTCCAAAGGTATTATCTCCTTTGTCGGGGGCTTTCTCTTGGCAAAATGGGCCCGCAACTCAGCATCCACTGTCTCGTCTCTTTCCTCCGCGGTCTTCTCGTAAGCCAAATTTGGCAGAGGAGGAGGGGTGCATTTCTTCCTTGGCTTATTCCTCTTTGGACTCTAGTACTTCATCAGAAAATGAAATGGCCGCCCGTTGGAGGGTTGGAGTGGGTGGAGTCGGCTGACGCGGTGGCGGACTCGTGCTGGGCAGCATGCTAGGGTGGGATGGAGTCGGCTGACGCGGTGACAGACTTGCGTAGGGCTCCATGTCGGGGTGGGATCGAGTCGGCTAATGCGGTGGCAAACTAGCACTGCGCTCCTTGTCGGGGTGGTGATGTGGAGTTGGCTGACGCGACGGACTTGGAGGAGGAGTCGGTGGCCTTGGAAAGACGATGCAGTCCTTTCTCCATAAGAAGAGACCACGTAAGACTTCTTGTAGTGTGTGCTGCCCTTCATCTCCAGGAATGTCGACCTCTAGTGACTCATATCCTGGCATCACTTTATCCACCCTGACACGAGCATAGCCAGGTGAAATCGGAGTGCAATGGAAGGTCCATCAGGGGGATTTGTTAAAGAATAGCCAACCGCTACCTTCATGGATATGTTCTTCAGTTTCATGTGTAGCTCATAACTTTTCGTCTCTTTGATTTCATCCAACTTGCTTGCTCACGAAGACCTAGGGCAATTTTGAGGAAGCCCGTCATTGGAATATACAAGCCAAGTTATATAATAAAGATTTCCACTAGTATATGGTGGTGACGAAACGAGAGGCTCTCAATCATGAAGAACATGGTTCTATTATGAAGCACAAGTGTGGAAAAAGATAGTAGCATTGTCCCTTCTCTCTTTTTCTCTCCTTTTTTTTATTTGGGCACTTGGGCCTCTCTTTTTTTGTTTTTTTTATTATTTTTTATTTGGGCTCTTTGGCCTTTTTTTATTTCCTCACATGGGACAATGCTCTAATAATGATGATCATCACACTTTTATTTACTCACAGCTCAAAGCTCAGAACGATGATGACTCTAAAGGAAATGCCTCCGGAAGTGTACCGGGATGTGCAACGATCTAGCTTGGCGTATGACGTTGAAACATCTCGCTAGCTATCTTACGATCATGCAATGGCAATATGAGAGTGACGGCACAAGCCATGAGATGGAACGGTGGGAGTTCCATGGCAATATATCTCGGAATGGCTATGAAAATGCCATAGTAGGTAGGTATGGTGGCTGTTTTGAGGAAGGCATATGGTGGGTTTGTGCACCGGTGAAAATTGCGCGGCACTAGAGAGGCTAGAAATGGTGGAAGGTGAAAGTGCATCTATACCATGGACTCACATTAATCATGAAGAACTCACATACTTGTTGCAAAAGTTTTTATTAGTGATCGAAACAAAGTGCTAAACGCATACTCCTAGGGGAAGGGTTGGTAGGTGTTAACCATCGCGCGATCCCAACCGCAACACAAAGGATGACAATCAATAGATCAGTTATGCTCCGACTTCCTAACATAGCGGTTCACCATACGTGCATGCCACGGGAATCACTAACTTCAACACAAGTATTTCTAGATTCACAAAACCCTACTAACATAACTCTTAATATTACCAAATCCACGTCTCAAAACTAATTGAGAGGAATCAAGACTTCTCTTTCTACTCAATGCACATGAAGATGGAGGTTTTTGTATCCTCTTTGGGTACCTATCACCTTTGGGACTACTTTCATAGCATAAGTCAACTACCAAGTCACGCACCACCGTGATCTAAAAGATCTAAGTGAAGCACATAGAGCAAAATTATCTAGCTCAAAAGATATAAGTGAAGCACGATGAGCATTCTAGCAAAATCAAGATGAGTGCATGTCTCTCTCAAAAGTTGTGCAGCAAGGATGATTGTGACACAACAAAAAGAAAAGACTCCTACGATACAAGACGCTCCAAGGAAAACACATATCATGTGGTGAATAAAAATATAGCTCCAAGTAATGTTACCGATGGATTGAAGACGAAAGAGGCGATGCCTTCCCGGGGCTTCCCCAAGCTTAGGCTTTTTGGTGTCCTTGAATTTAGCTTGGGATGCCTTGGGCATCCCCAAGCTTTAGCTCTTTCCACTCTTTATATCTTTGTCCATGAGAACATCACCCAAAAGTTGAAAACTTCACAACACAAAACTTAAACAGAAACTCGTGATAGCATTAGCATAAGAAAACAAACTACCACCCCTTTAGGTGCTGTAGAAATCTTGAATTCTACTTATATTGTTGTTGGGATACTGTATTCTCACTTTTCCATTGCTAGTACCCCCCCGATACTATCCATAGTTTAATCAAAACAAGAAACCAACTCAACAAAAAAACAGAATCTCCAAAAATAGACCAGTCTGTAGCAATCTGTATACTTCGTATACTTCTGGTACCTCAAAAATTCTGAAATATTACGAATGCCTGGTCAAAAGGCATATCAACCAGCAGAAAAAAGAATCAACTCAAAATCTCTTTTTGAATAAAAATGAAAAATCATCTCGTGAGCGAAAAGTTTCTATCTTTTTCCAGCACGATCAAACAACCATCACCGAGACTAGTCATAAAGGTTTTGCTTGGCTCAAACACAAAAAGAAACACAAAAGACACAATCGTAACAGAATTATGATGGTGTGGACGCAACAAAACAGAAAGGAAAAGATAAATTCATTGGGTTTCCTCCGAACAAGCGCTATTGTTTAACGCCCTTAGCTAGGCATAAAAGCGATAGAATCACGTATCATCGCCTTTGGTGCTCAAACCATAAGTAGCCCTCCTCGTGGATTCATAAGGCAATCTTATTTTCTTTATAGGAAAGTGCTCCATGCCCTTATTTAGAGGAAATTGAAATCTAATATTCCCTTCCTTCATATCGATGATAGCACCAACAGTCCTTAGGAAAAGTCTACCAAGAATAATAGGGCATGTAGGATTGCAATCAATGTCAAGCACAATGAAATCCACGGGTACATAGTTCCTGTTTGCAATAAAAAGAACATCATTGATCCTTCCCATGGGTTTCTTGACAGTAGAATCCGCAAGATGCAAATTAAGAGAACACTCTTCAGTCTCATTAAAACCCAGAACATCACATAAAGACTTTGGAATCGCGGAAACACTAGCACCCAAATCACACAAAGCATTGCATCCATAGTTTTTGATTTTGATTTTGATAGTAGGTTCCCACTCATCATGAAGCTTTCTAGGGATAGAGACTTCCAATTCAAGTTTCTCTTCAAGAGATTTTATCATAGCTTCGACGATATGATCGGTAAAGGCCTTGTTTTGGCTATAAGCGTGTGGAGTGTTTAGCATGGATTGCATCAAGGAAATGCATTCAATAAAGGAGAAACTATCATAATTGAATTACTTGAAATCCAAAGTAGTAATTTCATTACTACTCAAAGTTTTAATATCTTCTACTCCACTTTGAATGCTTCTAGCATCAAGATAGATGGACTCCGAATCATTGGGACGTTTTTCAACCAAAGTGGATTCATATCCAGCCCCATCATCATTAGGTTTGACACAAGAAAACAAAGATTCAATGGGAGTCACACCAAGCACTTTAAAATCTTCGTGATTCTTATCACGAGAACACGCCTTTTTAAGCCATTCATGTCTAGCACGAATATGGGCGGTTCTTTCTTTGCTCTCACTCATGGAAACACGCATAGTTTTCAAAGTTTCATCCATATTGACCTTGGGAGGAGCACATCTAACTTTTAAAGCATCAATATCACTAGACATTCTATCAACACTCTTAGCCAAATCGTCAATTTTGAGTAGTTTTGCCTCTATGGACGCATTGAAAATCATTTGCGAGTTGATAAACTCTTTAATATTACTCTCTAGATCACAGGGTAATCTATTGTAATTTCCATGAGTATTGTTGTAGGAGTTGCCAAAGTTATTAGAGGAGTTACTAGGAAAATGCCTAGGAACATAGTTTCCTCTAAAATCATTGTTGTTGCCAAAATTATTCCTACCAACAAAATTAACGTCCAAGGTAGCGTTGCTACTCTCAATCAAGGAAGACAAGGGCATATCATTAGGATCTAAAGGAGCACTACTACTAGCAACCAAATTCATTAACTCATCCATCTTAGCGCTCAACAAGTTAATTTCTTCTATAGCGTGTACCTTCTTACTAGTAGGTGACCTTTCAGTGTGCCACTGAGAGTAGTTCGTCATGATATTGTCTAGGAGTTTTGTGGCTTCTCCTAATGTGATTTCCATGAACGTTCCACCTGAGGAGGAGTCCAAGATATTTCTAGATGCGAAATTCAAGCCAGCGTAAAAGATTTGTATAATCATCCAAAGACTCAAGCCATGAGCGGGACAATTTCTAATCATCAATTCCATTCTCTCCCAAGATTGTGCAACATGTTCATGATCAAGTTGCTCAAAATTCATGATATCATTACGGAGAGAGATAATCTTAGCCGGCGGAAAATACTTGGATATATAAGCATCTTTGCACTTTTCCCAAGAATCGATACTATTTTTGGGCAAAGACGAAAACCAAGTTTTTTTCTCGATCTCGCAATGAGAAAGGAAAAAAGCTTCAATTTAATCACATCATTGGCCACATCTTTCTTCTTTTGCATATCACAAAGCTCAATGAAAGTATTAAGATGGGATGCGGCATCTTCAATAGGAAGGTCGGAGAATTGCTCTTTCATAACAAGATTCAGCAAAGCGGCATTGATTTCGTATGACTCCGCACTAGTGGCGGGAGCAATCGGAGTACTAATAAAATCATTATTATTAGTATTCAATAAGTCACAAAGTTTGGTGTTTTCAATCATGGTGACCTCATCAAGCAAGCAAGCACACAAGCGAACAGAGAGCAAGCGAGAGAAAAGGGGGAACGAAAAAGGCAAACGAAAAAGGCAAATATTTTTTTGTAATTTTTTGTTTTTTCAGAAGTGGGGGAGAGGAAAACGAGAGGCAAAAAAGTAAATGCAAGAGATGAGTTTGCGAGACTTACTTGGATGAGTTCTTGACTTGATCCTCCTCGACAACGGCGCCAGAAATTCTTCTACTGCGGCAACACACAACAGTGCCAGAGATTGACATGTTGTCGGAGGTTGGGCTTGCGTTGGTTTTTCCCATGAAGAGGAAAGGGTGGTGCAGCACAGGAGCAGTAAGTATTTCCCTCAGTTTGAGAAGCAAGGTATCAATCCAGTAGGAGAATCTCGTCAAGTCCAGAGTACCTGCGCAAACACAAACGAGCTTGCACCAAACGCTATAAAGGGGTTGTCAATCCCTTCAAGATTGATTGCAAAGTGAGATCTATAGGCGGAAAGTGCAACAAAGTAAAAGAGTAAGGCTGAAAATATGGTGTGGAGTAGACCCGGGGGCCATAGTGTTCACTAGAGGCTTCTCTCAAAATAGCAAATATTACGGTGGGTGAACAAATTACTGTCGAGCAATTGATAGAACCGCGCAAAGTCATGACGATATCTAAGGTAATGATCATACATATAAGCATCACGTCTGAAACAAGTAGACCGATACTTTCTACATCTACTACTATTACTCCACACATCAACCGCTATCCAGCATGCATCTAGTGTATTGAGTTCATGACGAACAGAGTAACGCCTTAAGCAAGATGACATGATGTAGAGGGATAATCTCAAACCAATGATGAAAACCCCATCTTTTTACCCTTGATGGAAACAACACGATGCGTGCCTCGCTACCCCTTCTGTCACTGGGTGAGGTCACCGCATGGTATGAACCCAAAACCAAGCACTTCTCCCATTGCAAGAATCATAGATCTAGTTGGCCCGACAAAACCCACAACTCGAAGAGAATTACAAGGATATGAAATCATGCATATAAGAGATCAGAAGAAACTCAAATAAGATTCATAGATAATCTGATCATAAATCCACAAATCATCGGATCTCGACAAACACACCGCAAAAGAAGATTACATCCGATAGATCTCCATGAAGATCATGGAGAACTTTGTATTGAAGATCCAAGAGAGAGAAGAAGCCATCTAGATACTAGCTATGTACCCGTAGGTCTATGGGGAACTACTCACGCATCACCGGAGAGGTCATGGTGTTGATGAAAAAGCCCTCCGTATCTGAATCCCCCCTCCGGCAAGGCACCAGAACGTCCCCCAGATGGGATCTTGCGGAAACAGAAGCTTGCGGCGGCCGAAAAGTACTTTTGGTGATCTCCTGATTTTTTCTCGAATTTATGGGAATATATAGGCGAAAGACCTAGGGCAGGGAAGGCCCAGGGAGCCCACAAGCCTGGGAGGCGCGGGCCCCTCTGGCCGCGGCTAGGGGGCTTGTGGGGTCCCTGGAGACCCCCTGCCTTGGTTCTCAAGCTTCCCAATCTTCCTCTATTTCGGAAAAAATCTTTTTGGAAGTATCGTTCTGTTTGGACTCCGTTTAAAATCCTCCTCTGAAAAGGGTGAAAACCACGGAAAAAACAGGAACTGACACTTGGCACTGAGTTAACAAGTTTGTCCCAAAAAAGATATAAAAGGCATACAAAACATCCAAAGTTTGACAAGATAATAGCATGAAACCATCAAAAATTATAGATACGTTGGAGACGTATCACACGCCTCTCCAAAAGGTAATATATGTGGTAGAACGATGAACTCCTTGCTCTTGTGCTAAAAATATAGTCTCCTCAACACTCAATCACTCTCTCATAGATTTGGCATGAGTAGGAGAGATTGATTTTGTGGAAAGAAACTTGGGGAGGCTAGAAATCAAGTTTCAAATGGAGGGATTGGAACATCTTGATCTCAACAAATGAGTAGGTGGCACTCTCTCAGAAAGATGGATCTGGCAATGAAGTGTGTGTTCTGACTGCTTCCTCGACGAATGAGAGGTAGGTGGAGGGATATATATAGGCAGCACCCGAAATCCAACCATTACACCATAATTGACCAACTCGATGACACTCAAGTTATAAACTCGATGGTACCGACTTGCTCAAAAGGCAGCAACTTTTGATTCTCGGTGGAACCGATATACACAACTCGGTAGAACTGAAAAGGTGACTAACGGTCAGATAGAAAAACTCGGTGGCAGCGATACTCAAACTTGGAAATTCTGATTTTGTGCAATCGGATACCAGAGGATTGACCAACCGAACTCGGTAGCACCGATGCAGAATCGGTTGCACCGAAATGGTAGGGTTTGGCTAGGTTTCTGTCTCGTATGGATACCGGTAGGACCGAATCTGGAAACTTGGTGGTATCGATTTTGGATATTTGTCTTGGGACAGAAGTGTTATGTGGGAGAATGGCTGACTATTTTTGGTGGCTTTGTCTGAGCACTTGAGCAACCAATTCATCTTAATACCTCATCCCCTTTCAATAGAATTGGCTTTCCTATTACTCAAAAAGTGAGTGCTCACAAAAGTAAAATGAATAGTATTATAGCTTGAAGCTTGAGCAAATCTTATTCCATCCTTGCATCAAGGGGCATCTCCACATAAACCTTTAGCCAATGCATCGTTTGAACTTTTTTGAAATATACTTGGATAAGATCATTAGTCCAATGATGCATATGTTGTGATCAATTATCAGAACCACCTTTAGGGAGCAATTGTGCTTTCATTCTCCCCCTTTTGGTAATTAATGACAACATACAAATCAAAGCTTCGACAAAAGATATAATCAATGATTGGCATCGACGCTTTCAGAAGTATGTGAAAAGCCAGAGCTCCCCCTAAATTTGTGCATTATTTATAATTTGTGTTTGAATGCAAATGCACAATCAATTAGGATCATGGGTCACTCTTCCATATCATATACATCTTGGTGGTGCGCATACATGATAGGAATGAATAGTAGTGCACATAACACCAAAAGGATAAGTGAATGATCATCATATGAATAAAGTTATCCAACGAGAGAAAAGTTTTGAGAAAAAACAAAATGAGAGCAAATAAAGTCAAGACCTCTCTCTCTCTAGAAGTCCTATGATCTATACATTTCTCCCCCTTTGGCAAAAAGTTACCAAAAAGTTCAAAAGTATAGAGCTAATCGTCTACCAGGACTCTATCTCCTCTGGCAGTCGATGATGGAGTCGACAGGAGAGCGTCGACGAAGGCTTCGATAGAAGTCCTTGGAGCTGGAGGTGTAGACACTCGAGGTGCTGGAGCTGGAGCTGAAGCTGAAGGTGCAGATGGCTAAGGTGATGAAGATGGTCTTGCTTCCGTCACTGGCATAGCTGCTGATCTAGGCTAGTTGCTAAAACGAGTAGTCGTGCGAGGAGGCGACTCTTCATCATCACTTCTGCTGGAGCGGTTAATGTTCATAGAATTAACTTCATGATGAAGTTGCATAATTGCAGTACCCATCTTTGTGACTTTAACATCCAAATCATGGAATTTGGTTTCCATGATCCTCCCTAACCACTTTTGGTTCTGCAGAACCTATGATGTGTTCTTCTCCATTCCCTCATTAGTGCTTACTAGAAATTCCATTTTCTCAGCTTGAGTTCTGAGAAGTGGAACTCGTGGTGGCACATTCCTAGGAGCCTTTGCTTCTGCAGCCTCTGTTGCCTCTCTAACTGCGCTGAGCTTGGATTAGTGTCATCCATCACTACCACGTTATCTTCAAATCCAGGCTGAAGCAAAAAATGAAGACGATCATGCAGATATGCATGCTTGCCAACCTTGGCATTAATGAGCATCTAAATATATGGGGCGTATCCACAAGATCTATTTGGATCTGCAGCAGTCCTCCTGCTAGTATCTACTATCAAATCCATCAAATTAAAGCGAGTGTGGGTGTCTAGATGGTGCAGCATATTTATGGAATAGCCTCTAATCATATTTTCATCACCTGATTTAGGCAACAAGGTATGTCTCATGATGGTATTGGGAGTGGGTATCCCTACTTGCAAGAAATAGACAGACCCAAAATTTTGTGTGGCAACGTACTGGCGAGGAATTGGCTCGTACATATTGGCCATGGAGTTGTGATTCGTCTTTGACTCTGAATGGACATACAAGTCTCCTTCCTTCTCCTTTGGGGCACCAATGATAGTGGTCCATTCATGAATTGTGGCTTCATACTTGTGACCATCAGCCATCCAGACAATTGAGCCATCACCATAGAAATGAATAATTGAGTAGAATTGCATGATCAGTTCATCATTCCATGGAGTCATCTCTTTCCCAAGAAATTCTTCAATGTCCACCAATTTGAAGTTCTCTTGAACAAGGGGAAATAAAATTTCATTGGCTTTGATGTAATCCCGGTCAACGTATCTCATATCACTAACAGCTCGACTCTTGTCAAATACTACAGTCTCATAAAAATCATGTTGCCCCTTTGTGTGGAAGAAAGGATCAACAACAGTCCTCCTCTTGACAGCATAGGGATCATTAGCTCTCCACTTCCTCAGCCCTCCATCTCTCCTCTTCTTCATGTCCTCAGCTACTGGGTGAGAAGCATTGTGCAGTGGCAAATGAGGTCTAAGCTTCATGAGAATGGGTGCATTCTCTTCTTCCTCTACAACAAAGGCTCTCGAAGCAGTGCCTTTCTCCTTGGTAGCTACAGGAATGTCCTTTATAGTCCTCCTGGGTGCTACAACCTTCTTAGCTTTTATTGTAGGCTTTAGAGCAGATTTCTTCGAAATGGCATCAGCCATGAGATTCTTCTTCCTCTAAGGAGGTGCATCATCTGGGATCTCTTCTTCTTCCTCCTCACTCTGCTCTGGAGTTCTTACCATAGATGTTGGCCTGGAAGTGACATAAAAAGTTGACTTTCTCTCTCTATTTTGATTGCCTAGAAGAAGGTCTCTCAAGTGTGAGAACCATCCCTTGTCCAACAGACTCTAGGGCTTTGGTTTCAGTAGGTCTTGCATACTACTTCCTGACAGTCATCTTGACAAGAGCCTTGATCTTCTATTTCGAAGGAACATAAATTTCTTCTGGCACAAAGTCAGCATCTTCCTCGTCAAAACTAAGCTTTCTTCTGGACCTGGTAGTTGCCTTGGGCAAGCCATGGGAGCTAGGGGTACCAGGGTCAGAAGGTGTCCTCTCAGGACTTTTGCCTGAGTGCATCTCAATAATGTCATCTCTAAAATCGTTCTGACTACCCTCGGAACCTGACAATCTGGCTATCCAAGCAAACTAGTAGACAAGCACCAGCAGACGAGCAAGCAAGCAAACCCGTGAAATAGATATAGAAGAGCACAAGGGTTGAGCATCACAAAAGACAGAAGATTTTTCAAAATTTGAATTCAGAAACTTTGGGTATGATCTACTACAAAATAAATATCAGTAGCACCGGGTTGGCGTTTTCAGAATCATCGAGACTAACCACTCGCATAACAGAAAGTTGGGCAGCCTTTTCGGTGTAACGAAAAGAGCTACTTGATATGTCTCCGTCGTATCTACTTTTGCAAACTCTTTTGCCCTTGTTTTGGACTCTAATTTGCATGATTTGAATGGAACTAACCCGGACTAACGCTGTTTTCAGCAGAATTGCCATGGTGTTGTTTTTGCGCACAAATAAAAGTTCTCAGAATGACCTAGAAATTTACGGTGATTTTTTGTGGAATATATAAAAAATACTGGGGCAAGAATCAACGGAAGAAGTGGAGCGTGGAGCCCAGAAGCGCACCAGGCACCCCCCTGGTCGCGCGTGGCAGGCTTGTGGGGCCCACGAAGCTCCACCGCCTCCAATCTCAGGTCTATTTAGTCCCTTTCGTCCGGAAAAAAAATCAAGGAGAATAGTTCATTGCGTTTTACGATACGGAGGCACCGCCACCTCCTGTTCTTCCTCTAGAGGGCAGATCTGGAGTCCGTTCTGGGCTCCGGAGAGGGCAGATCGTCGCCATCGTCATCACCAACCTTCCTTCATGGCCAATTCCATGATGCTCTTCACCGTTCGTGAGTAATCTCATCGTAGGCTTGCTGGACGGTGATGGGTTGGATGAGATCTATCATGTAATCGAGTTAGTTTTGACAGGGATTGATCCCTAGTATCCACTATGTTCTGAGATTGATGTTGCTACTACTTTGCCATGCTTAATGCTTGTCACTAGGGCCCGAGTGCCATGATTTCAGATCTGAACCTATTATGTTGTCGGCAATATATGTGTGTTCTTGATCCTATCTTGCAAGTTGTAGTCACCTACTATGTGTTATGACCCGGCAACCCCGGAGTGACAATAGCTGGAACCACTCCCGAAGATGACCGTAGTAAGAGGAGTTCATGTATTCACCAAGTATTAATGCGTTGTTCCGGTTCTCTATTAAAAGGAGAACCTTAATATCCTATAGTTTCCATTAGGACCCTACTGCCACGGGAGGGATGTCATGCAAGTTCTTTTCCCTAAGCACGTATGACTACATACGGACTACATGCCTACATTACATTGACGAACTAGAGCTAGTTACATATCTCTCCGTGTTATAACTGTTGCGTGATGAATAACATCCGGCATAATCATCCATCACCGATCCAATGCCTATGAGTTTTTCCTACTGGTCCTTGCTACGTTACTTTGCCGCTACTGCTATCAGTGCTGCTACAGTTACTCTGTTGCTATTGCTGTTACTTTGCTGCTACTCGTTACTGTTGCTACTACTGCTATCATACTACTCTGCTACTGATACTTTATTGCAGATACTCAATCTTTCAGGTGTGGTTAAATTGACAACTCAACTGCTAATACTTGAGAATATTCTTTGGCTTTCCCTTGAGTCGAATCAATAAATTTGGGTTGAATACTCTACCCTCGAAAACTATTTCGATCCCCTATACTTGTGGGTTATCAAGAAAGATCCAAGAACAACTATGGCGCTGTTGCCGGGGGAGCACAGATATATGCTCTGAGTCACTTGGGATTTTTACGTCTGCTGGTCACTATGAGGAATCTGAAAGATCCAAGAACTAAAGTCTTGCCCTCAACTACGAGGACAGGTAAGGAACTGCCATCTAGCTCTGCACTTGATTCACCTTCAGTTATGAGTAAGTTTGCGACACCACCTCCTGCTAGAAATCTTGATATGTTGCCTGTGCTTGATGATGCTACTTTTGCTGCCCATGATGCTTATGATGATGCTATGCTTGATACTGCTTTGCCACTAGGTGCATTCCTTGATGTACAAATTGCTAAAGTTCAGCTAGATGTGATGATACTTCCGAAACTGCTGATACTATTGAAGTAGAACATTCTATTTTGCCTGTTAGAACTAGCTCTCCTAGATATGAATTGCTTGATATGCCTGAGGGTAATGTTATGGAGGGAGAGATAGCTGAGGACTTTCTTGCTTGTAAGGCTAGCTATGATGTTGAGAAATTACTGCTCAAGTGGAAAGAAAAATCTCTGAACGCTAGGATGAAATACGACCCGAAGTTTGCTACTTTGCCTATCTTTGTGACCGATAAGGAATATGAATTCTCTGTCGATCCCGAGTTAATCACTCTGGTCGAATCTTATCCTTTTCACGGTTATGAGTCTGAAATGGTTGTAGCCCATCTTACCAAACTGCATGATATAGCCACCCTATTCACTAGTGAGGAAAACATCTGCCACTACTATATCCTTAAGGTGCTTCCTTTCTCGCTAAAGGATGATGCTAAGACTTGGTTCACTTCTCATGCTCCTCATTGTGTGCATAGCCCCCAGGATATGATCTATTACTTCTCTGAGAAATATTTCCCTGTCCATAAAAAGCAAGCTGCCTTGCAGGAAATATACAACTTTGTGCAAGTTGAAGAAGAGAGTCTCCCACAAGCTTGGGGGAGGCTCGTCCAGCTACTGAATGCTTTGCGTGATTACCCTCTTGAGAAGAATGAAATACTTGATATCTTCTATAATGGACTTACCGATGCACTTGTTCACAATGTCAGACTCGAAGAATTCATCTCCGATAAATGTGAACAGTATGTTACTCTCACTGCCTCTTTTGTTTGTAGATTCAAATTTTCAGTTGGCCGTGACACATCCGTACTGTTTGATCTGTATGAAAAATCGTATACCATGGATTTAGAGGATTTCAATAGAATTTGCAAGATACCTGTTTGGGGTTGTCTCAATGATCCTCCTAAATCTTCGGTTAGAGATTTTTTCTCTGGTATAACTGTCAGAGAAACTAGAGATATTACGCAGGATACCATGGGGAGCATTCATTTTCCTGCCTTGCATTACTTTGCCCTCTTCGTAGGTAGATGCATTAACGGCAAGATTGAGCATTGTCACCTCTGCGCACCCGACCTCAATATTCTTAAGAGCGCAGTAACGGGTGATAGAAGTTTCAACATGGGAGCCATAATAGCAAGGAGTCTGGATAATAATGCTAATGAAGGGGATTTCTTTGGTGGGATCTATGCCACTGCATAGCAAATTTTCTTGGAGTACCGATCCACGAAGGAGATCCCCCACTCCATACAGCTTTCCTTGATCGCTCCGCTTTGACACGCTATCAGTTCCTTGAGAGGGATGATGAATCCCTCCTATACCGGTTAATATTTAACCGACGGCGTGTTTTCCATATTACCCTTCCTGCTCCTGCCTTCTTTGACTTTCAGGTAAAACGGAGATATTATATAACTAGAGGAGAGGCAGAGGAGTATGAGAGGGAAGCAAAGGCTGCTCGTCTCCGTGAGGCAGCTATTCAGGTAGTGGCTGTAGCGCTCCCGTATAACCCCAATTATGATTTTGGGTATCGCCCGGACCATCCATGGGAGTAGACAAACTTAGGCAAAAATCCTAAGCTTGGGGGAGTACGTGTTTCTCACCGACTTTATATTCTTGCTTACGCTTTCGTTTTGTTAGTCGGTGTTCACACTGTGCCACTGTATCATCCATGCTAGTTTATTTCTTTTTCTCGTTTTCTTCTCGTGTGTTTGTCTAGTTTGAGAAAACCCAAAAAGATTTTATTTTCTTCTTTTGCTTGTTGGGAGCTTTCCCGTGTAAATAGTTTTCTTTTTCTTTGGGTCAAAGTAGAAGACCATGGTTACAATGTTTAGTGGCTCTCGCATGCATATCTATTTATCTGTCAAAGAGCCATATTACTTTGTCATCTCCTTTGTGTTTGCTTGGAGATTCCAGCTTAGTCCAATGCACGAGCACTCTTATTATTGTTCACATCGTTCGGTCGTGCAAGTGAAAGGCAATAATGAGGATATACGATGAAGTGACAGAGCCTGGAAAAGCTGGTATGAACTCGATCTATTTTGTTTATGTAAATATGACTAGCTCTTCGTGCCTGATTCAGCTTTGTTGTGAGAGAAACATGTTTGCAATGACAACTTAGAGATCATAGTTTCTGATGCCATGCTTAATTAGCTAGGAGCTTATAATGGTTTGCCTTGGATGCCAACATGAATTTTGAGATGACTATGATGTAGTGTGATTGGATGGTATCCTCCTTTGAATGATTCAAGTGGCTTGACTTGGCATATGTTTAGCATGTAGTTGAAACAAAATCAACATAGCCTCTATGATATTCATGTTCATGGTGATTTATGTCCTACTCATGCTTGCACTCAATGTTGGTTAATCTCAATGCATTTTGATGACTATTGTCGCTCTCTAGTTGGTCGCTTCCCAGTCTTTTGCTAGCCTTCACTTGTACTAAGCAGCAATACTGCTTGTGCATCCACTTCCATAAACCCAAAGTTGTTCCATATGAGTCCACCATACCTACCTATATGCGGTATCTACCTGTCGTTCCATGGGAGGACTTAAAGATAGAGCCATCGCACCTTGGTGGCGACTCAAAGGGGGTGAGCGAAAGCGAGACTCAGATTTACCCAGGTTCGGCCCCTTGTGAGGAGGTAAAAGCCTATGTCCTGCTTTGTGTGGATTAATGGTGGTTTCGATTACAAGGAGGGCGTAACTCGCCTTACCTAGCTCTCGATTCTCTCTTACTCGCCGGACCTTTCCCTCGGACTCGCCTTTATATACAGGTCGAGGCCCTAGGGCTTACAAAGTCCTCCCATCCTACTCTTGGTAGCTTTCCTTATCTCTAAGTCGATGTGTTCCCAATGATCAGGAGCTTCCTTGACGTTACATCATCCTCATGGTCTGTTTGAACCGCCCTACACCTCCTGGGCCACTGGACGCATAATCAAAGGTGAGTCGCCCCTTTGGTGACCCGGCCCATTAAGGGCGGGTTATCCACAGGTAATATCCCCAACATTAGGCCCGAGATTGTCGTGAATTCATTCGTGTCAATAAACTCCCATCAATCTTGGTGCGACTCTCCACATTTCTGGCCTTCGGCGAACGTTGAGCCACCAACCGTGGTACTTAACCTGAGTCGCCATACAGTATTAAAGGGTGTCGCCTCATCTCCTTGGTTCCAGTCCCCAAACACTGTAACCGTCAACGAATCTTTCGCCCATAATTGCTTATCCCAAAAATCTAGGCGCCATTATTGCATTCACTGACTTGTTGCCTCGATCTCGGCCTTGACATCCTTGTTTTCCGTTCCTGTCCTTTAAATAATAAGAGAAATGGGGGGAGAGAAGCCCCATCACCAACCCCCATCTCATCTTCATCTTCGTGCTCCCTGTGCTCTTCATCTCCGCGCACTGACACCCCGGCACCGTCTTCGAGCTCCAGCACCCCGGCGTTGTCCCCGGCTCCTGGAGTTTTTCTCCATCGACCGCGACTCTCCGGGCACCAACGAACACTAAGCTCCAAGCCTTCCTTCCCGGCGGCGATCTCCTGTTGACAGGTACACACCTTCCCCTTCTTAGGTTTAGACCGAGAACGCCATGACCGTAGCTTCCTTGCGAGCTAGCTCCACAACATGATGAACACCTCAAACTGTTTCAGATCTGTTCCCCGCTCGAGTGATTGGCTTTATATAGCAACAGGCGTTGGCCATTTTAATCACGTCCTCTTGCCAGTTCAAACCCATTTACTGTTGACCAACACTGTAGTTGTACTATATGCGTAGTTCATCACCATTACTTCAGGCGATATCTTCCTATTTTAATCCGTCCGTAGATCCATAATTTACCGCCTGTTTGTAGAAACATGTTCATTCACCTGTTGAGAATACCTCTAAGGAAAAGAACACTTCTGAGAGTCGCCATTTAACTTCAGCCTTCATAGCGACTTAGTTTCATTACTGTAGCCAAGATTCCCTTTCTGCCAGTCTGGAGGGCGAATTAGAACAACCCCCGAAGATATACTCATAGATCGCCCAAATAACGGGCTACGATGCACGTCAACTGTTTGGCGAGTTAACAAACCCTTTAAGAACACCATAGGCCCGTACCAGCGGGTTAGAATATTTTGGCGGGTTAACAAAACCTTTTGCTGAGCCGCCCCATACTCTATTTTTTTGTAGTCATGGCCATTACGAGGTGTGATTGGTTGCCAACCAAAGTCGACGATGCTATGCTCGAGAAATTCGTTAAGTCGGGTCTCCTCGATAGTAAGGAAACTATTGGTTGGAGAACCGCCCCTGGCGAGCTAACCCCCAACCCTACTCCAGGGGAAGTAGTGATCTTCACCGATTACCTTGAGCGTGGATTCAAGCCGCCTGGGTCGAATTTTTTCGGGACGTCCTCCATTTCCTCAATCTCCATCCTCAAGACCTAGGACCCAATTCCATCATCAATTTATACCAGTTCCAGGTCTTCTGTGAAGTGTATTTCCAGAGAGAACCCATGATCCCCTTGTTCTGGAACTTCTTCCACCTAAACCGCCAGACCGAGTTCCCCAACGGTCCCAACCACGAGCTTGGAGGAGTTAACATCCAGAGACGCCGCGAGCATGGATTCCCGATAGTTCTTTTGACCAGCCATCCCAAAGGATGGGCCGAGTCATGTTTCTACTGCCGAGATACTTCTCCACCACGTGAGAACCCTCTCCCGGGCTTCAGAGCAGACCGCCTGCCTATGGATTTCAAGTTCCCTAACAAGCTCACCGAAGAAGAAGAGTCGGAGTTCATCCCACTCATTTTAGATCTGAAATTCCTGAACAACAACGGGCTCATCGGGATCGACCTGTTCCGCTGCTGGATAGAATGGAATATCCTTCCCTTGAGTCGCCGCGAAGGGCTGATGTACGATTACGATGGCACTTTAGACCATCCACAGCACGCCAGTCGCCGCCAACTCTCAGAGAGCGAAATCGTCGGAGTCATTAAGAAGCTGACCGACGAGTCTCTGGAGGAATGCGCCAAGATCGGCCTTAAAGGCTTCTGCCGTGCCAACCCGGTGCCACTAGTAAGAATCTAAGCCGCCACTTGTCTTGTTTATACTTAACAACCTTTGTGGTTAAAGACCTGCCTCTGTCTATCAGAAAACCGATGTGTTTTGGCGGAGGGTCCCCAAAATTGTCACCCCGAAGTCCACCAAGGTGCCAACCAAAAAGAAGAAAACGGTGAGCAAAAAGAAAACCGCCACAAAAGATTCATCTTTTGTTGGCGACTCTCATGCAGACGAGGCACCTTCAGAGGTAAGGCTTTTTCCTTGTCCCTTATTTATGTGTTCCGACTTAAGCTTATACCATATATCCTTACATGTAGGGCGACGATGATGAGAGCAAGAATGACGCAGTCGAGGTAATTTCCATTTCTTCTGACTCACCTTCTTCTTCCCCTAGACCAGCCAGGCGGATCTGTGGAAAAGTGCCCATGTCTCACCCTCATGCTTATATGGACCCTGATTTCCTTTTGAAGAAAGCAAGATTCACCCCCTCTCGCAAGACCCGTAGTCGCTCTAGCAACTTGATCACTGGACTGCCCGAGAAGACAACCGGTCAGAAATGCACGAGTGAGGTACATCTTTGTTTTGTTATATCTTTTGCCGTGTGAAATATGACTCGCCAATTTTGTTAACTTCAAGTCTTTGTCCTGTCAGACTTCTCCTCCCACATCTGGCGACTCGGCCATCTCTGCTCTCCCGTCGATGATTCATGTACAAGGGTAAGTCTTCTTTGTTAACCCAGTTTTTCTAAACAATGACATGTGCTTTTAACCTTGGTGGTTTCGTCGCAGGGCACAAGCGAAGAGGAGAAAAACCGGCGACTCTCCTTCTGCACACCAAACATCTGAAGCCTTAAGCACGGGCACCTCTATTCGTGAGGCTGAAGAGGAGCAAAAGGCGGCTTGTGACATTCCTGTAGGCGATATTCCCGACGCCCGGGATGACTCGCCCGTCATTTTGAAGCAAAAGAAGAAAAAGAAAATCTTTTTGGGGTTTTCTCAAACTAGATAAACAAACGAAAAGAAAACGAGAAAAAGAAAATAAACTAGCATGGATGATACAGTGGCAATGTGTGAACACCGGCTAACAAGGTGAAAGGATAAGCAAGAATGTAAAGTCGGTGAGAACACGTACTCCCCCAAGCTTAGGCTTTTGGCCTAAGTTGGTCTACTCCCAAGGAGGGAAATAACCAGCTCCGGGGTACTCTGGAGTGGACTGTGGACGCCACTGTTGTGTGAGCTCCTCTGGCTCCCACTGATAAACTGGCGTCTCGTACTCGAATGGCGGCTCGGGCACGGGCACCTGTGGTTGGGCATGGCCCCAATATGCGTAGATCTCCGAGGGCATAATAGTGTACCTGCCTACATGAAGATTGAACAAAGAAGGAGCAGGCAAAGTAATAGTATCACGAGTACCCTGACTAAATACCAGGTTATAAATCATCCTTCTACCTATATCTCTCTCAAGAAAGTCATGGCAAACCATGCCATCGTAATCTAGATATCTCTCAGGAAGAAGCATCTCTTCTTCCTCCTCCAGTCTAATGGGTATCTCAAAGTGTCTGGCAAGACGGGTAGCATAGATACCTTCATAGATAACACCTTTAGAACGGTTAAGGTTCAACCGTTGAGCTACTATAGCACCCAAGCTATAAGTTTTATCGTTATAAAGGGCTTCGGGCAAGACTGCAAGATCTGGGGAACTAAGTGACCCAGCTTTCCCATGGCCAATCAAACATTTCCCCACAAATAATGAGAAGTACCGAAGCACGAGAATATGAATGCTAGAAGCTCTAGCACAAGACACTCCTCTCTCCTCTCCTACAACAATAGTACCGATGAAAGCTTCTAAGACCCGTGGACGAGGTTCGTGAATATCCCCAACGTAAGGTAATTTGCAAACATTGCAAAAATCCTAGAGTGACATGCGATGCGGGACATCATAAAGTTTAAACTCAACCATAGGAGGATTCTTCCTCGGATAGAAGTTAAAGCTTTGTACGAAGATATTAGTGAGGAGGAGGTATTGCGAACACTTATCTTCAACGAAGGCGGTAAGGCCTGTGTTTTCCACCAAGTGATAGAAGTCCTCATAAATTCCGGCGGCGCGTAAGAACGTGTCGCTTGGCCATTCGCATGCTCGAACTTCTGCGACT
Organism: Hordeum vulgare subsp. vulgare; assembly: GCF_904849725.1. Taxonomy (NCBI): domain Eukaryota; kingdom Viridiplantae; phylum Streptophyta; class Magnoliopsida; order Poales; family Poaceae; genus Hordeum; species Hordeum vulgare. The sequence continues at coordinate 316,493,151 of NC_058518.1, forward strand.
CGAGGGACCGGATACTTGGGCTTCTTCTCACTCGCATCATCCATGGGGTCACGGCTTGACGAGCCTCTCAAGAATCTCCTCATGTTTTCCCTTTTCTATCTCTGAAAATTTCTGAATTTTTTAGTGATTCTAAGGAAAAGTGAATATGGCCCAACGAAACTCGTAGCAACTACTCCCACAAGTGCCTAGAGACCATATTACACATCAAAACTACTTGGGACCAACTAGAATCAGCATACAAAGATTAAGAACATGGTCACCAAGGCAGCAAAAATATGCGGAGTATAAGGCACTAGAGCAAAAACTAATTGGACCAATTGAGGAGTCACTTACCAAGGAGTAATTTCCCCAAAACAGTTCGGAGAACGGTGATTTGAGCAAAGAGACCGAAAATCCCAGCAAGAGGAGCAAGAACACGGGTTTGAGCTGCGAAATGATTTTTTTCTGGAGGTAGGAGAACCAGATGGGAGCAAGAATGAGTGGAGGGGGTGACTGTGGGCCCCACAAGCCTGGGTGGCATGGCCAGGGGGGTGCCCGCGCCCCTAGGGCTTGTGGCCCACTGGTGTGGCCCCCAGACAGACTCTTTCTCCCAGTATTTTTCAAATATTCGAGAAAAATCATACTAGATTTTCACAGCATTCGAAGAACTTTTATTTTTGGGGTACTTTTCCACCTGACGCTAAAACAGAAAACAGGGGAAAATAAACTAGATCTATAATTTTTCTTCTAAGCAACCTAAAGTGAAATCTTGGAACAGAGGTTTGTAACTCCTCGATTCATCCATCTCATGGTCATCGAAAAAAATCCGTCAATGGGGTTGATCAAATCCCCTCGACAAAACTTTCTCGAATCGCAAAAGAAGAAGGAGAATTTGTGAATAGTCACTAGGTCACCTCAATGGGGATGTGTATCTTCCCAACAAGCAAATCATACTTCATCTTGACACGAGGAATAGGGCATTCAAAGCTCCCAATAAGAATCGATGAATTTTTTTCGATAGCATTGATGCAATGTACTCGATATTGTTTCTTAGGAAATTACACCGTATGCTCATTACCGTTGACATGGAAAGTGACATTGCCTTTGTTGCAATCTATGACAGCCCCTGCGGTGCGTAAAAAGGGTCTTCCAAGGATGACAGCCATGGCATCGTCCTAGGGAATATCCAAGATAACAAAGTCTGTTAAGATAGTGGTGTTAGCAACCACAACAGGCACATCCTCGCAAATGCCGATAGGGAAAGCAGTTGATTTGTCGGCCATTTGTAGAGAAATTTCAGTGAGTGTCAACTTATCCAGTTCAAGTCTACGATAAAGAGAGAGAGGCATAACACTAACACCGGCTCCAAGATCGCATAATGGAGTTCTAACGTAGTTGCCTTTAATGGAGCAAGGTATAGTGGGCACACCGGGATCACCTAGTTTCTTAGGAGTTCCACCCTTGAAAGTTTAATTAGAAAGCATGGTGGAGATCTCAAGATCAGGTATCCTCCTCTTATTAGTCATAATATCTTTCATTTACTTAGCATACGGAGACATCTTGAGCATATCTTTCAAATGCATCTGCAGAAAGACAGGTCTGATCATTTCAACGAAGCGCTCAAAATCCTCATCATCCTTTTTCTTGGATGGTTTGGGAGGAAAGGGCATGGGTTTGTTAACCCATGGTTCCCTTTCTTTAGCATGCTTCCTAGCAGCGAAGTCATTCTTATCGTATCTCTTAGTCTTAGGCTGTGGGTTATCAAGATCAACATTAGGTTCAATCTCCACATCCTTTTCATTGCTAGGCTGAGTATCTTCATGAACATCACTATTGATATAATCATTAAGCTCATGTTCATCACCAGATTGTGTTTCATCACTAGAGATAGAGGCATCATTTGGACTCTCAGGTGTAGCAACAACGTTGCTAGCGTGCAGGTTTCTATCATCTTTCTTCTTATTTCTAGGATGACTAGGTGCATCAGTGCTAACTCCTTAAGACTCTTGTTCAACTCTCTTCGGATGACCCTCAGGATACAGAGGTTCCTGGGTCATTCTACCGCCTCTAGTGGAAACTCTAACAGAATTGTCATTCAACTCATACAGCAAGTCATTCTGAGCTTTAAGTACTTGTTATACCTGAGTAGTAACCATAGAGGCATGTTTACTCATAAGCTTAAGATCATTGACATTTCTGTCCACACAAGCACTTAAATGACTAAGCATACGAGTATTCTTTTCCAATTGTCTGCTAACATAATCATTGAAACTCTATTGTTTGGCAATAAAATTTATCAAATTCATCCATGCGTTAGCTAGCAGGTTTATCAAAAGGAATATCACTCTCATCAAACCTACGTAGAGAATTTACTTCTACTACCTGTATCAGGGTATCGAGACCATGGATCTCTTCGATAGGTGGTAGATTTTTGACATCTTCAGATTTAATGCCTTTCTCTCACATAGATTTCTTGGCTTCTTGCATATCTTCAGGACTGAGGAATAGAATACCCCTTTTCTTTGGAGTTGGCTTAGGAGGTGGTTCGGGAATAGTCCAAGCATTCTCATTGCACAAGATGTTATTCAATAGAATCTCAGCTTGTTCTACAGTTCGTTCCCTAAAAACACTACCGACACAACTATCTAGATGGTCTTTGGAAGCATCGGTAAGTCCATCATAGAAGATATCAAGTATCTCATTCTTCTCAAGAGGGTGATCAGGCAAACATTCAGTAGCTGGATGAGCCTCCCCCAAGCTTGTGGGAGACTCTGTTCCTCAGCTTGAGCAAAGTTGTATATTTCCTGCAAGGCATCTTGCTTCTTATGGGCAGGGAAATATTTTTTAGAGAAGTAGTAGACCATATCGTGGGGGCTACGCACACAACCAGGAGCAAGAGAAGTGAACCAGGTCCTAGCATCATCCTTTAGCGAGAAAGGAAACAGCTTGAGCATGTAGTAGTGGCCGATCTTTTCCTCACTAGTGAATAGGGTGGCTATATCGTGCAGTTTGGTAAGATGGGCTACAACCGTCTCAGACTCATAACCATGAAATGGATCAGATTCAACCAGAGTGATTAACTCAGGGTCGACAGAGAATCCATAATCTTTATCGGTCACAAAGATAGGCGAAGTGGCAAACTTTGGGTCGTATTTCATCCTAGCGTTCAGAGATTTTTCTTTCCACTTGCGCAGAAGTTTCTCAACATCATAGCTATCCTTACACGCAAGAAAGTCCTCAGCTATTTCTCCCCCTCCATAACATAGCATGTATCAGGCATAACAGGCAATTCAGGCATAGTAGCAGGTTCTACTTCAATAGTATTAGTTGTTTCAGAAGTGTCATCACATCTAGCAGCAACTCTAGCAATATGTGCATCAAGGGCACCAAGTGGCAAAGCAGTATCAGGCATAGCATCATCGGGCATAGTATCAAGCATAGCATCATCACGCATAGTATCAAGCATAGCATCATCACGCATAGTATGAAGCATAGCATCATCAGGCATAGTATCAAGCATAGCATCATCAAGAACAGGCAACATATCAAGATTTCTAGCAGGAGGCGAAGTCGCAAACTTACTCAAAACAGAAGGTGAATCAAGTGCAGCGCTAGATGGCAGTTCCTTATCTCTCCTCGTAGTGGAAGGTAGGATTTTAGTTCTTGGATCTTTCGGATTCCTCATAGTGATCAGCAGACGTCAATCCCAAGTGACTCAGAGAATATAGATGTGCTTCCCCGGCAATGGCACCAGAAAAAGCCTTGATGTCCCACAAGCTATGGGATCGCAGCAGTTTTCGAGGGTAGAGTATTCAACCCAAATTTATAGATTCGCTCACAAGGGGAAGCTAAAGAATATTCTCAAGTATTAGCAGCTGAGTTGTCAATTCAACCACACCTGAAAGATTAGTGTCTGCAAGAAAAGTATCAGTAGCAAGGTAGTACGATAGCAACGACGCCAGAAAAAGCTTTGACAATCCCTGGCAACTGTGCTAGAAAAAGCCTTGTTGACGGGATGTTAGCGCCAACAAAATCTTGCAACAAGTAACAGCGGAGTAGCAAGTAACAGCAGTAGTGACAGCATCAGCAAAGTAACAAGTAACATCAGTAGTGACAGCAACAACAAACTGGCTCAATCCCTCTTGTAGCAAGGGACAAGCCTAGGCAAAGTAACATAAAGAGAACCAGTAATAAAAGACTCGTAGGCAGTGGATCGGTGATGGATGAGTGTCACAGATGTGATTCATCATGTAACAGCTATAACACGGAGAGATATGTGGCTAGCTCCCGTTCGTCAATCTAATGTAGGCATGTATTCCGTATGTAGTCATACGTGCTTAGGGAAAAGAACTTGCATGACATCTATTTTCCATCCCTCCCGTGGCAGCGGGGTCCTAAGGGAAACTACAGGATCTTAAGGTTCTCCTTTTAATAAATAACCTGACCAACGCATTAACACGCGATGGATACATGAACTCCTCATACTATGGTCATCTCCGGGAGTGGTTCCGGCTATTGTCACTCCGGGTTTGCCGGGCCATAACACATAGTAGGTGACTACAACTTGCAAGATAGGATCTAAAACACACATATATTGGTGACAGCATAATAGGTTCAGATCTGAAATCATGGCACTCGGGCCCTAGTGACAAGCATTAAGCATAGCCAAGTAGTAGCAACATCAATCTAGAACATAGTGGATACTAGGGATCAATCCCCGTCAAGAACTAACTTGATTACATGATAGATCTCATCCAACTCATCACTGTCCAACAAGCCTACGATGAGATTACTCACGAACGATGAAGCGCATCATGGAATTGTCGATGGAGAAAGGTTGATGATTTCCCCTCTCCAGAGCCCGAAACAGACTCCAGATCTGCCCTCCGGATGAAGAACAGGATGTGGCGGCGTCTCCGTATCGCAAAACGCGATGAAACCTTCTCTCTGAATTTTTTTCGAGGCAAAACGAAGATATAGAACTGAGATTGGGGGCGGTGGTGCCACGTGGGCCCCACAAGCCCTCGTGGCGCGGCCAAAGGGGTTGGCCGCGGCCCAGGGGCTTGTGGCCCACTGGCACGCCCCCTCACGTGGATCTTTGCGCAAGTATTTTTCTTTTATTCCAGAAAAAATCTCCGTAAATTTTTAGGACGTTCCGAGAACTTTCATTTCTGCACAAAAACAGCACCATGGCAATTCTGCTGAAAACAGCGTCAGTCCGGGTTAGTTCCATTCAAATCATGCAAATTAGAGTCCAAAACAAGGACAAAAGAGTTCGGAAAAGTAGATACGATGGAGATGTATCAGACTCCGCTGCCACGAGAGGGATGGACAATAGATGTCATGCAAGTTCTTTTCCCTAAGCATGTATGACTACATACGGAATACATGCCTGCATTACATTGACGAAGTGAAGCTAGTTACATATCTCTCCGTGTTATAACTGTTGCATGATGAATAACATCCGGCATAATCATCCATCACCGATCCAATGCCTACGAGTTTTTCCTACTGGTCCTTGCTACGTTACTTTGCCGCTACTACTGTCACTGCTGCTATTGTTACTCTGTTGCTACTGCTGTTACTTTGCTGCTACTGGTTACTGTTGCTACTGCTGCTATCATACTACTTTGCAACTGATACTTTACTGCAGATACTAAATCTTTCAGGTGTGTTTGAATTGACAACTCAACTGCTAATACTTGACAATATTCTTTGGCTTCCCCTTGAGTCGAATCAATAAATTTGGGTTCAATACTCTACCCTCGAAAACTGTTGCGATCCCCCATACTTGTGGGTTATCACTACTCGGTCTCACCGAAGCGCTTCTCAGAAACCCTAAAACAAAAATAGATGGAACCGATTTTCACCAACTCGGTATCACCGAGATGCATGCTGCGGAAGATCAGATCCAAAATTTCGTCATTCTGTATTCTATGGAGGTTTTTGTGGAACACGAAGATTGCAAACTAGGGACTATGGACGGGAGTGATCTAATGCGCATGAATGAGATTAATGGAGCGCATAAGGGTTCAGATTCATACCCTATCTTGGTGATGAACCCGCTAGGTGATGACGGTGGCGAGGATTTCGTCGACAGCGGAGATTCCCAATGGCGGAGGCGCTCGGGGATGCAAAGGCGATGACCAAGAGGTCCTTCGGTGGCAACTTAGGGCTGGATTTTGAAACGTCCGGTCCACCAGACTTTATACCCATCATTGTTGGTGTCACCTATAATAGAATTTTGGTGCCACCGAGTTCCACTATTGTCAGCTGACAGGGAAACTCGGTGAAACTGAGATGGTGGTATCGGTGGTACCGAGATGCAAAACTTGGATCAGATATGGGAATTCGGTGGAACCGAGAATGTGGGGTTGGTTACACCGAGATTCACAAAGAGGTTTTCGAATGCAAGCTTTGTCGATATGGAACTCCGAGTGCTGCTTCACACGTAGGGATCGAGAAGTGATTTTTCAAGTTTTGTGATGAAGCATGAATAGAACTTGAGACGAGAAGGCATAGAGAGAAAGAGGAGGGTCCTCCGCATTCTTGTCCATCCAATTGGCAAAAGATAAATCAAAACCGAATAACAAGAATTGGATGTTCTAGAATGAGCAAAACATGTAGACCAACATGCTCACACAATAAGATCATAGGCAAAACATGGTGAACATGCACAAACACCCTAGCATCTATCAAGCACTTTGGCGATGACGAATTCGTCTATATATAAGTATATTGACATAGGAGACATGTAAGAATACTTGACCATAGGTCATACTCATCGTTTAAGCAGAAGTCGGGTTACCACTTTTACCTAAAGCATTAATGTGTTCATATCTTTAAGAGATGCTCATACCAAAGATTTAGAGTAAAGCTCCCCCTTGATATGACATCCCCCCTAAATGGGACAAACTAACCTTGGGTTTTGTTGTAGAAGACTTAAAGTAGGTGAAGTAGTGGTGGATGCTCAATGTTGATGAAGATCATCTTGAGTTGGGAGCAACCCTTGTTTTTTATTACTCTTCTCACATACATGGGTTAGTCCCAAAACACAAGGAACATATGCAAGAATATATATGGACATGGAGTGAAATACTTCTAGGATGATGTCCAAAGATACATTAATTGCCTTGTCCCTTGCTTACCTTTGAGGGAATGTGTGACTCCTTGAACTAATGCATATGGTTGAGGTTGATTGCATATAGTTCTTGTCAAAATGAATAAGAGTTAATTTCATTGGCAGAGTCACCCCTCAAGAACTTTCTAGTTCTTCCTCCTTGTGATCCACATCAACTTGATGGGAATCCTTGGAGTTGTGGTAGCACTAGATGAGGTAGTGCTAGTAGTGTCCTTGGGAATCCAATCGACCTTTGCTTGGGGTTACTCTTCAAATAAGTCAATGTCATCTTGAAGATTTCCCATGCCCTTATGTCTTGTGGTAGAAGGCCATCTTGAGAGCTTGTTCCCTTGGGAGGAGTAGGATCATACTTATCATTTTGAGGAAGAAACTTGGGAATGGGATATGGATCTTCTTCCCAAACATCTCCGTTGACGTTGTCGTAGCCAAAAACTTGTTTCTTCCAATGTCCTCCTTGCTTGCGCACAATTTCCTCAAATTTCTTACTCCCGGCAAGATCTTGAATAAATAATTTTCATGCTCAAGTATAACTTGGCTAAGAGAATCATTCGTGGAATCAATTCGGTACTAGATGAAGAAACTTTCTTGCCTTTGTTACTAGTGTTCTTCGGTTTAACTTGTGGAACAAAAGTAGACAAGAGTAGTCGTTTGGCTAGATAAGAAGAACTCTTCTTTCGTAAATCATCATTGATTGCTTTTAAGAACTCATGTTGTTGCTCCAAGTTGCGCTTATTGAAGCGTAGCTTCTCATGAGTTCTTGCAAGATCTCTATGATCTTCTAGAGAAGTTTCATGAGATAACTTAAGAGTGTTTAATGCTTTAGTTAGTCATTCAATCTCTTTCTTACCATCATCATTCGACTTCTCTTGATTAACATGATAATTAGCAAGTTCATTTTCAATGTGATCACTAGTTTTATCAAAGAGCAAGTCATCTTCTCCTAACAAGTCATCCTCATCACGATCAAAATCAAGATATTTGGGGTGTGATACCTTGGGGCCTTTAGCCATGAAGCAGTTTCCACACCCCTCATGTGGTGAATCAAATAAGTCATAGGACTTGGAGGAAACAAGTGCAATGCCGACAACACCTTCATCTTGACTATAGCCAGAGTTGGAGTGGTAGCTTCTCTCGGATTGGTTGTCAGACTAGGGGCCAGAAACCTATTCACCAACACGATCTTCATGTATTCTTGTAGAACTATTCTTGGTGAATTTATCCTTCTTATCCGATTCCTTGCCTCTCCGTGAGTGTATTAGATAATAACGATCTTCTCTACTCATTCTCGCTCTGCGAGGTGACTCATCTCTTGAGCTTCGTCTTCAACGTGACTCTTCTCTTCGTTTGTAGGGAGCCAAGCACTTAGTGGAGTAGTGTTCGGGATTCCCACGGTTGTAGCAGTTTCTGTCACGACTAGACGAACCCTTCTCATCATGTCTTGAGCTTGAGCTTCTCTCGTTGCCTCTACTCTTGTAGAAATTGTTGAATTTTCTAACCATGAGGCTTATCTCTTCATTGGTAACAAGACTGTCCTTTGAAGTAGCGGGATGATCGCTTGAAGCTTTGTAAGCACCGCTTGACTTGTTGTGCAGCTCATCTTTGTCCTTGAGTGACATCTCATGAGCAACAATCCTTCCAATGACTTCCGTTGGCTTGAGATCTTTGTTGTTTGGCATCATTTGTATTAATGTGCATACGTTGTCATATTTTCCATCCAAATCTCTAAGTATCTTCTTGATGATGAATTTGTTGGTCATCTCTTTGCTTCCTAAGCCGACAATCTCATCTGTGATGAGAGCTAGCCTAGAGTACATCGCATCGACTCCTTCACCATCCTTCATATTGAACTTGTTAAATTGACTTTGAAGCACATCCAACTTAGATTCTCTAACCGAATCAGTACCTTTGTGCATATCAACCAAAGTATCCCAAATTTCTTTTGCATTCTCAAGGCGGCTGATTTTGTTGAATTCTTTGGGGGCATAGGCAGTTGAATATGATGTCACGGGCTTGTGCATTGTATTTAAACATCTTCAATTCTTCATATGTCGCATCATGATCCGGTTCTTGACCTTCTCCGAAGAAGTCACCTTGGACACCAACACGAACAACTGCCCATAAGGCAATATTATAACCATCAATATGCATTTCATCTTATGCTTCCAACTAGCAAATTAGTGCCATCGAATTACGGACCTCTATGGTGATAACATCCCTCACTAGATGTCGTACTCTCCTAGGATGTGAAACCAATGCAATGGAGACCAAAGCTGTGATACCACTTGTAGGATCGAAAGTACGTCTACGGAGGGGGTGATTAGACTACTTGACCAATAAAAACTTAGCCTTTTCCCAATTTTAGTTGTGGGCAAGTTTTAGCAATTATAATGAGTCAAGTTCACCCTACAGATGCACATCTAAGAGCATAGCAGCAGAATGTAAAACATGCAAGTGTAAAGTAAAGGGTAAGGTAGGGAGATCAAACGCAAGAGGATGTCACGGAGATTTTTAGCATGGTTCTGTAGGTGGCGCTATCGTACATCCATGTTAGTGGAGACTTCCACCAACGGAGGGTAACGACTGCGAGAGTCCATGGAAGGCTCCACCCATAAGGGGTCCACGAAAAGCGGCCTTGTCTATTCCACCGCGACTTCCGTCCACGAAGGACTAGCCTCACTCACGGTAGATTTTCACAAAGTAGGCGCTCTCCATGCCCTTACAAACATATTGGTTCAACTCCACAACACGAAGTAGGTTGCTCCCTAGCGACACCTAACCAATGTAGGAGGCACCACCCTCCAAAACGTAATAGATGCGGTAGAACGATGAACTCCATGCTCTTGTGCTTCAAAAGAGAGTCTCCTCAACACTCAATCACTCTCTCACAGATTTGGCATGGGTAGGATAGATTGATTTGGTGGAAAGCAACTTCGGGAGGCTAGAAATCAAGTTTCAAATGGATCGATTGGAATATCTTGATCTCAACACATGAGTAGGTGGCTCTCTCTCAGAAAATGGATCTGGCAATGAAGTGTGTGTTCTGAGTGCTTCCTCTATGAATGAGAGGTAGATCGAGGGATATATATAGGCAGCCCCCAAAATCGAACTGTTACAGTATAATTGAACAACTCGGTGACACTGAAGTTATATATTTGGTGGTACCGACTTGCTCAAAAGGCAGCAACTTTTGAATCTCGGTGGAGCCGATATGCACAACTCGGTAGAACCAAAAAGGTGACTAACGGTCAGATGGAAAAACTTTGTGGCACCTATACTCAAACTCGGAAATTCCGATTTTGTGCAATCAAATACCAAAGGTTTGGCCACCCAAACTCGATAGCACCGATGCATCATCGGTTCCACCGAAATGGTAGGGTTTGGCTACGTTTCTGTCTAGGATGAAAATTGGTACGGCCGAATCTGGTAACTTGGTGGCACCGATTTTCGATATTAGTCTTGGGACAGAAGTGTTATGTGCGAGAATGGCTGAGTATTTTTGGTGGCTATCTCTGAGCACTTGAGCAACCAATTCATCTTAATACCTCATCCCCTTTTAATAGTATTGGCTTTCCTATGGCTCAAAAAGTGATTTCTCACAAAAGTAAAATGAAGAGTCTTCTAGCTTGAAGCTTGAGCCAATCTTATTCCTTCCTTCCATCAAGGGGCATCTCCACATAAACCTTTAGCCAATGCATTGTTTGAACTTTTCTGAAATACACTTGAATAAGATCATTAGTCCAATGATGCATATGTTGTGATCAATTATCAAAACCACCTTAGGGAGCAATTGTGCTTTCAGTTGGAGGCTCCACGTGAGCCGACGTGTCGAAGCAGGACGACGTGTTGGAAATTGGCTCAAAGAAGAAGTGGCACGGCAATGCTGACGCAGGTTAAAATTTCTGACACAGTCAATGTCGTCTTGATGAAGTGACCATGCGGTGATGCTGGTGTGTCCGCCCTGTGTTATCGGTGGGCAACGACTTTGGTGAGGATTTAGCCTTGGCTATGCTGGCCTCTTGGTCGTCTCTCCGACTCAATGATCCGATGAGGTTGACCTCGGCGCGACGAAGTGACGATATGACTAGCACAGGTGGACTTTCGTGGAGCAATGTTGTCGTGTTTGTTTAACACCGACGCGACAGTGACGGTCACCTTACAAAAGGCTTTAAAATTGTTGGAACATGTTTGAGAACACAACACAATACTCTAGGACAAAATTCCTTGAAACAATACGCGTGATAACTAGTTCATGAAAAAGATGAATACGGTCAGATTCATTTTCGCGTAGAAAATAGATCCGAAAATTGATGCACTCATTGTATATTTTCCAGAGTTTGAATGATCGCATGAAGCTGAAATCTTGAGGTGTTATCGATATAGGAGTTCGGCAGCTGATGAATGCCTTGATCTTTCACAAGATATCCAAGCTGAGCTCTAGACACCTCGCCCCAAACTTGCCCAGATTCCTGTCTAGACTCGACATGACTCTGGTATATCAGAGATTTCCGTATATTTCTTCATCGAGATAAGCCAAAATTATACAAGGTGGTTGCAAACTCAATTCCACACTTTTCTACCAAAGCAATCGTCAAAGAGATGCTCGAGGAGGCAGGGACTGCGAACAAGAATCTGTTGTCTAGAAAAGTTGCACGGTCGCCCGTGGGCAATGTTGACGCTGAGCCCCCGAGTTCCATCAATGATTGTCTCATCATCTTGATACAAATGAGAATTGATATTGATGAAAGCACCTGTACGAACTTAAGGATCCAACACGGAGCGCAACCCTTGATCTAGCCGAGGTGACCAGTCGAGCCGGCGATGAAGATGCGTTCACAAGTTGAACCGTTTTGTCTGTCCGTCAGGACCAAAACAGATACATTCAGACTGGGTGCGGACGTGTGTTTTGTCTGTCTGTTTGTAGATGTTCTAACCAAGTTGCCAAGCGGGAGTGACCGGCGGTGTCAGATCAATGAACCGCTTAGCATTTTTATTTCTAGGCTCTATAATGTACTTTCTCTGTCCCATGATATAAGAGCGCTTTTTACGTTAGTATAGTGTCAAAAACGCAACGGACGGAGTAGAATTATATAGTGTAAAAAACGCGACAGAGGGAGTAGAATTATGGGGACTGATCTGCGCCGGCGCGCCGGCCCAAACTTTCGGCCGGCCGCACGCGAGCCGCAGGATCCACCAACCCCGCGCCGTCCGCACGGTTGGATCCGCATGCAACATTTTTCCCCCTATGCAGCAAAATTTCGATGCGATGCAATAATTTTTTCAACGGTTGCAACATATAACAAAATTTGTGGAAAAAAATATCTACGTGATCGTAGCAAAAAAACGAAGCTGATGGTGCGTGGTAGCAAAAGTCAAACGCAGGTTGTAGCAAATATTTACGTGACGTGTATGCAACTTTTTTAATGAACGGTTGCAGCAAAACATGATGCCGGTTGTAGCAAAAATTAACACGGTTGTAGCAAAGTAAAAAAAATCGATTGTAACGAAAAAATCGACGAACTGAAGTTGCAACCAAACGTATATGCAGTTTTTTTACTGGGACAAAAAATAATAAAAAAACGCTTGCAACAAATATGACGCTGGTTGCAACATATTTAGATGAAAAATGTTGTATCCACTGACCAGTGAAGCACGCGGATGAGAGAAAATGTTGTTTGGGTCCACGCGCGCGAGGGGGTGAGCGGCGCTTCGGTTCGGCGGGCGCGCGGGTGGGAAACGATTGCTAGAATTATTGTGAACGATCATGCCTTTTATGTGCAACTTTTGGTCATGTAAGCTCGAATTGATTATTGTTATTGTTATTACGTACTTTTCCACGGAACTGGTCAAGGTGAACCTAAGCCATTCGTTTTTTGCCTGAAACGGAAACCTAGTCTACGCGCGCTGGAAAGAAAGCTTTGACGTTTGCAGCTTAGAGATGGATGGCTACCTTCTTGAGTTTCTCTCTGGCCAATCTTCCTTCCTACCCTGCTTTCTCTTAGGCCTCCGTCTTCCCCTCTCCGCCATCTTCCTTCCCCATCTCGGCTGCCTAGGACAGCCGGCCGGGCTGCCGGGACGAGCTTCACCATGGAAGGTTATTAATGCTTCTCGTCCTTCTGTTGCATTTGGGTTTGGCCAAGCAGGGAGGCTTCATGCTCGAAGAGATTCCCTATGTGCATAGATCTGGCAGCTAGATCGATCTGAGAAGTACAAAGATTACTCCTTTGAAATGAGGCCTTAGCTCCTCTGCTTGTTTTGCGTGCGTGTAGTTCAATTACAAGTAGTTAGTACTCGGTTCATTTCTAGCTGCTAGCTACGGCCCTGCATGGTGTGCGCCTCTTATTTGAATCTATTATTGACGATACATCCATTCATGGACGCAGCTTCTTTCAAATTAACCAGTACTAGTAGTTTGTTTGTACTTTGTAGCTACCTAGATCCGTGGATTGACAAAACAGGTGAGTATACTAACACTTTGCTATTGCAGAAAATCACTGGGAAACCTTCAGGGGGATTGATTTTGGTGTAGCCGGAGAGTTTAAAGTAAAGGTGGAGGACGAGGAAGCGAGGAATCGTACTGATTCTACCACTTTTGGTCTGCACCAATGTGTTTATACCGTTGGTCCAGTCGAATCCCAGAAGATGGTCAAAAAGGGTAGCTTGGGTAATCAAATATCAAAAGAGCAATTTGTTTTCCTTGCTAGCTTGAACAAGCACCCAAATGCATTTTTTGTTGAGAACTACTACATGGATGGGGATGGCATTGGATGTCTTGTAGTGGAGTCTCTCAACGGCAGATTCCAAAGCTGGCTTAACTATCAGGTTGACACGAAGAATAAGCAGCCTAGTGCTCCTACGCTGTTTACTGCTGATGGGAGAATGCTGCCGACGTTGCGGACCATCATTTTGTAAGTTAACTGGTGGCTTCTTATAATTTGCAGTGCTAGTATGTTCATCCGTTTTTTACCTCTTTACACTTCTTCGCGGATGGCATGCGTTTCCAGCATCATCATTTAGTATCTCTTTAATTTTGTTTATTGTAGACAATCCATTTTCTGGCAAGTAACAAGTACACTTGGTGCACAGATCTCTCTGTAGCTTTGTAGAGCATGTACTGGAGAAGAGATGGTATCCTCGGCACCTCACCATGGATGATCTGTACCTCAAGATGATGAATAATCAACCTACATTGAAAGTTTTGATGTCTGATGGTAACTAGATACCTACACATGCCTTTCCTGTATTTGTGTGACTCTATTTTCATGCCTTGTACATCTTTTAAACATGACCGATCAGATTGTTGATGCACGTTTTAATTGCTACGCTATGCAGTGATACAAGGTACTACTCCAACAAGAATTGCCTCGGTGTGGAACCATGTTAAGGAAATCATCACCCACTGTTGCACACTTGACAATGCCACACTGAGTGGTGACAGTAGTAGCTTTTATGACTTCATTGGTCGTCAATCAAAACGCGTACCATTAGAAACATATCCTGATGCTTGGAGTTATGCTGACAAGTCTGCTTACCTACTGCTCATAATGCAAGAAGAAATGGTGATGATGAAACGATATGTTCAAGCGTCAGGCATTGTTTGGCCAACTGAAGATGGACTCATACAACCAATGTTGCAACTCATCCTCGATCACGATAAGACATCAACATATGATACAGATGTACCATGGGATTACATCCGACTCTGCCGAAATGTCAATAAGAAATTTGACGTACCTAAATCTGTGAAGGTTTCTGAATAGAGCGCATTACAACATAAACAAAACATAAATGACAACACTGATTTCCGAATTCTGTTTTATCTACAGGCAGTGATTAAAGATCACATTGGTTTCCTGAAGAAAATGGAGGAGTGGACACCAATGATCTGGGCAAACTTGTATGAAACTATCGGTAAGTATTGTCAGTCTTTTAATTGCGATGGTATTATTAACTGATGTTGATCATTTAATTCAAAAGTGTCAATCCTTTCATGCAAAAAAATATATCAAGACTGTTTTTGTGTGTTTTTTACCTGTGTTGAATCAAGATCGGTCCGAGTTTTATCTGCTAAAAAAAAGAGACCGGTCTGAGTTCGTATTAGATGTCTTACATGTTGCCTGATGTTTCCTTCATGATTAGACAATTCAAATTAAATATCTTACTTTTTTCCCCTACGTTTGCTTCTTAATTAGGACCTCTTTCATTGAGGCGATGAAACCTGGTGACTACCAAAGTCTGTTGTATCTGGAAGCTCGTTTGGTGGAGTACTTCGGCTTGAAAGAACCGGCTGAACTTCAAGAGAGAAATAAATGAGGGATTGTTTTGTTATGTATTGTACTGTACTAGCAGTCGTCAGCCGAAGACATGAATTCCGGCACCCTGCTACTACTTGTTATGGTTGTTATTGTACTTATCTTCTCTGAGGACATCCAACACCCCCTAGTATTATCCATGGTTCTTAATCCTAACATGAATTTTAACCAAAAATGAGATACTCATTTTCCTTTTCATGAAACCAAGATTGGGCGCACTAGGCCATCCCGTTTTCTCTCTCCCCTCACCTCTTCTCTTGCAGCGCCGCCGGCGACCCATCTGTCTCCGCGTTTGGCACGCCGGAGAAAGCTCCTGCCTAGACAACCGCCCCTTTTCTCTCTTCATCTGATCGCATCCCCCGCCGTCCCGCCCCCCCTCCATATCCCTCCTCTCTATATAACTACCCGCTCGTCCACATGAATACTCATGAAGGTTAGAAGGTACAGGATGCCTTGAAAGAAAAACCTAGTAGGAAGGGGGTAGAAGCAAGCTTTAGCTTCCTATATGCTAGCCGGTGCTCAGCTATCTTGATTTCACGGATGCGACAACCAGACGCTCCTATTTGAAGCACTCGATTGTATATTTTTTATTTTGATATCGCTCTTCAAGCATCGGTGCATTTTTCTTTTAAAAGGAGGCGTCGCCCCTACCTCTGCATCGAGTGATGCATGCAGCCTTTTATTAAACATGAAATCAGTCTGAATCAAGTACAAAGTGGTCTCAAAAAAGAAAAAAAGAGATACAAGGCGTCTATCGCGCCACAACTGATGATTACAACAGGCCTAGATAACTATCCACCTATCCTATTAATATGTCGCCATCCAAATCGGTTGAAGATACCTTGAGCTACTATCTCCCAACGGACACACCCATTAACCAAAGGCTCCCTGACTTCCACAGGAGTGAGTAAGGACCACTTGCGGATCAAGGCAGTAGCCCTCAAGATGACCTGCAAAAAGTGAACATATCTTTGTCTGTTAAATACTAGATCATTTCTGCAGTTCCATGCAGCCCACAACATGGCACAGATTCCAACCCGACTAAGTTTAGCGTAATCAACATTAACCCCCTCCAACCACGTCCCAAATAACATGTTAATGCTAGTAGGAGGAGAAATGTTAAAAGCAATATGTATCGAGCGCCATAAAAGTTTAGCCATAGGACAATCTAGAAAGAGGTGCTTGATATTTTCTTTATTCTCACAGAAGCTGCATCTTTGTTTTCCTTTTCAATTTCGCTTAGCCAAGTTATCCTTAGTTAAGACAACTCCTTTTTGAACAAACCACATGAAGATTTTTATCTTAAGGGGAACCTTGACCTTCCATATATGCATGGATTTTGGAATAGGTGAAGAATCTATGAGGTGCACATACATAGATTTTACAGAAAATATACCATTAGTGGTCAGCCTCCATTGAACATTATCAGGGCAGTCAGAAAGGCTAATGTTCATCAACCTTCTGATTAGATGCAGCCATCTAATCCATCTATCACCAATCAAGGCTCTACAGAACTGAATATTTAGAGGAATCTCACACAATACTGTCGCAACGGACGTCTGTCTGCGTTGGGCAATATTGTAAAGCTGCGGATACTTAATAGCCAAGGGCTCCTCCCCTAGCCATGTATCTTCCTAGAATCTAGTTGATTCATCATTACCTATGATAAACCTAGTTCTGTTAAAGAATGCCGTTTTCGACCTTATCAGACCCTTCCAGAAAGGTGAGTCGCCCGGTCTCGCGGTGACCTGAGCTAAGGTCTTGTGTTGTAGGTACTTGTTCTTCAGAATTTGTACCCACATACCTTCTGTTTCCACAAATAATCTGAATAACCATTTGCTAAGCAGACATCTGTTCTTAACCTCTAAATTTTGAATCCCCAAACCTCCTTGTTCCTTCGATCTACAGATAATATCCCATCTGGCCAGCCTATACTTGGTCTTGACCTCATCACTCTGCCAGAAAAACCTTGACCGATAGAAATCCAACCTTTTCCGCACTCCAACTGGTACTTAAAAAAAGGATAGAAGAACATAGGCATGCTTGATAATACCGAATTAACAAGTACCAAACGTCCTTCATAGGATAAAAGCTTGCCTTTCCAGCGGCTTAATTTTTTTTCAAATCGGTCTTCGATACATTTCCACTCCTTATTTGTCAACTTTCGGTGATGAATAGGGATCCCTAAGTACAAGAAAGGTAGATTACCACCCTCACAACCAAAAAGTTGATTATAAGTGAGTTGTTTTGCTTTTGCGTTCCCAAAAGAGAACAGTTCACTTTTATTAAAATTAATCTTCAGCCCAGATAGCTGTTCAAATAAGCACAATATGAGTTTGATGTTTCTGGCCTTTTTAAGATTATGCTCCATGAAAAGGATCGTGTCATCTGCATACTGTAGAATAGAGACACCCCCATCCACTAGATGTGGTACTAGTCCCCCTACCAGGTCTTTCTCATTAGCTCACCTGATCGTGAGTGCCAACATATCTGCAACAATGTTAAATAAAATAGGGGACATAGGGTCACCTTGTCTAAGACCCTCTAGTGTCTGAAAGAAATGACCCACATCATCATTTACTTTAATACCAACACTTCCTTGTTTTATAAAACAATCGATATGCTTACGCCATATCTCACCAAACCCCTTCATACGTAGGGTTTGTTGCAGAAAAGACCATTTCACTTTGTCGTATGCTTTTTCAAAATCTACTTTGAATAACACTCCGTCTAGTTTCTTGGAGTGCAACTCATACAAAGTCTCATGCAAGACGACGACCCCTTCAAGAATGTTACGTCCAGGCATGAAGGCCGTCTGCGTAGATTGCACCACTGAATGGGCCATCTTAGTTAGCCTATCCGTTCCCACCTTTGTGAAAATTTTGATGCTAACGTTCAACAGACAAATTGGACGAAATTGTTCAATCCGCGTAGCACCCTCCTTCTTTGGTAGCAACGTAATGGTACCAAATTTTAGGTGAAAGAGTTGTACGTGTCCAGAGAACAAGTCATGAAACATCGACATAAGGTCTTTCTTGATAATATGCCAACATTTCTTATAAAACTCAGACGGAAACCCATCCGGACCGGGAGCTTTTCTGTTCTTCATACCCTCAATAGCCTGTAGCACCTCTTTCTCTAAGAATGGAGCGGATAAACACTCATTATCGGCCTGTCCGACTTGAGGAATATCCTCTACCCGATGCTCATCCATAGACACAAAACTATGATCAGGAGCACCAAACAGCTCCCAAAAAGTACCAGGGAACATATCCATAGACATAAAATGATAAGCACCCAACACCTTACTTTTTTTAAAGCTTCTCTCTCCGTCATTTTATTCATTTGGCGGCAACCTGTCTGAGCCCAAACTGCAGCCCGAAAAACCAGGGATCACATGAGAGTAGTTTACAACACTCTCTAGTTGAAGAGCTTCTCTGGCACAACAATGTCCAACAGAATTAAGAGAAGATTTTTTAAAATTTGAATTTAGAAACTTTGGGTATGATCTACTACAGAATAAATATCGGTAGCACCTGGTTGGCGTTTTCGGAGTCATCGAGACTGACCACTTGCATAACACTAGTAGAAAACGGGGCTATAGTCCCGGTTGGTAAGGGCCTATAGTCCTGGTTCATCAACCGGGACTATTAACTTGGGACTAAAGACTCCTCCCTTTAGTCCCGGTTTGCTATGAACCGGGACTAATACATTTCCACGTAGATGGCAGCGTGCTTGGCATGGCCGAGTTCTTTAGTCCCGGTTGGTGTTACCAACCGGGACTACATGCTTTGATGTTTTTGGGTTTTTTGGGGTTTTGTGGTTTATTGTTTATTTTTGCTTATCATTTTCTGTTTTCAAATTTAATTCTTTTTCATTTAGAACATATCTTACGCTTGTACATACCGTACACGTTATGCATAAATCGTAGGATTTATTGTAGGACCAACCATATATTATAGAATTTCGCGTACGACCCTGCATGTGCATATTATATAACACACACACACATACACATATATATATATATGTATATACAATTTGATATATAAAATCTCTATTACAACTTGCGGATCAATTACACGCGTGCATTAATTGGTGAATTGGTATTCTCCTTTGGGATCTATGATCTGCTCCAGCAAAAGTCCCTAAATTTATTTTTGAAGTGCTTGTATGCGTTCCATTCGGAGGAGTTCCTCCCGCTTCTCAAACATCTTTTAAAGAAGGTGTCACATCCCTGGAACCCTAGTCAAGTATGGCATTGTGCTCATATCTTCTTCGCATTGCATCCAAGAAAATTGCAACAATATCAAAGCAAGTGGTGAAGCAAAACTTAACAACCCTAGCCACTTCTCAAATTCAAAGAAATTCTAAATTTGTTCAAATCAATGAACCCAAAATGGCCTCAAGAAAAGTTCAACTTTTCTGATAACTCATGGAAGCAAATAAGCAATGAAGAAAACCATTTTCATAACACATTTGGCATTTTATTTAAATGCAAAAAGCTACTGGTTTCAAGTTTAAAATTTGAATTCAAAAACTTTAAGTTTTCAAAAATATTGAAAACTTTATGGGTGATTGGAAATATTCCAACTAACACCCCAGCATTTTTCAAACTATTTTTAGTTTGCTTCTTGAACCAAAATAAATAGAAATGAATGTCAGTAGTTAAAACAGAAACAGAAATAGCAGAAAATGGAAAAAAACCCTATACTACGCTTACCTGGCCGAGGCCCAGTCGCTCTGTCGTCTTCCTCCTCGCAAGTAGGAGCAGGAGGTGGCCGCCGCGACGCCGCGCGCCTCCACGCAGCTCCCTGCCTGCCTGGCCGCCGTTTCGGGCTGGCGCACGCGGGGATAACCTCCCTGAGCTTTGGCCTATCCATTCCCGAGCGCCATTCCCCCTCTCCTCTCGGTTCTTTCCTCCCCCCTTCTGCCGCCATTGGAGCCCGAGCAGAGCTCGAGCTCACCGTCGTTCTAGCCTACCTCTCTCTCTCCTGAGCCGCGCAATAGGTCCACCGCAACTCCCTGAAGCTTCCTAGCCACGAGACCGACGCCGAGATGCAGTGAAACGACGAGACGCAATCGTCTTCTTCCTCGGGTCACCGAAGTTCATCGCCGGCGTTCTCCCTCTCCAGGACGTCCCCGAGCAAGCTAGCCCCACCTCTGCACTCCCCGTGAGCTTGCGCAGCTTTCCCCCAAGTTCCCCCCTTTGATCCCTTCCTCTAGCCTTGATTTCACCGGAGCCCGACGAGATCCGCCGCAGGAGCTCGTTACCGGTAGCTCTCCGGTGAAGGGTTGGTCCATCTGAGGCCACCAGCAGCTTCAGGCCGTCATGTAGATGTCGTAGGAGCTCAGCCCCATGCGTAGCTCCCTCTATTACGATGGCCCCGATGACGCCCGAACCTTGGCCGCCGCCAAGCTCGTCGCCGGCGTCATCTCCGGTCAGATCAGCCTCGGCTAAGTGCAAAAATGATCCTGCGGGAGACGTGTCGTTCCTCTGATGCACTCCGCGCAGAATTTGGCCGCCTGTGCGCCGTTTCCGAGCCCCTCCGCCATACTGGTGGTCGTTGGAGGCTCCCCGCCGGCAAGGACGACCTCGCCGCCGGTGGATCTCAGCTGGCCTGAGCCACTCACGTGTGGGGCCAGCCTCTCGATGATTTTGGTTAACAAAAATAAAATTAATTAATCTAATTAGTCAATGACATGTGGGTCCAGTACTGTTAATGAGCTAATTAAGTTTAAAACTAATCTAAAACTGGCCAGAGTCACTAACCAGTGGGTCCCACTGGTCAGGTTTGACTTTCAACGACCAGTTGGACCTCCTGATGTCATGCTGATGGAATAAGTGGATTTCTGATTTAAAAGAATTCCAGAAAAATGTCAAAACTTCTAAAAATCATAGAAATTAATCTGTAACTCCAATGAAAATAATTTATATATGGAAAAGTATCAGAAAAATCCAAGGAATCTGAATATGTCATTTTCAAACATGTTTGGAAATGTTACTGGACCAAACATGTAGAATAATAAATAGGTTAAATTTTATAAATGCTATGGAGATGGAATTTGAAAATCATTTGAATTCCACTTCAAATGCTATGATCAAACCTTGTTCAATCACAACCAGCAACTTAACATATCATTTGCATGCATGTTAAAAACAATTAGCTATATTAGCATACCTTGTTTGAAGTGGTATTTGAATCTGATTCAAATCAACTTCAAACCTAATAAACGTTAGCTATATTAGCATACCACCTTGCATTCTCATGCCATGCTCATGCATCATCTTGTTGCATATGACTGTTATTGATTGTTGTCATTTCTTTCAGTAGGCTCCGCTCCTCCAGATTCCACTGAATATCCGACTGACGGATATTGTCCCTCCTCTGAGCAACAAGGCAAGCAACCATTTTGATCATCCCGATAAATCCCATGTTCTCGCTCCTGCACTTATTGCATTAGGATCAAATGCTTCAAATGCTTTTGCCATGGTAGTTGAACCCACTTCCTTTGGATGACTTGTCTTTGTCATAGTAAATAGCTTAACCTTGCAACCTAGCATACCTGATAGATGCTTGAGCCATGATGTGCCTTATCCTGCTATGCATGCTATGCTTAGAGTTGTGTATGGTCTGTCATCTGGGAGATGAACAGAATTGTGAGAATGTGTTCAGTAGGTAAAGGTTGTGTGTTGAACCTGATTTGGTAAAGGTATCGGTGAAAGGCTATGTAGGAGAACATGGCGGGTTGTTTCATTGGAGCCGTCCTTAGGAACTGAGTTCCATGTATGTAATCCAAGACTAGATACTACCACACGTTGGGATACATAATTGACCCTCTCGACTTATTAATCGCTTAGTACTCGGTCCAGGAGTTGAAAGTAGTTTCTAGTGTTTATAGTCATGCTGGAGGCCGTGCATAGCGCTGACCTGAGAGGTGGGCTGTGATGCGGTAGGCAGTGGCACGGTGTACTAAGTGGCACCCGGATGGTGGGCTTGGGAACCCTGCGCATATCGTTTGGGGCCGTGGCGGAAACCTCGGCCGGACTTCCGTGCGGGATACCCTCAGATAGGCGATAGACCTGGACTAACTATTAGCGTGGTTAACGGTCGTGGCCAACTCCCTCGCTGGGCTTCCGCTTGAAGGTTGCCGAGGTGCATGACGTGCACATGGCGATAAGTGGCAAGAGCGTGTGTGAAGAAGTACACCCCTGCAGGGTTATGCTCTATTCGAATAGCCGCGTCCGCGGATATGGACTACTTGGAGGCATATGTTGTTCATAGATAACTTCAATGGCTACTCATAAAATTGTCAAGATAAGCGTGAGTGTCGTGGACGGCATTTCCGTAGGGAAACGGAATGATTCCACGATGGAGTATTGTTGTGGTGTTAGTGGACTCGTGTGCGAGAAATCAAGTTGTCAAAATGTGTTTTAAAATGCAAGTTGTCTAGCCACGAGTCAAATGCTGGCTTTCCGCATGAAACCCCACAATTCCTTTTTGATACATTGCATGAGTAGATAGTTACCCTAAAATCTTGCTGAGTACCTCCGTACTCATGTTTGCTTAATATTTGTTGCAGAGGTTCTTAATGACCCTAATGGAGGGTTCTTCCTAGACATCGACGATGACGAGTACCTGGTATTGAAAGTGCGTTATATCGACTAGAGGGGGGTGAATAGGAGATTTTTAGAATTTCATCACTGAGGAAATTCCTTTTGAGGGAATTCCTCACTGATGACTAACTTACAGCGGAAACAGTAAAGGATCAGATGTGCAAACGTACACAACAACAATATTTCAGAGTGAAGAATGTGAAAACATATTGCACAGGAAGCAGGCACGCAGAATACAGGTCATGATTAACTATCGTGAAGAATTTGGGGTTGAGGAAATTCAGAGAAAGTCTTCAGCAAATTCTTCAAACAGTCACAGTGAAAGTCATCAACAGACGATACAAGAAAATTAAAGAGTTGAGGAATTAGAACCCGTTTCTCAGTGAAGACTGTTGTTGATGACCCAGTTCCAACTACTGTGACAGTTGTACATCTGGTTTGGAGCGGCTTGGTATTGAAACCAAAGGACACCCAGTCCCGGGACACACAGTCCCTACCGTATTCTCCTTGAGCTAAGGACACATAGTCCTTGCCCAACACTCGTGGTAAGTCTTCAGGGCAGACTTCCAAACCCTCACAAACTTGGTCACCTGGCAATCCACAATTGACTGCTGGATTGCTCTAGACCATGACGCCTAACCGTCTGGAGGATGCACAGTGCCCAAAGGTAAAAGGCTTCAGTCCCACACAGGAACAACTTCTTCAGTGATTCTCAATCACTTGGTTTGGTTTGTGGTTTCGGTGGATGGGGTATTTCCTCACTGATGAATTACTCTCGAAAGCTCTGAGGAATTTGGGTTGCTCTTATGACAAGTGTCAGTTTCTAACGGAGCAGCCAACCAGCTAGTGGTTGTGGGGGGTGGCTATTTATAGCCTGGGAGCATCCCGACATGATTTGACACTAATGCCCTTAAATAATATGACCGTTGGAGTGAATAAGACCAATGACTTGGCGTGGTTATCGAAACGGTCGGAACCCTCAACTGTGAGAGTCCTCATGTCACTCATATTCCTCACTTGAGGCTTTTGGTAGGATTAGGCTTGGGTGAGCATCATGAGGAAATTCATTCCATAGTGTTACTTTGACCCCCTTTAATAGTACGGTGTTCCTATTCATCAAATGCGAAGAAAGTAAAACAGAAAACATAAATCTTCACGCTTCAATTTCTTCAGAACGATTTTCTTCAGGAACCACCGATCTTCTCAATATCAATATCTTCATGAGGAGTATCAATTTCATCGCAGATTCCTCGTGATTCATTTCTTCAGCTTCAGACCAATTTCTTCAACTGAAGACATATATTTTTAGGGGTCGATATTCTTCAAATATCTCAAACTCCTCAATGACCTATAGATCCTGTGTACATTCACAAACACATTAGATACTTAACCTATAAGTGTTCAAACCACCAAAATTACTAAGGGGCACTAGATGCACTTACAGGTATCCCAGCTACGATCTGGCCCTAGGGTGGGTCTGTAGTATAGTCAGGCCATGTGCCTTCTAGTTTCATCTGTCTGTACATAGACAGTTTATCTACTTCCGCTGGCTTGTAACTTGAATGACTGCTATGATGGGTCGTGACACCCCCTACTGTGTAATATTATGTGTGTGGCTCTTCCGAGCCTTTTAAATAAAGCTTGTATGTTTATGGTTATGTTGTGATGCCATCGATGTATCTATACATATCGGTATGCCATGCGTACGTGTGTCGTACTTGATATGTATGGGGTTCGATTACCTAGTCGTAGACTTTAGTAGCATTCCTTACAGGGAAATGCCCCTTTGTGATCCAACGAGCCATGGTAGCTCGTTACTGCTCCTGACACATTGGTTGACCGGCGTGTGTCCTTCTTAGCTGATGTGTCTGTCCCCTTTGGGGAAATGTCACGCGATGTAATGGACTCCTTGTAGCTTGCTACGACTCGTCTACATTCGCTGGTGACCGACACCTGCTTTGCTGGGTCATGTATGCCTGTCCCTGTGCGGAACTGCCACTTTGGTTTATGACTAGACATGTTGATCCGGGTTCTTTGTCATTGGATTGCTAGTGACACAATTGCATACGCGAGTCAAAAGGCGCAAACGGTCCCGGCTAAGGTAAGGCTGTAGTCGTGGGGTTAACCGTGTGTGAGACCGCAAAGAGATGCGATGTGTTACAGGCTGGATTCCTATGGCTTAGGATCGGGGTCCCGACAGAAGGAGACCGATATGAATATTTATATGTGCGTATATATATTAGATCATGATATAAAAATTGTGAATACTATTTACGAACCTCAAGAGTTCCTGGATTTTTGACCAGCCGTTTTCTCATAAAGCGAATGTTCTCACAAACATAGTATGCACATAGGTTATTCCCCAATTCCTGCCGCATGCAATACTTTATGAGAATAGAATTCAGTCAGATAATAATCAAGCACTATAATGGTACTGAAACTAGAACTAAAGAGATGCGCGGACGTAGTTAGTACTACTTAATTACCCTGGACGTTCTCCATCGCAACTTTGGTTTCCATTCACCGCGAACATTCTTGATGAACCGGCTCCAAACCCTGCCCGACAAACAAAAAGAATAAAATGGGTCATTGATTAATTGATATCAAGAAATGAACTAAAGAGGCCGAGATAGTGCGATAATGACTGAAGTTACCGGTCGAGCATTAGCTTCAGGGACATGTACTCATCCTCGTCTTTTCTTGGTGAGTCCAGTACATGAACGGTTCCCTCGTCAACCGTAATGACTAGCAGGATCCAGTGGAATCTGCGTTGTATAAGCGGGCATCCATGCAACTCATCAAGCATTATACATACACTTAACATCGAAAGGATAAGCAAAATAGAATTTATAGTAGAAGATAGTAACACTCAACTGAAGTTGTAAGGAAAAAATATTTTTTTCTTTGTGACTTAGTATCTCCAAAAATCGGAACAAGTGATCCTTTGTATCTTTTGGGAATTCTATTACTGCCTTCTCATAAATGCAATTTGGGTCAATGAAGACAATGCCATATGCTCCATCTTTTTTCATTTCAAACATCTTCATTCTGCATAACACCACACACAAAAGAATATAGTGAGGATAATTAGAGGAAAATGAACGAGCCGATGAGCTAGGGTCTTGAATTACAGAAAGAAATCACTTACAGACAATAGCAATAGACGATATATTTGTCGAGTGCGTCTTGATTGTATAACTGCCATAATTCTGGATTGTCAATCCACAAATCTTTTGCAGTGAATAAATGCTCTTCCTTGACTTTCACCATGAGGCACGTACGCCTGAGTTCTGCTTCCTTCATGTACCGGCTATGGAGTCTGTACATTTGTGTTGATAGCTGCTCGACAAGCTCAGGCCTGACGAAAGGTTTCTTGGGATGAAATGTTCATACTTTTTGGTTATCTCCTTCCATCGTGGGAATGTTCTTGTCTCCTACGAGTTGTGCAACAGTGATACCGGCCTCTCTAGCCATCACTTAAGCAACATCGGGATCTACTACGAACTCATCGGTACCTACCTTGAGCGACTGGATCGATTGCACTGACTGCTCTCCCAGCTGGTTAATGGTTTTCCTGCTTCTTTTAGTAAGGAGCTTCCCCTTCATTTTCCCTTTTTCATGTGACTTGATAACAGAGCGGTCATAGTCTGATTTAGTTCTCTTCGTAGGCGGTGGGTGTGACAGATTGGCCAGGACGCGCTTGACGGTTTCCAAAGGTATTATCTCCTTTGTCGGGGGCTTTCTCTTGGCAAAATGGGCCCGCAACTCAGCATCCACTGTCTCGTCTCTTTCCTCCGCGGTCTTCTCGTAAGCCAAATTTGGCAGAGGAGGAGGGGTGGATTTCTTCCTTGGCTTATTCCTCTTTGGACTCTAGTACTTCATCAGAAAATGAAATGGCCGCCCGTTGGAGGGTTGGAGTGGTGGAGTCGGCTGACGCGGTGACAGACTTGCGTTGGGCTCCATGTCGGGGTGGGATCGAGTCGGCTAATGCGGTGGCAAACTAGCACTGCGCTCCTTGTCGGGGTGGTGATGTGGAGTTGGCTGACGCGACGGACTTGGAGGAGGAGTCGGTGGCCTTGGAAAGACGATGCAGTCCTTTCTCCATAAGAAGAGACCACGTAAGACTTCTTGTAGTGTGTGCTGCCCTTCACCTCCAGGAATGTCGACCTCTAGTGACTCATATCCTGGCATCACTTTATCCACCCCGACACGAGCATAGCCAGGTGAAATCGGAGTGCAATGGAAGGTCCATCAGGGGGATTTGTTAAAGAATAGCCAACCGCTACCTTCATGGATATGTTCTTCAGTTTCATGTGTAGCTCATAACTTTTCGTCTCTTTGATTTCATCCAACTTGCTTGCTCACGAAGACCTAGGGCAATTTTGAGGAAGCCCGTCATTGGAATATACAAGCCAAGTTATATAATAAAGATTTCCACTAGTATATGGTGGTGACGAAACGAGAGGCTCTCAATCATGAAGAACATGGTTCTATTATGAAGCACAAGTGTGGAAAAAGATAGTAGCATTGTCCCTTCTCTCTTTTTCTCTCCTTTTTTTTATTTGGGCACTTGGGCCTCTCTTTTTTTGTTTTTATTATTATTTTTTATTTGGGCTCTTTGGCCTATTTTTTTATTTCCTCACATGGGACAATGCTCTAATAATGATGATCATCACACTTTTATTTACTCACAGCTCAAAGCTCAGAACGATGATGACTCTAAAGGAAATGCCTCCGGAAGTGTACCGGGATGTGCAACGATCTAGCTTGGCGTATGACGTTGAAACATCTCGCTAGCTATCTTACGATCATGCAATGGCAATATGAGAGTGACGGCACAAGCCATGAGATGGAACGGTGGGAGTTCCATGGCAATATATCTCGGAATGGCTATGAAAATGCCATAGTAGGTAGGTATGGTGGCTGTTTTGAGGAAGGCATATGGTGGGTTTGTGCACCGGTGAAAATTGCGCGGCACTAGAGAGGCTAGAAATGGTGGAAGGTGAAAGTGCATCTATACCATGGACTCACATTAATCATGAAGAACTCACATACTTGTTGCGAAAGTTTTTATTAGTGATCGAAACAAAGTGCTAAACGCATACTCCTAGGGGAAGGGTTGGTAGGTGTTAACCATCGCGCGATCCCAACCGCAACACAAAGGATGACAATCAATAGATCAGTTATGCTCCGACTTCCTAACATAGCGGTTCATCATACGTGCATGCCACGGGAATCACTAACTTCAACACAAGTATTTCTAGATTCACAACACCCTACTAACATAACTCTTAATATTACCAAATCCACGTCTCAAAACTAATTGAGAGGAATCAAGACTTCTCTTTCTACTCAATGCACATGAAGATGGAGGTTTTTGTATCCTCTTTGGGTACCTATCACCTTTGGGACTACTTTCATAGCATAAGTCAACTACCAAGTCACGCACCACCGTGATCTAAAAGATCTAAGTGAAGCACATAGAGCAAAATTATCTAGCTCAAAATATATAAGTGAAGCACGATGAGCATTCTAGCAAAATCACGATGAGTGCATGTCTCTCTCAAAAGGTGTGCAGCAAGGATGATTGTGACACAACAAAAAGAAAAGACTCCTACGATACAAGACGCTCCAAGGAAAACACATATCATGTGGTGAATAAAAATATAGCTCCAAGTAATGTTACCGATGGATTGAAGACGAAAGAGGCGATGCCTTCCCGGGGCTTCCCCAAGCTTAGGCTTTTTGGTGTCCTTGAATTTAGCTTGGGATGCCTTGGGCATCCCCAAGCTTGAGCTATTTCCACTCTTTATATCTTTGTCCATGAGAACATCACCCAAAAGTTGAAAACTTCACAACACAAATCTTAAACAGAAACTCGTGATAGCATTAGCATAAGAAAACAAACTACCACCCCTTTAGGTGCTGTAGAAATCTTGAATTCTACTTATATTGTTGTTGGGATACTGTATTCTCACTTTTCCATTGCTAGTACCCCCCCCGATACTATCCATAGTTTAATCAAAACAAGAAACCAACTCAACAAAAAAATAGAATCTCCAAAAACAGACCAGTCTGTAGCAATCTGTATACTTCGTATACTTCTGGTACCTCAAAAATTCTGAAATATTACGAATGCCTGGTCAAAAGGCATATCAACCAGCAGAAAAAAGAATCAACTCAAAATCTCTTTTTGAATAAAAATGAAAAATCATCTCGTGAGCGAAAAGTTTCTATCTTTTTCCAGCACGATCAAACAACCATCACCGAGACTAGTCATAAAGGTTTTGCTTGGCTCAAACACAAAAAGAAACACAAAAGACACAATCATAACAGAATTATGATGGTGTGGACGCAACAAAACAGAAAGGAAAAGATAAATTCATTGGGTTTCCTCCCAACAAGCGCTATTGTTTAACGCCCTTAGCTAGGCATAAAAGCGATAGAATCACGTATCGTCGTCTTTGGTGCTCAAACCATAAGTAGCCCTCCTCGTGGATTCATAAGGCAATCTTATTTTCTTTATAGGAAAGTGCTCCATGCCCTTATTTAGAGGAAATTGAAATCTAATATTCCCTTCCTTCATATCGATGATAGCACCAACAGTCCTTAGGAAAAGTCTACCAAGAATAATAGGGCATGTAGGATTGCAATCAATGTCAAGCACAATGAAATCCACGGGTACATAGTTCCTGTTTGCAATAAAAAGAACATCATTGATCCTTCCCATGGGTTTCTTGACAGTAGAATCCGCAAGATGCAAATTAAGAGAACACTCTTCAGTCTCATTAAAACCCAGAACATCACATAAAGACTTTGGAATCGCGGAAACACTAGCACCCAAATCACACAAAGCATTGCATTCATAGTTTTTGATTTTGATTTTGATAGTAGGTTCCCACTCATCATGAAGCTTTCTAGGGATAGATACTTCCAATTCAAGTTTCTCTTCAAGAGATTTTATCATAGCTTCGACGATATGATCGGTAAAGGCCTTGTTTTGGCTATAAGCGTGTGGAGTGTTTAGCATGGATTGCATCAAGGAAATGCATTCAATCAAGGAGAAACTATCATAATTGAATTACTTGAAATCCAAAGTAGTAATTTCATTACTACTCAAAGTTTTAATATCTTCTACTCCACTTTGAATGCTTCTAGCATCAAGATAGATGGACTCCGAATCATTGGGACGTTTTTCAACCAAAGTGGATTCATATCCAGCCCCATCATCATTAGGTTTGACACAAGAAAACAAAGATTCAATGGGAGTCACACCAAGCACTTTAAAATCTTCGTGATTCTTATCACGAGAACACGCCTTTTTAAGCCATTCATGTCTAGCACGAATTTGGGCGGTTCTTTCTTTGCTCTCACTCATGGAAACACGCATAGTTTTCAAAGTTTCATCCATATTGACCTTGGGAGGAGCACATCTAACTTTTAAAGCATCAATATCACTAGACATTCTATCAACACTCTTAGCCAAATCGTCAATTTTGAGTAGTTTTGCCTCTATGGACGCATTGAAAATCATTTGTGAGTTGATACACTCTTTAATATTACTCTCTAGATCACAGGGTAATCTATTGTAATTTCCATGAGTATTGTTGTAGGAGTTGCCAAAGTTATTAGAGGAGTTACTAGGAAAATGCCTAGGAACATAGTTTCCTCTAAAATCATTGTTGTTGCCAAAATTATTCCTACCAACAAAATTAACGTCCAAGGTAGCGTTGCTACTCTCAATCAAGGAAGACAAGGGCATATCATTAGGATCTAAAGGAGCACTACTACTAGCAACCAAATTCATTAACTCATCCATCTTAGCGCTCAACAAGTTAATTTCTTCTATAGCGTGTACCTTCTTACTAGTAGGTGACCTTTCAGTGTGCCACTGAGAGTAGTTCGTCATGATATTGTCTAGGAGTTTTGTGGCTTCTCCTAATGTGATTTCCATGAACGTTCCACCTGAGGAGGAGTCCAAGATATTTCTAGATGCGAAATTCAAGCCAGCGTAAAAGATTTGTATAATCATCCAAAGACTCAAGCCATGAGCGGGACAATTTCTAATCATCAATTCCATTCTCTCCCAAGATTGTGCAACATGTTCATGATCAAGTTGCTCAAAATTCATTATATCATTACGGAGAGAGATAATCTTAGCCGGCGGAAAATACTTGGATATATAAGCATCTTTGCACTTTTCCCAAGAATCGATACTATTTTTGGGCAAAGACGAAAACCAAGTTTTTTCTCGATCTCGCAACGAGAAAGGAAAAAAGCTTCAATTTAATCACATCATTGGCCACATCTTTCTTCTTTTGCATATCACAAAGCTCAATGAAAGTATTAAGATGGGATGCGGCATCTTCAATAGGAAGGTCGGAGAATTGCTCTTTCATAACAAGATTCAGCAAAGCGGCATTGATTTCGTATGACTCTGCACTAGTGGCGGGAGCAATCGGAGTACTAATAAAATCATTATTATTAGTATTCAATAAGTCACAAAGTTTGGTGTTTTCAATCATGGTGACCTCATCAAGCAAGCAAGCACACAAGCGAACAGAGAGCAAGCGAGAGAAAAGGGGGAACGAAAAAGGCAAACGAAAAAGGCAAATATTTTTTTGTAATTTTTTGTTTTTTCAGAAGTGGGGGAGAGGAAAACGAGAGGCAAAAAAGTAGATGCAAGAGATGAGTTTGCGAGACTTACTTGGATGAGTTCTTGACTTGATCCTCCTCGACAACGGCGCCAGAAATTCTTCTACTGCGGCAACACACAACAGTGCCAGAGATTGACATGTTGTCGGAGGTTGGGCTTGCGTTGGTTTTTCCCATGAAGAGGAAAGGGTGGTGCAGCACAGGAGCAGTAAGTATTTGCCTCAGTTAGAGAAGCAAGGTATCAATCCAGTAGGAGAATCTCGTCAAGTCCAGAGTACCTGCGCAAACACAAACGAGCTTGCACCAAACGCTATAAAGGGGTTGTCAATCCCTTCAAGATTGATTGCAAAGTGAGATCTATAGGCGGAAAGTGCAACAAAGTAAAAGAGTAAAGCTGAAAATATGGTGTGGAGTAGACCCGGGGGCCATAGTGTTCACTAGAGGCTTCTCTCAAAATAGAAAATATTACGGTGGGTGAACAAATTACTGTCGGGCAATTGATAGAACCGCGCAAAGTCATGACGATATCTAAGGTAATGATCATACATATAAGCATCACGTCTGAAACAAGTAGACCGATACTTTCTACATCTACTACTAGTACTCCACACATCAACC
This sequence comes from Hordeum vulgare subsp. vulgare, assembly GCF_904849725.1. Lineage (NCBI taxonomy): Eukaryota > Viridiplantae > Streptophyta > Magnoliopsida > Poales > Poaceae > Hordeum > Hordeum vulgare. Next base: position 316,525,471 of record NC_058518.1, read on the forward strand.
GCTATCCAGCATGCATCTAGTGTATTGAGTTCATGACGAACAGAGTAACGCCTTAAGCAAGATGACATGATGTAGAGGGATAATCTCAAACCAATGATGAAAACCCCATCTTTTTACCCTTGATGGAAACAACATGATGCGTGCCTCGCTACCCCTTCTGTCACTGGGTGAGGTCACCGCATGGTATGAACCCAAAACCAAGCACTTCTCCCATTGCAAGAATCATAGATCTAGTTGGCCAGACAAAACCCACAACTCGAAGAGAATTACAAGGATATGAAATCATGCATATAAGAGATCAGAAGAAACTCAAATAAGATTCATAGATAATCTGATCATAAATCCACAATTCATCGGATCTCGACAAACACACTGCAAAAGAAGATTACATCGGATAGATCTCCATGAAGATCATGGAGAACTTTGTATTGAAGATCCAAGAGAGAGAAGAAGCCATCTAGATACTAGCTATGTACCCGTAGGTCTATGGGGAACTACTCACGCATCACCGGAGAGGTCATGGTGTTGATGAAAAAGCCCTCCGTATCTGAATCCCCCCTCCGGCAAGGCACCAGAACGTCCCCCAGATGGGATCTTGCGGAAACAGAAACTTGCGGCGGCCGAAAAGTACTTTTGGTGATCTCCTGATTTTTTCTCGAATTTATGGGAATATATAGGCGAAAGACCTAGGGCAGGGAAGGCCCAGGGAGCCCACAAGCCTGGGAGGCGCGGGCCCCTATGGCCGCGGCTAGGGGGCTTGTGGGGTCCCTAGAGACCCCCTGCCTTGGTTCTCAAGCTTCCCAATCTTCCTCTATTTCGGAAAAAATCTTTTTGGAAGTATCGTTCTGTTTGGACTCCATTTAAAATCCTCCTCTGAAAAGGGTGAAAACCACGGAAAAAACAGGAACTGACACTTGGCACTGAGTTAACAAGTTTGTCCCAAAAAAGATATAAAAGGCATACAAAACATCCAAAGTTTGACAAGATAATAGCATGAAACCATCAAAAATTATAGATACGTTGGAGACGTATCACACGCCTCTCCAAAAGGTAATATATGTGGTAGAACGATGAACTCCTTGCTCTTGTGCTAAAAATATAGTCTCCTCAACACTCAATCACTCTCTCATAGATTTGGCATGAGTAGGAGAGATTGATTTTGTGGAAAGAAACTTGGGGAGGCTAGAAATCAAGTTTCAAATGGAGGGATTGGAACATCTTGATCTCAACAAATGAGTAGGTGGCACTCTCTCAGAAAGATGGATCTGGCAATGAAGTGTGTGTTTTGACTGCTTCCTCGACGAATGAGAGGTAGGTGGAGGGATATATATAGGCAGCACCCGAAATCCAACCATTACACCATAATTGACCAACTCGATGACACTCAAGTTATAAACTCGATGGTACCGACTTGCTCAAAAGGCAGCAACTTTTGATTCTCGGTGGAACCGATATACACAACTCGGTAGAACTGAAAAGGTGACTAACGGTCAGATAGAAAAACTCGGTGGCAGCGATACTCAAACTTGGAAATTCTGATTTTGTGCAATCGGATACCAGAGGATTGACCAACCGAACTCGGTAGCACCGATGCAGAATCGGTTGCACCGAAATGGTAGGGTTTGGCTAGGTTTCTGTCTCGTATGGATACCGGTAGGACCGAATCTGGAAACTTGGTGGTATCGATTTTGGATATTTGTCTTGGGACAGAAGTGTTATGTGGGAGAATGGCTGACTATTTTTGGTGGCTTTGTCTGAGCACTTGAGCAACCAATTCATCTTAATACCTCATCCCCTTTCAATAGAATTGGCTTTCCTATTACTCAAAAAGTGAGTGCTCACAAAAGTAAAATGAATAGTATTATAGCTTGAAGCTTGAGCAAATCTTATTCCATCCTTGCATCAAGGGGCATCTCCACATAAACCATTAGCCAATGCATCGTTTGAACTTTTTTGAAATATACTTGGATAAGATCATTAGTCCAATGATGCATATGTTGTGATCAATTATCAGAACCACCTTTAGGGAGCAATTGTGCTTTCATTCTCCCCCTTTTGGTAATTAATGACAACATACAAATCAAAGCTTCGACAAAAGATATAATCAATGATTGGCATCGACGCTTTCAGAAGTATGTGAAAAGCCAGAGCTCCCCCTAAATTTGTGCATTATTTATAATTTGTGTTTGAATGCAAATGCACAATCAATTAGGATCATGGGTCACTCTTCCATATCATATACATCTTGGTGGTGCGCATACATGATAGGAATGAATAGTAGTGCACATAACACCAAAAGGATAAGTGAATGATCATCATATGAATAAAGTTATCCAACGAGAGAAAAGTTTTGAGAAAAAACAAAATGAGAGCAAATAAAGTCAAGACCTCTCTCTCTCTAGAAGTCCTATGATCTATACATTTCTCCCCCTTTGGCAAAAAGTTACCAAAAAGTTCAAAAGTATAGAGCTAATCGTCTACCAGGACTCTATCTCCTCTGGCAGTCGATGATGGAGTCGACAGGAGAGCGTCGACGAAGGCTTCGATAGAAGTCCTTGGAGCTGGAGGTGTAGACACTCGAGGTGCTGGAGCTGGAGCTGAAGCTGAAGGTGCAGATGGCTAAGGTGATGAAGATGGTCTTGCTTCCGTCACTGGCATAGCTGCTGATCTAGGCTAGTTGCTAAAACGAGTAGTCGTGCGAGGAGGCGACTCTTCATCATCACTTCTGCTGGAGCGGTTAATGTTCATAGAATTAACTTCATGATGAAGTTGCATAATTGCAGTACCCATCTTTGTGACTTTAACATCCAAATCATGGAATTTGGTTTCCATGATCCTCCCTAACCACTTTTGGTTCTGCAGAACCTATGATGTGTTCTTCTCCATTCCCTCATTAGTGCTTACTAGAAATTCCATTTTCTCAGCTTGAGTTCTGAGAAGTGGAACTCGTGGTGGCACATTCCTAGGAGCCTTTGCTTCTGCAGCCTCTGTTGCCTCTCTAACTGCGCTGAGCTTGGATTAGTGTCATCCATCACTACCACGTTATCTTCAAATCCAGGCTGAAGCAAAAAATGAAGACGATCATGCAGATATGCATGCTTGCCAACCTTGGCATTAATGAGCATCTAAATATATGGGGCGTATCCACAAGATCTATTTGGATCTGCAGCAGTCCTCTTGATAGTATCTACTATCAAATCCATCAACTTAAAGCGAGTGTGGGTGTCTAGATGGTGCAGCATATTTATGGAATAGCCTCTAATCATATTGTCATCACCTGATTTAGGCAACAAGGTATGTCTCATGATGGTATTGGGAGTGGGTATCCCTACTTGCAAGAAATAGACAGACCCAAAATTTTGTGTGGCAACGTACTGGCGAGGAATTGGCTCGTACATATTGGCCATGGAGTTGTGATTCGTCTTTGACTCTGAATGGACATACAAGTCTCCTTCCTTCTCCTTTGGGGCACCAATGATAGTGGTCCATTCATTAATTGTGGCTTCATACTTGTGACCATCAGCCATCCAGACAATTGAGCCATCACCATAGAAATGAATAATTGAGTAGAATTGCATGATCAGTTCATCATTCCATGGAGTCATCTCTTTCCCAACAAATTCTTCAATGTCCACCAATTTGAAGTTCTCTTGAACAAGGGGAAATAAAATTTCATTGGCTTTGATGTAATCCCGGTCAACGTATCTCATATCACTAACAGCTCGACTCTTGTCAAATACTACAGTCTCATAAAAATCATGTTGCCCCTTTGTGTGGAAGAAAGGATCAACAACAGTCCTCCTCTTGACAGCATAGGGATCATTAGCTCTCCACTTCCTCAGCCCTCCATCTCTCCTCTTCTTCATGTCCTCAGCTACTGGGTGAGAAGCATTGTGCAGTGGCAAATGAGGTCTAAGCTTCATGAGAATGGGTGCATTCTCTTCTTCCTCTACAACAAAGGCTCTCGAAGCAGTGCCTTTCTCCTTGGTAGCTGCAGGAATGTCCTTTATAGTCCTCCTGGGTGCTACAACCTTCTTAGCTTTTATTGTAGGCTTTAGAGCAGATTTCTTCGAAATGGCATCAGCCATGAGATTCTTCTTCCTCTAAGGAGGTGCATCATCTGGGATCTCTTCTTCTTCCTCCTCACTCTGCTCTGGAGTTCTTACCATAGATGTTGGCCTGGGAATGACATAAAAAGTTGACTTTCTCTCTCTATTTTGATTGCCTAGAAGAAGGTCTCTCAAGTGTGAGAACCATCCCTTGTCCAACAGACTCTAGGGCTTTGGTTTCAGTAGGTCTTGCATACTACTTCCTGACAGTCATCTTGACAAGAGCCTTGATCTTCTATTTCTAAGGAACATAAATTTCTTCTGGCACAAAGTCAGCATCTTCCTCGTCAAAACTAAGCTTTCTTCTGGACCTGGTAGTTGCCTTGGGCAAGCCATGGGAGCTAGGGGTACCAGGGTCAGAAGGTGTCCTCTCAGGACTTTTGCCTGAGTGCATCTCAATAATGTCATCTCTAAAATCGTTTTGACTACCCTCAGAACCTGACAATCTGGCTATCCAAGCAAACTAGTAGACAAGCACCAGCAGACGAGCAAGCAAGCAAACCCGTGAAATAGATATAGAAGAGCACAAGGGTTGAGCATCACAAAAGACAGAAGATTTTTCAAAATTTGAATTCAGAAACTTTGGGTATGATCTACTACAAAATAAATATCAGTAGCACCGGGTTGGCGTTTTCAGAATCATCGAGACTAACCACTCGCATAACAGAAAGTTGGGCAGCCTTTTCGGTGTAACGAAAAGAGCTACTTGATACGTCTCCGTCGTATCTACTTTTGCAAACTCTTTTGCCCTTGTTTTGGACTCTAATTTGCATGATTTGAATGGAACTAACCCGGACTAACGCTGTTTTCAGCAGAATTGCCATGGTGTTGTTTTTGCACACAAATAAAAGTTCTCATAATGACCTAGAAATTTACGGTGATTTTTTGTGGAATATATAAAAAATACTGGGGCAAGAATCAACGGAGGAAGTGGAGCGTGGAGCCCACAAGCCCACCAGGCACCCCCCCCCTGGTCGCGCGTGGCAGGCTTGTGGGGCCCACGAAGCTCCACCGCCTCCAATCTCAGGTCTATTTAGTCCCTTTCGTCCGGAAAAAAAATCAAGGAGAATAGTTCATTGCGTTTTACGATACGGAGGCACCGCCACCTCCTGTTCTTCCTCTAGAGGGCAGATCTGGAGTCCGTTCTGGGCTCCGGAGAGGGCAGATCGTCGCCATCGTCATCACCAACCTTCCTTCATGGCCAATTCCATGATGCTCTTCACCGTTCGTGAGTAATCTCATCGTAGGCTTGCTGGACGGTGATGGGTTGGATGAGATCTATCATGTAATCGAGTTAGTTTTGACAGGGATTGATCCCTAGTATCCACTATGTTCTGAGATTGATGTTGCTACTACTTTGCCATGCTTAATGCTTGTCACTAGGGCCCGAGTGCCATGATTTCAGATCTGAACCTATTATGTTGTCGGCAATATATGTGTGTTCTTGATCCTATCTTGCAAGTTGTAGTCACCTACTATGTGTTATGACCCGGCAACCCCGGAGTGACAATAGCCGGAACCACTCCCGAAGATGACCGTAGTAAGAGGAGTTCATGTATTCACCAAGTATTAATGCGTTGTTCCAGTTCTCTATTAAAAGGAGAACCTTAATATCTCGTAGTTTCCATTAGGACCCTACTGCCACGAGAGGGATGTCATGCAAGTTCTTTTCCCTAAGCACGTATGACTACATACGGACTACATGGCTACATTACATTGACAAACTAGAGCTAGTTACATATCTCTCCGTGTTATAACTGTTGCGTGATGAATAACATCCGGCATAATCATCCATCACCGATCCAATGCATATGAGTTTTTCCTACTGGTCCTTGCTACGTTACTTTGCCGCTACTGCTATCAGTGCTGCTACAGTTACTCTGTTGCTATTGCTGTTACTTTGCTGCTACTGGTTACTGTTGCTACTACTGCTATCATACTACTCTGCTACTGATACTTTATTGCAGATACTCAATCTTTCAGGTGTGGTTAAATTGACAACTCAACTGCTAATACTTGAGAATATTCTTTGGCTTCCCCTTGAGTCGAATCAATAAATTTGGGTTGAATACTCTACCCTCGAAAACTATTTCGATCCCCTATACTTGTGGGTTATCAAGAAAGATCCAAGAACAACTATGGCGTTGTTGCCGGGGGAGCACAGCTATATGCTCTGAGTCACTTGGGATTTTTACGTCTGCTGGTCACTATGAGGAATCCGAAAGATCCAAGAACTAAAGTCTTGCCCTCAACTACGAGGACAGGTAAGGAACTGCCATCTAGCTCTGCACTTGATTCACCCTCAGTTATGAGTAAGTTTGCGACACCACCTCCTGCTAGAAATCTTGATATGTCGCCTGTGCTTGATGATGCTACTTTTGCTGCCCATGATGCTTATGATGATGCTATGCTTGATACTGCTTTGCCACTAGGTGCATTCCTTGATGTACAAATTGCTAGAGTTCAGCTAGATGTGATGATACTTCCGAAACTGCTGATACTATTGAAGTAGAACCTGCTATTTTGCCTGTTAGAACTAGCTCTCCTAGATATGAATTGCTTGATATGCCTGAGGGTAATGTTATGGAGGGAGAGATAGCTGAGGACTTTCTTGCTTGTAAGGCTAGCTATGATGTTGAGAAATTACTGCTCAAGTGGAAAGAAAAATCTCTGAACGCTAGGATGAAATACGACCCGAAGTTTGCTACTTTGCCTATCTTTGTGACCGATAAGGAATATGAATTCTCTGTCGATCCCGAGTTAATCACTCTGGTCGAATCTTATCCTTTTCACGGTTATGAGTCTGAAATGGTTGTAGCCCATCTTACCAAACTGCACGATATAGCCACCCTATTCACTAGTGAGGAAAACATCTGCCACTACTATATCCTTAAGGTGCTTCCTTTCTCGCTAAAGGATGATGCTAAGACTTGGTTCACTTCTCATGCTCCTCGTTGTGTGCATAGCCCCCAGGATATGATCTATTACTTCTCTGAGAAATATTTCCCTGTCCATAAAAAGCAAGCTGCCTTGCAGGAAATATACAACTTTGTGCAAGTTGAAGAAGAGAGTCTCCCACAAGCTTGGGGGAGGCTCGTCCAGCTACTGAATGCTTTGCGTGATTACCCTCTTGAGAAGAATGAAATACTTGATATCTTCTATAATGGACTTACGGATGCTTCTAGAGACCACCTAGATAGTTGTGTCAGTTGTGTTTTTAGGGAACAAACTGTAGAACAAGTTGAGATCCTATTGAATAACATCTTGTGCAATGAGAATGCTTGGACTATTCCCGAACCACCTCCTAAGCCAACTCCTAAGAAAATAGGTATCCTATTCCTCAGTCCTGAAGATATGCAAGAAGCTAAGAAATCTATGAAAGAGAAAGGCATTAAATCTGAAGATGTCTAAAATCTACCACCTATCCAAGAGATCCATGGTCTCGATAACCCGATACAGGTAAATTCTCTTCGTAGATTCGATGAGAGTGATATTCCTTTTGATAAACCTGCTAGCTTATGCTTGGATGAATTTGATAACTTTGTTGCCAAACAACAGAGTTTCAATGATTATGTTAGCAGACAATTGGAACAGAATGCTCGTATGCTTAGTCATTTGAGTGCTTGTATGGACAGAAACGTCAATGATCTTAAGCTCCTGAGTAAACATGCCTCTATGGTTACTACTCAAGTAGAACAAGTACTTAAGGCTCGGAATGACTTGCTCAATGAGTTGAATGACAATTCTGTCAGAGTCGTCACTAGAGGCGGTAGAATGACCCAGGAACCTTTGTATCCTGACAGTCATCCTAAGAGAATTGAACAAGATTCTCAAGGAGTTAGCACTGATGCACCTAGTCATCCTAGAAAAAAGAAGAAAGATGATAGGGATTTGCACGCTAGCAACCCTGTTGCTGCTACACCTGAGAGTCCAAACGATGTCTTTGTCTCTGATGTTGAAACACAATCTGGTGATGAACATGAGCCTAATGATAATATCGATAGTGATGTTCATGTTGATGCTCAACCTAGCAATGATAAGGATGTGGAGATTGAACCTGTTGATCTTGGTAACCCACAGCCTAAGAATAGGAGATACGATAAGAATGACTTTGCTGCTAGGAAGCATGGTAAAGAAAGGGAACCATGGGTTCAGAAACCCATGCCCTTTCCTCCCAAACCATCCAAGAAAACGGATGATGAGGATTTTGAGCGATTTTTTGAAATGATTAGACCTGTCTTTCTGCAAATGTGTTTGACAGATGCTCAAAATATCTCCGTATGCTAAGTACATGAAGGATATTGTTACTAATAAGAGGAGGATACCTGAGGTTGAGATTTCCACCATTCTCGCTAACTATACCTTTAAGGGTGGAACTCCTAAGAAACTAGGTGATCCCGGAGTGCCCACTATACCTTGCTCCATTAAAGGCAACTATATAAGAACTGCTTTATGCGACCTTGGAGCCGGTGTTAGTGTTATGCCTCTCTCTATTTATAGTAGGCTTGAACTGGATAAGTTGACACCCACTGAAATCTCTCTGCAAATGGCCAACAAATCAACTGCTTTCCCTATCGGCATTTGCGAGGATGTGCCTGTTGTGGTTGGTAACGTCACTATCTGAACAGACTTTGTTATCTTGGATATTCCCGAGGACGATGCCATGGTGGTCATCCTTGGAAGACCCTTTTTAAACACCGTAGGGGCTGTTATTGATTGCAACAATGGCAATGTCACTTTCCATGTCAACGGTAATGAGCATACAGTGCACTTTCCAAAGAAACAATATCGAGTACATTGCATCAATGCTACCGAAAATACTTCATTGATTCTTATTTGGAGCTTTGAATGCCCTATACCTTCTGTCAAGATGAAGTATGATTTGCTTGTTGGGGATATTCACATCCCCATTGAGGTAACCTAGTGACTATTCGAAAATTCTCGGTTTCCTTTTTCGATTCAAAAAAGTTTGCCAAGGAGACTTGATCAACCTCATTGACGGATTTCTTTCGATGACCATGAGATGGATGAATCGAGGAGTCACAAACCTCTGTTCCAAGCTTTCACCTTCTGTTGCTTAGAAGAAAAATGATGGATTTAGTTTAGTTTTCCCTGTTTTCTGCTTTTAGCGTCCCATAGAAAAGTACCCCAAAAATAAAAGTTCTCCGAACGTCCTGAAAATCAAGTATGATTTTTTCTGGATTTTTTAAAAATACTGAGACGAAGAGCTAGTCAGGGGGCTGCACCAGTGGGCCACAAGCCTTGGAGGCGCAGGCACCCCCCTGGTCGCGCCTACCAGGTTTGTGGGGCCCACGTGTACCCCCTCCACTCATTCTAGCTCCCATCTGCTTCTCCTACCTCCAGAAAAGATCGTTTCGCAGCTCAAACCCGTGTTCTTGCTCTTCTTGCTGGGATTTTGGATCTCCTTGTGCAAAGCACCATTTACCGAACTATTTTGGGGGAAATTACTCCTTGGTAAGTGACTCCTCCATTGGTCCAATTAGTTTTTGCTCTAGTGCCTTATACATCGCGTATTTTTGCTGCCTTGGTGACCCCGTTCTTGAGCTTTGCATGCTAATTTTAGCTGGTCCCAAGTAGTTTTGATGCGTAACATGGCCTCTAGGCACTTGTCGGAGTAGTTGCTATGAGTTTCGTTGAGCCTTGTTCACTTTTCCTTTGAGTCACTGAAAATTTCAGAAAAAGGAACATGTTCAGGAGAATCTATCATGGTGGTTCCTCAAGCAAGAGAGGTCCCCGTCTCACGATTCAGGAGCCTGATCCTTACCAACAGAGGAACGCACAGGTACAACCATGTGAATGGCCTTCTGATGAATTCATGATTGAGGCAGGTTTCAAAGACGAGTTTGATACACTTGTTCACAATGTCAGACTCGAAGAATTCATCTCCGATAAATGTGAACAATATGTTACTCTCACTGCCTCTTTTGTTTGTAGATTCAAATTTTCAGTTGGCCGTGACACATCCGTACTGTTTGATCTGTATGAAAAATCGTATACCATGGATTTAGAGGATTTCAATAGAATTTGCAAGATACCTGTTTGGGGTAGTCTCAATGATCCTCCTAAATCTTCGGTTAGATATTTTTTCTCTGGTATAACTGTCAGAGAAACTAGAGATATTACGCAGGATACCATGGGGAGCATTCATTTTCCTGCCTTGCATTACTTTGCCCTCTTCGTAGGTGGATGCATTAACGGCAAGATTGAGCATTGTCACCTCTGCGCACCCGACCTCAATATTCTTAAGAGCGCAGTAACGGGTGATAGAAGTTTCAACATGGGAGCCATAATAGCAAGGAGTCTGAATAATAATGCTAATGAAGGGGATTTCTTTGGTGGGATCTATGCCACTGCATAGCAAATTTTCTTGGAGTACCAATCCACGAAGGAGATCCCCCACTCCATACAGCTTTCCTTGATCGCTCCGCTTTGACACGCTATCAGTTCCTTGAGAGGGATGATGAATCCCTCCTATACCGGTTAATATTTAACCGACGACGTGTTTTCCATATTACCCTTCCTGCTCCTGCCTTCTTTGACTTTCAGGTAAAACGGAGATATTATATAACTAGAGGAGAGGCAGAGGAGTATGAGAGGGAGGCAAAGGCTGCTCGTCTCCGTGAGGCAGCTATTCAGGTAGTGGCTGTAGCGCTCCCGTATAACCCCAATTATGATTTTGGGTATCGCCCGGACCATCCATGGGAGTAGACAAACTTAGGCAAAAATCCTAAGCTTGGGGGAGTACGTGTTCCTCACCGACTTTATATTCTTGCTTACGCTTTCGTTTTGTTAGTCGGTGTTCACACTGTGCCACTGTATCATCCATGCTAGTTTATTTCTTTTTCTCGTTTTCTTCTCGTGTGTTTGTCTAGTTTGAGAAAACCCAAAAAGATTTTCTTTTCTTCTTTTGCTTGTTGGGAGCTTTCCCGTGTAAATAGTTTTCTTTTTCTTTGGGTCAAAGTAGAAGACCATGGTTACAATGTTTAGTGGCTCTCGCATGCATATCTATTTATCTGTCAAAGAGCCATATTACTTTGTCATCTCCTTTGTGTTTGCTTGGAGATTCCAGCTTAGTCCAATGCACGAGCACTCTTATTATTGTTCACATCGTTCGGTCGTGCAAGTGAAAGGCAATAATGAGGATATACGATGAAGTGACTGAGCCTGGAAAAGCTGGTATGAACTCGATCTATTTTGTTTATGTAAATATGACTAGCTCTTCGTGCCTGATTCAGCTTTGTTGTGAGAGAAACATGTTTGCAATGACAACTTAGAGATCATAGTTTCTGATGCCATGCTTAATTAGCTAGGAGCTTATAATGGTTTGCCTTGGATGCCAACATGAATTTTGAGATGACTATGATGTAGTGTGATTGGATTGTATCCTCCTTTGAATGATTCAAGTGGCTTGACTTCGCATATGTTTACGCATGTAGTTGAAACAAAATCAACATAGCCTCTATGATATTCATGTTCATGGTGATTTATGTCCTACTCATGCTTGCACTCAATGTTGGTTAATCTCAATGCATTTTGATGACTATTGTCGCTCTCTAGTTGGTCGCTTCCCAGTCTTTTGCTAGCCTTCACTTGTACTAAGCAGCAATACTGCTTGTGCATCCACTTCCATAAACCCAAAGTTGTTCCATATGAGTCCACCATACCTACCTATATGCGGTATCTACCTGTCGTTCCAAGTAAATTTGCATGTGCCACTTTCTAAACCTTCAAGAAATAATTGTTTTGCATGCCCGAACCGCTCATGTGGTGACACAGGGCTATCGGTATCTTCCATGCTAGGCGTGTTATCCTCGATATGTGTTTATTCACTATCATTCACGAGAAAGGGGTGGTAATTGGAATGCCCAGTTCCATGCTCAAATCGAAAAGATAATTGCAAACAAAACTCCCCCTGGATTGATGTTGGTATGGACGGCACCCGAGGATTCGGCTAGTCGTGGACTGTGATTGATCGGTGGTGGGGGAGTCAAAAATTTACTTTTCTGTTTGGGAACCGCCTATAGCATGTGTAGCGTGAAAGATGGTGAGAACTCTTGGTCATTGCATTGACAATAAAAGCATGCCACCCAAAATTATTATCTCTGTTTTCAAAGCTTGAGCTCTAGCACCTCTGCAAATCAATGCTTCCCTCTACGAAGGGCCTGTCTATTTATGTTTCTGTTGAGTCATCCTCTTCTTATAAAAGCACCAATTAGAGAGCACCTCTGTCATTTTTATGCTTTGCTTTTAACTGTGATTGAGTATGACTGTGACTGGATCCTCTTTGCCATGAATTACAATGTTTAGTCAGCCCTTGGTCTTTGAAGGTGCTCTGGATTTATGTTTTGCGGTCTCAGAAAGAGCTAGCGAGATACCATCTGTTCGTACTCCTTCATGATTGTTTTGATTGAAGTGTTGACGTTTGAAACTTATTATTATTTGCTCGCTAGTTGATTGTGCCATTGATATGAGTTTACCGTGATACCTAGATGTCATTTGCTTATGTGGTTAGCTTGTGATCTTGTTGAAATTCTAGTTATGAGTTAGACATAGTTGCAAGAACAAGATCAAACAGAGTTCGTAAAAGTTTTTCTTTTGTCTCTTTCAGTTTGTCAACTGAACTGCTTGAGGACAAGCAAGGTCTTAAGCTTGGGGGAGTTGATACGTATCCGTCGTATCAACTTTTCCAAACTCTTTTACCCTTGTTTTGGACTCTAATTTGCATGATTTGAATGGAACTAACCCGGACTGTCGTGGTTTTATCACGGCAGATGTCCTTCTGAAAGGACTTAAAGATAGAGCCATCGCACCTTGGTGGCGACTCAAAGGGGGTGAGCGAAAGCGAGACTCAGATTTACCCAGGTTCGGCCCCTTGTGAGGAGGTAAAAGCCTATGTCCTGCTTTGTGTGGATTAATGGTGGTTTCGATTACAAGGAGGGCGTAACTCGCCTTACCTAGCTCTCGATTCTCTCTTACTCGCCGGACCTTTCCCTCGGACTCGCCTTTATATACAGGTCGAGGCCCTAGGTCTTACAAAGTCCTCCCATCCTACTCTTGGTAGCTTTCCTTATCTCTAAGTCGATGTGTTCCCAATGATCAGGAGCTTCCTTGACGTTACATCATCCTCATGGTCTGTTTGAACCGCCCTACAACCCCTGGGCCACTGGACGCATAATCAAAGGTGAGTCGCCCCTTTGGTGACCCGGCCCATTAAGGGCGGGTTATCCACAGGTAATATCCCCAACATTAGGCCCGAGATTGTCGTGAATTCATTCGTGTCAATAAACTCCCATCAATCTTGGTGCGACTCTCCACATTTCTGGCCTTCGGCGAACGTTGAGCCACCAACCGTGGTACTTAACCTGAGTCGCCATACAGTATTAAAGGGTGTCGCCTCATCTCCTTGGTTCCAGTCCCCAAACACTGTAACCGTCAACGAATCTTTCGCCCATAATTGCTTATCCCGAAAATCCAGGCGCCATTATTGCATTCACTGACTTGTTGCCTCGATCTCCGCCTTGACATCCTTGTTTTCCGTTCATGTCCTTTAAATAATAAGAGAAATGGGGGGAGAGAAGCCCCATCACCAACCCCCATCTCATCTTCATCTTCGTGCTCCCTGTGCTCTTCATCTCTGCGCACTGACACCCCGGCACCGTCTTTGAGCTCCAGCACCCCGGCGTTGTCCCCGGCTCCTGGAGTTTTTCTCCATCGACCGCGACTCTCCTGGCACCAAGGAACACTAAGCTCCAAGCCTTCCTTCCCGGCGGCGATCTCCTGTTGACAGGTACACACCTTCCCCCTCTTAGGTTTAGACCGAGAACGCCATGACCGTAGCTTCCTTGCGAGCTAGCTCCACAACATGATGAACACCTCAAACTGTTTCACATCTGTTCCCCGCTCCAGTGATTGGCTTTATATAGCAACAGGCGTTGGCCATTTTAATCACGTCCTCTTGCCAGTTCAAACCCATTTACTGTTGACCAACACTGTAGTTGTACTATATGCGTAGTTCATCACCATTACTTCAGGCGATATCTTCCTATTTTAATCCGTCCGTAGATCCATAATTTACCGCCTGTTTGTAGAAACATGTTCATTCACCTGTTGAGAATACCTCTAAGGAAAAGAACACTTCTGAGAGTCGCCATTTAACTTCAGCCTTCATAGCGACTTAGTTTCATTACTGTAGCCAAGATTCCCTTTCTGCCAGTCTGGAGGGCGAATTAGAACAACCCCCGAAGATATACTCATAGATCGCCCAAATAACGGGCTACGATGCACGTCAACTGTTTGGCGAGTTAACAAACCCTTTAAGAACACCATAGGCCCGTACCAGCGGGTTAGAATATTTTGGCGGGTTAACAAAACCTTTTGCTGAGCCGCCCCATACTCTATTTTTTTGTAGTCATGGCCATTACGAGGTGTGATTGGTTGCCAACCAAAGTCGACGATGCTATGATCGAGAAATTCGTTAAGTCGGGTCTCCTCGATAGTAAGGAAACTATTGGTTGGAGAACCGCCCCTGGCGAGCTAACCCCCAACCCTACTCCAGGGGAAGTAGTGATCTTCACCGATTACCTTGAGCGTGGATTCAAGCCGCCTGGGTCGAATTTTTTCGGGACGTCCTCCATTTCCTCAATCTCCATCCTCAAGACCTAGGACCCAATTCCATCATCAATTTATACCAGTTCCAGGTCTTCTGTGAAGTGTATTTGCAGAGAGAACCCATGATCCCCTTGTTCTGGAACTTCTTCCACCTAAACCGCCAGACCGAGTTCCCCAACGGTCCCAACCACGAGCTTGGAGGAGTTAACATCCAGAGACACCGCGAGCATGGATTCCCGATAGTTCTTTTGACCAGCCATCCCAAAGGATGGGCCAAGTCATGTTTCTACTACCGAGATACTTCTCCACCACGTGAGAACCCTCTCCCGGGCTTCAGAGCAGACCGCCTGCCTATGGATTTCAAGTTCCCTAACAAGCTCACCGAAGAAGAAGAGTCGGAGTTCATCCCACTCATTTTAGATCTGAAATTCCTGAACAACAACAGGCTCATCGGGATCGACCTGTTCCGCTGCTGGATAGAATGGAATATCCTTCCCTTGAGTCGCCGCGACGGGCTGATGTACGATTACGATGGCACTTTAGACCATCCACAGCACGCCAGTCGCCGCCAACTCTCAGAGAGCGAAATCGTCGGAGTCATTAAGAAGCTGACCGATGAGTCTCTGGAGGAATGCGCCAAGATCGGCCTTAAAGGCTTCTGCCGTGCCAACCCGGTGCCACTAGTAAGAATCTAAGCCGCCACTTGTCTTGTTTATACTTAACAACCTTTGTGGTTAAAGACCTACCTCTGTCTATCAGAAAACCGATGTGTTTTGGCGGAGGGTCCCCAAAATTGTCACCCCGAAGTCCACCAAGGTGCCAACCAAAAAGAAGAAAACGGTGAGCAAAAAGAAAACCGCCACAAAAGATTCATCTTTTGTTGGCGACTCTCATGCAGACGAGGCACCTTCAGAGGTACGGCTTTTTACTTGTCCCTTATTTATGTGTTCCGACTTAAGCTTATACCATATATCCTTACATGTAGGGCGACGATGATGAGAGCAAGAATGACGCAGTCGAGGTAATTTCCATTTCTTCTGACTCACCTTCTTCTTCCCCTAGACCAGCCAGGCGGATCTGTGGAAAAGTGCCCATGTCTCACCCTCATGCTTATATGGACCCTGATTTCCTTTTGAAGAAAGCAAGATTCACCCCCTCTCGCAAGACCCGTAGTCGCTCTAGCGACTTGATCACTGGACTGCCCGAGAAGACAACCTGTCAGAAATGCACGAGTGAGGTACATCTTTGTTTTGTTATATCTTTTGCCGTATGAAATATGACTCGCCAATTTTGTTAACTTCAAGTCTTTGTCCTGTCAGACTTCTCCTCCCACATCTGGCGACTCGGACATCTCTGCTCTCCCGTTGATGATTCATGTACAAGGGTAAGTCTTCTTTGTTAACCCAGTTTTTCTAAACAATGACATGTGCTTTTAACCTTGGTGGTTTCGTCGCAGGGCACAAGCGAAGAGGAGAAAAACCGGCGACTCTCCTTCTGCACACCAAACATCTGAAGCCTTAGGCACGGGCACCTCTATTCGTGAGGCTGAAGAGGAGCAAAAGGCGGCTTGTGACATTCCTGTAGGCGATATTCCCGATGCCCGGGATGACTCGCCCGTCATTTTGAAGCAAAAGAAGAAAAAGAAAATCTTTTTGGGGTTCTCTCAAACTAGATAGACAAACGAAAAGAAAACGAGAAAAAGAAAATAAACTAGCATGGATGATACAGTGGCAATGTGTGAACACCGGCAAACAAGGTGAAAGGATAAGCAAGAATGTAAAGTCGGTGAGAACACGTACTCCCCCAAGCTTAGGCTTTTGGCCTAAGTTGGTCTACTCCCAAGGAGGGAAATAACCAGCTCCGGGGTACTCTGGAGTGGACTGTGGATGCCACTGTTGTGTGAGCTCCTCTGGCTCCCATTGATAAACTTAAGTTTGGTACTCGAATGGCGGCTCGGGCACGGGCACCTGTGGTTGGGCATGGCCCCAATATGCGTAGATCTCCGAGGGCATAATAGTGTACCTGCCTACATGAAGATTGAACAAAGAAGGAGCAGGCAAAGTAATAGTCTCACGAGTACCCTGACTAAATACCAGGTTATAAATCATCCTTCTACCTATATCTCTCTCAAGAAAGTCATGGCAAACCATGCTATCGTAATCTAGATATCTCTCAGGAAGAAGCATCTCTTCTTCCTCCTCCAGTCTAATGGGTATCTCAAAGTGTCTGGCAAGACGGGTAGCATAGATACCTCCATAGATAACACCTTTAGAACGGTTAAGGTTCAACCGTTGAGCTACTATAGCGCCCAAGCTATAAGTTTTATCGTTATAAAGGGCTTCGGGCAAGACTGCAAGATCTGGGGAACTAAGTGACCCAGCTTTCCCATGGCCAATCAAACATTTACCCACAAATAATGAGAAGTACCGAAGCACGAGAATATGAATGCTAGAAGCTCTAGCGCAAGACACTCCTCTCTCCTCTCCTACAACAATAGTACCGATGAAAGCTTCTAAGACCCGTGGACGAGGTTCGTGAATATCCCCAACGTAAGGTAATTTGCAAACATTGCAAAAATCCTAGAGTGACATGCGATGCGGGACATCATAAAGTTTAAACTCAACCATAGGAGGATTCTTCCTCGGATAGAAGTTAAAGCTTTGTACGAAGATATTAGTGAGGAGGAGGTATTGCGAACACTTATCTTCAACGAAGGCGGTAAGGCCTGCGTTTTCCACCAAGTGATAAAAGTCCTCATAAATTCCGGCGGCGCGTAAGAACGTGTCGCTTGGCCATTCGCATGCTCGAACTTCTGCGACTCGAGGGACCGGATACTTGGGCTTCTTCTCACTCGCATCATCCATGGGATCACGGCTTGACGAGCCTCTCAAGAATCTCCTCATGTTTTCCCTTTTCTATCTCTGAAAATTTCTGAATTTTTTAGTGATTCTAAGGAAAAGTGAATAAGGCCCAACGAAACTCGTAGCAACTACTCCACAAGTGCCTAGAGACCATATTACACATCAAAACTACTTGGGACCAACTAGAATCAGCATACAAAGATTAAGAACATGGTCACCAAGGCAGCAAAAATATGCGGAGTATAAGGCACTAGAGCAAAAACTAATTGGACGAATTGAGGAGTCACTTACCAAGGAGTAATTTCCCCAAAACAGTTCGGAGAACGGTGATTTGAGCAAAGAGACCGAAAATCCTAGCAAGAGGAGCAAGAACACGGGTTTGAGCTGCGAAATGATTTTTTTCTGGAGGTAGGAGAACCAGATGGGAGCAAGAATGAGTGGAGGGGGTGACTGTGGGCCCCACAAGCCTGGGTGGCATGGCCAGGGGGGTGCCCGCGCCCCTAGGGCTTGTGGCCCACTGGTGTGGCCCCCAGACAGACTCTTTCTCCTAATATTTTTCAAATATTCGAGAAAAATCATACTAGATTTTCACAGCATTCGAAGAACTTTTATTTTTGGGGTACTTTTCCACCTGACGCTAAAACAGAAAACAGGGAAAAATAAACTAGATCTATAATTTTTCTTCTAAGCAACCTAAAGTGAAATCTTGGAACAGAGGTTTGTAACTCCTCGATTCATCCATCTCATGGTCATCGAAAAAAATCCGTCAATGGGGTTGATCAAATCCCCTCGACAAAACTTTCTCAAATCGCAAAAGAAGACGGAGAATTTGCGAATAGTCACTAGGTCACCTCAATGGGGATGTGTATCTTCCCAACAAGCAAATCATACTTCATCTTGACACGAGGAATAGGGCATTCAAAGCTCCCAATAAGAATCGATGAATTTTTTTCGATAGCATTGATGCAATGTACTCGATATTGTTTCTTAGGAAATTGCACCGTATGCTCATTACCGTTGACATGGAAAGTGACATTGCCTTTGTTGCAATCTATAACAGCCCCTGCGGTGCGTAAAAAGGGTCTTCCAAGGGTGACAGCCATGGCATCGTCCTAGGGAATATCCAAGATAACAAAGTCTGTTAAGATAGTGGTGTTAGCAACCACAACAGGCACATCCTCGCAAATGCCGATAGGGAAAGCAGTTGATTTGTCGGCCATTTGTAGAGAAATTTCAGTGAGTGTCAACTTATCCAGTTCAAGTCTACGATAAAGAGAGAGAGGCATAACACTAACACCGGCTCCAAGATCGCATAATGGAGTTCTAACGTAGTTGCCTTTAATGGAGCAAGGTATAGTGGGCACACCGGGATCACCTAGTTTCTTAGGAGTTCCACCCTTGAAAGTGTAAATAGAAAGCATGGCGGAGATCTCAAGATCAGGTATCCTCCTCTTATTAGTCATAATATCTTTCATGTACTTAGCATACGGAGACATCTTGAGCATATCTTTCAAATGCATCTGCAGAAAGACAAGTCTGATCATTTCAACGAAGCGCTCAAAATCATCATCATCCTTTTTCTTGGATGGTTTGGGAGGAAAGGGCATGGGTTTGTTAACCCATGGTTCCCTTTCTTTAGCATGCTTCCTAGCAGCGAAGTCATTCTTATCGTATCTCTTAGTCTTAGGCTGTGGGTTATCAAGATCAACATTAGGTTCAATCTCCACATCCTTTTCATTGCTAGGCTGAGTATCTTCATGAACATCACTATTGATATAATCATTAAGCTCATGTTCATCACCAGATTGTGTTTCATCACCAGAGATAGAGGCATCATTTGGACTCTCAGGTGTAGCAACAACGTTGCTATCGTGCAGGTTTCTATCATCTTTCTTCTTATTTCTAGGATGACTAGGTGCATCAGTGCTAACTCCTTAAGACTCTTGTTCAACTCTCTTCGGATGACCCTCAGGATACAGAGGTTCCTGGGTCATTCTACCGCCTCTAGTGGAAACTCTAACGGAATTGTCATTCAACTCATACAGCAAGTCATTCTGAGCTTTAAGTACTTGTTCTACCTGAGTAGTAACCATAGAGGCATGTTTACTCATAAGCTTAAGATCATTGACATTTCTGTCCACACAAGCACTTAAATGACTAAGCATACGAGTATTCTTTTCCAATTGTCTGCTAACATAATCATTGAAACTCTATTGTTTGGCAACAAAATTTATCAAATTCATCCATGCGTTAGCTAGCAGGTTTATCAAAAGGAATATCACTCTCATCAAACCTACGTAGAGAATTTACTTCTACTACCTGTATCAGGGTATCGAGACCATGGATCTCTTCGATAGGTGGTAGATTTTTGACATCTTCAGATTTAATGCCTTTCTCTCACATAGATTTCTCGGCTTCTTGCATATCTTCAGGATTGAGGAATAGAATACCCCTTTTCTTTGGAGTTGGCTTAGGAGGTGGTTCGGGAATAGTCCAAGCATTCTCATTGCACAAGATGTTATTTAATAGAATCTCAGCTTGTTCTACAGTTCGTTCCCTAAAAACACTACCGACACAACTATCTAGATGGTCTTTGGAAGCATCGGTAAGTCCATCATAGAAGATATCAAGTATCTCATTCTTCTCAAGAGGGTGATCAGGCAAACATTCAGTAGCTGGATGAGCCTCCCCCAAGCTTGTGGGAGACTCTGTTCCTTAGCTTGAGCAAAGTTGTATATTTCCTGCAAGGCATCTTGCTTCTTATGGGCAGGGAAATATTTTTTAGAGAAGTAGTAGACCATATCATGGGGGCTACGCACACAACCAGGAGCAAGAGAAGTGAACCAGGTCTTAGCATCATCCTTTAGCGAGAAAGGAAACAGCTTGAGCATGTAGTAGTGGCCGATCTTTTCCTCACTAGTGAATAGGGTGGCTATATCATGCAGTTTGGTAAGATGGGCTACAACCGTCTCAGACTCATAACCATGAAATGGATCAGATTCAACCAGAGTGATTAACTCAGGGTCGACAGAGAATTCATAATCTTTATCGGTCACAAAGATAGGCGAAGTGGCAAACTTCGGGTCGTATTTCATCCTAGCGTTCAGAGATTTTTCTTTCCACTTGCGCAGAAGTTTCTCAACATCATAGCTATCCTTACACGCAAGAAAGTCCTCAGCTATTTCTCCCCCTCCATAACATAGCGTGTATCAGGCATAACAGGCAATTCAGGCATAGTAGCAGGTTCTACTTCAATAGTATTAGTTGTTTCAGAAGTGTCATCACATCTAGCAGCAACTCTAGCAATATGTGCATCAAGGGCACCAAGTGGCAAAGCAGTATCAGGCATAGCATCATCGGGCATAGTATCAAGCATAGCATCATCACGCATAGTATCAAGCATAGCATCATCACGCATAGTATCAAGCATAGCATCATCAGGCATAGTATCAAGCATAGCATCATCAAGAACAGGCGACATATCAAGATTTCTAGCAGGAGGCGAAGTCGCAAACTTACACAAAACAGAAGGTGAATCAAGTGCAGCGCTAGATGGCAGTTCCTTATCTCTCCTCATAGTGGAAGGTAGGATTTTAGTTCTTGGATCTTTCGGATTCCTTATAGTGATCAGCAGACGTCAATCCCAAGTGACTCAGAGAATATAGATGTGCTTCCCCGGCAACGACACCAGAAAAAGCCTTGATGTCCCACAAGCGTATGGGATCGCAGCAGTTTTCGAGGGTAGAGTATTCAACCCAAATTTATAGATTCGCTCACAAGGGGAAGCTAAAGAATATTCTCAAGTATTAGCAGCTGAGTTGTCAATTCAACCACACCTGAAAGATTAGTGTCTGCAAGAAAAGTATCAGTAGCAAGGTAGTACGATAGCAACGACGCCAGAAAAAGCTTTGACAATCCCTGGCAACTGTGCTAGAAAAAGCCTTGTTGACGGGATGTTAGCGCCAACAAAATCTTGCAACAAGTAACAGCAGAGTAGCAAGTAACAGCAGTAGTGACAGCATCAGCAAAGTAACAAGTAACATCAGTAGTGACAGCAACAACAAAGTGGCTCAATCCCTCTTGTAGCAAGGGACAAGCCTAGGCAAAGTAACATAGCGAGAACCAGTAATAAAAGACTCGTAGGCAGTGGATCGGTGATGGATGAGTGTCACAGATGTGATTCATCATGTAACAGCTATAACACGGAGAGATATGTGGCTAGCTCCCGTTCGTCAATCTAATGTAGGCATGTATTCCGTATGTAGTCATACGTGCTTAGGGAAAAGAACTTGCATGACATATATTTTCCATCCCTCCCGTGGCAGCGGGGTCCTAAGGGAAACTACAGGATCTTAAGGTTCTCCTTTTAATAAAGAACCTGACCAACGCATTAACACGCGATGGATACATGAACTCCTCATACTATGGTCATCTCCGGGAGTGGTTCCGGCTATTGTCACTCCGGGTTTGCCGGGCCATAACACATAGTAGGTGACTACAAGTTGCAAGATAGGATCTAAAACACACATATATTGGTGACAGCATAATAGGTTCAGATCCGAAATCATGGCACTCGGGCCCTAGTGACAAGCATTAAGCATAGCCAAGTAGTAGCAACATCAATCTAGAACATAGTGGATACTAGGGATCAATCCCCGTCAAGAACTAACTTGATTACATGATAGATCTCATCCAACTCATCACTGTCCAACAAGCCTACGATGAGATTACTCACGAACGATGAAGCGCATCATGGAATTGTCGATGGAGAAAGGTTGATGATTTCCCCTCTCCAGAGCCCGAAACGGACTCCAGATCTGCCCTCCAGATGAAGAACAGGATGTGGCGGCGTCTCCGTATCGCAAAACGCGATGAAACCTTCTCTCTGAATTTTTTTCGAGGCAAAACGAAGATATAGAACTGAGATTGGGGGCGGTGGTGCCACGTGGGCCCCACAAGCCCTCATGGCGCGGCCAAAGGGGTTGGCCGCGGCCCAGGGGCTTGTGGCCCACTGGCACGCCCCCTCACGTGGATCTTTGCGCAGGTATTTTTCTTTTATTCCAGAAAAAATCTCCGTAAATTTTCAGGACGTTCCGAGAACTTTCATTTCTGCACAAAAACAGCACCATGGCAATTCTGCTGAAAACAGCGTCAGTCCGGGTTAGTTCCATTCAAATCATGCAAATTAGAGTCCAAAACAAGGACAAAAGAGTTCGGAAAAGTAGATACGATGGAGATGTATCAGACCCCGCTGCCACGAGAGGGATGGACAATAGATGTCATGCAAGTTCTTTTCCCTAAGCATGTATGACTACATACGGAATACATGCCTGCATTACATTGACGAAGTGAAGCTAGTTACATATCTCTCCGTGTTATAGCTGTTGCATGATGAATAACATCCGGCATAATCATCCATCACCGATCCAATGCCTACGAGTTTTTCCTACTGGTCCTTGCTACGTTACTTTGCCGCTACTACTGTCACTGCTGCTACTGTTACTCTGTTGCTACTGCTGTTACTTTGCTGCTACTGGTTACTGTTGCTACTGCTGCTATCATACTACTCTGCAACTGATACTTTACTGCAGATACTAAATCTTTCAGGTGTGTTTGAATTGACAACTCAACTGCTAATACTTGACAATATTCTTTGGCTTCCCCTTGAGTCGAATCAATAAATTTGGGTTCAATACTCTACCCTCGAAAACTGTTGCGATCCCCTATACTTGTGGGTTATCACTACTCGGTCTCACCGAAGCGCTTCTCAGAAACCCTAAAACAAAAATAGATGGAACCGATTTTCACCAACTCGGTATCACCGAGATGCATGCTGCGGAAGATCAGATCCAAAATTTCGTCATTCTGTATTCTATGGAGGTTTTTGTGGAACACGAAGATTGCAAACTAGGGACTATGGACGGGAGTGATCTAATGCGCATGAATGAGATTAATGGAGCGCATAAGGGTTCAGATTCATACCCTATCTCGGTGATGAACCCGCTAGGTGATGACGGTGGCGAGGATTTCGTCGACAGCGGAGATTCCCAATGGCGGAGGCGCTCGGGGATGCAAAGGCGATGACTAGATTTGGGAATTCGGTGGAACCGAGAATGTGGGGTTGGTTACACCGAGATTCACAAAGAGGTTTTCGAATGCAAGCTTTGTCGATATGGAACTCCGAGTGCTGCTTCACACGTAGGGATCGAGAAGTGATTTTTCAAGTTTTGTGATGAAGCATGAATAGAACTTGAGACGAGAAGGCATAGAGAGAAAGAGGAGGGTCCTCCTCATTCTTGTCCATCCAATTGGCAAAAGATAAATCAAAACCAAATAACAAGAATTGGATGTTCTAGAATGAGCAAAACATGCAGACCAACATGCTCACACAATAAGATCATAGGCAAAACATGGTGAACATGCACAAACACCCTAGCATCTATCAAGCACTTTGGTGATGACGAATTCGTCTATATATAAGTATATTGACATAGGAGACATGTAAGAATAC